>NC_089990.1:12769113-13394113 GCF_036417845.1 Apteryx mantelli | reverse complement strand
TCGGCACCGGGAGTGCCGCCTAAGCACCAGCAGCTGTCCTTCCTGCGGAGGGCAGGTCCTGGCCATGCAAGCCTGTCTGAGCTGGGGCTAGCACGGCAGGGAAATCGCATCGGGAAACCTTCTCTCCTCCTTGGATCCCTTGCTGCCCAAGCCCAGGGGCCTCGCTGTCTGTCGTCGCCCACAGGACCCAATGACGAGGGAATGGCCATGTTGTGGGGCTGTGGGAGAACCTCCCACAGAAGAATAAAGCCTGGGTATGTGAAAACTTTGCTATGTGGGCTGAGGTGAGCTGTTCCTGTATGGAGCCTTGCAGTGCGCCCTTCAGATCCTGGATCATGCGCTTGCTATAAAGTGCCTTTCCGTGCTTTCTAGTGCAGAACGTGCTCTGTGTCAGTGGGGGACACAACTCTTTATGTCACTAAGGAGAGGTTTTCAGTGGGTTGGTGTGAGACTTTCCCTCTGCCATCACCTCTTCAGGTGTCTCTTCTGTCTTTGCCAGCTCAGGAGGGAGCTGGCTAGCTCTGAGGGACAAAGTTGGGTCTTCTGCTGTGGTGGAAGGGCCCCATGACCACTGAAATGCAGTTTGGGCTTGGAAAGAGGTAGCTGAATAAATAGATCATGTTATGGGACTCAGATGGAGTGGGGAGGAGAGGAAGGAGCTGTCAGTGGATAACCTGTGTTTCCCCTGGGAAAGCACAGTGCAGATTGATTTTTAAGTCAGAAGAGGAACAGAAATGGACCCTGAGGGAATGGAGGCATCTGTTGTAATGGCCAGTCTTGCAGAATAAAAAAATTCTCCCACTGAGAGCATTTTTATGGACAGTCCTAGCCTCTTCTCCTAGTCTGGGGCTGTGAGATCATGCAGATCTTCTGACCTGCCCCATGGCAGCACGGCCTGAAGGGGCTGTGGTGAGGGGCAAATCTATTTATAGATCACAAATCCTCTTTGCTGCTGGGGCTCCCTGCAGATCTAGCAAGCAGAGGGCTTCCTTTTGAATGTGGAGGTTGCCTTGCTTGCAAGAGTCAGAGAGGAGATGTGGCTAGAGAATGAGGTAAAACTGATCGAGAAAGGGGGAGACATCGTGTACCCAAAAGGAAGGATGTTCAGGAAGTGGGACATGAGCGGTGGGACCCAGAGTGGCCATCAGAGAATGACTGACACGCAACCCCCCATGTAGTCTTGTGCTGCTTCCTATAAAGAGTACCTGGAGTTTTTGCAGCCCTTACACAGCTGTTGGGGTGCCTTGCACCGTTATGCTGAGAGGAGATGCAGTGCCAGTGACTGGGTTGTTGGGAGTTTGTTGTTGGTCCTCATGCAGCTTTCCCTCTTGAGCCTTATTTCTTAGATGGGGAAGTTTGGGTCCGTTGTGCTGCAGCCTAAACACAACCAGCTTGTAAATGTTCAGGAAGGGATGCGAGGGAAGATTTGCCAGACTTGTCTTAGACTTCCTTATGGTCTTGAGAATCCTTTAAACACACCTTGGAGATGCAAAGCTGTTGAGTGTTTTGATGTTTCTTCTCTTCCCTTTGCAATCAGGGAACAACTTACCTGGGAGAAGGCATGCAGGGATTTTCTGTGTCTCTTCTTTGCAAAACAGGATAGGGATTTTTTCCATCTCAGCCTGCTGTCTGCTTCGAGGTGCTCTGAGATGCCGTTTGGTATGAGGGTGAGGTATCCAGAGAGCACGTGGAGCTGTGCTGGACAAAGTCTCTGCACCAGCCCCTCTTCCAGGGCTGCCAAGGGGGAAAAGGTTTTGCTGCTAGAAAGAGAGAGTAGGCTGTTTGCAGTTATTTAGAAGATGGGCTTTAAACTTTCTAAATGAGCTGATTTCTCTAATTGCAATTAAAAAGTAATTTGTACCATGTTAAGCAGATAGACCAGTATTGATTGTTGTGCTCCCTCCTGGATGCAGCATTGCTTACGAGGTAACTCTTAGTATTTTCTTGAAGAGTCCTACCATGTCTCTCTAGAGTCTCTGAATGGCTGACTCTGCCCTGACTGGTGGAGTGGTCACTGGGCAAGTGTCCTGCGCTTCAGTGTCCACTGGATGTGTTTCTTTCTGGACGGATGAGGGTTAGGAGCATACTGATGTCTTCAGAGCACACTGGGGCCAGTAAACACAGACGGATGGTTACAACTGGATTAAAGCAATGCAATTTTTAAACAGAACATGGCACTTGGCCCTTTGGCCTCTTCCCCTTCAGGGATGGGGTATGGCACCCCTTTCTCCTCCTCAGGATCGGCACCAAGAGACTCCAGTGGGACAGAGGGGAAGCCCCGGGTTGTACTTGAACAGCTGGGGGTATCCGGAGCACGGAAGCTACCAGGGCTCATGGCTGCCTCCTCTTCCTCCCCCCCTCCGGGTCGCTCTTCATGTCTTGGTGCCAGCATCCTGCTGCCCCATCCCTCTCTGCAGACTCCCCTCAACTGGGGCAGGCTGCAGTGCTGCCAGCTGGTGCTGCCTCTCGCAGAGCACAGTTCAGACCTTGTAGCAATAGGGCTCAAATCCAGGATGCCTGACACAGGCCTATGGTGCCTTTTATCTGGCCTTGCTATGTCAGCTCTACCCAGCTAATGATTTTGATCTATAGCCACTTGTTAATATTTATCTTGCTGATATATTCCCTTTATTCTTTTGTAAGTGAAGTGCACCTCAGTTGGAGTTTTTCTTGTCTCTTCTTTCCAAGGTGTAGTGTTTCTTCCTGTTTTTTTTAGTGATACTGTAGTTTGGCAGGATGGCTTCTAAGCAAGTAAGAAACTTCTGTATTGCTGCCTTGCTGTTTATATTTCACTGATTCAGTGCCGATGTCCAAAGTTTGGGTTTTGGTCTTGGGTTCACAGCGGCTCCCTTTAAGTTGAGATGTTCCCCTGAGATGCTTGGTGCTCAGGGTGTCACACCTCGGTGCATCTGTTGTCCCATCCTCTACCCTGCAGGTAAGAGCTTGTCAGTTATTTTGTAGCCATCAGGGCAGAAGGGTTGAAATAGTCACAATAATACAATTATGAGACTGCCCTCTGTCAAACGTGTTGAAGCTGAAACCGTTAGTGAGGCCCTCTCTGCCTGGCAAGATCCGAGAGGAAAACATTCATTTACAGTGGGAGTAGCCTTGGCCATGATAGCAGTAGAAGTTGTTAAGTTGTCGAAACTGAAATTTCGAGAACTTTTTTTTCCTAAATTCTGGATGGAATGTCAAAACTCTTCCTTCCACTATGGATGGGTTACAAAATGCTGGAGTTTCCTGTGGGACAGATGCTCACAAGCTCTCTGTATAAGCTGAAGGCGGTGGGGTGCTGCGGGCCACCTCTGTGGTGTCTGTGGCAGGCCGAGGGCTGGGGTAGGGCAGCTGCTCGTCCCTCAGCAGAAGCAGCAGGCACTTTCTGCCTCAGCTCGCTGCAGGGACCCGTGAATGGCCTCACAAAAATGCTGTTTTTAGCCTGTGCATCATGAAGCTACCCATGGCCTGTATCATAAGCATTACCTAAATCTACTATGTGTGTGCTAGAAACAGTGGATGACAAACCCAGTTGTCCCTTGTGTTTTGTTATCACTTCCCAGATTTTGGGACTGTGTGTTTTATCTGTTTTTCTGGCTTAATGTTCCACCTTTCCTAACTTCTCATCTTTTCTTTCTGATCTGACTTCATGTGTTATATTGATTACTCCAGGGAGGAATTTGCCTCTTTCTTAGAGAAAATCCATGTCTTATCTCAGATTTTTGTCTTTTTGTGGGATTCCTTGATGAGTTTAATTTGAAGCCGAGGCATTGTCTGAACAGCATTTTTTTTCTATTTACTTTTCAGGGCAATAGGGACCCTGCTCTGTCTCATCAAAAAGCTGAAGTTAAGATCTATGAACAAATAGAAAAAGGTTGTCTTCCCCTGGGGTACAGCTCTCTGATGGCAGCTTTGCCATGGCATTGCATGGACCCTGATGCTCTCCTCTCTTATATGGAAATCCCAGTTGTGCTTCTGCTTAAACCCACATTGTACGGGGCGAGGGAGTTTTGTGGAAAAGGCATGTACACATCAGAAGGCATGTGAGCAATGCAGGCTTGACAGCTATGCCTAAGGGTGAAAGTCTTCTCTTAAATAAGTTATGAATTTGCTTAGGGAACGAGCTTGTATGAAAGCTTTGGGGATATCACAAGCACTCTGAGGGGTGAGAAACCCGTTGTGAAAGAGATTCATTGCTTTTGGCATGATGCAGCACCTGGGCCTCAGGTCCCCGCAATATCCCTCGGGGACAGTGGCACCGCCGGGCAAGCTTGTGTCCTGACAGGGTCTGCGGCAGTGTGAGAGGGGCTGTGGGCACTGCCCAGCCTTCGGGAGGCAGTTGCGCAGCCCAAGCAGGTCATCAAAGACAAAGTTGTCCTTGGACTCTGCTCTCCTGGGACCTCCAGAGGGGCCGTATCCAAGCCTCCGGGGCTGCAGGGATTGGGAAGGGGAAGGTGTTTCTTGCACTCCTTTGGATGCTTTTCTTTAGATAATACTTAATTTGCTGTGTGTGTTTCCAGTGAACACTGGAACCTTATATCTGTGTATATAGATAAGAAGTAAGATTTTCCCAAAGGGTGAGAAATTGTTCAAGGAGAGTGAACTGATTTGAAGGAATTTTTATGTCAGTAATTTGTAGCATCTCGGAGCTTTAATCCTAAACCAGACGCCTGTGCTGGACCAGTGTAAGCATTGTGCAGCTCATGTCTGCTCCAAGGGGAATATGGTGGGTACGGGCTAGAGACAGGATGATGGCATTTGTTTATGAGTTTGGAAGGTGTTAGCTGATATTTAAGCATGTTGAACATGTGTTAGATGGTTGTAAGAACATTAGTAGATGGTGTCCTAGACGCCTATAAGCTGCTTGCAAGGATGTCTTCACTGATCTGTTGGACTATGGCAACTATCCATTTATGAGAATTTCCCTTTGTTTAGTCCCATGTAAAGGATTTATAATGTCTTTAACACAGACTGTGAAGGAAGACTTCTTTTTTTTTCTCCAATTGTTTTATTAGGTATTACTGAGTTTAAGAACAGCTTTAGTTCATTCTGGGGAGCTAGTAGAGAAACAACTGGTCAAATAATGAGGAAACAGCAGTTATTTTATCCATTGAGCAAGACCATGAAATGTTTACAGCAGTTCATGGACGTATATAGATGCACTGATCATGTCTGTTGAGGTGGAGTCATTGACTGTGTTGGTGAATTTTAGACCCATTCCCTCTGGAAGGAGAGATCAAATCGCATCTACTTGGGTCCCCGCTGCAGGGGGATTAATGCTGCTGATCCAGACCTGTTAGAGTGTTAATGTTGTTTCATACAGTTAAAGCTTATTGTTTGATTAAATAAAAGCATTGAAATCTTAGTGAGGGTCTGGAAGGTGCACAGGGCTTTGGGGAGGGAACTGCTGCAGGACTACGCAGGCTGGATCCTACAGGATCCCTTAAAGAAATACCATTAAAAGTAGGAGTGAAATTATCACCCTGTTGAGGTCAATGGCAAAACTCTCACCGAGTCTGGGGCCAAGAATTTGCTCTAATGATTTATTTGTCTGTATATACTAACCTTTTATCAACTTTAAAAAATGTGCCTTTTGAAGGACACACAGCTAATGTTTAGAAAAAAAAAAGTAGTGTTTTTGTGAAGTACTGGGAAAGGCAAGCACAGAGCATAGCCTAGAGAGAGTTTTTAATGTGCAATTTGCAATGTGGGAAAAGGACACCCTGTTCACTTTACCTTCTGGGAGAACATAATTCAAACCAAAGTGATAAGAACACAGGCTTGGAAAAAGCTTGTTTTGGGGTGTGGGGAGGGGTTCCCCTAACCTGCTGGAAACTGGTGAAAAAGTTCAGACTGAATCAGTCATTGGGATGATTCATGACTGAAGCAAAGTAAATTGTGTGTGAAAATTAAGAGACACTATTTCAACCTTGTAAGAGTCGTTTCAGATACCTCCTTGTTGGAAAGATCAGTTGCAATTCTGATATGAGAAACTGTCAAGGAAAGGATTTGATGACCATAAAAATAAAACCCTGGCAATTTGCAAAGGGGAAAGTAGCAAAGGCTCTGCACAAGGCTTGCTGCTGTTGCCTGAACCCATGTTGAGAAAGTTGTTAGTATCCATACAGAATAGATCAGATTTTTGCAGTTGTGTATTCCAATTTACTCACCAAAGACATGTCTCTGGTACAGCTGTGAATGTCACTTTAGCCAGTGAAGGCCACTGCCCTGTATTTAAAAAAAAAAAAAAAGTGCAAGCTTCTCTTTTCACATGAGTCGTCCTGTTCTCTGCAAAGGGACTGTGCACATGTGGAAACTGAAGTGCGAGCATGTTTGAAAGATTGGAGCTCTCTCGTTTGAGGAGATGCACCTGATCTCAGCATTGAGAATTTGGAGAAGCCTTTTCCTAGACAAAGATCCTGTCTCCTTGCATGTGGAAGGCTTAAAGAACAAAAGCACAGAACCTTGTCTCTTTTTTCCTCATCAATCTCCCTGACATTATGAGAGAAGCTTTCTGATCAGTTCTTTTTATGTCATGTAATGTTAATACCATTAAGTCTACTTTGGCAAGAAAAGTTACATATAATTAATTTGAAAATCAGAAAAGTAGATGTGATTTTTATACAGAAGAGTGTTTTCAGCTACAGAAGGTAATGCTCTGGCATGGCAACACTGCAGATGGGACCTCCTCATCTCTGGGTAGGCAGGAGCAGAAGAGGAAGGAGGTCCTCCTCTAGTGTGTTCCTTCCAGTGGTGCTGGAGGTCCCTCACTGGGACCAGTTTCCCTGTGCACTCAGCACAGAGCAAGAGGTGCACGTCCCAAGTTGCTGCCAGCCAGAAGTGGGACTGAATATAATCACCAAGAAATGGGGGACAAGGTGGGGCAGGTATAAGGTTAGGATATGCAAGTGCCTCTTAATACATGCAAAGCAAGTTGGTTGAGCCAGGCAAAAGTATTTTTAAGCCTCTGCCTCCATCCACTGTTCTTTTTTAAAACCTTACCTCCATTAGAGTTGTTATTATTTTGATGCAAAATGCATTAAAAAGAAAAAGAAAAAAAGCCCAAACCCTATCCTGACTGATTTGTTCCCAGAAAGATGTTTAATTTTGTATGTATAATTGAAAGAGGCTAAATATAGCTGTATTAATATTAATGGGCCTTCTGTTGGAGTCAATACAAGAGTTGCTGTTCAAGGCAATTAAGCTTTACCTTTTCACATCTAGGATTTCAGTGTTTAGAGATGGCATTAGTTGTGTGACCTGCATCCAAGATAGAATAAACTAAAAGCATGCCATTATCTGTCCAGTATGATACCCCATATATTTAATGCTGTTTGCTGACAGGCAGTTTGTCTCCAGCAAGGGTGATCTCTCTCAGAAGCGGGACTGCTGTTTTAATAGAGGAGAAATCAGATCCAAGCTGGAAAGTGTAGAATATATGTGCACAGATACATGCACATTCTTGCTTAACTTCTGTGTGTAGGTATCAGAGAAAGAAAATGTATTTGCCCCATGGACCTGTTATTTGTAGCTGTGTCAGATACCAAACCAAAATGAATAATCGCAGTAAGGTAAGGTTCTGCAGCCAATCGGGGCCAGTTTCAGGAGGCTCAGAGGTTTGCAGGAGGACTGTCCCCCTGTTCTGTGTCTTTGGAGGAACCAAGTGACTAGAGTATCTTCTTGTTGCGTTCAGAAGGTGGGCATCTCCCATTTCTACTGCATTGTTAGCTGCTGGGGACAAGGGGAAGTGATTATGGTGGCCCTTCAGGGGCCCTGTTGTTCTTCACACCATCTCCATCCTGAAGTTGGGCACGAGAAACATGACTGTCACTAGCTCATGTGCAGAGGCGTGTGGGGCAGAGTGCTCTTTGCACCCTTTTCCTGGGCCAACCCTCTCTGCACGCATCTGCAGGGCTAGTCAGAACCTTCACGTCATTAAAGCACTGCAAAGCACAGGGAAAGCAAATCCTGTCCAGAGATCTGAGCCGCTGTAGGGAGCGTGTGCGTGGGGAATTAGGTTGACGCTTTAAAGATGAAAACAAGTCAGTTTGTGTTAATAACAAAGGCAAAATGATGATGCGCTTGATTTCTAAAGCACTCCCTTTCAGGAGAAGGCTATCACTAGGATAACATGACAAGAGTCCTGACAGTGGTTAAATTGCCCTGCATTGCTGCTTTTTGGAAGCTGCAGATCCTCACTGCTCCAGTTAACAAAGAAGCTGTTAGACGCTCTAAAATCTCTCACTGATAAGGGCTGTCTGAATCCTGCCTTTCCACTAAATGTGATCATTGTGTCAGATTTTACTTTCTTCCATCTGGACACTAATGACTGCCTTTGAGAAGGAGCATTTGAGTAAGGAGCCACGATCGCTACTCCTCGTCACTCTCCTCCAGGAGCAGGGGTTAACCTGCACCGTTGTTATCCCTCCCCTAGGGCAGGTGGTCAAAGCCAGGGCTGCAAAAAGCAGTTCCCAGACCTCAGAGGGAGCTTGGCTCTGCTGGGGTGAGTTTGGGCTCGCCTGTTCTCCTAGGACAGGAGTTTCCCATAAATTTTGAAGCTTTGAGTGGGTCTTTCTCCAATGCATTAAACGTTTTGGTTGCTGGAAGCCCTTTACTCCCCTGGAATAAGCATCCAGGGAAGGGGGGAAGAGTTTTCAGTGGTTTTCATTTGTTTTTGCTGTTGAACCTCAACATCTTAGACAGGGAAGGATAAGATGAAATCAAATGGCATTCCCCACAATGGCAGAGATGGTGGCCACGTTCCTAACAGGTGTAAATGAGTTTTGAACTCCAAATGGCCCTTCTGAAGTCAGCCTTGGCTCTGTGGATTTACACCAGGTGACCCTGACCCCAGCAAACTCATATTTCCTATTATAGATGACAAGACCCTTGCAAAAAGCTGTTGGCTTGACAGCAAAGGATTGTTCCTTGGTACACTTGAGGGCCAGCCAACACTGGGCTGAGTCCCACCTAGTCTGTATTCATTGAACAAGGGCAAGCCAAGCTATATATTAAGGAACAAGGAAATTGCACAAGTTAAATTTAAAAAACTCATTTAGCTAAAGCAGCACAAGCCCCCATGAATATTCATCTGATGTTATGGAAGCATGTTGGACTCCCACCTACTTTATTAAATTGATTTTCAATAAAAATGCCTGTGGAAGACATTTGATTAATGGCTGGTGGGACGGTACAATTAACATGAAGTCTAGAGTCAGCAAGAAGTGTCCCCTGAGCTTGCGTGCCCTGCTGGAGGCTGGGCTAAGAAAGTGTTTAGAAACTTTCTCTGAGGTACAGCAGCAATGTTCATTCACTTGGTTTCCCTGGTGGGGTGAACACAAACTGCTCCCTTGCCGTTGTTTGGCTGGTGTGTGGTTTTATCAAGGGGCCTCCATCAGAAGCAGAAGGCTGAGGCGAGGTCCTGGCCCGGCCTTGCAGCTGGTGTGACTTTTGGTACCAGGACTCTCTGCCTTTTTCTGTGCTTTCACATGCACCTAGAAGGCTACACCTGGGAACTGAGTGAAGCAGACAGCTTTAGTGATGGTGCAGGGTTTGCCTCAGGCTCCCTGGGCCTTTGCATTTAAATGCACCTGGGATTAGCTCCATCAGCCTCTGGATTCACTCGGCTCCCAGCAATTTGCCTGGTTGGATTTGTCTCCTGAAGGAAGGCACTTTGAAACTCTAGTGTCACAGCTCTATTAAAAAGCTCTAGTGTAGTTTCCTGTTGGGCCAGGGCTGCGTCCCTGCAACGAGCAGCCTGGGAGCTCTCGTGGGAGCTGAGCACAGCGCAGCTGAGGGTCACGCAAGCCGCAGTACCCAGGGCACTGCAATGTGCGACTGAGCCTGGGGAGCGTGGGAATGCCTCGCGTGCGAGGAGCAAACCCCGCTTAGCGCTCCCCGGCAGGGTTGGGGGCTGCCTGCGTGTTCAGGTTGGAAGGAAACAGCCCCAGGCATGTTAGGAGATGTGTCCGTGCATGCATCTGTATGTGAGGTCGGAGAGGTACCGGAAGGCAATGCAGCGCTGCCCCGGGGGTTCCCCCAGTGCTGGTGACGGAGCCCCCCACGTGACACCTTTCCCCAATCCTGGTGTCCCCTCGCTTGCTGCGCCTGTGCCTGGAGGAGGCAGGAGCCAGGCTGTGGAGCCACCGCCAGGCTTGTCTGGGGTCCCCTCGCATGGGGCCCAGACCTGATGGCATCTCTACTGGCAGAGAGTGCGCTGAGTTGGATGGTGCTTCCCTCGCTGTGGTTGCATTGCCAGGGAGCTGGGCTGAGACTGGACGTGGTACGGGAAGTAATAGGAACAGAAAGGGAGGGAAAAAGAGCAGATGCTGGCCAGTATTTACATGGTAGAAAAAAATAGAGAGGTCTGGTTGAAAACAGAAGCTGAGAAAAGGCAGCTTGGCAGCCAGCATATTTCTGGAGACAGCTTTCTTCTCAGCAGGCTGTGGATCGGTTAAGAAACCTGTCAATAAAGCACACTTGCATTCACTTTCTCTAATAAATACATGTTTAAGAGAGAGAGGGAGAGAGAGAGAGAGAGAGGTTTCTTGAAAACTTCTGCTAGGAGATGTCTAATTTTGAAGGGATGGGATGGAAAATGACATCAGAAATGGAAGCAGAGAGTTGCCATGGGAACTGGAACGCTTTGAATGCATGTCTCTAAAACAAGAAAACATCCCCAGCAGAGGAAATTAAAAATTACGTCTGGAGGTATCTGCCCTCTGCTCATCTCTGATGGGAGCATCAGAGCATTATGCAGCATATCATAATTCATGTAGTGGGCAGAACTGAAAACTTGGTATTTATTGCCCTGCATAACAGCGATAAACAAAGAACCTCGCTGTCTGCAGGACAGACAATGCTATTGTCTGAAAATTGCTGTGGAGTGGAAGATTTAGAGTCATAATGGAGTTTCCTCTAAAAGGGTTTTTGCTCACTCAGGGATAAAACAACAGCCCAAGCACACAAATAAGCCTGTCTAACAGCGTTTGGATTATCCGGCTATTCCTAACAGATGCAAGCGCCCTGTTTGCTAGCCAAGGACTTTCCTAGGAGTGACAGGGAAGCGAGACAAGGAGGAATGCAACGGGAGGGCGCATGTCCAGGGATTTATCTTGCATTTTGGAGACTCTGTTTATTCTTGCAGCTCTAGGACAGAAACCAAAAGATGAGTTATCCGGTGCAAGGGACAGGGAGGATGTCTCAGTCTGGGCTGGACAGGTGCTCTCTACCATATTCCCCGGTGCATGGGCACATGGACAACGTACACAGAGGTGACGCTAGGAGCCAGGTTGGTCAGGGCTGGGCAGGGCTGCGAGGAGTGCGTGACAGGGCTCCAGCATCAGAGGAAATGCTAAACTGGCCATTGCAAGGCCACGCAAGTCAAAGGAATTTATTTGTACGATGTGTTGGCGCTGCTGAAGTCTAAATGAGCAGTGACCATGCAGGCCAATGACCTGTGTATCACAGGGGAGAGACAGTTCAGTGGAAACCTTGGCTCTGTGCACAGCCCAGCAGTCAAAAAGGCAAAGAAAACCCTGGGGTTCGTGAGGAAGGGAAAACATCTGTCTGCCATTGCCCAGAGGGGAGATGAAGGATGCCAGAAGTGTCACCAGTGGCACATGGTTTCCAGAGCTGATTAAGTTCCCCCGCTGAAGGAAACGCCAGCCAGGAGCTGAAGGAAGCAATAAGGGAACCACAGTGCAAATTACTGCGATGCTCCTGGCAATGGTTTTCTTGTATCTTCATCTCAGAACCTGGCATTGGTCTCAGGGGACAGGCTTGAGAATTAGACAGGCTCCTGCTCTCAGCTCTACAGCAAGCCCCATGAGGTTTTTCTGGTTTGGTTGGTTTTTTTTGTTGTTGTTTTTTTTTTCCACACTACAGTCCACCATGCAGTTTGGCAATCCCCAGCCTGCAGAGCAGCCTGGAACAAGAACCATGCCCAAGATACATGGGAAAGCAGGGCTGAGGCCAAAAGGCATATGTGGAAACTGAGGCATGGCAGAACTGCCTTGCACACACAGTTCCATAGTGTGGCTCAGCACTGGTGGTGAGGCTGGAGCCCAGAGCTCAGCCTGCAATCCACACACCCTAGTGCTTTTGTTTATTCTCCCTCCCCTGTGATGACACATAATAAATGCAATGCAGCATGTCTCTCTATTTGACTTTTCTTGCATTCCTTGCTTCCTTTCCAGCTTTTCTGTTGTTTCCTATGTATCAGCAATTCTTAGGTTAGATACACAACTTTTGTATTGGCTCTTGTTATCTTTCTTCCTGGGGATCTGTGTTGAGTTCAGATGAATCTCAGAACAGGATAATTGCTTTACAAATGCTAAGGATTTTACTGGCAGTGATCTGAAGCTTTTGCAGTTCCTATTCAAGCAGGTGAGTGGCCTATCGGGACTTCAGAGGTGATGTTTTGAGCTACAGAAAGCCTTACTGAGAATGAGTTAAGAAAGCTTCAGTGTTTTTAGGAAAGGGATTGTGTGATAACCTGCTAGGACCACTATACCTGCTCCTTGATGGAGATGCTTCAGAAATGCATGGTGTTTATGCATGTTTTGAGTAAGCATGGTCTAATGTTTGAGTCTTTCTCAGTTGAGGTATATATGATGTGAAGGGATACAGCAAAGTCTGGTTTGTTCTGATGCCTTACCTCTATTCTGTATATGTGACTCCAGCAACAGTGCTGGGGCATGTCCTTCCTTGAGGGTGCTCTTCACTGAGATCCTGTGATGTGGTCACCAGGAATATCACCACTGACTCTTACTGAGAGAAATAAAATTAACATGGGATCAGGAAAGTAGCCCCAAACTAAAACACAAAATGTTTTGCAAGTAACATGGAAAATTTTAGGTGCAGCTTGCCTAATGCTAAAGTATCAGTCTGGCTTTTTTGCCCACACCTCATTACTCCCCCCATACATGTAGGCACCCTGCAGGACTGTGCTCAGCAAAAATGTCCTGGCTTCATTAGGGCCTCAGCCGTTCGTACCAGCTGGCAATGCAGCGTTGTCTGTACACTCTTCCCCAGTCCACTGGGACTGGCAGGGATTCCCTTCCCCGAGTGTCTCTAGCTTAGCAATCAAGGACAGACTTTAATACTGAATGTGTTAAATTATATATGCTAATTTATATTCACACATTTTCTCATTGTATTTATAATATATAATAAACATGTTTATGTAGCATCTCTTTTCTATTACCATAGGGTCTCAAAGCACTGCAGAAGCTCAAAAAGCATGCTCATACATACGTATTCCTCTTCTGTCTTCATAGCATCTGAGGGTGTCCTAAGTCCTTAAAATAGTAACTACAGTAGCTTTGTTCATTCCTCCTTTTCTGTCGGTAGCAAAAATAGCTCAGCTAATTTGTAGTCTCTGTTTGTAGTCTGTGTATGTGAGAATGAGGGGTGTGTGTAATGCCTCCATGACTGCACATCCTCTCATGTTTGCTTCTTTTGCCTCTCTCTTCTGTTCCGCCTGAACTTTATGCTTATCAGTGATCTGCACCATATCCTGATTTTAACCTCTGGATATGTACTGAATGTCACTCCACTTAACGCAGTAATAAGACTATGTGCATGTCTGCATGGAGCAAGGAAGGAAAGCTAAGTTAAACTATTTGAGCTACATGAGTCTCCTGGTAGTTTTTTTGCCTGGGCTTCTGAAGGAGTGAGGCTTATCACATCTTTCTTTCTGCCTTTCATCTTCTCAAAGATTTTAAGTCCCTGCAAGATTTGTGAAATTATGCAGCTGAGTAGGAAAAGACCCAAAGTAGAGTGAGATTGCTGTATGGGATCAAGCAGTTTTAGACATCAGAACAACCACGCAGGAGGTACCAATCTGCAGGAAAGCCAGCTTCGCTGGCTCTGCTGCGATGGAGCAACACCTCTCCTAGGCTGAGTTCCACAGACTAGAGCCTCTGTCTTGCCAGCATCCCCCACTCTTGGTAAACCTGGAAAAAAACCCTTTCTCGAGTATGGGAGGGTGTGAAATCCCCATAGCACCTTCTACAGAAGCATATGGACCTATGAACAGGACCTGGTAAGTCTGGAATCCCTTTACCATTGCCTGCGGAGACAAAGGGGCAGTGTAACGTGTTCTGTATGGCTGTATGGAGAGAGTTCAGACCAGGAATCTGGGCTACCCTATGCCATTATTTCTGTGAAACAGCTAGGAAGGGAGCACTGTTTCTCATCCAAAATGGATGAGCAGGTGCCCTGCACCCCTATTAATGCTGTGCTGGGACACTGGCTCACTGCTCACATGAATGTAAGTCATCACTTGACTCATCTGCTTTCATCAGTAGTTAAGCTTTGATCCAAACTCTGCAGCCAATATAACTTTGGCATGGAGAGAGCTGTGACCTGGGTCAGAGCCATGAGCTCATGTGTAGTGCATTTGGAGTCTGCTTAGTGATTTCCTATCCAAGAACGGAGCCGATATTTCCCTACTTAACTTGAGGAGCTTGTGCCCCAGGTGTCAGTAGGGACCACCTGGGAATTAGACGTCCATCCAGGAGCTACAGCATGCTGTAAATCCTAGACTAGCCATGCCCAAGCACTAGTTAGGTTACTTCCTGGTCCTGCATCTAGTTCTGGTGGAGGACACTGGATACAGCTCAGTTAGAAAGCTCTGTATGCTGCATTCTGTGTATGATAGGGAATAAATCTCTTCATTGCATCAGCTCACCTGTGGCCCTGCTAAGCAAGAGAGCCAGGGCAGCAGACTGTCTCTTGGAGGGATTTAACAGACACCATTTCACTTCACCTGGGCTGAAAAATTAACGACATGTAATTGTAGAACATGCTGATATCTCTCATTGTGTGTAACAGACTTCATTGTCAATTGTCTCTTGAGACACCTCCTGAAATTCTTTTTAACTTCTTGCTTCTCTTCTGCTGAAATATCCAAGTTGGGGGAAGAAAGGAGAGAGAGAGCACAGCTGACAGTGGTAACACATGCATATCTGTGTTTACAGACTTGATCATTCTCTCCAGTCTGCCTGGAGGACATGCAATTCTAGACACTGATGTGCCATCACACCAGAGAGAAGGTTGTGATTAATCATTGCAGCTCACAGTGCAGCTTCTTGAGAACTGGCTATACTGTAATAATGTTGGCAGTCCAAGGGGATTCTTCCAGCAGCTGTGGGTGATAAGCTAACCTCTGTGAAAAGATGCCTGGGCACCCCAGGACTGGAGGGACAGGCCTGATTTTTTCCCTAAGAGCAGCACATAGCTTTGTTCCCTATGTAAATGTGATGCCTTTTTGATCATAAGTCCTCAGAAGTCACTGGAAGCATAACTGGGGGAGTGGGTCAGATCCGTTATACAGACTGAGTTATTCCAGCCATATTAGTGACACAGGGTGACTTCTTCTGGAAACTAGCAAATAGCCACCAAGCAAAACTGCATTGGACAAATAGTTCATGATACATAGGCAGAGCTAGATCAGGATCTGATCCAAAGGTCTCATTGGTAATCCCCTGGAGGCTTTTACTCACCCTTGCTTTTGCTGAGACAAGGCATTTATTTCACACATTTATATTGTTTCCTTCCTCTCCGCATGGTTAATTCTGCAGGGTACAAATTTACCAGTGCACAGTCCTCGGCTGACCCCACTTCACAGTGTACACGTATCCTGTCATCTTTAACCCTGGCATCCTGCTTGCCCTTTACAGGTGGGAGCTGGGAGGCCAAGGCCAGCTCTCATCCTTGGGACCCTGGTCACTCTCCATTCCCTCTATGCTCAGCAGAGAAAGTGAGATGTGACCAGAGGGGGGTTCAGTTCCGGCCTCCTGGAGTCCTCCCTCTCCACGCGCAATGTGGGAGCCTGAAGTGCCTCTATTGTGTCTCAGTTCTTCCACCCACGTAACACTTCCTGAAAGCCTGTTGGTGTCACGTGGGTTGGGAAATTGAGTCTGACTCTACCATTTGCTCTGTGTGGCTGGCGATGGACTTGGCCAGCTGCCAGATGCTGTGGGCTCTGATCACTGCCTGAGGGCATGGAGCTCTGCAGGTTGGCTGGATGGTGTGCTACCAAAATCCTTCACTGCGTGCTGTTTCAACTGGTTCAATTCTATATAACATCTCTTACAAGAACATTGTAAGTGAGTACATGGTGAGTAGACCTGCCCTGCCTACCTCTCCGTATCCTTCTGCACCTCTGGTCTTTTCATGGTAGGGCCTGCTCTGCTGACCACCGTTTGGCACCACAGACAAAGGCACGCTGCCACTTCGATGGCATGATTAGTCACAAAGTACTGCCATGTCTGTGGTTTTTGTGCAGGCAGTTATAACTGGTTCCCATGTAGGGGACTTTTAAACATAACTGAAGGCTGCTGGCATGACCAAAACAATCTATGTATATTCTGGATTATTTTTCTCACATACCTGTGCACACTGCAGTCCATTTTCGGGAAAGAAATGCAGACTGAACTTGTCAAAGCTGGGTGAGTCTCTGTGATGTGAGGTTTTTGCTTCTAAACAAGTAGTTTCATGTTCAAGGATGTTGAGGCTCTAAAGCAGCCAATTAACATCTGAAAATGCATATTTTGCCTCTAACTTTGGGTCTGGGAGTTTGAAGATGTTGACTGTGACCTCTCTATGTGTTGGTTTCTCATCTGGGATGCAGGGACACATGCCCTCTTGGGAAAGTTTTTGGAGGGCTGGCAGTGAAAGGACCTGTTAAACAATTATTTATTTTAATTAGTGGGCTGCATTCATGGGTCTGTGTTCTGCCACTGTCTGTGTGAGGTTGCTGGCCTGCAAGCAGTGGTTGCAGGTCAGGACGGACACACAGCTATGCCTGTCTGAAGTGGCTCATGACATTGTTCCCTCCTTGAGCCTACAAATTGTCCTGTGATGTGGCATTGCCTCCAGAGTGCCTTCCTGCTCTGCTGCTTGTGTGGGTTAGGAAGCTGTTTAATTACCTAACATTTTTCTGCTAAACAAAGAGGGCAAGTAGGGTGAATTTAAGCCAATGGTCCCCTGCTAACATATACTAAGGAAATGGCCCACAGATTCCATTGAATTATGGTGCTGAATTGATTCCCAGAGACCTTTCCTTGCAGGGTCCTGTGGCTGATCTGAATGCTTTTCCCCTGTGTCCATGCCTGCTTGTTAACCTATGTCTTCCCTCTCGCAGCATGAGTCGGAAAGAGAGAGGAGCTCTGAAACGCATTGTAGTTGTTACGCACAGGCACACAGGGCAAGAGCAGAAAAGATCCCCAAGTCAAAACTGATTGAGGAGAGGGAAGATGCAGCCCTGAGAGCTCCAGCTCTGCTTTCCCTTTTGCAGATGCTGGTTTGTTGCTAGAGCAAATACCATTTGTTTTTTTTTTTTTTTTTTCCCCTCTCTCTCTGTTTCCCAGCCTTCCCCTCCAAGACCTGTGCACTACCTCTGTTCCCAGGATGCTTGGTGAAAAAGTTACTCCCTGGTGCAGCTGGGATGCTCCTGGCATTAGCAGTAGTTCATGCTGGTTCATGGGCTTGGGTGGTTGGAGCTCCATGAGTCTGTGTCCTCTAGGGTCAGCTTTATCCTCTGGCTGGGCTGGACAAACCTGGGAGGCATTACCAGCATTGCAGTAGTGTTCACTAAAATGATTCCTTCTGTGCTGCTATTCCGGAGCTCTCTGGCAAAAAATACAAGAAAAGCATCTCTAAGATATGTGGGAGAGTCTCACTGGCCCCACAGCGGGAGGACAGCAGTGAAGGCAACATCAAGGATTTCTTGTGTGCAGCAGTGGTGTAGGAAACAACACATCTCCCTTCCTGCAGCTCTCGCACAGGACAAGGGAGGGTTTGGGGGGAGGCAAGGCTCCCGTCACCTCTGTGCACCCGCCCTCTCTGACTGTGCCTCTCTGTCCTCTCCCTGCACTGCAGTGGCAGGCCCAAGGCCAAAGTTGTGGATGGGGTACCCTGTGCCAAACTATCTGGAGACGTGTCCTCCCTTCTCCAATGCCTTTGGCAGTGGTAGATTGCTTTCTTCTTATTGAAAGGAGATTTGCAGATCTGGCCTTTGGACAGTGGTTGACCTGTGTGGCTTGGCTGCCTGGGCTGTTGCTCACAGCTTACTGGTGCTGTGGTAAACTGTGGGTGGAAGGAAAGGAAAGGTAGGAGATGGCAAAAGCAGCAGCACTGGTGAAATGGGATTGACTTGTCAGAGAGAGAGAGGAGGGATCTGAGGGTGGAGTTTCTTGGCTGGGGGCTGTAGCGCCTCCTCCAAAGGAAGAGCACTGCCCCATGTTTCCCTTGTGCTTTGTAGTGCAATCTCAGCTCTGGGAAGGCTCTGACATGCTCATTGGAGGTTGTTCTCCTGGGGCTGCAGCAAAGGTCGCAGAAGGAAGAGATGTTTCTATTCTTCTTTTGTTCCAGAGGCTAAAATTGGAAGGAAATTAAATCCACACAGTGAGAGGCTGAGAAAATGAAGAATGAGACACCCAGAAAGCTTCTGTGTGCAGCTGCAAAAATTACCTTCTGCTGCTTATTAATTAGCATGGCAAGGGCTTGAAAGAAGGCAGGAGCTGGAAGTTGGTAATACAAACTCCTCTTCCCATGTTTCTCCTCCTGTGGATGCTGGATTAGTTGTAAAGCACCATCCTGTGCCATGTGCTTGCTCTGGGTCATGTGACACAGCAACAGCCCGGTGCTTGTTTGCAGGGATGCTGCGTCAGGCTGTTACCTGCATGTCATGGCCCTCCTCCAGCACCACCAGTAAGAGAGCCCAGGTCAGCATCCTTCCCGGAGGATGGTCATGAGCTTAGGGGGAGACTGGACAGGTACTTGGAAGATGGTCACTGAGAGTAGAAGGATCTCATCAAGCCAAGAAACTCTTGAGCTGATACTAATCCCAGTCTGGAGAGAGCTAAGGGGTGTTATCAGCCTGTTCTTACCTTTTTAGGTTGTGGCCATGGTTGAAGACATGATATTGGGCGAGCTGGAGCCCTGCTGTGAACCAGTAAAGCTGTGCTTAGGAGCCTGGTGCAGAAACATTTATCTCCAGAAACTAGCCCTGGCACAGACTTAGGGTTCATACTGAGGCACGACAAAGCCTGAACAGCACTTTCTAGTCTTTTCTGGGCCTTCATCTCAGGAACTCCAGTACAGTCAGTCTTGTCCCCCTCTGTGAGACAGACACAGTCTCACCTGGAGCTTCCCTCCCTGGGTTGCTTCAGCTCACACTGGCTGTCTCGCACAGCACCCAGGCTTGGGCACAGCCTTGGGCTGGTGCCTTCTTCACAAGCCTGCCTCCGTCCTGTGCTGCCTGAGCCCCCTGAGAGCATGGCCTCAACCCCGCTCTTCGGTGCAGGGTGGGGGCCTCTGCCAGCCCAGCCAGGACCAAGGGGCACTGGCATGGGGACAAAGCTGGCTGAGATCCTGTGGGTCCCAGCTCAGCAGAGGGCTGAGTGGGACCACTGCTACCCACAGCACACCCTCGGGGAGGTCCCTGTCCCCTAGCGTATCCAGCTTATCTATGAGATAAGACTATGTAGCCTGTCCGACGTCAGCACAGTCACCAGGAATCCCCTGGTTTTGCCCCTGTTTTAATAGCGTGCATCATCTGGGAACCTCCAGTGCTTAGATGCAGGCACATCATTTCTGCTCGTTTACAGCATAGCCTCTGGGAACCCCATCTGGGAAACGTGACTGTGTTCAGTACATCCACAAACCTCAAGAGCTGAAACACAACCGGCCGCGTAGATTATATTATGGCTGAGATTCTTAAATAAACAGCACTTGATGAGTGCAGCGGGATGTTTAATAAGAGCCTTCTCATCCTCCCGTGCCCCCTGCCTCCTGTAATCACTTGTAGAGGCAGCCCTGCAATCGGCAGCCAGAGCAGGGAGAGGAGAGAGGCAGGGTAATTTGTATTCCAGCTCTGCCACTGCTCCTAGTGCTTCCAAGAAGCAAGTAAAAATAGCACTCAGTCATTTTGTAAATAATAGCTATCTCCTTGCTGGCCCAGGGAGTCATGAGCACTTAAAAGGGAGATTGCAGGAACCGGGGGGATGTCTGCCTCTCCATCATGCAAAGGGCTGCAGGCAGCCAGCGCCCGGGGAGAAGGGGCACTGGGACGTGGAGGAGCTGCTCATAGCAGTGGAGGCCAGGGGAGAGCAAGTCTGCAGCCTTCTCTGTGAGGCATGTCCCCAGATGCTGCGAAATGGAAACCCCGAAGCATCCTGGCAGCTGCTGCTGCTTTACACCTTCTGCAAGTGAAAGGGAGGCAACTGGCTCTGCTTGCATTGGAGTCAAGGCAGCAGGATCTGACCCTCCACACAGCACTAATAGGGGCGTTATTGCCTGTACAAGCAGCCAGAGCTGGCGTAGCAAATCCTTGGAGAAGAAGGGTAGCTTTTAAAGAGCAGGCAGGTGTAGGGAGTGCCATGGTAACACTAGGGGAATGGATGTTACAGCTTTTGTTTTACATTTGCATTGCAGATTTGCCCAGCTGTGGGGGATTTCTGCACACAGGAGTGAAGCAGCATTGCCTGGTTTGCAGGGACAGGCTGGCAAAGAGCTCTCTGCGCCATGTGGGAGAAGGGGCAGCTCTGCTCAACCCGCAGAGCCTTGCCCCTGCTCACAGGCTTGCTACAGATGGTGTTAGAAGCTCAAGTACACTGAGGCTTGAGAGTAAACTAAGCCTGTAATAATAAGTGGGATGGGAATCACCCTTGCACAAATGATCTAGGATTGTAACACAACATTTAGATGCCTAAATTCTGTCTATGTTTAAATGTTGATCCTGAAAATCCCTTGCTCTTCTAGTTTTACTAAGTGCCTCATGGTCTTTTCTCTTTCCCAGACCTCAGCAGCTGGGGGCATGGTGAGTCTCCACAGCCTAGCTGGAGGTGCTTTTGCAATATGCCAAGAGCAATATTGGATCCTCCACTGGGCCCCTGTGAACCAGCATGGGTCATTGCTCTAGAGCTGGGCTCTGCTCCTTGCTCTGCGCCAGCCTCCTACCTCAAGCAGGTCTCTCCTATCTCGTTCCCCACCTGTAAAACAGGACTAGCAGCATCCGCCTGCCCCTCAGGAGGCTGGCTCAGTTCACTTGTGCGTGTAAAAATCTTTGAGATACAGGGAAGGAAGGTGCTAGGGAAGGAGAAGTGCTATTTAATGTTCTGTAACAGGTCTAGGGAAAATGCCTAGCCCTCTGCAGTACAGTCCTCGGCTATTAATTCTTTGGTGAGAACTGGGCAAGATGGCCAGGGTACAGCACACAGATGTTCGGATCTGCAGATGAGGAAGAGGATAAGGACTTCTCTGCCATGTCTCCTGGACTTAGGCAGAAAAGGCTCCTCTCTTAGTTTTCCTGTGTTGCAAAAATAGGTGCAGTTTCTTCCTATTTGGGCTAAGGTGTGTACATATGACGGTAAGAAGGAGGGAAGCTGCCTGAGTAGCCCATGACTTCTCTCATGAGGAACGTCTCACTGTCACAGAGCCAATGGGCTCCTGCGATGCCGTGAGCAATGTGGAAGCTTGGACTCATGTAATGCTGCTACAGGATCACATGGGAAGCCCATCTCTAAGGCTATAGCTCGCTCTGTTCTGCTTGTGTTTTACTGGTTGCTGGATTTCCCTGCTCTGCTGGAATCCTTGCTTGCACAGTAATAATTTAATTCCAGAAATCCCTCCAGATCCCACCCAGATCCTGCCCTGCCTTGGGAGCACAAAATAACTGGGAAAGTTCAGTCTCACTTTTGGCATCAAGGGTGTAAGGAGCCTGTCTGCTTAAGTGCTGTGCCCTGAAGTAGGAGTAGAAAAAGTGACCTGGGAGAGGACTTGAGCCAGCCTTCTGGTGCTTGTCCCCAGCTGGAGCTGCCCTTGCATGCACGAGTTATCTTGCTGATTTCAGTGGGTCAACGTGACCTGGCCTGAGCAGCACATCTGTCCACTGGGAAGGCAGGAGAGAGTGGCAGCCTGGAGTCAGGAAATGGGAGATCTCTCCAGACATCTGTGTTGTTCTCTTCAGACCTGTGTTGTTAGGATGAAGAGGTGAGAAATAAGGTGGGTTTTATTCTGTGATCTGGGAAGAGCAAATCTGACCTCTGTTTCTCTTGCTTCCAAAAAGGACAGTAGCTGAAGGAGGATGTTCCTACTGAGCTTGTTCTCTGTGGCTGATCAGGCGTAGGAAATGCTGTTTTGTGGTCCCCCATGCTGAAAGATAGGCGAGCACTGCTACCATGACAGATTAAAGGGGATTTGGATAGAGATGTCTCAGGGAAACAGACTGCATAACTGCTGTGGCCCTGTACACTGCCAAGTCTCTCTATTAAAACCTCTCCTAAGAGTTAGGGACAACTGAAGATTTTTTAGAAGTAGCTTTGGTAGCCAGGCTGATGTCCCAGCCGCCCCTGGGCTGAGGACCTTGCAGGTGTCTATACTAGATTTAACTCTATCATCTAACTCCTGTGATGGCACGAAGTATAGCTCAGTCCCAGCTGAGGACGTTGCACAGCACTTTACCTAATGCCATTTGAATGATGTTTCCCAGGTTGAATTAAATGGATGCCCTCCACGGTCCCCGGGTTATGTTGGTGGATGGCAATGGCTGCATGTTGTGATGGTTGATTCTGTCTGTCTCTGTTATTATTTGCTTTGCCATCATTGGCACAGTGAAAGTATTGATCACTCCAGGCACTATTAATACACATTATTTGTGCAAAGAGATGGGAAGGAGCATGCCCAGGACAAGGAGTACCTCTTGGTCCTGAGAGCTCATATTGCAAAGTTGGAAATGAAGTGTTTCCAAGTGGGCTTGGTCCCTTCTTCGCTGGGCTCCTGAAAGGCTCCCATGAACAGGGTATCTCACTTCCTCTGCTGTGCTGTGCAGGAGTGTATGCACGAGTGAATCACTGTGAGCAGTCTGTTGGTCTTCGTCAGAGCAATGTGGCAGGCACTGGATGCGTGACTCCATCCTGTGTTGCAGGTCCCCACGAGCAATGGTCAATAGGGATTTAACAGAACAGGAGAAGCTACATCAAGTTTTTCTAACACAGGACAATAAATGCTATTGTCTTTGATTAGATTTGCCAGGAGGTTGTGGGGAGGAAGGGGTCTCTGGAGCTCCATGACTGGTAGTTTACAATATGCTGCATTGGGACAGAAAACAGGATGAGATCAGACCCATCCAGGGTTAAATCATAACCAGCTAACTTTCCCTCAATTCTTGCTGTTCTGCTTCATAAGAATACAGTGACAATATCTTTCCCTAGTGCCATTGCTTTTCTAAGAAGTGTCAGCAAAAAACAACCAACCACCCCCCCTTTTTTTAAAATTAAACTTGTACATTCTCCATTTTCTTGGGTTTATGCCAAATGCCAGCTAACAAATGAAAAGAGCAGCGTCATATAAAAGGGTGTCCAAAATTAGTTCTGCCTTTTCACCTGCTCACCGCTTCCTGAATCACTTCTCCAATGCTTGGAGCCTGCAGGTCATGTCATATAGCACAGGTGCTTTCATGGACCCCTCTGTCCCTCTTTCCAGCTCAGTTCCCCTTGGATTCACAAGGTAATTTATTCTGCGTGTCACAAGGACTGACTTCACTGGTCACGGGTGGCCACATATCCTGATCTGATATCTATTGCTGTATATTATTTATGTTAGACAATCTAAACACTCAAAAAGGGAGAAGGAGAGGGGAGTGGAGAGAGAGTTTGTTTTTTCTCTAAAACACAGTTAGTTTTCTCTAACTGCATGTGTTAAAGAACCTCGCTTCACTAGAATTGTCTTCTCTGCTGTATATCTCATTTGGGGGCTTGCTTCGAGGGACACAGAGAGAATAACCTGAGTGTTTAAGTCTTACCAAAGTATCTCGTTTTGTTTAAAAAGCTGCCTCGCTGACTGCTGTGTGTTTCAGAAAGTGTACTGCATACATACTTCTCTTTAACCTTCTTTTTATTGCATCAAGACAAGATCAAGGGTTACTTATATAGCACAATAATATCAGCCACAGGCTGTGTCAGAAGCTCTCCAACCATAATAACTGAAGACATGTATATGTATGTTTTAGCCATTAAGGAGAAAATTCTGCCAGAATGCAGAATGCATTATCTTATTTTTGGATACAAAACTTTGAAACACAAGACTAAGCTTCATGATATTGCAAAATAACTGTCAGGGACACAAGAATTTCCATAACTGAATTGAGCAATGGGCCATCCAGGCTAGTAACATAGCTGCTTCAGTGGCCAAAATGGGATGCTACTGATAAAACACAAACTTTTTTTGGAGCTCTACGCAGCTCTGAGCCAATTAACAACATTCAAAAGGAACACAATCATATGATCTATCCCTAAAGTAATGAAGATTTATGGTAACGCAGTGCTAAACTCAAGGCACCTCATTTGGCTCTTTTAGTATGTCCTAGCGGGCAGAGTACTCTCTGACAGGTGACCACGGCAAGTCACCCCATCCTCCTGTGCCTCTATTTCCTTGCAAAACAGGGCCATGACAGAGACCTCTTTTAGGAGGCATGCTGAGATGATAATGATGGAAGTCATAATGAGAGCTGCATGTGCTATTCAGCATGAATAATACCTGATGATAGCCACGTTCTGGAAAGCACTTCAGTTTATCGTTACCTGGAGGCATAGGATTAAAATTGCCCATGAACTTTAGTGCTTAGGGCAGGAATTGAGGTTTCCTGATTTTGTTGGGGCAGTGTCCGGAGGGAGACTGTTTTTCAGCATCTGCAAGGGGAGCGTAGTCTGGCTGTAGATGAATATAGGATGCAAATAAATACCACCTCTGCAAGAGCAGCTGCTCTTCAGGAGTTGAGGCACTTAGAAAAGCAGCAAACATGATGGGAGTAAAAAGCAATCAGAATATTGATTCTTTTATGTACAGATAAGCATGAAGCTGTAACAAAACCCGTGTTTTGTAAAACTGTTGGAACATTGCTAGGCTATTTATCAGTCTGGAAGACACAAAGGGATTTCAGATTAAAGAGAATTTCACAATTTCAGGGTTTACCTCTGTATTGAAGATATGTGGATCTGTACAACATTATGTATTGTATAGCTGCATATAATTTATAAATACACATAGTCTGAATATGTCAGGACATATTCATCTGTGGTGTAAGTGTGGAAAGCAGTATAGCTACATCAAAGATGAATTTGCTCAACTATAAATGATAAAATCAGCTATTGTTTAGGGTACACTGCTGAGCACAATACCAGCTTGTTGAGGGTTTCACCAGGGAGGCACCTGACATGAAAAAACAGCACGCAAAAAAATGCTAAAGCCTTTCCTGTACAAATGCATTCAGTTCTCTAATTGCTTTTTTCTCTTTTTATGTCCCAGACAGCGTAACTGAAGTCAAGACAGACATTTACGTGACGAGTTTCGGCCCTGTCTCAGACACGGATATGGTAGGTGCTATGGGCCAGGAAGGTGTGCCTCCAAGGGGATGGGTGGTGTGTCTGGCAATGGTGGCAGCAGTGTCCCACTCTCAGCCCTGACCGATCTGGGCAAAAACAGGACTTTCCTAAAGACAGGAACATGACCAAGCATCCTTTCTGTATGGGCAGGAATGTGCCTGGTTATCTTCTCTTGATGCAGGCAATAGAAACAAATTGTTTATTAGATGTGTTTTAACTTTTGGAAACTAAATGATAATGCCAAATGCAAACTTAGAGAGTCAACACCTTTGCATCATTTGAGCAGTCTGAAGGCTTTAGGGTCTTTTTGTTTCCTGTAAGTGCAACCTGAGGCAATGAAATGGGGAGGCAGGCCCAAGAGACCAAAACCAGTATGTAGTACACTCACATGCCTTGAGAAGCGCCTTCATTGTAGCCAGTCTTCCTCAGTCAGACTGCATGGAGGAAGGAAGGTGCTTCATGGGCAGTGTCTGAATCTGGCCTGTTTTGATGGCAGTGCCAAGAGAGAGCAATTCCCACCCACAAATTGTCCTGAGTCCTTCAACCAGAAAGGAGGCAAAAGAGAGGAAAGAAAAAGACTGAACTGATTGGAATATTTTGACAAGTTCAGGGAAAATTATTAATGAAAAGGCCTGAGGTCTGAATCTAGGCTTGTATTCCCACAACAGTTTGTCTTCTAATTAAAACAGGACTGTGGAGCATAATTAATAGTGAGCTTTCTCAAAAGCATTTCTTGCAACTTGTATTCCACATGCACCCAGACCCACACAAAAGAGTTGACTGGTTGTGGTTGCTTTACATTTCAAGGCTGCCGCATGAGGCTAGTCACGCGTTAGGGGCTGAGGCCCTCCTGCTTGCCCAGCCCTGGAGGTTACATGGTGCTGCGGTACCCTCGGACACGCCAAGGAGAGTTTGGAGCTGGAGGGATCCCATCCGAGGCAGGGAGCTTGCATTGCTCTCGCAGGCAGGAGCAATGTCCTGAAGTCTCCTCCAGCCCCTCGGAGGCTGGGAGGGTTTCATTTGCTGTGCTCTCTTGGCCATGAACATCTCTCCAACTGCCCCACTGACAGTCCTATGCTAGCGAGCGAAGGAGTTGGAAGAGAATTAAATGCATTTCATGCTGCCGCTAGCCCCATCACACGATCCCATATTGCTTTAGAAAGACCACTCCCTCCAGGGTTAAAAGTTAACTTACTGTCACTGTAGCCAAGAGTATTAATCTCATCTGAGTTCTCTCTCTATCTCACTTTCTTTCATACCACAGTGGAGACACATAATATATTCAGCAATCTCAGCCCTTGGGGAGTATCTGATAATTACTTCCAAGGTGGAGCATATTTGATTAAGGGAGTGTGTATAATGAACTGTGAAGAAGAAATATGAGGTATTGAAAAGAGGAAGGTATTCTCTGCAATGTGATTTGACAAAATGAATTTAAAATTAGGAAGACAGTTAAAGAATAATAAATTATTTCCCCCCTTGCGTGCTTTAGTTCCGTGTATTTTACAAATGCATAGCAAATGTGTTTTAGCATGCAGTCCTGGTGTTAAATGCAGTCAGAAATGTGAGAGGGAGAAACCTCATCTCCTTGGGAAGCGTGGGGAGACCCCGCTCTTCTGTTGTGGTTCCTTTTATCTCAGGAAGTGGGAAAGTCCCTCCTTCCACTCTCACATCTGCCTGATGATCTTGCTCCCGTCCCTCCCACAGCCATTACTCATTGCGATGGAAAGCCTTTCTTGTGCAACTTGATGCAGACAGAGGCTGTAATTATGATGATGGAAGAGAGGCAGGTAAAGTTGCTGCGGAGAATGGAGGAGAGCAGCTGGTTACTAACCATGGAGGAGAACATGCGGACCTTTTCCCCAAGATGCTCCAAGGACTTCTAATCTCGCTTTCCATTTGACTCTTAAAGTCGAGCCTGATTGGACCTGACATATGCCCAAATGTTGAGTAGTGAGCTTTTCAGCTTTGCCTTAGTTCCCAGGAAATGGAAAAAAAAAAAAAAGTCAAGGGAATTTTATGCTTTGGAGGGCAGACTCCGAAGGAGGACTGAGTCTTGATGGGTTTGGTTATTTCCATAGAGGGAAGACAAACATGACCTAGAGCTAGGCATGTTCCTTGGAAGCTGGGACTTGGAATTGATGCTCTCCTGGAAAGAAGGCTAGAGAAGAGGGGTAGGATCTCAACACGATTTCTCTTTCCTTCAGGAATGATTCCTTAACATAAAAGAAGAAAAACAGGACCTAGGAAGGTGTTATAAAAGGTTTTTTGTTTGTTTCATTGGTTGTTTTTTTTAATAAGAGCAGAAGGTTCTGAAAAAGATAGCTCTTCTCCTGATAAGGGCTTTTCCCAAACCTGCCTCCTGCAGCTGCACACAGACTCAGTCTTTTGTTTTGGTTTCTTTACTGAGCTTAAAACCCCAAGGGGAGGATGATCTTCCATGAGGGAGCAGAGTATCTTGTACAGGACAGAGTCTGTGGGACAGTAGGATCTTCTCTTTCCTTTCCCCAAGCCAGAATCCAGAAACCTCACATTTGGGCAGGAGCGCCTGTGTGGCCGGGGAGCAGGAATGAGTTTCTTCACTTAGA
This sequence comes from Apteryx mantelli, assembly GCF_036417845.1. Taxonomy (NCBI): domain Eukaryota; kingdom Metazoa; phylum Chordata; class Aves; order Apterygiformes; family Apterygidae; genus Apteryx; species Apteryx mantelli. Next base: position 13,366,140 of record NC_089990.1, on the reverse strand, counting down.
TGCTTTCACTTAGCTACCATCTGCTGCAAAATCTTGCAGAAATTTCTATGACCTATAGGAAACTGATGTGCTGCAGCTCTTAAATGCTGCCGAGAAGAGCTGCAGGAAAGAAATCATTCACAGAGATAAGTTTAGTTAGTCCTGCAGCCTCCAGGAACCCATAAATAACAACTATGAATCCACAGCGGCATTGCAACAAGAACTGGAACAGATTTTCCAAAGTCCCCATCTTTCTCTGCCAGCCTCATGAGCTAATGAGCCCTGCTTCATTAGCAAGCTGAGGTGCATGTAGCTTGGGCGAGCGGCTGCAGGCTGCCTTCCTGCCCGGACAGTGGTGAAGTTGATGCCAACTGACTCGTGCAGTTCCCTCAGGTGATGCCAGCCTTGAGCGGGTACAGGCTGGTTTGGGTTAGTGGGAATGGTGCTCCCATACGCCACACACATTAATTTAGTTTTGCCCTGGCATGGCTTTGGTGCCTTTGGCACAGCTCCCCTTTGGAGAGAAGCAAGCAGCTCGGCGGGACATGGTCACCCAACAGCCCTCAGCTCCTAATCACAGGTGAATCTGCAGAGCCAGTGGTGCCGGTGCTTCAGTGTCCTGCCCCTGCCCCAAGGCTGGGGCTGCGCTGCTGCCGGGGCATGGGAGGGAGAGCTGGGGTTCATGGGTGTCCCAACAGTGGGAGAGGGGCAAAGGCGGGGAGCAACGTGCTGAAGACCAGCTGTTTTGCCCACTCCTGGCCCATGGTGTTATGTTGTTCCCATCAGTTCAGGTGTGACTTTTTTTTTTTTTTTTTTGGCCTTTTTGCCTTTTTGCTTTTCTGCTCGGATGGCAAAAATCAAATTTGTCAGCAGCACTGCTGGAAGCTGGCCCTGGCTGCGGGATTGCAAAGAGGTGACATCTGATCACCCCAATTGGAGTTTGGGCTCATAAATAGGTTTTTATGCTTATGCAGGCTTAAAAAAAAAAAAAGAAGTCACAGGATCTTGTAATGACAAGTTTGTGAAGGCCTTGATTCAGTGCTTCACTTAAAGGAGATGTGTGGAGATGGCTGAGGGAAGCACATCATTAAAATAGTGTCCTGAAACTTTGTTTTAGGTGTAAGGGTGGAGTTATCAGTATCCTGCCCAATTTCCATCTTCGGTAACTTGATTTTTGCCTGTTCAAATTCTTGTGCAGTTGCATACCACAGTTCCCTCTCCTGCGAGGTCTGTATAAAGACAGTGGTGTGGCACGGAGAAGCAGGGCTACCCCAGAAATGGCCACTTTCCACTGTAGGCTATGTTGCAGCATGTCTGCAGTCTGTCAGAAACACCGAGATGCAAATTTTGGTGTTGTGTTAAAGTCATCATACAAAAGACAGCAAATGTCCTTTATCCTCCACAATTTTCTCTGCTGTTGTTAATCCCGAGTTCTTGTTGCATCATGCTTCATTATCAACCAGAGAGTGCCAAATACAGTATACCCAGTGACTGAAGACATTTATTATTTCTTCAACCACCTTGCTTGCAATGAAGAGCTAGGTTTTTACCTAGAGTTATTTTTCTCTCCTCTCTCCACAAAGGAATACACCATTGATGTCTTTTTCCGGCAGTCCTGGAGAGATGAGAGGCTGAAGTTTGATGGGCCCATGAAGATACTTCCCCTGAACAACCTGCTGGCCAGTAAGATCTGGACTCCTGATACCTTCTTCCACAATGGCAAGAAGTCTGTAGCCCATAACATGACAACACCCAACAAGCTGCTGCGCCTGGTGGACAATGGCACCCTCTTGTACACTATGAGGTAAGCTTGTTTCTCCTGGGCCAGGGTCTTCCAGGTCCCTGCATACATACACTAGTCAGATGTTCCTGTATGCTTGAAAGCTATCCACCCATGTAGATAATGTTTGCCACTTGGGGTTGCTGTGCTAATTTACCTTCCAAGGTAAGCAGACCTATAAATGAAACAACAAGCTACTAATAGACACAAGAGAAAGATATTGAGGTGTTTATAGAGAGGTGTAAATCTTTGTTTTCAAAAATTGTTTTCTGTGCATCCATCTCCAAGCAGATCCTAACTAATAACACACTTCATTGAGGATTCTGTGTACTAAGATGCTGCACAGTCACCTGCTTTTAAGGACCAGACAGAATTTCCTCTCTTCATAGCAGAGCTGGCTGTGAATCTGCATCATGTCAGCAAGTTTGCAAGCTATCGCTAATAAACAACACTGCGTTTGTGCAGCAGTTCTCTGATGTGAGCTAATCCTGCCAGCACCCTGGAGGCCTAGGTCTCCAAACATCAGTGATCTCACGTTACAGATAAGGGCACTGAGGCATATGGGGTAAATGAAGGGGGAAGCCCATTTTAGCTGAAGGGCTCAGTACTGCTCCTGGCTGTCTGGCCCTTAGTCACCTGTGGGTGACTAAAACTCCCCACCGTCTGTATCATTGTCTAATGGTAAAATCCTATAGGAGCTATTAGTATAAGGCAGCAAAAAAGGACCTTGTGTTAGGCCTTTTATGTCATTTCACTTGTTCTTTATTCAACAAACAACCATTAGATTCAGCAAATGTTGCCTGGCTGAGAAAGTATTGGATTTGCTCTTGCACTTAGAGCTGGGCAGTAACACTGGAAGGTGTTGGGATGGCAGCATCAATAGACTGTTGGGAATGAACCTCTTGAAGGAAGTGAAGTTACAGGATTTTTAAATCAATTCAACAAACCCTTCAGTTTAGCCCCCTGCTAAGGAACAGATGGATGAAGGAGAGTCTGGGCCTGTGTGTCTGCTGTTGCGCCCCTTAAATGCAAGGTAATCAGGGAGGTAACTTTTCCGTAGATACCTCTAAGGCTTTGCAAGTAGCTAAGAGCCCACACAGAGATACCCAAAGCTGGAGATGCAGTTAGTCCTGGCCAGACAGGAAAGCACAGCCCACCGCACCAGATAGTGTGTCAGGGACGGCACAGGGCTCCGCAAGGTTTCCTGTCTGAGACATCCAGAACAGGCATATCTGATGGTTGCTCTTCTCCATGCTGCCAAAGGAGATGCCTGCCCTGGGACACGCAATTTTTTGGCAGGTTTTTTGGATGGGGGTCCAGAAGGAAGAAGATATAAGGACATGGACTGGATGATCCAGGGCTGTGTATCAGACTGAAGCTCAGAGACCAGGGTCCCATCTGTCTTTGCCACTGGTTTGGCACACTGTCTTGCTGACTAGGGAGTTTTGAGGCAAGTTTGGACCTCTGTCAGATTTTCCCTGTGCTGGTAGGACCATGTGCTGCGCCTTTTCCAGGCTGTGCCTTGCAGGTTCAGTCTAGACTGGTACGTTGCCATGCAGTTTGACTCCTGATACATTTCCCACTCCTTTACCTTGTACTGGGCAATACCCTTGAGGGATCAGCTCTGCTGATGAGCAATTAGAGGCACATCTCTTGCTATTTATCATGCTGTGAAAGCCAACTTCTCTTAGTCAAGGTTTGCATTTATAGATGAAGTTGCTCTGGTGAAACAGCAACTCTGACACAGGCATCCAGCAAAATTACACCTGTGTGACAATATTTGTAGCTCCTGGAGAAAGCCTCTTTATCACTGACCTGAGCTTCAAGGAGTTACAAGCCAGCTGTAGCTGAGCATCCAAGGATTTCTTTTTGTCACAACACAACCTTCTTGCAGATTGGTGTAACCTCACAGTGCAAACTTCTGATCGCTGACTCAGGCCTTGGCACCTGGGTGACAAGATGGCCGTTGTGACTGCAGCAGAAAATCGTATTTCTCTATTCTACTCCCTCCGGCTGCTTAGTAATGGACAGGTTTACTGTTCCCTCTGCCTCTTCCCTGCTATTCTGCATGCCTTAGAGGGTCAGGGGAAGAACACAGTTTTATTATGTAGCCCTGCCTCTGCAGTCTTGTTTTTGGAGCTTCTACAAGATCTGAGTAGTTCGCAAAAGCCCTGATAGGGCCTCGACACTCTGGTGTCAGAGCTGAGTGCAACGAACTGGGAATTGCTTGTGGATTTACTTAAGGTACAGACAAAAACTCAGCTGCTGCAGCAATCTCTGGATGAAATCTCTGGCTCAAATTGTGTGAAGGACATAGATAATCTCCTGGTTCTTCCTGGCCTTGAAACACATGAAAACAGTGAAAGCTTGGTGCTGTACCAATGGGATTCAGCTTTGTGAATCTAGGCTTTAAAGAGCTCTTCTGCTCTTCACAGCGACTGTCGGAATGGCATGTTGAGGCTTCATGGTTATTGTCAGAGTGGTTCCCAGACAATATTTGCTCAAGTTATGCACTCAAAGTATGTTTTCTCTAACTGCTGGGCTGACGCATTCAACTGCATGCCCAAAGACTTTACCTTAAGAACCTGTTTTACTGAAGACAAAGTGAAGTCCTCAGCAGCAGTGTGTGAGGACTTGAAAAGGACAGCCGGTGAACCCCTTGCTGAGGTGAAGGCAGGACAGTGGAGAAGGCTTGGCACAAAGGTGCCCAGACTCTGCCCAGCATAACAGCATCATGCAGGCAGCCCCACTGGTGCCATTACACCCCTGGCAGCAAGTCCTGTACCTGCTGCAGCATGCTCAGGAGTTTGTGATCTCCAGGCTTCTCTTTGAAATCCCAGGGCCTTGTTGGGTCTCTGCTACCAAAGGCTCTGGGATGCCTTTACTACCTGGTGTCTTCACTCCTGGGCACCTGGGGATAGCTGGAGGCTGCAGCATGCAAAACCATCCACATGATGGAGGGGGCTGTAAACTTGAGGTGCAACCATAATTCAGTTTTTGCAAGAATACCAGCTCGAACATCCCTGCACCAGCTTCTTGGTAATGTGGACAGACAGCTAGTTTGGCTTGAGCCTGCATTGGGGTTAGTTCTAGACAACAATGTAAATGAACCTGAGCAAACCAAAGCTAGCATGCTAACCACATGAGCATTTGAATATATAAGATGTGCACAGCCAGTTTGAAGCTTTTTTCTGCCATACAGTTTCCAGAGTGGGTCCAGAGGCAGAAATGACCTATTTTCTAGGTTTGGTTTTATGCAGGCAAACTCTTGTAAAGAAGCCATCCCAGGAGGCACAAATCTTCAGAGATCACCTTATCTCCCTGCAGAGATCTCCTTATCTGCCATCATGGGCTGAAATCTCCTGGGCCTGGGGGAGGATGTAATGAGAATTCAGTGCTGTCAGATCCAGACAGAGAGGGATCCTAGAAGCAATTTGGCTTCAAACTCAAACCTGAGCAATTAAACCTAACCTAGATTTGCACACAGTCTAAACCGTAAACACTACCTATTTGACCTGACTGTGATTATCAACGAACCTCCTAGAGGAAAAATCAGGACAAGACTCGAGCAATATCCTTGGCATAAACAAAGTCAGTTCTGCTGTGCAGGGTGCTGTCATGTTTTTGTACCACATATACACCAAGGGATTATTACATTTGCATCCCAAAAATTGGACTGAGACTCTAGCTTATCCTGCAGCACGACGCAGGTAACGACAGGGGCTCTAATGACACATCAAAGGCTTTGCTAAGCTCCTGGTAACCATGAGAACGAAGCTGAAGAGGTTTGTTGTACTGTCAGCCCTGGGAGAGGTATGTTTAGCCTGATTCACGCTTCTTGCCATTGTGTTGAGCAGTTCAAAGGACTTCCTATGACTTTAAAGAGAAAAGCATGGGTTCTTTCCTGGATGTTCCACTTTTGGCGCAGTTGTGCCAGCAAAGCAATGAGAGAGCACAAGGAGTTTGCAGTCTGATTTCAAGACAGTTCTGAATTAGTTATTGCTAGTGAGTGGGACAGATGAGCCGAAGGATAGAACAGCTGGATTATGCGATTGTTGGCAGCGTGGCCATTTTTCACATGCTGTTTAGGCTTTAAAATGACATTTCAGGGCTCAGATGTCTGGACTTGAACAGCATGTCAGAGTAATGAAGCAAACCTCTGAGGTTACCTGGCCATAAGCTCCCTTGTATAGGGTCGGGGTAAAGAGCATTTCTGCAACAGGCTCTTTTACCCGTATGCTGCAGAGGCTGTGGTAATTGCCTGGGAAGTGAGATGCATTCCTCTTAGTCTGACATTTTGACATTTCATTAGGCAAAGCATATGGTGCTGAGGACTTCTTAGCCAGAAACAGGCTGGTGCAGGAAAGGCTGGAAGTAAAGCAGAAGGGGGGGTGATGTGTATGCTCCTGAGCAGCGACTGATTTCGCAACCCCCATAAATATCTCTGCTATTTAGTGCTCTGAAAGCTGAGTGTGTGTAAGAAGGGCTGGAGGAGAAGGACCCGGGGAGGGGCAGTAGATAGCCGAGGGGTGTCAGGGACTGAGGACCACAGAGGAACGAGCAGCAGCACACAGCAGTGGAGCCATGGGAAAGACATCTCGGAGAGCCAGCGCGCCCTGCACACGTGAGGCCATGGCAAAAGGAGCGCGGGCAAGGGAGAACATCCGAGAGAGGGAATGCCTGTATGCCTTTCCCCTTCGGCAAGAAAGCTCACTCTCTTCACAAGTTATCTGTAAATGTGCTGACTTCTGACCAGCCAAAATTGCTGAACAGACTCATTGTGCTGGAGTGATTTGGCTGTTCCTTTTTTATTTAATTTCAGGAGACTTAAAAACTCCTTCAGTTTGTGGAGAAGGTGGCAGATTAAGTTGCTTTTTCAGTGGTTTGTTGATGGATTTATTGTGTTTTTGTCATTGTTTACTGGTTCAGCTAACAAAACATACTTTAGTTTTAAAATTGTGACTACTACTTTCCCACACAACTCTTTCCCTTGACAGCACTTACTCTTGTAAACTCCATGGCCTGGAGCAGGCGGGAAGGCATGGCCAGGGCTGGCTTGTGCCCAGCTGATTTCTGCTGCTGTCCTGGCCTTGGTGAGGGCAGAGCCAGGCCAAAGGCCTTGGTGGCGTTTCTGGCAACATTAAATGGTACTCTAGCACTGGACCTGCAGCCTGGCACCTTTGAGCTGTCTGTGTTCAGCCTTTCCCAGGGGCTGTTAATTACAGCCAAAACTTGCAACTGGTCCAGTGGATGAAAAAGACCTTTCGGGTTTTGGGGAATTTGGAACTTGTCAGAAGAAAAGCGCAGATCAGGAGGTGAGGTCCTTTGGAAAGACTGACTTTGGGGACACCCAGCTAAGATCCTTTTGAAACAATAAAGCAATCAGTGAAGCCAAGGAAGGAAAAGGAAGGTTAAAAGGAAAAGGCTTGCATGACCTCCTGAGGGAGGCAGGGGAAATGCTGAATTTTGTGCGCAAAGGCACCAACATTATCTTTATGCCAATACAGTGACAAATATTAGAAGCAAAAAAATCCATTGCACTTGGAAAGGAAACAGGAAGAATTGAACAGTGAGATTGTGAGGACATGCTCAAAGTGCTTACAAACGATGAAGTTCCCCAAATAAGTTTCTAGCTGACAGAAGAAAGCATTACGCAAGGAACAGAACAGAAGGAGCAAAGCTGCCTCATCTGCTGTTTGCTGCCAGGTTTTTATACCTGCTTCTTGAAATCCTAATCTTCATCCAGATTACAAAAGAGAGGCATCAAATGGAAGGAGCAGTTGGTTGGTGGTGGCATTTGAGTCCCCAGGAGAAAATCATTTCAGCAGTGTGATTGTAGGCTTGTGGAAATCACTGTCAGTCTTTCCATTGACTTCAGTGGATTTTGGATGAGATCCTAAGTGATCATCTCTGCTTCTGTGTTGTGGAAAACAGGTACACTAGGTCCAGAGGTGAAGAATAGCACAAGTCAGAAGGAGCAATTTGTTTCCAAGGAAGTTACTTTGAACCACATGGTGGGTCTCTGGCAGGCTGAGAAAGCCAAGCTGGGGCAGGCCGTAATGCAGGCAGAAATTTGTTGTCAGCTCTTGGTCAGTAGAACAATTCCCACAGGGCAGGGTGGTTGCTAGCTGTATACATGGGTTTAGAAAGGATTTGTCAGACTCAGAGAAGGGAAGGCCCTTGGTCTCCAGAGCACGCAGTAGTCTGGATGCAGCCTTGAATCACGGAAACTGTAAGCCATTGGGTGCTCGGAGAGAAGAGCAAGGAGCAGACTGCTCTGAATGCACCTGGATCTTCTACTCCTCTGTAAGCACCCAGTGGTCTCTATCACAGGTGGAGACTGCCTCTGTAGACCCGTTAAACTTGCTTTGATTACCCTGGCCAGAGTACGAAGCACTGCTTCAGCCATGGCCGGGTTGGTTGAGAGCCCTTGGGACCCAAGAGTGAATGGTGACTTAACAGCCAACCCCTCGGGGCTTCCATGTAGCTAGTCCCTGGGGGGACTGTGGGACCATGTCTTGCTGCTGCTGAATAGTTAGGAGCTGTTTACCAGAACTGAGCCTGTCCTGATCGCGGAGTTGTTTTTTTCCAGCTCTCTCCGTGTGGGGTAGCTCCCAATGCGCAGTGGTGCCTGTTCTCCCTGTGGGGTGGATGTACCCAGTGGAGACAGGTCAGTGGTGTCTGGCTTTGAAAAGAGCAGAAATGAACATTTACCTCTGTTGCATTAAGAGACAGGGAGGTATCACTGAAGCACAGTGGGGAAGGGTTCAGAAGGCTTATGGGAAACTGTACTTTCCTCTTTCCTTTGCCAAGCTTGTACAAGAATAGGTCTTAGATTTCCCCATGGTATAATCTGCTCTGCTGCGCTCTACCCCTGTGACCACTGCAAGGGGATGGCATGCTTCAGCTCTCCAACATTGTGAAGGCAAATTCACTGAGGCACAGTCTGGATTTTAAACCTCTACTGTGGGTGCTCCTGGTCATGCAGGAGGGTTTGGCCCCAATGAAGTTATGGCAGCTTCCAGCTCTTCTTCTCTGCTTCTTCATGTAATGTCTCTGCCTGTCCGTTGTAGGGAGGTCTGGTCAGGGATGCCAGCTCTCACAGATCCTTTAAAAGAAGCAGGTGTGTCTTCAAGTCTTACAGATTTGACGAGATGAAAGGGAGACATGGAGGACTGGAGAAAGTTAGGTTTCTCTGGTGGTACATCCCATGTTGTGCGCTTTCCTGGGACCCACCGAAAAGCAGCTGAGGGAAGTGCAGGAGCAGGGATGCTCCAAAGCTCTTTCCAGGAGTGTATCTTAGCCCTGAAGGAAGATAAGGATTCCTGGGGGTTAAAGCTGCCATGACCTTCAGGTTGGATGTGGGTCAATACCCAGCTCTGAAATCGCAAGGTTCACGTCCTCACCTGCCAGAGCAAACTTCCTAGCTGGTGGGGAGTTTCCAGCACAGTCTCTTCAGTGCACTCACAGCCAGCAGCAAGCGGTTGTGCAGCTGCTTTTCTTGTGCCTTGCACAGAGCACGGGTCCTGCTTGTCACAGCACCATCTGCCGCTCTGCAACAACCATCGCTGCAGCATCTATCCTCACAGGGCCCAAGCTGGGCAGGCTGGCCGGGCACGAGGCAGCTGGCAGGCGCCCAGCCTGTGTGGCCGCAGAGACCCCCATAGCCCCCATACCACATTGCTTCTATTTTATTTTCCCAAAGAGATTTCTTAGAGTGATTTGGGATGTGCTTGTTTTTGGCCATCAAAACTCTTTGATGCCAACTTTAAAAAACAACTTCTTTTCCAGAATCATTTAAGGTTTGTCCACATGAAAGAAACCCAAATTTTACTTTTTCTGCTTAAACAAAATCTGAATCCTTTATTTTTTTGCAGGGTTTGTTTTGTATTCACCTAAGCCTGAGTTTTTCTCTGTGCAGAATAACTTACCTGAAACTTTTCAGTTTGTTAAAAGGCTATTTTTCAGTTAGAGGAAAGTGGCTCAATAGAAGCTTTCCCCTATTCCTCTTGACCTGACTTTTCCACAAGCCACCTTCAGCCTTAGTTCTGTTCGCTTGCCCTTTGCATCTGTCTGTTGCTCCTGCCACATTTTATTTGTTACTTTGCTGAGCCATCAGAAGTGGTTTCCTTTACTGACCAAACAGATCCTTTAGAGATCATATTTGACATGTCCTGCTCCCCTTCCAAAGCTGCAGGTTTTACAGTACTCCAAGAAAGACCATGAGTTTAGAGCTACTCTTTATTAGAGCCTTTTGCAACAGATCCTTTTATATCTGGCCCTATGTTCTCTAGCTTGCTCTTATCATAGTTGTGCCTCCCTCAAGCAACCACTTCATGACAAGGTATCCCACAGAGATTTGGTGGATGTGTAACGTGCACAAGCTGTCCTACACTCCTCCAGATAGCACCAGAACACACAGTTGTGCATTTTCCTGCATGCATCCTCTGCAGTGCCATGAGCGAAAGGGAAGAGCTGGGGAGAGAGGCTAAGCTGCTTCTCTCCCACCAGCCCCCATGCTCAGAGGTGCAACAGCTGTGACTTCATGACTCTGTTTTCCTCCAGTGGTTAACTTTGTTCAACAAGCCCAGCAACAGTGTGGTTTCCTGACTAAATAATCTATCAGCCCTCGGCTCCTTCCAACCATCTGGAAGAAAAGGCCATGTTCTGTGTCACTGGAAGCCCTTGCTCTTTGCTTTCCAGCCTGGTCCATGAGTTGTCCCCTGGCACAGGTTGCACCAGGCATTAATGAGCTCTTTGTGCACAGTGCATAAGCAAACAGAAGTCCTGGGCTTTGGCAGATTTTCTGATTGCACTGAGTGAATAAAGATGAACTCTGTCAATAGGGTTGAGTTTATAAAATGGGAAAGGTGGCCAGATCTGCATGCCTGCTGTTCTCTCCACAGCTGATGGCCTGCTGCCCAGAGACCCACAGTTAGTGACCACATTGAAGCTTTTGTCGCCTTTGACAGATGCAGGGCAATGATGCCATGGCAGAAGGGCCAGGTGGGAGCCTCCATGGCCATGTGTTTTTGATCATGCCTGTTCTTTGTGTTGTAGGCTAACGATTCACGCAGAGTGCCCCATGCACCTGGAGGACTTCCCAATGGATGTGCATGCTTGCCCGCTGAAATTTGGGAGCTGTAAGTACCCTGATCAGCCCCTGCGAGGAGGTGTGTACAGAGCTAAAGAACAGTCCTTTGTGTGGCTAGTGTCTTCTGGTATTTTATTAACAGTGTTATTAATGATGGCATTATTGTTAATGATAACACGACCAAAGTATTTCATACATGCAATTTCTGGCATCATCAGGAATGGACAGAGAGCATACCTATGGGTGGTTCAGACTCACAGGATGGGTTACGCACCTGTGGTTTTTCTGTAAGTTTATTAGATAAGTAAGTGGGAAGAGCAGCTTCCCATTGCCCTCCCGGTCTTCAGTAGGTAATGCTGCCTCTTCAGCACTGCCTCAGCAGGACCTGCATTGGTGGAGAACTCAGAGATGCTTTTCATTCATCACCAGATGATTCCTGGGGCGTGGGACTCAAATTTGGGAAGACAGCGGTGGTGTCTGCTGCCAGGTGTCCTGTCCTGCTTCCTTGCGCCACTCCTGCCGATCTGCTGGGAGTCTGAAAGCTCTGGTTTCTCTGACTGCAGGCTCCTGTGGATCTGGCAAACTCTAGTCTGTAAGGCAGGCCACATGCAAGCAAAAGACTTGGACACTCTGGTCCTGGACTTAACACCCAAGGGTCCTGGTTTAGGGAGGATTTGCAGGCTTATGGCAAACTGAAAACAGCTCTCAGCTTTCCAGATTTGCTGCTGCTTGTCTGTCTGGGCTTCCCCATATCTTGCCTGGGAACAAGGTACCCTCCTCTTCCCTGTGTGCAAATTACATTTCTTTTCTTTTGGTTTTGATCCAAAGGGAGTGAGAGCCAAATTCCAAACTACTGAAGTTCACCATAATGTGGAAATAATTTCCCAGTTCAGCTCTGCAGGTCCTATGAACTAAGCACCACTCTCAACCTACATCTGCGTTAGATGGAATAGTTGCCTACTTCCAGCTAAATAAGCTGAATGAGCCCCCACCACTGATCTCCCTTCTGGACTCTGAGAAAACAGACAAAGCACAGCCTTTCTACACTGATACCTCTTATCCTATAACCATTTCGGATTTGTAGTTAACTAAGGAGAAAGCTGAAAAGTTTGAATGACACCAAGGGAGATCATGTTTATCATGTGCATCTGCTCTCTGCCTCATGACACAAGGCATCCGTGAAGCTGGATTATTCAAAACTACTAAAAGGAAGTAATTTCTTATGCAGCATCTAATTAAATGTGGAACTCATTGCCACAAGACATCACCAAGGCCAGTAAATTAGCAAGCCTTAGAGAAGGATGAATTATTAATGTTAATTGACCTTGTGAGAAGGGATGTTAAACCTCATACCTCAGGCCTAAACTCTGGGATTATTATAAGACTTTCATGAAGGCAGATTACTGCATATCTACTTGCTTATAATGTTTCTTGGTGAGGAAAAGAGATTAATATGTGTATTTCTGCTGAAACATCCCTTGGGGTTCTTCTGGGTATTTTTATTTATTCAGCCTTTGAATGATGGAAGTTTTGACAAAAGCATCTCAAAAAGCTGCCCTTGATTAATATTTGCATGGGTATTTCTAGAGTCCATCAGAATAGCATCTGAGCACACTTCTGGTATAATGGAGTAGGATTAAAATAGTGTACACATTGAAAAGCCCTCCACAATGAGGAGCTGCTCATTTGCAAGAAGTTTATGGTGGGTTAGATTTGTACATAGAAGGGCAGTGCCAGTGTGCCTCTACTTCATCACACGTGTTCTTCGAAGGATAGCTGAATTTGCCTCAGTGACCGCTTTCCAGCGATCCCAGCAAGCTGAATGGCTCCTCAGTGGTGTCCTGACCCCGGGCCACGGTGGTAGCCACACAGAAAGGGAAGGCAGAGAGCTCACGGGGGAAGTAAGGGGGCCAGGCACTTGAAACAGCTTCAGCTGCCCACTTACAGGCCTTGTGCTCACACTGTTCCTTGAACCAGAGGTGCAGTGGACGTGACGGCTTTATCGACCTCCATACTCCCTAGGAGGTGGATGTACACAGCAGAGAGCCACTCTTTCTGAGCCAGTCGTAGACGTTTGTACAGCAACTGTCTGACACTAGGGCAGCAGCAGATGTTGCTGGAATTATCTCTACTAAATGTCAAGGAACTGTCCCTGTTTGGATTGTACTAGACTGCATTGCAAGCTTAGGCATTAAGCAGAACCAAATAGCTTTGAATTCAAGTTCCCATGCCTTGGCTAGGTAACACCAGAGACACTTCTGTCACAGAGGACCAGATTAATAGACTACAGTATTTTCAGGCGTGGTGACAAAGTGGCCAGCAGCAAAACTGTGGGTACATTTCCTCTGTTGACTGAGGTTGGCCATGGGTGAACCATGATTTGTATGGCAGAGGGTGCTACCCATCAGAGTGGAGGTGCATTGGCACAGCTGTATGAACAAAGCCTGAAGGAGAAAGGAGTTCTCCAGGACTATCTGGAGAGCTGGAAAGAGAGGCTGGAAAAGTGTTGCACATCAAGTGAGAAGTGCTGGCCTGCATCAGAAGTGCTTAGGCAGCGCTGTGGCATGCTCAGAAATATTGGCTGATCATCAAAACCACTCACCCCATTTTTCACAGTGCCCGCTTAGCATTTGACAGATTTACCAAAACCTACAGTGTAGGGATAACAATGATTGTTTTAACAATTTCAGAGCAATCTGTTTGTCCCCAGAAACAATATTCCACAAAACAGGATGTGAGAGATTTCCTGAGCTGAACAGACCTCTTGCTAAACCAAACAGATAATACCTTAATGTCTTAATAGGAGAACCTGGTGGAATAAATGAATGAAAAGCTTCTTGAACTTTGAACGGTGAATTTTGTTCCTGCCTAAAAAGGTGGTACAGAGTGGACATGAGGCTTGGACTTTATGGGGAATCCGTAGCTCCTAACAGAGTCTGGAGAGATCCTATTTCTGAACAGCATAAGGCTGGCAGTACAGAGAGCATGCGGGTGGCATTGGGAAAGGGAGTGGATACAGGGACAAGCAGGGGTTTGGCCACAAATGCTTGTGAATGCTATTGTAAATGTGTATTTTAGAGGTCTTTGCGTATGGCGAGCTGGGGAAGCGGGGTAGAGGGGGGAACTTGCAAGTCCCGGGAGAGCTGCCTCAGCTCTGGGCCCAGCACTGCCTCTTGCAGCAGCTCGGCGGCTCTTGCGTGCTGTCGCTGCAGCAACGTGCAGGCAGGCTCGTCTCAGCGCTTTGCTGCCTGGCGGACTGGCCTGCAGGCTGGCAAGCGGAGGGGCATGCAGGGGCATGCGAAAAGTATACTGGTGGAAGGGAACGCTGCCTCCGAGGCTGAGCAGCTTGGGAGAGGATTGCTTCTGAGCAAGGGTAAAGACTTTTAACTTTGTCTCCTTATCTAAACAGCCTAAAATTAAACCCTGCTTGTGTTTAACCTTTAGTGGATGCATCTCACAGACTTGTTGCTTATTAAGTGAATTAGCCTGACCAAAACAGGAGTGACAGGGACTGGAGACCCTCGGAGGAGCAGTTGCATAGGGGCAGAGCAGCACAGGGAGCAGGCACACATTGGTGCTGGATGCAGGCTGCCTCCCTGGGGAAGAAAGTCCAGGAGCAGAAGGAAGGTGAGTTTCTTTGCGAGGAAGAGAGTGAGGCTTCTGGTTTTAATTCAGTTATGAGTGGGACTTTCCAAAAGACGAAGGGAGTTGGGAGCCTGCGGTCTCCAGAAACAGATTGCTAATCCTCAGGCTTCTTCTTTGGGCAAACCCAAGGATCTCAGCTATCTGGGTTGGCATTCTGCCTGTGACATTGCACCCGAAGCCCAAAGGAGAATGCTGGAGCTGGGGGAGGCCTACCACCATGGGCATTCGGGTGCATACAAAAGGCAGCATGCAGGGAGCTGAAGTTGGAGGGGGAGTCCCATTGCCTCAGGGGAATGGGAGGGCATGGAGACAGCCCTCTGCTTCTTCTGGGAGGACCCATCTACGTGGAGCATCCTTTACCCTGACTCTGATGTTTCTCTTGCCAGCAGCTGCTAGCATGGATCTCCTGGGCTCTGGCCAGGCAGGACTGTGACTGTCTTGCTCCCTTGCAGCCTGCTAGCCTGGACAGCTTCCTGTTTTGCCTCTGCTTGGAGCCAGTCCTTGTAGTGTTAGCCTGTCCAGGGGATGGCATTGCTCTCTACAACATAGCTCTGCCCCTCTCTTCCTTCCAGCTCCCTTCCGAAAACTCCAGCTCCTTCTTGCTCATTTGATTAACATTTTCTAAACTGCCTTTGTCTCTGGCCATGCTTGGCTGTGCTCATCCATGTGGCTCTGAGGAGTACACAGCAGGATTTAATTTGGCTGCAGGCTAATTTTGGTATATTTTAGATCAGCCAGAAGCATGAACCACTTTCTTCTTTCTGCTCTGCAGATGCCTACACAAAGACAGAGGTGATCTACACCTGGACACTGGGGAAGGATAAATCAGTAGAAGTAGCAAAGGGTGGATCACGGCTGAACCAGTACGATCTGCTGGGCCATGTTGTTGGCACAGAGATGGTTCGATCCAGCACAGGTACTGGTAGGACCACAAAGGGATGCCTGGGCTGAGTGCTCTGTCAGGTGGGATGGACCCATGGGCTTTTAATGCCACAATTTGGCATAAATGTAGAGGCAGTGCCTGTAGGCAATGAAACACTGCAATACTTCCCAAGCCACATGCTCTTGGAGAATATAGTTGGGGATGTCTGGGGTAGTCACCAAGAGGCAGTAAAGTGCTTAGCTTTCTGTGGCTTCCACTGGGAGAGCCTTATTGCCTATACCCTCTGGAAAATTATGGTTTCAAACATCAAAAAATGATTTGTGGTGTGGAAAATTTGCCCCATCTTGCCCAGCTGGTTCTCAGTACCAGGGGTTCATTTATCTTGGATCTCTTTTCAGTCCCTCAGGAGAGTTTTGCAGCAGGGGAGGTGAATGTAACATGTTGTTCAATATGATTTTCACTGCATCTTCTTGGACAAATATTATCATAGCTAATAGAAGATTCTCCCAAACAAATGTTTCCTCTGATTAATGACCAATATTAATCATCTTTCTCTCCCATCTGCTGCTCCTCCCTTTTCCTCTGAATCCAGGTACTGGTAGCTTCTGTTATCTTGTGTATTTCTCATCTTTTTTTTTTTTTTCTTCTGTATGCACCAGTAGTTCTTTCATTTGAGGATATTTCCTCTCTGGTACACTTGATTTTAATAGTGTCTGTCTGTAACAACTCATATCACCTCCCTTGGGGAAATGTGGGGAGTCCAGGGAACTAACCATCATAATATCTGGCCCGTCTCTGACTTAAGTTGTAGCAAAATGTACAGATGAATAACCTGAAATGGCAAGAAAGCTGCTAAAGGCTCCTGTGCATAATGACTTAGCGGAGCCATGCTCACAACAAAAAGGCACAATAATCCAACAAAATATCCAAAGCTTCAGTGCATCATTCTGAGTGGAGGAATAGGGCAGTGAAGGAAAACAGGGACAGCTGGTCCTTTGGTTTACAGCTCAAACCTTTAATACAGAGCCTGTCCTGATTTTTGAGACAGTTAAAGTGAGGAAGGGTGGCATATTTGCAGAATTGTCATAGAAAACAAAATCCTTTGTCCTGAAAGCCTATTGACACAATGTTAAGATCTCTCTAGGTTTAAGGGCCTTACCCATGATGTGGCCACCTGGGCTGGAGGAGAAAAGGGAGGGGAAGCTGCGTCAGGAGCAAACCCGAGAGGCGCATCTCATACCAGGGCGGAAAAGGGAAGGCCTATGCGTCTTTGTTCATTGGCGTTGACCTGCCTGTGTTTTACCACCATTGGCAGCAAATTAAAGAAGTTCCCAGAAAAGTGCTTTGAAAGTACTAATGCTCTGCCCTCCCAGCTGGTGGAAGCCAGCGTGGGCTTACGCCCAGGCAGGCACCTGGCCCAGCACAGCCCTTGTGCACGCGGCGTGTGCAGTTTAGCCCCAGCAACATGCTGCAGCATGTGTCCCTCTTCCGTACAGCTGTGCAGGCAGCCAGCAGTACCATAAGGTCCTGGGACACACCAGCCAGTGCTAATGTGATGCACAAGCTGCAATTTCATCTCGTACAGATCCAGAGGGCTTGAGAGTTTGCTCAAGACAGACCTTAGCACTCTGGAGATGGGTTGGTGTTCAGCTGGCCCCATTCTGGGAAATAACCACTGTCCTGCTGCTGTGACCCACTGTCTCGCAGGGGAATATGTGGTCATGACTACGCACTTCCACCTCAAGAGGAAGATCGGGTACTTTGTGATCCAGACGTACCTGCCCTGCATCATGACGGTCATCCTGTCGCAGGTCTCCTTCTGGCTTAACAGGGAGTCTGTTCCTGCCCGAACCGTTTTTGGTGAGTCTGTGAGCATGGTAGTATCCTGTCGGGTAGGGAAACAGAGGCACCACAAACCACAGGAAAATGGTGTTTCACCTCAAATTGTAGCACTGAGCAATTCAGTGCATGCAGTGGGCTCTGCTTCCCGGTCCGATCTGTGCCTCCATCATCCTCTGGCACCTGGGCACTCACCGGCAAGTTCACCACCCCCAAAGTCAGCTTGGCCCTCTTGGCCACCTGCATGGCTTGCAGGGCAGTTTGCGCATGCTGCATGGGGCGGTGACAGCTGGGGACAGTGTCAGCGCTGAAAGGCAGCCGGTGGTGTGCACCCTGTGGTGAGGGGGGCGAGGAGCTCATGTGCTGCACCTTGCAGTGACTTCACTGGCTTGTGCTCCTGAGGGTTGTTCATCCTTCCGTGAACGTAGCTGGCAGCAAAGCCAAATGTTCAAGAGCCCTGATCTCCAACACAGACTGGCTAGGCGCATCCTGCTTGGAGCAGGGCTGGAAAGGGGAAGAGCCTGTGAGAAGAGAAAGGCCGAGGAAAGAGACCGGCTCCAGGGAGTGACTACAAGACAAGGAGCAGACACCAGAGCTGGTAATCTCTAGGCCTTGGCTGGCGTCAGTGAACCTGCCAGCCACTTCCCAAAATAGCACCCTGTGTCCTCCTTGTGCTCCTGCTTCCCCTAAACTGCTGCAGAAACACACCTGTGCATGTTCCTGCTACAAGCCCAGCCATAAATATTAATAGTAATCAAGGTGTCGATCATCTGATTGTATGCATTTGGCCATGTCTGCTTATCTCTGTTGGCTTTTGAGCTAGTAATAGGGTAGGCGTGTGGGGAAGCATTTAAGGATCTCCCTTTGAAACCACTGATACGCCTCTGGTCAGACCTCCTCATAACAAATTCCTGGGTTGAGGCGATACTACTGCATTTTGAATATATTGTTGTTTTCTTCAGCTGGTTTCAGATTCCACTCTGAGGCTGGCATTGCACATGTTAATAGCTGTATAGATGTTTGATAACAGAATTCCTCTGTGCTCTCCTGCCAAGGCCCTGAATTCAGGATCTTTGCCCCCGACACTCCTCTGCCAGAGCCTGTGCACGACATTGGTGTAGGGAAACAGGAGGGTGCAGACCAGCACATCAGAAACACCAAGGCAGAGGAGGCAGTTAATTCTCTCATATCCATGGCAGATTCATATCCACAGCAGATGATTGCAGGTTCTGGCTGTGGCCTTGTTTCTCCATCCCAATACTCTGCTCTGCTGATGCCAGGCAGGAATGTGTTTCCTGGAAGTAATAGTGCCCTGGAGATACCACTTAACAGAGAGTATATTGGGTGAAAGTTATCAGGCAGAGAGGGGATATATGTGGCCACCTGCTAATGTTTTTGAATAAGGCAGAAAGTGGTGTAAAAGATCCTAAAGCATTTTCTCTGTGGCAAGAGTCATAATAGAAATATTCCCACAAAATCCAACAAAGGTGATGTCCTTCCTTCTTGACCCCATAATGTGGCTCTTCTCTGCAGGCCTGGGCCTTGTCCCCAGGCAAGGACTTGGAACCAGGACACAGGGAGGGTTGCAGGTTGTTTTGCACCCTCCTAAATAGATTAAAATGGAAACATGACCATTTCCATGTTTATTACTGCTGTGCAGTGTAGGTAGCGAACAAGCTTTAAAATTTGCAATGCACCCCATCTTTGCCATGCCAGCATTGGGCTGCCCTCCCTTCCCCAGTCAGGGGAAATCTGACAGCAATTCCCAGGGCCAAGTGCAGCTGCAGAGTAGGTTGGCCCATGTTTGCATGATCCAGACCCTGAGAACTTCATTGAACAGTGTTAACAGTGGAGAAGAGGTGGGTACAGCCCCTTTAGCACCTATTTTTTGGTCTTTTCATCCAGCAGAATGAAAAAGGGGAGCTCAGACAGAAGTCATATGGGAAACAGGACTAGCTCAGTCATACAGAGGCTCACCAGTGAACTTTCCATGCTTGCCTCTCCATGCATCCTTTGCAACATCACCCCACACAGCTCACACCCCAGCCCCAGTCTGTCCAAGCCCCAGGCAGGCTCCTGCACCAGTTCTGGATGTCCATGCACTCCTGATGCCTGGAGCGAGCCCTTCGTCAAGCATATTTGATTGCCTCTTGTGTTATCCTGATATTTTCAATTAGACAAGTTTCTTCAAGTAGCAGCTCAGGTTCAGCAGGAAAGAGCTGATTGAAAAATTAAAACCTACCTTTGTGAAAAATATGTAAGTTCCCAAATTGGCTTGCTTTGGAGTTCTCGTTATTTTTTTAATAGCAGTTGCTTATTCCATTTTTTCTCCTCAGAAAGTATTATCAACAATATTGCTGAAACTCTTCAATTACCAGGAGTATGGCTTGAAGGAAGTGAAAATTAGTCAATATTTTTATAATGTTTTTAATGCATTTTTAATTGAAAAGTACATTATTAGGGAAAATGGATAGCAATGGTTGCTTGCTTTAACAAAAAAGCTTTAAAAGGTGTTTTTCAACAGATCATTTTTTTAGAGAATTATTGTGACACCCATTCTGGCAGCTTGGGCCACTCACTTGCGCCTGGTCATGCTGGCAGGACAGGAGGTCCTGCTGTCCATCTAGGTAGTTCACAAAACATGATTTTCAAAATGTTCTGAGAACCACATTGTGTGACAGACTAGTTTCTGCTCCTCTGTGAAGATTGCAAACTCCTCTGACTGTCCCTTCAGCCATTATTTTATTAGTATTATTTTACCATAGTAGCAAGCAGAGGCTTCTCCATACCAGACTCCATGGGAGGGAGCTGGATCTAGCTTCAGGGAACTTTCACTACTAGCGGACGAGGCGTTAGACTCCCCTGATTAATTGCAGGTGTCTGCCTCGGAGCTACGACTCCTTTACAGTGAGCTGAGATATAGTTGATGGAGTTTAGGGCCCATTCACCTCATCCTAATGTGGGTGTTTGTCATTGGTCATATGAATAGGAGTTATTCAAAACGCTGCTGGACAAGCCCTGATTTGAGCCAGGGCTGGACTAGTTGCTGTCTGGTGTTCCCTTCCGACCTGAACTATTTTGTGATTCTATGAACTGCACCACGGACTCATGTTGAGTAGGGCTCCCTTTATGACAGTGGGAACATGGGTCACATAGCTTAGGGGTCGGCACCTACAGTTAGATGACAGAAATGCCAACCAAGTGGTCTGAGGAGAAACTGAGGCACAAAGATGTGACTTGCCAAAGGCTATCTTGCATGTCAGTGACAGAGAAGGGAACAGAATCCAGTTTTAATCCTGGCCTGCATCCTGCCCTCTTATCCTTGGCAATTTTTGTCTCGTGTGTCCCTGTCATGGACATATCATCTCTGACATAGGTGGGGGTCCACACGCAGTGAAGCCCCTGGGCCAGAGGCCTGCCCATACTTCTTGCATCTTTGGCCATGTGTGTGGTGGCGTCTCCTCCTTTGGGGAGGACACAGCTGTGGGCCAGGCCAGTGTGACCCATGACAAATTTGCTTGCTGGCTCTGCCTCAGTAAAGGCAGAAGACAGACATGGTGGGGGGATGATGTGTGTGAGATTTGTCAGCATCCTTGTTTCCCACTGTTTCCACAGGTGTCACCACTGTCCTCACCATGACCACTCTAAGCATCAGCGCAAGAAACTCCTTACCTAAAGTGGCGTACGCGACGGCCATGGACTGGTTCATAGCCGTCTGTTATGCCTTTGTGTTTTCTGCGCTGATTGAATTTGCCACTGTCAACTATTTCACCAAGCGCAGCTGGGCTTGGGATGGCAAGAAGGTGCTGGAGGCCCAAGAGTTGAAGGTGAGCGACATGGCTGAGGCCAGGGAGGGAGGGGGCGGTGAAGAAACGCCGCACAAGAGAGCTGCACTGGGACCAGGAGTGGGTAGCATGCAGCCCTGCAGCACTCCAGGAGGCTGGATGCTACTTACTGGGGTCCTCAGCTCAGGTCTCAACTGCAGCGGTTCTTGAGGGCCAAGGGAGGGAGGGCTTGGAGGGATGGTTGCTGCAGTTAGTTGGAGGGAAAAAAAACAGTCCTGACCGCTCATTTTTTCCTCTGTCCTTCTGCATGACCATTGGCTAGTGGAAACGTGCATGCAGCTCTGCCTATCTTTGGCTTGCTCCATCGGTGGTCTTCTCTCTCCTTTCTTCTCCCTGTAACCTGTAAATGCTCCACTCCACCTTGCTAGCACGCTGCACAAGCCCAGACATGCTGCGGAATGCCAGTCTTGCTGATGAAAACAGTCCCACTCCTCTGTGCCCCTGGCGGCGGGCAGCCCCCACCATCGGTCTCCCCAGGCACGGGGCAGCAAGGGAGGGGGTGCCGCTCGTGCTGCGTTACCCACAGCTGCCGGCAGCTGCTGCTTTGTGCACTCGGGCAAAGAGGGTGGGTGGGAAGTGAGCAATCGGAAACAGCAACTGGCAGTAAATTAGTGCCTGGCATCACCCACGTTTTCCCTTCTGGCTTGGGATCAGCCTTTCTGGCAGCTTCCTTCCTGACAGCCACCACTACCCCATGCTCATGCCCCCTCCCGCTGAGCTGATTTAATCTAGGCTGCATGGAGAAATTGCTTACTGTAGCATGCTGCTCCTTGTTTGTATTTATTGAATCAATTTGAAAATCAGCTTTGTCCTTTTCTGGGTTCTGGAGCCTTTATATTTTTCTCCCTTTAAAATTGTTGTGGGACTGTATGCAAATATCTGGCAGAATTGCAGTGCCTTTTGGGAGGACAACACCCTGTCATCACTGGTATGGAGGTCACAGCAGGCGAGCAGAGGCCTAACGGAGAACCACAGCCATCATCGGGTGTTGAATGCCTCTGTCTTATTTTTTGGACTCTCTCTACCTGTTTGCTTTTGCAGCTGTGGTCTGAGCACCAGGCTCATGGCAGAAGGGCTCCAGAGGAGGCCGGCTGATGGTCTTCCACCTTCATCATGAACAATAGCACTAATCTGGTCCCTAGAGAGATCAGAGGACTGTTTCCCAGGTCATTGGCATGAGCGAAGGATCAGAGCAGGTCCTCAAAGTGACTATGTCCTTTTCAGGGACAGGCAAATCAGCACAAAGTCAGGATTCACATAGCCTTGGACAGTTAGGTGAACAGAGCCCAGCTGAAAAAATACCAGAGGCTCAAGTTTCAGTTTATCATTAAAAAAAAACCACACACCTTAATTTAGTCCTTTTCCCAGTACTGCAAAACTAAAAGTACTGAACCAATAGGGTAAGACCGTGCAGAAAGCTGGCACTCATGGCAATTGAACAAGAAGAGAAAACAGAAATGGAAATGGAAGAACTCCTTGTAAGAGTATGCTGGAATTGGAGTCAGGCTGGAGAATCAGTCAGGACTCCAAATCTGTGGACACCTTTTCAAACCAACACTGATCTTTATCAGGCCCAAACTGAGGCTAACCCACCTTTGATGTCTCTGCAACTTGGGAATTCTGACTATTCCCCATTCTCTCCATCACTTGTTTTATATCCGCTGCCAATAGTCCTGCCTGGAAGTACCCACTCAAGGAGAACTCCCCGAAGAGTAGTGGGCTTTCAGGGAGTTTGCAGATATGATGTGTCACCATATTTGCCCTTCATATTTATTGCATTGAATATTTCCAGACAGAGAATTTGCTATGCAATGAAGGTGCCTCATTGGCTCTGTTTCAGCCTCTAATTAGCTCTTGAAACAATTGACAAGCCAGGTGGTTGAAACCACAAAAGAAAGAGGAGGAAGAAGAATAGCTATTGGCATTTTTAAGTGTATGTGCCAGCAGTAAAACTACCAGTGACAAGCCCAGGTTGGGCTCCTGGAGAGCTATCCTTCTAGCCAAAAGGAATGCTCCTTATTGACGTGATGGCAAGGATACTTACTTCAGGTTTGATTGCTTGCTTGCATGAACAAGAAAAAAATCAGCAGGCATCCCCTCACCTCAAATGTAGGCAGCAGCGATGCTTCCCATCACATTTAAGAGAAATGGCTACCTTGCAAAAGCTGCTGGTCACTGGAAGGCGTTCCTGCAGTGTTCGCTCTATCAGGGCTTGTTCCATCCTTTCCTTCTCCCCTTCATCCACCCCTCCATTTAGACAGGGGATTCTATCGGGCAGAGCTGTTTTGGGGGTAGAATCTAACATGATGGGTTGATCTGGATCACAGATCTCTGCATCAGAATTGATCGTCCTGGCTACAGGCAGTTGATCTATTGGGATCTGGCTGGGAACCACTCTACCCTTTTTCTGCAGTTCTTCTTTAATAAAAGCCAGGCAGATATCACCATAGATCTTACTACAAAGTTCTTCTAGCCCTCACTCTAATAAGGTTTGACTAATGCTTCTTGGAGAATTTCTAAGCCTTTCTTGCCTGCCATCACTAAATCTAAGAGTGGATGAAAGATTTTCCTTTGTTTTTGTGAGACAGAGTGGCTGTGACCAGCTTAGAGGTACAGATCAAACTGGAAGGAAGTGTCTGGGTGCAATGCAGAAAACTTGTTAGTAAAGATGATTTTAAAAAATCATCACCAGGCAGCAGGTGGGAGGTGGTGGTAGTTCAGGGAGGAGTGAGAGGCCAAAGTGAACCAAAGATGACTGGTTTAAGTAGCCAACAAATCTCCATATGTCCAGCATCCTCAAAGGATCCCATTAAAAGGATCCTCTCAGCTGACATCTGGAGGAACTGTTCAGCTAAGAGAGCCACTGGGAAGCTGCCAGCTTACCTCTCAGGAGAGCTTCACTACCAGATGCAGAGCTTCCGACAGAGGGACTGTGTCCAAATGGAGTGAGGCCCTATTGAATCCCATCCATCCCATGCATAGGAATGGCCATCTCTGGAGCCAACAAGGTCATTTCCCAGATGGCTGTTACAGCTGTGATCCAGAGAGATAACCCTTAACAGTATCTTTCCCACTGGAAACTCATGAAACCTGCAGGGATGACATTTACCAGGGAAATTTCCCTGCAAAAAAGTCATGTCTGTTCCTCAGAATGAAGCGTCTTTGGAAGATGCCAACCTAAACCCACTTTCATCTGCAGTGTCATGGCTGTGCATAAAATCTGAGTTAGCTCTGTATCTGTGCTTGTAGGACATTACCCTGAAATTCTGGGAGGTGTAAGATCCAACCAAAAAAAAAAAAATAGAAATAGCTGCAAACAGACACATGAGAACAAGGAAGAACACACTTTGGATGGAGGAATAGTCCTGGATCTTTACCTTTCTCATCTTCAAGACAATAGTCCTGTAGGACACGGTGAGAAGGTTAGGTCCAGGCTTTTCATATACTTTTCACATGTGTTTTCGCCAAGCGGAAGTCACCAAAGGGCATCCTCCAGACCTCTCAACTGATACAGTCATCTTAGTTTGCTTTCTTGTGTTTTGGAAATGATAGACATGCTCACCATTTGCACTATGTACCTTTTCTGCTGACTGTGTTAAGCCAAGCTTTTTGTCCCACCTACTCATCAGTAATTCTGAAATTTGCCCCCTGGTCCAGGTGACTTGGGAATCATTCTTCTTTCTCTTTTGTTTCTTTCCTTTTGTGGCATCTTTGTTTCACTCCCCTCCTTGCCAGTGGAGAAGAAACAGAAGAAACCATCACAGGCCACCATTTTCAACCAGTTTGAAGTGTTACAGACTCACAGAGCGGTTCAGACCCATCTCTTTTTTTTCTGCCTCACTATGGTAAATACGTGTTTGCTGGGACTCTTTCCCTTGACGATAGTGCTCTGCAGGCCAATGTCTCCTTTGTCCCACTGTACCTGCCGTTACCTGTGGCTCCTCATAGCACTACAAGTGATTTATATTCTCAGCATCCTCACAAGACCCCATGTATCATTCTTTGACACCATTTCATCCTCTTTCTTCCAACCCTTGCAGTACGGTGTGTTGGACTTATTGACTCCTTCCAACCTCTGAGTCTTCATCTGGAGATCCAGGCAGCATGAGATCATTGGGCTGAGTTCCACATAATCACAATGAAGAAAAGATGGGAGGGATGAGGGATGCCAAAGGTCACACTAGCAGTGACAGTAATCTGGCATCGATGTAGCCAGCTTGTTAATGCAAGATTGCATTGTTCTGAGCCCTTGGCTCTGCTCCAGGTACATGCATCTCAGTGTAAAACACTTCACTCTTTTTTAATAGGACCAAGCCTTTGGCATGCTGCAGAGGGTAACTTTGGTTGGCATGAGGAAGAAATGACATGTTTGTTGGAACAGCAACTGCAGTTGCTGGGTTTTGAATTATAGGACAAAAGTATGTCAGAGAATAGAGCTGCTTAGAGGACATTAAGGTGACTTTAAAGAATGGCAAGTGGCAGATACCTTGCATTTCTCAGTGCAACCTATGACCCACAGATATTAGTGATGGTGACCCTCAGAGTGCCCTGTCAGAGGGAAAGCGCTTCCAACCGCCTTTTCTGACCAGGGAACAGGCGCAGAGAGAGAAATCTCCAATAGATCATAAGCCAAACCAGTAGTTCCCATAGCTTTAGATGTTTGGACTTCAGCTCTTTGACAGCGGAGCTTGAAGACGAAAAGATTTAACAAAAATACTGTTGTACTTCAGTACGTGTATTTGTGAAAGAACTTCTGTCAGACCTACATCATCCAGGGAACATATGCATCTCTAGACCAGCTTTCACACCCTTCCCCCTTGGAGAGCAGCGCAGGAAGAAGCTTTGTGCAGTGGCTTGGTCTTCCTGGGCCCAAAGGGGGCCATAAACGCAGGACGTGCTATTCAACATAACCATGTTTTAAATGGGACAAGTTTTTGAATGCAAATGTGAGATTTCCTCCTGATTTTCAGCTCTTTCCTTCAGTTTCAGTAGGAAGTGGAGCCCCTCCCAGGTAAACTTGCTGAGGGAAGGCTGAGGGGTACTTCGTAGCTGACAGCAATAAACATGTTTTCCTTTGATTGTAGCAATCTTGCCTGAAACATTTCATTTATAAAGCACAGCCCAGTAAACTTCAGGCCAAACCATTTCTTCTGACATTTCAGGAGCTTGTTTCCTTGCACATGTGTGCCTTGGTAGGCTGGGGGTCCTCTGGATGCTTTCCAAAGGCTATCCAGGCTCCCAGCTCTGAACAGAGCAGAAAACATCTGTAGGCAGCTAGAAAAAGTCCTTGGCTCTAGCTTCCCAAACCTGTACACTGCTTCCAGAGAAGCCCAAGCTGATGCAGAGACTCTGAATCACACTAATAGGAGCAGTCGCTTGCTATAGCCACATACAGCATTCACATTTGCCTGACTTTCCCCCATTTCAGTCTTCTGTTTTTAAATGCCTTTGGCCCAGCAGGACAGATTCATATTCCAAGCTCTGGGGCAGAAACCTAGCCAGGTTGAAAATGTCATGTCACTGTAGTCATCTTATTCATGTAATGTGACTGATTAATACTAAAATTATCATAGTACACTTCAAATTACATTCTGCAAACAGCAAACAATCTGTTTTTAATTTCATTACCAATTATTAATTATTTTATTACCTCCTATAGCTATGTTAATAAGTAATCATACTTAAGCATACTTAAATATTTTAGAAGGTGAAACATTTTTAGTCCTTTATTTGCTTCTTGTTAGCTATTTAGCAGGAAAAGTTCACCTTCTGTGCAGGGGGTACAAGTTAACATGGCTCTAATGATTGCAGAAATCAGTCACTCAGTTAATCATTAAAGATCATAACAACCCTTCCTGCCTTGCCCGTAAAAGACTGTGAATATGGTCTGATCAATGGTTTAGTCTGATCTGGAGTTTAAAGACATTTCAACCTCCTTCTAACAGCAGGTTAATTTCTGTAATTGCCGGAATTATAATGAGACTGCAGGCCTAGCAATGAGGTTATTGGACAGGGTTTTAAAGACTGCACAAAAGTTGTTTTTAGTGCCCCACTGAAAATCATTGTGGAAAATTCATTTCCTAAGGCAACCAGAAATATCCATGGTGATTGCAGACACATTTGAAGTGGAAGTACAGCATGAAAACTAAAGCCCTGAAGTAACTCTGCTGGGCAGACTGGATGAATTGGGCTTTCCGGCTCCCAGTGCTACCCAGAGATACTTCCTGCAACTAATTCCCAGGTGAGGGTGTGGGATGGCAAGATCCTGCTGGCTGCCCACTCTCCCCTTCTCCAGGCTGAAGCATCACTTTGCACGTGGTTCCCTCTGCACATGCCCCGTGAAGTGCTTCGTCTTGCAGACTTCGGCCAGGCACCAGCCAGCAGGATGGCTCACTCAGAGGTTGTTCTGAGCTGCCACCTTTGCCAGAGCGCCAGGCTCCTGTGGTACCTGGTGATGATTAGACTGGGTCAGACATCCCCAGGGAGCTGGCAGCAGTCTCACCCGCACGTTCATATACATGCAGAACCATGTAAAGCACCCCTGGGAGATGCCTGGCTGAGTCTTACCTTGTGTTTCAGTTGCTTTTGAATAGAAAATGAGATCCAAAGTTACACCTTGTTTTGAGTTTAGGTTTTAGTTTCCCGTCATGAGTCATCGCTGTGTCTAACTCTGGCTCTTGGCAAGGTAATTGCAGTGGACACAGTTTGGAGTACACAGGTGCAGGGATGTGTAGGGTGCCTGTTTTCTGCATATAAATAGATTTGATTTGATGGGCTTCTCTCAGAAGACCTGGATTGATTTATACAATATAGCAGCTGGTCTCAAGTTCCTGACAGCACCAGAAAGATCCCCAGAATGGAAGCAATATCTATTATGACTTCCTAGCCCCTGTCTTCCTGTCCACTCATCTTCATTAACACCTGAACCATCTGTCTTAAGCATCCTCCGTCTTCTGTCAGTACATCATGTCTAATGCATAACTAGTACATCTTTTCCATTTGCTATACAAGCTCTTCTACCTTCAGCATGGGCAGCATGGTTGTCCCCAGAGCCTTGTGGGAAGTGTACATTACCTCCCTTTATTTGAAGCAACCCTTAAATACAAAGGATGAAAGGCTTCCCTCTCTCCTAAAATGCCATGTTGAGCAATCCTGAAATCCAGAGCTAGTGGAAATGTCCTCAGTCTGTTCTGTATCTTACCTAGATAGGTCATGAGATGTTCTAAAGGGGCCCAGAGGCATTTTTGTTGTTGTGGTGTTATATTCTGCATCACTATATGAGGTATTCAGGGCACTGAGGCAGGGTAGGATATTGCCTTATAATATCATGGTCCAAAAATATTGTGATGTTGTTACCCACGTTCTTAAGGCTACTGTCTTTCTCCTACCAAAAAAAAAATATAATCCTCTCCGATGTCTCTCCCTCTCATGTGACCCAGGAAGCAGGCTGGCTAAGCAGAAAATCAAGTTCTTCCCCCAGGCTGACCACACTGTGTCTCATTCTTCTCTAAAGACTACATGCCTGCATCACCTTGCCATGTCTGAACCTTATGTGCAACAGAACACTTTGTCCAGTCGAGGGAGGGACCAAGGAGTGTGTATATCTCTTGAGCCTGCTTTCACTTACACTGACATAGCAATATACTAGCATATGGTATGCCTGCACTTTGCCAGTCAAGGAGTGACCCGTTTTGGGCAGCTACTGCTCAAATGCAGCCGCACACACCCTTTTATACCACTGGTCTGATCTAAGGGGTCGCAACGACGCTACAAATCAGGCTGGTTGGCTTCAGTTATTTCACTTGTGGCAGGGCCTAGCACCTACCTGCCAGGCCAGGACCTCTTTATACTACGTGCTGCCTACCAGGCTTGCATGGATTAGCTGGTGTAATTAAGGAGACCAGCAAATCCCTCTGCTCTGGCAGCCGACATGTGGCAGCAATGTCACAGGTTCTGGCCATCTTCTCACTTCATCTTCCTTCCCTTCCACAATGGCTTCTTGAGCTTTTGCTCCTTGCACCTTTCTCCATCTTCTCATCCAGGCAGGCAGGTAAACTCAGAAGATTAAATGTTTTCGGTGCAGTTCTGCAGTCACCTCATCTCTTATGTTTTTTCTTCCACCTTCCCTAGAAAAAAGAGCCTGTGGCATTAGCAAAGAAAACCAACAACACCTACAACATCGTTGGCACCACATATGCCCTCAACATTGCTAAGGACCCTGGCCTGCCCACCATCTCCAAGAGCGCTGCTGCCACTGCTACTGCCACCAACGTACCCCCCAAGATGCCCCGCTTAGAGGAGAAGCTCCCGGAGAGTAAGAAAACATACAACAGCGTCAGCAAGGTAGACAAGATGTCTCGCATCGTCTTTCCAGTCCTCTTTGCCATTTTCAACTTAGTCTACTGGGCCACATACGTAAACCGGGAGTCAGCTATCAAGGGAATGATCCCCAAACAGTAAAACCAGTCACACAAACCTTCCATCAGTGAGCACCATCCAGGCAGGAATTCTCCAGGGCTTTCTTCTTTCCTGTTTTGTTTTATTATTATCGTTCATTTGATATTATTATTATTATTACTATTAGATCGTTCTTTTTAATGTAAACAAAACTGTGATTTTAATTTAGTCTCATATACATATAGTTTCATTTTATTTTGTCTCTGATGATGAAAAGAAAACAAGGATCATAACAAGTTGCCTCTAACATCATGAGTCTGGTGTTCCCCAACCATCCAGGTCACCTTTGCTTCCATCTCTCCTCCTCCACCTCGTGCCATACAACTTGCCTGCATGCCACCCATTCCCATTCCACGCTACACTCTGCCGAGGCCTGCTGGTGTGACTTGCCTCCCTCCTCCTCTTCTGTGATGGACTGCCCTAATGTGGTGGATGCTCCTGGTGGCTTGAGCTCAAGGATGTGGAGGCCTCCAAAGTTGGCTTGTCACCTGGGCTGGTCTTCAGCGTCTGGCGCTTTACACCAGGTTTTACTCCCTGGGCAGCATCTGTGGTTGCAGGTGAGCTGGGCTTTGTTCAGGGAGCTGCGCTGCACATGCCGGCATGTAGCCAAGTGCCCGCTGTGGGCAATCCAGCAACTGTCAGGTGTGGTGGAGCCCTTGCAAGGGTGGAGCAGGGTGGCAGTGTCTTACAGGCATCTACAGGGCTTCCTCCTCTCTGTCTTCACCAAACCTAGCTGCAGGTTTCTTCCATCTCTCTACCCAAACAAGAACAGGTGAGGAAGGTCATGTCTGTCTGCCATCCTGGACTCTTGGGGCAATTCATGTTAGAGGACGGGGTGATTCCTACCAGAGAAATATTTTTTTCAGGGTCAGTCAGTGACAGAAGTTCAAGATGGGAGCTTTCCATTGCCTGGGAGATAATATAAGCTGTGAGGGTGCATGCATTCAGGGTCAGGGCTGGAAGACATAGAGTTCATGTTCTGATGGGTGGTTTTTTGCTTTCTTTTGGCCATATCCACTTGTCCTTCTTGATATCTCTTCTCTGCCTCAGTCTCCTCTTCTACCTTCCCATTCATCTTCCTTCCTGTGGCTGCTCAGCAGTCCTCGGTACTAATCTCACTGCTTGCAGGTACATGTAGACAGTGAAGCACCTGGCCTCTAAGATTAGCCACACTGGTGGGGAGGAGCGCAGCCCCAGCGAAGTTCAGCTCACAGAGCATTTTTGCTCTGGATCCCTGGAGCAGCAGTGATGTTGGTACAGGCTAGGAAAGACATAGGCTCTTTCCAGCCTGGGGGACAGGGACAACCTAGGGGCCACTGTGCTGCCAGTAAGGGATGAGAGAGGGATGGGCGGTCCCAAAGACCTGCCTGCACCTGGTGAACCTAATGCAGCTGAGCATCTTCTGTGCCATGACATGACAGGAGAAGGGGCTCTTTTAACCAGGAGGGTGAGTCTGCTGTCCCTAAGAGCCACATAAGCCAGGTGCCATCCCACAAAGCCACTGAGATGAGACCCAGGTCTAAAACCTGCAAACTCTTCCCAGAAAAGCCCTCCAGTGCCTTGGAGAGAGGCTTTTTCTCCCTTCACAGCCACCACATTGCTGGGACTTGAACCAGCAGTGCCCCCTTCCAGGTGCAGCACTGGGACAGAGGGATCCAGGCTGTCTGCCCTCCTCCCTCCCTCACCGGTGCCTGGACCCAGGGACACAGTGTCCTGCCACAGGGAATTACGTGCTGCATCTGGTGAGCGCTTGTCCCAGCCCACAGGCAGTGCTGGTCCTCCTGTGTCACCTCTCTGAGTCTCGGCTGCCCTGTGAGCTCTCCCAGCATATTTTGGGTGCCTGCAGCCAGCCCGGGACCCCAGCACCCCCAAGGTGGCATCTTGGGCATAGCTCTGAGCCCCCACACCAGGCTCAGTTTCACCCTTCCCGTAGGGAAGCAGGACAGAGCGTGAGGCATGAGATTTGCCCCAGCTGGAGCATCCATGCGGATGGC
The DNA here is from genome assembly GCF_036417845.1 of Apteryx mantelli. Classification (NCBI taxonomy): domain Eukaryota; kingdom Metazoa; phylum Chordata; class Aves; order Apterygiformes; family Apterygidae; genus Apteryx; species Apteryx mantelli. The sequence continues at coordinate 13,334,624 of NC_089990.1, read as the reverse complement.
ACATGGAAGGCTGGGCGCCAAGTCCTCCCACGAGGATGATATTCATGTGTGTCCTGCTGTCTCTTACCTCTCTCGCTGGCTCAGCAGCAGTGCAGCCACCCTCCCTGCCTCTTGCTGCCGTGAGGAGCAGGGCTGGGAGACTCTTAGCTCTGACCCACCACTGTGTCCGATCTGAGAGCACGTCCGCACCAGCAGGCAACACCGGGCGAGCGGGGGCAACACCGGGCGAGCGGGGGCAACCCCCCACAAGCTAAAGTAACGAGCTACCCTCACCCCATCTCCCCATCGCCTCCCCTTGCATCCGCAACCCAAACTGCCCATGACATTTCTTCAGTGCCTTTCACCGGGGGCTCCTGCAAGAGCTCGCCAACCCCCTGTGCGCAGTGAGGAGGGCTGGGGAGCTCTGCCCTGCATGCCGCAGCACGGGCAACGCAGGTCCGAAAAGCAGAGAGAGGGTGGTGGTCCCCGGCAGCAAGCCTCCAAGCAGTCCCCCGGGTGGGGGTCACACCACTGCTTTGCAGCCTGGGGTGTTTGGACCTCCTGGCACTGGCCCCCGCTGCTGCTGCAGCCACCCCGTGCCGCCGTCCACCGGCACCAGCACGGCTCCCCGGCACCGAGTCCCGTGCATCAGCACCCCATCCCCCTCCAGGAGCGAAGGCTATCGCTGCCGCCGTCTGGCTTCGGGGGCTCTCCGGGCAGTAACCGCTACACTTACCAGCCACGAGACAGTTTGTTTCGGAAACTACTAGGATGTCATTTTCTTAAATAACCTAGATGAAGTGTATCTCATAAAACATTCATGTCACTATAATACTCAGGCCTAAGTGAATGAAATAGAAACCCTATAAAAAGCAAAACAAACACAATAAAATGGTAACAAAGGGTATATTGTGTTTACTAACAGAATTATATCAAATGCAAGTCTAAAGATGGGATCCCGTGACTTAGCTGACTTGCACAGGCCTTGGAGCAGAGGCAGTCTCCTCTGCTAGCCTGGCCATTCCCCAAAATCCCCTCCGACTCGAGGCCAAGTTCTGCCGTGCATTGCCTCGCCATGTGCATGCCTGCCGCTGCCAGCGGTACCTGCTGCAGGTGTCTTTTGATGCCTGCTTGGCAGAGCCCCCCCCCTTATTAGCAGGTCTTCCCGGTTGCTGCCCAGCAGCCCAGGTGTGCCCTGCTCCTGGGTGCTGCTCTCCTGCCCAACCAGGGCCAGAGCAGGACCGGTGCCAAGTGCCTCTCGGTGGAGATGCTGGGAGAGCCCTGGGGCTGGGTCTTTCTGCAAGGTGTCAGGGCACGTTCCCAGGACAGATTTTGAGCAGTCTCCCTAACTATGGGTGATCTTTGCTGTTTCACTCAGAGCTGTCAGGGTAAATTTCCTACCTGTCTCTTACACTCAACCTTTTCTTCTGGTGTTTTCAAGCTCCAGGACAGTTATTCCTCCCCATAGCACAGCCACCTACCTGGCTTGCTGGTGATATGCATCTGCTGTCTCTTCTTTGCTCTCCCTGACTCTGAAGACACTGCTCTCTGCCTGATAAAAGGCTCACTTCCTGGATCTGTGCTAGCACTAATTGAAAGTCGAGTCTATTCCCACCAAAGCCTGGCACTGGCTCTGAGCCTTTTTGCCAGCTGGAAGCAGAAATACTGGCATCCTTTGGTTAGAAACAACAAACCAAACAGGATTTGTAGTTTGGCTTCCAAACAGGGAAGCATTTCGGGAAGATAGTTATAAATAAATGATTTAACATCTCCTGCCAGCAGAAATCACAGAGAAGATAATGTTCTTTTTTTTTTTTAATCTGACAGAGGCTCAAATTGGGACATTTTCTTTCCAGCTAACACTAGGCTGTTGATGGGCTTTTTTTCTAAGGGAACTCTGGGTCAGCACTAACCTAGCATAAGTTACTGCTGTTTATGCCTTGTTATGATAGTATTTAAGGGCTCCATTTTTGTAATTGGTACTATATATGAATAGATCTGTACACAGCCGTTGTTGAGAAGGGTTGATAGTCTAAGCCACAGACAGCCAGCTGTGCAGAGAGTGGGCATTTCATTTCCCCATGAACCTCGATACTCCAATGTTTGTTTTTGTTCTGACAAGGTCCAAAGACTTCCGGACTTTATGAGATTCTCCTGGAAAAGAATTAGAAGTCTTTGAGGGTGATCAAAATGATCTGTTCAGTCTGCACTCCTATATTTTAACGTCTACTGTCTGAGCAAGCACAGTCCAAAAACAAAGTTGCATTCTAATTCCCTGGAACAGAAAACAGTGCTGAAAGGAAAAGTTGGAATGTTTCCTTCTGAAAATGTCAAATGGCCATTTTGGCATTGGCAGCCTGCCTCTTCCTTCCTCTGAAACAGCACACTGGCAAGAGCAGTGGCACGGAGGGCTTTGCTTTTGGGAGCTCTGTGCTTCCGGGGAGGTGGGGCACAGTTCAGCTGATGCTCTCCTAGCAGACAGGGAAGGCAGCATGTGGTGGCTGCAAGCGCCATGTTAGTGCTGTGATATTTCTGAGGGGTGACAGGAGAGGAGCAGTCCCAGAATCACACAGAATCACAGAATGGTTGAGGTTGGAAGGGACCTCTGGAGATCATCTAGTCCAACCCCCTGCTCAAGCAGGGTCACCTAGAGCAAGTTGCACAGGATCGTGTCCAGGCGGGTTTTGAATATCTCCAGAGAAGGAGACTCCACAACCTCTCTGGACAACCTGTTCCAGTGCTCTGTCACCCTCACAGTGAAGAAGTTTTTCCTCATGTTCAGATGGAATTGTCTGTGTTTCAGTTTGTGCCCGTTGCCTCTTGTCCTGTCACTGGGCACCACTGAGAAAAGTCTGGCCCCATCCTCTTGACACCCTCCCTTTAGATATTTGTATACATAGATAAGATCCCCTCTCCTCAGCCTTCTCTTCTCCAGGCTAAACAGGCCCAGCTCTCTCAGTCTTTCCTCATAGGAGAGATGCTCCAGTCCCCTAATCATCCTAGTAGCCCTCCGCTGGACTCTCTCCAGTAGTGCCACATCCCTCTTGTACTGGGGAGCCCAGAACTGGACGCAGTACTCCAGATGTGGCCTCATCAGGGCTGAGTGAAGGGGGAGAATCACCTCCCTTGACCTGCTGGCAACACTTCCTAATGCACCCCAGGATACCATTGGCCTTCTTGGCCACAAGGGCACATTGCTGGCTCATGTCCCTTAGTGCCACCCTTTCTTCTAAAGGGCTCATTAAGTTATCCCTCCCCACCTCCATGCAACTTCTCTGAAAAGGCTTCTTGAATGTCACAGAGCAGGGCTTCATCACCCAAGGCAGAGCTTTCCATTTCTCCTCCATACTCACCACACTCAACATGAGCAAAGCCAGTTTTGCCACTACCGAGGTTTTACAAAGAAGTGTCATGGCCAGAACATCTCACCCCAGTCCTGATCCCCACCAGCTTTGTGGCACTGGAGGGGAACCTCCTCCGTTTGCTATAGGACCTTCCCCCATGCAAGCAGACCCCACACTTGCTGTTCACAGACATAAGCCAGGCATGCAGACAAGGGCTCAAACCAGTCTATTTCTGCAAGCAGCACATCCTATGGATGCACGAGACATTCATTTCTCATCTGCTGCCTTGACTTCTGTTGTCTGCATCTTGGATTCTTTTTGGCTGTCCCCTAGGGAGGATTATAAGGCTGCATCAGATATCAGGAAAGTGTTTCTCTTGCTCCAGATCATCTTGAGTGGGAAGACCCTCCATTCTGCTAAGAACCTCTCCCGAAATCTTCAGAAACCTGGAGCTTTGCCTCTCAGAGCAGCCCAAGCCAAGCTGGGAGAGCTGGTGAGAGGAGAGGAAGGACTGATAAAGGCACTTTCCAGGGGATATACACCTGCTTTCTGAACAGATAGAAAGGCAGAACTATGCAAAGGGTAGCAGTGCTGTAAAAATGGCCTCTTTGCAATACTAGGTGTGCATAAGGCAGTTGGAGGAACAGAGCAATTTAATATACAATACTGTTAAAGGAAGGAATACATTCAAAGGAGAGCGGCTGCTTAAGACAGCAACGGCACTTGGCCAGCTTGCTGGGTGATGCTGTTAGCGGGAAAGGTGAGGGACAGGGTGGCTCCCAGTGGCCTGGCTCTGGGAAGGGCTGGCAGGTGCTTACTATCCGTCCCCCTCTGCCTGTGTGGCCCCATGGGGAGTGGTGGAGAGGCTGGTGTGGGCTGTGGGACCAGACTGCCAAGGCACACAGCTGCAAATTCTGCAAATTTTATGTGTCCCTGGGGCCATGCTTTATCCCCGTCCCCAAATATCTGTGTATTTTGCAGGATGGAGAGGAGGGAAGCAGCAGTTCCCTGCACCCTTGGTGGTCACTGGGGGTGGGGAGAGCTCAGCCAAGGCGAAAGGCTTGTTCATGCAAATGTAAATGCTCTATTAATGCCAACATAGGGGAAAACAACCCAAACAGCAACGATTCACCAGTCCTCTCTCCATATCAAGCTAAACTGCTCCTGAAGGCATTTTTGGCAAGAGGCCACTGCACAAATGAGTTTGATGGCTTCAAGGTATAAATATTTACCATTTGACCTTGTTATTGTTCAGTCAGCCAAGGGTTTTTACGTGTGTGTGTGTGTGTGTGTGTGTGTGTGTGTGTGTGTGTGTGTTTATGCTCACAAACCTTTTATATCTAAAAATCAAGCTGTTTTCTCTTTGGAAGAGAAAATGGTCACTTTTAATTATTCTACTTGCCTCTTATTCTCCTTGCTAAATCATCTGGAAAGAGGTGTCTCCTTCTCAGCAGCTTCTCTCCCTCTGAGCTGGCTTTCAAACTGCTTTGGGGGCCACTGGCAGTGAGGGAGCAAGGGAGAAGAGGTACAATGGTACCTGACAGTGGCTTGCTGCCCGGAACTAAGGTCGCTGCTGGCAGCGCTACCGAGCAGCTCTTAGAAAATGTAGTGGCGCGTGCCGCAGCTTTTCCTGACACTGCCCGTTTGTCCCTGCCCTGGACACTAGGATGTTCCCTGGGAGGCAGCGTGACTTTCGAGTGCCTTGAATGCCATAAGTAACTAGCCTTTGTGTGCAGCTGAGCGTTGCAAAGAGCTTTTAGCCCGCAGTGGCAGGCTGGGTTTCCACCCTGTGCCCATTTCAGGAGGGAACAGAGCACCTCACTGGATCTGTTTCAGCCTCCACGTCACCGGAGAAATGCCGCAGCTAGGGCCAGGGCTGGCGCTTGGGCTCTTCTGCACGGGACAACGAAAGGGAAATGCTGGCACAATTTCCTTGGCCACAGTTCCTCCAGGTACAGCTCATCCAGGTGTGGCATGCCGGTGGTAGCTACACTTACAAGCTGGTGTGCTTCTTCTGCACATGGCTTTACAGCTGGTCAGTCACCGGCATGCCTGGGCAGTACCTGAGCCCTATGGAGAGGGGCTACTCCCAATCCAGCAGCACACTTTTCCTCCCATGTACATGGGGAGCAGCATGTAATGCTACAATTGCTGCCTGCAAAGGTGTCCGGGAACAGGCAAACACCTAGATCGGACAGACAGTGAGACAGGAGCAGCCCAAGCGGCTGTGTGGCAGCAGCCTGCCAGTCCCCAGGCACCCCAAAGCGATCCCTCCCGCACTGCAGCCGGGCTAGCTCTGAGCCACACCTCTGATTCCTGGGTTCATGGCCTGTTTCTGCTGGCCTTCTGCAAGGACTGGTGGTTTCTGAAATCTGCTCTACTCCAAGAACTGTTTGCCTTGTCCCCCCAGCCTCCTTCAGACCCCAGGTCTTCTCTTCTTCATCCTTTTCTGTTCCTCAATTTAACCTCCACTTGTTCCTGCACCCATTTTCCCCCTCCCCATTTAGTATGCCTTTGTTAATCCAGATTGACCCATTCATTTGTTCATCGTTTCTCTCCCTCAGCAACAGCCCACCCCACCCCCTGCAAGACCCTGACCTGACTCCAGGGTGGTCTGTGACACCACTTCTCTGAGGCCCTCAAGACAAGTGAGCCTTGCAGCCCCCAGGGTTTGAGGAAGGAGGAGAGAGTTGGGAAGGGAGGTTGCTAGGGAAAAGGATGGGGGACCTTGCAGGACCCCTTCCAGCACTGTTCTGGATGATTTGATGGTGCTTTTACAGCTGCATGGACCCAAGCACCTCTGGCTGCTCCATGGGGAGGCAGAAGGGGTTGTGCAGGCTGTCTGGAGGAACAGGAGAGGTGCAGGAAGCAACTCTCCATCTTGGCCCAGTGGTGCCTCTGTGCCACTGCACAGCATGCTTGTGCTGCTGTGCGCTAGCCAGCACTCTAATCCATGCCAGCTCTTGGTTATAGAAATGAATTGGATACAAACTGATGTGCTGATTATGGGAAGGGTCAGCAAAAGCATAAGCCTTTGCTGACATTGTCTCCTGGACCCACATCTGATCTCACTTCAGTGCAAGCAGTGCCAAAGCTAGATGTCAGCACCTGCACGGCCACGCTGAGTAGTGAGCGTGCAGTCGCCTAGCAATGGCACCCAGCTCTGCTCCCATAACTTCCCCTTCATCTTCTCCCGTCTTAGGGGAAACGGTTAGACAGTGGCACTACACCTGCACTCATAGCTTCTATGTTCCCTCATTTTCTCCTGAAGGAAGGCTGTTGTATTCAATGGCGATCACCTCCTGTGTCTCATGGTGTTCCACACATCAGAATGAAGAGCATCACCATCCACAGACAAATGAAGCTGGCTTTTTTCCCAGGTCTGCATGTGCCTCTGCCCCCCATGAGAGTCTGTGCTGCTTTACAAAGCAGAGATCTTTAGGCTTAGACTAGCCCTAACATTTGACCTGTAAGCTTTAATCACCACAACATGGATTATGCTGGTTTTTATTCAGAAGGCTCTAGGCCAAAATATGTTTTTTTTCCAAACACGCTTTTCTGTTCACCCCTGTCACAGCCCCCACCAGTGCAGATCTCTTCTTGCACAGCTTTAAGGATCTGGTCTGCTTAGAGAGGGAAGCCTGGTCCCAGCTTTGCTAAAGTGAGCCAGGATGCTCCCACTGTCTTCGAAGGCTCTTGGCTCTTCACTGCTGCTTGAAGGTCCTGTCAACTTGAAGAGTCCATTGGCTCATTTTATACTGCTGGCAGCACTCTGTTTCCTCTTAAATGTCTGTCAGTTCCTCCTGTCTGTTTGCAGGGGACCCAGCAACTGTAAAGACAATTATATATTGCATAATTTGATTTTGCAGTCACTAAAAAGTAGGAATAGAGTTCTGAAACCTGAGTCATTGCCACATCCCCTTTGTCAGGTCGTGTTCTGAGTTGAAGGATTCCTCTCTGCAGGCACAAGAGAGACTCTGAACCCTCCAAACCCCATTCGGGCCACACGTTGAGTGGCCACACATATCCTTACATCAGTTAGACTCTCCCAGTTGACTGTCTCTGGGTTATCTGCAGGCAAATATCTGATCTGAAGATGATGGCACCAGCCATTTCTTTAGCTGCAGTCCTGGTGTCCCATGCTGGGAAAGTTGCTTGAGCAAACCCTAGGGCAGGCCATCGCAGGGAAGAACACACTGCAACAAAATGCCAGAGAACATGCTCATTCCACTGCCTTGGGCTGAATCTGTGCCCATGTTATCTGTGACAACGTCTTCTGTTTTCTTTTCCATCTTGTGAGACCTCTCTTCACTCCACTATGAGAAAGAATCTAGCCGGCAGCAGTTTAATGCATGACAATCCTGTTACTACACCTGTAAATAATTAACAACTAGAGAAAACTGCATTTTCTAATTTTTGTTGACTTTATTTTCTCTATTGACTAGCTGTTAGCCACTTTCTTAAGGGATTTCTCATGGAAACTGTGACCTTTCTCTCTCTTTCTCGCTTTTTTCCTCCCTCTCTCTTTTTCTCACTCTTTCTCTCTCTCTCTCTGAGGCTAGTGTTTCAAATGCTTTTTGGTGCAATGTTCAATGCCTGTTTGTATTTTTGAATCGTATTTTTCAACCTTTGCTGGCAAAAAAAAAAAAATTGCCCATTCTAATTGGCAGGATTTTGAGTCCTGCAATTTTTTTCAGCTTTTAGCATTTTCAGTAAGTTAAAGCAAGAAAAAAAGTCTCAAAAATTACAGTGAAGTTCTGAAGAGAGATTAGAAAATATCAGAAACAAGAACTACATGAATGAGCTGAACAAGCTGAGTGGACAAGGAGGACTCTTCTGACCACCTGTTAACCTTCTGATCTAACACATAAGGCGGGTCTAGACCTCTTCACTGAATTAAATCACTCTGCTTTTCCACTCTACCCACTCTCTTGAACTCTGATCAAAACAAATAAAAATTCATATTTTAAAAAAGCTCTGCGCCATTATTTTTTCTAGGGTCTTATATTCAAAGCCAAAGGACATTGTTACACAGAGGGATGGGGAGCCAGGAGGACCAGTCCTCTGGCCTTTAGGCTACCTGTGCACCTGGAGAGTTTGTCCCATTGATGAGCAAACAAGATACCTGTGGGAAAAAAAAATATTCCAGGGGGAAATAAAAGAGCTTGAAACTATTCCATTACTTCCATCATATCATGTTTAAAATGCATTTCCCTCAAATGGCAGGGAAGGGGAGGGCACAAGAAATGTTCAAGGCAGCTAGTCTAGGGAGTTTGGGACTAACTCAGAGATAGGAAGGTGGTGGCTGGCTGGATGGTCATGAAGGCTCATCTGAAAGGTTAGCAACCCTGATAGGTTCGCTCCCGCTCAGAGTGTGGCCCATGGTTAGACTTTGCTTTTCCAGGACAGCTCTTCGGCATTTCTTCACGTACATGAACTTTCTGCTTTCTGAGCTTTCTGCCATTCTAGGGGCAATGAGAACAGACCTTGACTGGGTTGCTGGGTTGTCCAAGCCCTTTGCCTATTGTACAAAGGGGAAGGTGCCTGGTTCTTCTTATGTTCACATTCCCTTTTAGAAAGACTTGCTTTTCTTGCAATGCTCAGACTTCGGGATCTGTAGACTGGCAACTGGGGCCACTTTATGGCAATTCTCCTCCAAGGATCTTCCCCCTGCTCTCAGGCCGTCTCACAGGTCAGACCCACCAAATGCACTTTTCCAGCTGAATCACACTCAGCCTTAAAGAGACATTGGGTGGGGAGAAGGACGTTTGGGCCCTTAGCCCAAATGTCTTTGACTACGTGGTAAAACAAACCAAGGAAAGGCTGTGGGCAGTTCTACCCACTCTGCTGTATTGTCTAGCTGTTACAATGACCTCCAGCATCACTTTGGTCCACAAAAATTAACACCTTCCTAAACAGCTTCCAGGCATGATCCAGGATCTACCATGGCCCAGAGGCCATAGTGGTAGGTAGTTTTCATTGTGGATTTCCTGGTTTTGGAGATTTAATGGTGTGTAGCTGGCCATGCTGTGTCACTCAGCCAGTGGCAACATATGTCCAGGTGATTGTGGTGTCTGCTAGCATGGAAGTTCAAGGGACTGGGGCTTCTTTTGGACACTTCAATTGCATCTCCCTTATTAGCAACTAATATGAAGAACTTTTCTTTCCTCCCTGGATAGGAGGGTCTGGAGTGGAGTAAACCTCTGCAAATGTGAAAGCAGAAGAAAAATCATTTGCAAGAAATGCTGAAGTTGTTCCTATTTTAGAAAGTTTGAAACTGCCCGTGTCCCACTCTGTGATGTTTTTCTACACTTTTTGGCTATTTTTTCCTAGAAATGTTTATCATTTACCTAAATCCCACCTTGTCAATAAGGATTTTTTTTCCAATTACCTTTGGGAAATAGCAGGAGAAGGAAATAACTCCAGGGACATGAGCAGTTGTTGCCCACTCCAGAAGAAGGAGCAAAGTTCCCTCCCTCTTTCCTGGATACCATCTGGATGCTGCACCAGGGACTGGCTGGCAGTACAATATCTCCAAACATATTGCAACCTTGAACAGAAAAGTTACACATTTGAATTTGCTGTATTCAGCTGAATCCTCCTTCTTGCTCGGAGATTCGGATGACAGAAGAGGCTTGGGAGCGCCGGGGCTCGCAGCTGCTGTGACAGATGGATAGTTACCACAGGTCTTAGAGTTACAGGCTGCATACTTATGTCTTTTCGAGAAAGGAGCATGGTTTGTGACCTCAGCAAGAACAGCCAGGAGAGGAACCCACCATGTTTTATATGAAAAAAAGCTGGAAACAGAAGTTTTCACTCCTTTCCCCTTGCCCCAAAGCCTTCCCCAGTTGAAACCACACAGGATTGGGCCTATCCTGAGAAGCTCTTCCTGACTCAGAATACAAAAATAAACAGCAATGTATAAAGCTTCCCTGCATTATCACTTCTCTGTTTGAACCTGGAACAAGGGCCCTGAAGAGGAACAGAGTGTAATAATTGCAGTGTCCACAGAAAAGAAATGCTAATGAAAACAGGCAGAGCCAGGAGAATTCATGAAGAGGAGGCATAACAGAGCAAGCATGTATTACCCTGGCACTTAGCGCTCAGCCTGACAGGTGTCTCAGGAAAGCAACAGCCAGGTTTTATTATTAGGTGCTTATACTGCAGCAGCGCTTGGAGGGGGAATCGCCGGTGTGGGGCTCTTGGGGTGCGCGGGGTTTGGGAACAGATGGATGTGCCCCTGTGTCGCGTGGCCCCGGGGCTGGCACAGCCCCATGGCCCAGAGTGGGAGCCTGGGGACCCAGGGCACCGGCATGGTCTGCTGCCCCAGCCCCAGGCCTCCTTGGTGCCCCCGGGCAGGCGTCCACATGAGTGGCCGAGCGAAGACACCGTGCTGTAAGTGACAGGGTGAGCAGGAGAGGTCACTCCAGAGGTTTTAAGTGAAATAGCACAGCCTCAGCCCCGAAGAGTTTGCAGGCTAAGGTGATGGCCACACTTGGAGCTGGACAGGTAGGCAGTGGAAGAAGAGACAAGAAATAATGGGTGCGTGACAGGTTAAAACTGAGCTTGGTTCCCTTTAGTTGGCAACTAGAAAACTCCTAAGAAGAAGTGGCAAAGTCCTAGAGGAAAGGCTGTATTGTGAGCCTTTCCATCACTGCAGAAACCACTCCTGCAGACCCCCTCCTCATGCAGCGGATGGGCATCTCAGGCCAGGCCACAAGCACGGGCTCGCGCCTGGGGCGGCAAGATCTGAAACTGCAGCAGCAAGCCTGACTGCCGCTCTGGTCCCCACTCCCGCAAGCCGAGCAGGTCTCATGCTGTGCCCGCCCTGCTCACAGGGCTCTGCTCAGGCCCGCCACTGCACTAGCTGCCCGCGAACAAATGGTGCTTTCGGTGCTTTCTTCTGCAAAGCCTGATTTCTCCTGACTGAGCTCATTCATCAGCAGCATGTCAGCAGGAACACAACCTGACGCTTTGCAGGCACCCCACTCCACCGAGAACAGCCTCACTTGATGGATTTGTGGCTTGCTGCATTTCCCTCTCCCTTAATTTGCTCAGGATTTCACGCGCACAAAGGGATCCCAGGCTTCTTCCCCAGGAGCACACATTCACTGAGACCGGAGGTGACAGAAAAGTGGCTGTGACTTTTCTCCTGCCCCCCACCACTGTCCCTTTTCACACCTGGAGGACGGGTGTGCATTAACCAAAGCCACCAGGATGAGGGATTGCCTGCTGGCACAGGCTCTCCCGGCTCCCGTGGATCCCCATTTTCCTTCATGCAGAAAAAGACGTGATCCCGAGTGAGGATCGGGCGACCAGTGTGAAGCTGTGGGGTGGGTTTCACCCACAGGGAAGTTCCCTTATCCCCAGCCCTTTGGCTCCAAGGATGTGACAGCAGAGCCAGCGCCTGTTGTAAACAACCCTGGGTGCTTTTCTTTGGAAGGGGAGGCAAGTAAGAGCTAGCTGAGTATTAGAAATTTTATAAAAGCACTTTGGGATCCTTGATAAATAGCAATCTAGGAATTGACAGCAGCAGTTTTAGTAGAGGCAGTATTGCGGCCGTGATAATCTAAGGACATAAGCGAGGCAAGGCTGGCTGGAAGAAGCAGTAATTTTTTATTACACTGATAGCACAGCTGGGGAGAAGAAGCCGAGCTCTCAAGCCTGCACACTCTTCTTTGGATCTGATGCCACAAACTCCAGGCTGAGGCTTGGGAAGGACTGGCCTGGGCCAGCTTCATTAACGAAGCAATAAGAGACAAGGTTCCTAGCTCCTGTGCAGCGGGGCAAGTTGCTTGTAAGGGGAAAGCTACTTCTTAGTCTTTTATGAAAAAGGGGAGAAAACAGGAGGCAAAATAACATTCCTGACTTTACAGAAAGAATGGAAAGCATGCAGCAATTAGGATTTTAAAAGCAATAAAAATGCTTATAATACAGGCAGAGATCCCATCAAGAATCACTGCAAAATTTTTCAGCACATGCAGGTTGTACTTTTGCACAGAAGCCCGGGACCAGTAAATCTCCAGTTCTGACCCAGCCCTGTTATACATAAGCCCAGGCCGGTGCTGGAAATGACCATAACTCACTGGCCCATCTCCTGCATTTGAGGGAAGATGTCTGGGCTCCTCTTAATTTCTCTTTGCTGTTGTGAATCCATTAGATACCTGCACCAGGCTGTAATCCCCGGGTTGACTGTAAAGCTAGCATTTGCCTTCACACTGCCTTATTAAACTCAGCTTAAACTATGAGGGGCAGTGAGACAGGGTTGATAAGGGTTTATTAAACTTGAAAGATCATCTATAGGATTGGAGCACTGAGCTCTCTCCCTCCTGTGAAAAAACAGCTGCTGCTAGAAAACACCCCTTTTCAAGTGTGAACCCTCAAGCCACAGACGGCCTCGGTCAGGGACCTCATTCCCCTGCCTGGGCTGCTGGGAGGACGGGATTGGGTTCACCTGGCAGCACTTATAAAGGGAGGCCTCCCCAGGCAGCTGGGTTGCAGGGTGCTGGTTTGGGGGGAATGGGAAGCTTGCAGCCTTGCAGACTGTCCTGGTGGTGGGTGCTCCCTCTGCACCCCTGCAGGGGTGTTTAGAGGAGCTTGGCCTTTTTGGTACAGTTTTTAAAGAATTAGTGATTGGGGTTTGGGTGATGTTTTTCTTCCTTTGCTAAGTTTAGAGTGTAATTGTGCTGCTTGTTTGGACTTTTTGTAGTCCTGCTGTCTGAGGAGCTCATTTGCATAATCTTGTTGGGACCTGGCTAATAATGACATCACTTAAAAACAATTCATTCTGCTGGCCAGAGAGTGGGGTTTGTTGTCATGGTAACCTTTGATTTGGAGACTTGCGGGAAGGAGACAGGTAAGTGCTTGAAATTGCTGTATTTCAGCATGGTTTCAAATGCCTGGAAAGTCTAAGGATGATTTTTGGTAAACAAAATTTGAAATCTTGTTGAAATACTTTGTAAACAAAATTCATTTATTGCCTGGAGAAAATGGAATGGAATTTCATTGGGAAAAATACTTAAGAAACTAAGGTTTCATGAAGCACTCTACAACATAATGTTAAATGCAATCTGGCTGTGCTAGCACCACCTTGTTCCCTAAATGCAGCCCTGGTGAGATGAGCTCCTTTCCCTGGGGGGACACAGCCCAGTAGCCTTCACGGCTGGCCTGAGCGAGGGGACTTCTCCGAGCACTAGGCTTGGTCGGAGCCCAAGAGGGCTTGGTATGGAGAGGGGGAAGGGGGTCTGGTGAGAGCAATCTTTCATACTTTTCAAATGTATCCCCCACAACATGTTGTGCCGTGCCTAGTCTGGATCAAAGGACTTGTCTCTACCAAAATTTGGGTCTCTGTATATTACACTAGCCCAAATACTCCAGAGGGCTTGCTCAGGGCTAGATGTCTGCATGCTAATTTGGAGAGCTGAGTAGTCTGATCATGCATACACATGGCTTTTGTGAAAGTCAAGCCTGGGTGGTATTAGCCCAGTGAGGGGATATGAGTTTGAGCCAGGATTGTCAGGAGATGTTTCCAACTGGAAATCCTTGGGTTTCTGAATGGAGATTCCTAGCTTGGAGAAACTAGCAGAAAGTTGTGTAATGGTGTCCTCACTTTAAAATGAAAGTTGGATGAAAACCAAGGGCGTGCCACAAAATGTAAATGCTGCCAGCCAGCATTTGGGTCCAGATATCGCTTGGATCAGGGGTCTCTGAATCTGCAACCCTAAGTGCTTTCCAAGAGGATGTGCAGGGATTTGCAAGGGAAGTTGTTTGAACTGGCCACAGTGTGTAAGGAGAAGCAGGTGTGTTAGTATTAGCAGGGTATCGGTTCCAGTATTTATCCAAGCACTCTTCAGTGTGACTGATATCTCCCTGAAATGCTGCACCTCTTCTTTGCCTGAAATGTGGTTGCTGTTTTCAGGAAATTCCCTCCAAAGTTAAAAATCATTTGGCACTTTAACTCATGTATACAAAATGCCACCTTCTTCAAGGCACACTAGAAAGGAAGCTGTCTCAACCCAGCTGCAACTGGTGGGATTTGGGGGGAGGGGGCAGAAATTATTGGAGAAGGGGGGGGGGAAAGAAAAACAGGTGAGCCTGTAAAAATAGACTGCCCAGGTGGCAGCTTGCTGAACCCTGTAATCAGGCTTCCCCAGGAAGCAGAGGCATCACACAGACCAATTAGCCCATGGCTGAAGCCGATGGGGGTGAAGCCTGGTGAGGACAGGAGCTGGCATGGGGACAGGGACAGAGCAGGGGTCTGCTGGTGCCCCTTTGGGGACCGGCTTTGGCCCCATGGGCATTGGAAGTGGCTCCTGCTGCCTGCGCTAGCCCTGATAAAGAGAGAGCAGGTTCCCACAGCAGATTGAAGCATGGTGCTGGTGAGGGAGCTCATGGGGTGCAAGCCCAGCGTGGGCAGGGAGTTGAGTCTGTGCTTCTCATGCCTGCAGGGAGCATATAGCTGGTGAATATAGGCAGTCCCTGAAATGGAAACATTTTGGAAATAGCAAAAAAGGAGCATTTCAGAAAGACTCTAACCCTTGTGACTTGCTCAATCCTTCAGAGTGTTTGTTGCTTTTTTTGGTGGTGGAAGCTATTCAGGGAATTTGACCTGAATTTTCACATCACTTTGGATGCCTGGAAATTGCATTTATTTAAAGCAAATAAATCATTTGCTGAAAAATCGTTCCCCATGCTCTGAGCATGCGGAAGGCAGGTATTCCTAAAATTAACCCAGCTTTGGTGCAAACATTTGCTGGTCTCACAGTCTGCAGGTATGGAAGAACAGTTATACCAGGAGAGCCTAAAAAGGCTTGTCTAAATGGTGCCCTGTCTCTGAGAGCAGCCAAACAGCAGATGCCTGAGAAAGACATAGTGTAAGATTATAGGAAGCATCTTGCAGTACTTCCCCAGGGTACTTTCCCAACCTCCAGCAATCTGTGGCTCAGGGACTTGCCAGTAAAAGCCACATCTTTGTGTTTAATAGCCCTCAGTGGATTTTTTTTGCTCTGTGATCTTGTCCAGCTGCTCCTTGAACTCATACCAACTTTGTGTCCATAACGTCCTGCAGAAAGGAGTTACCCAGCTAAATTATTGTATGAAGAACCACTTCCTTTAGGTCTTCCAAGCTATGTTTTTCCCCTGTCGTTGGATGTCCCCTGGTACTTGCATTAGAAGAGGTAAGCCCTTGATCTCTGTCCATCTTCTCCCTGCCTCTCATGCATTTATACACTTGGGCTTAATTCACTGTATTTCCATCCAACTTTCTCTTTCTGCTGGAAGAGTTGCAGTCTGGGGGCTAGCTGGGCTCTGGGAGGCAGGGGGTCTGCATAGCTGTGGGATGCACAGACAGACCAGTCCAAGCAAGGTGGGTGGAGGAGCAGCATTTCCCTTCCTCCCAACTCCAAGTAAAGCCACACCTGAGTGAAGGCTGAGGGCTGGGGAGCTGCAGCATGGCATGTGGGTGGATGGTGCCCACGGAGGCAGGGTTAATGCAATACCTGCTCTGTGTTATTGAGCTGGAAGTCCAGTGCTTGAGTCTGACTTCATGTTTGGGCTTCCTAGAGTCCCTTTGGCTGTGGTTTTCTCCAAATGGAGCATCCAAGTTTTGTGAGTAGTGTGCAATGCTCCTGTTGGAGCACACCAGAGTACTATTTTTTGTGCCCTAGGGCAGTATTTCCAAAAATGGGTTTGCATCAGCCTGGGCAACCCTGAATTTTGGTGGAAGTCAACAGTAGCCTTTCCTCTGAGATCTCTCCTCTCTCTGCTATCTCATGGTATAGAGAAGCACAACCCGTTGCGTTTCAGTGCTCTCCATCCCCTAGAAGGAGCTATGGAGGAAGAGCAGAGCCTGTTTTGCAAGGTGGTGCTTTTTCCAGAAGCCAATTGACTGAGCACTGTCATGCTGCAGCTCTTTCTGCTGTTTGCAGTGTTGGAGGTAAATGAGTCTTATGGAAGTGGGGGGCTGATGAGAGCTACATGGGGCAGTGGTGGCGCATGGAGATGCGGTCCCTGAGCCTCCCTCTGCAGCTCCATAGCAGACCTCTGCCCTGACCTCGGCTCTCTTGCTATTCTGGTTCGGGCTGCTAATGCTGCTGTCAGCAGCTCTGACGAGGCACCTCTGTCCTCCTCGGCACCCCCAGCTACTCCAGTCCTCTCTTCGCCCTTGCTCCACGCAGCAGGGGCACTTCAATCTCAGACTGAAGGGCTTTTACGGTTTTGCTCCTGGCTGCTGACTGCCAGTCATGCCCGACAATAGCAGGGAGCTTTAATGATGTAGATAAATATTTCTTGAGAGCACAGAGCTTGCTTTATTAGTGATCAGGACAGCTTTTCAGGGACAAAACATGGATTTAGAGCTTAATCCCTGGCTCTTGCTGTGTTGCAAGCACTCTCTAAAATCTTTGTGGACACCAAGGCCATTTTTGAGTTTCAAAGTTAAACAATCTCTCTCCACTTCTCCTTGTAAATGCCAGGGGGAGGATTGGAGAATCAAAGCCCCAGATGTGAATATATTCTGGCTTTTAAGGTGTGTCCCTGCGTTGAACCTGCTTATATGGCACATCTCCAAATCTTCCTACTTTATTTCCTTTGTTAAGGGCTAGAGCTGGTCAAAAGTTTAAAATAATCACAGCCCCTCTGAAGCAAGAATATTTTACAAATAAAAGCGATGGTGAATTTTAGCATAAATAAATATTAATCTGATTTTTTTGCAATATTTCATTTATTTGCCATCTGTGATTCTCCTGATTGAAAATCATCCCATCATCCAATCAAGGACAGGAAAGGACTAGCTGGGGCTTGGCTGGCTGATCCCGCAGCACAGAGCTCACCTTGTAGACAAATGAACCAAATGGTTAATCTGTGGCTGGCAGGCTGAAAATTGCTCATCAAAAGTACTGGGCAGAGTTAAAAATTTGCCAGGACTGAATTAAACTGATGCTGCCCATCTCCAGTATGGAGTTAATGCCCCCTTAAAAGTCTGGGTTGGTATCAAGAAAGCCCTGGTTTTGAATTACATTCTTCTGGCCACCCCCAAACTTCTTGAAATGTTCTCCAAACTAAGTAATAAGATGCTTGGAAAGAGAGGGGAATGTGAAAGGTAACCAATAAAATAATCTGCAAGGGGAAAAAAAAAAAAAAAAGCAGTGGACAAAAGGCTTTGCTTTGCCAGCAGTCACACCATTCAGGCAGCCACAATAGTGTGCTCCCTTCCTATTCTTTGCACCCCAGCCCTGTACATTTGTGGTTATTATCTTGCCTGGACCAGACTGGTGTTGACAAACAAAAATCCAGGTAGCTGTGATTTTCTTTGTGTGCACGGTCAAAGGAAAGGAGTTGTCTGTCCTTCAGTGTCTGATTTCCATTGTCCTCACACTGCTTTATTCCCTCTGAGCCATAGCATGGAACAAAGACCTGAACTATGGCAGAAGATGAATGAAGTCTTTGGAAAAACTATTAGGACAATTAGGCACTGAGGTACAGCGTGGGGGAAGAGCAGAGGGGTCACCATTTCAAGGGTTTGAGAGCTCGAGTTTTGGCAACATTTGGGTGGGTTGAGGAGCAGCTCCTGGAGAGGAAGCGAAAGAGGAAAATGGGGAGAAAAACCTGCAGTGGTGGCAACTGCTGCCCTCCCCTGTTCTGTGACCAGCCAGCTAGCCAAGGTGGCCTGACAGCAGTTAAAATCTGAGCTGCAGCCCTGGGACTGCTATGTGTGTGCTGTGCTTGGCTCCTCCAAACCCCATGGCACACTGAGGGATCTGAGTTGAGGGAAAGCAATTACCAGCCATGTTAAGGGACAGGGAGGAGCAAGAGCCTGGAAAAGCAGGGTGAGAGCAGGGCAATAGTGACTTATTAGAGACAGCTTGCTGAAATGTGGAGGGTCCCCCAGGTAAGGGAGGAATAGCCCTTACTTATACCAGCCCCCTTTCCTTAGCGCCTCTGGGCAGCTGTGGGAGATGGGACACTGGGCTACCCTTGGTCTGACCCACTGTGGCCTCTTCTAAAATGTCCCATCATTGGGCAGTTCTCCTTCCCATGCATTTGGAAAGGAAACTTCTGAGCTAACAAAAGTGGTTACAAACAATAGGAACCTGGTGTTCCTCAGTGCTTAAGGCAAGCGGTAAAGATCAGGACTGTTTCTTCCTTTACACAGCTGGGGAAATTGGGCACCAGGATATCTCCTGCAGGCTCCAAGCAAGTCAGCCTCAGAGCTGCAAACAGCCCTAGACCATGATGTTTTTCAGTGGATGATGCTTCTTCACATGATGGGAGGAGGGTCTAACAATCTGGTGCCTATTTAGGTGGTGAGCAATGCAGAGCCACCCAAGGGCAGTGGGGCTGGGGGAGCAGAAACAAAGACACAGAGTCAAATCACTGCCAGAAAAAATGCAGTGTGGGTGAAAAGTGAACAATCCTATTGCAGCACTGCTCTTGATTTAATCTTCATTAGGTGTGATGGCAGGTGGAACTGCACATAGCTTTCCCTTCTGTGTTATTCTCCCCAGTGCTCAGCCCTTTATCCTCTAGTCCAGGCTTGGAGGAGAGATTTTATTCCCCCAAAATCATACTTTGTGGCAATGGAAAACAAGACCATGATTCTCCTGTTGGAAGAGTTGTGTGAAACAATGGTAAATTTAAAAATAGTGATTAAAAAAAAAATCTGGACTCACTTGGCAGATTTTATTTACTTTTCCTAGCAAAGGGAGAAAGAAACTGCAGCTGAAGTCTCAGGTTGGCTTCCCAAGATACTACTGTGACATTTTAATGATCTAATTCCCCCTCAGAGGTGGCATTCTCACTTGTTCCCCTGACCTATCACTGTATATTCGGTGTGAAACAAACTATGCTGCTATCAGTCCTGACAACTCAGGCCCAGAGAAAAAATAAGGCTGTGATACTAATGTAATGAATGGACTCTTCACTCTGTAATTCTTACGAGGATGGAGCTGGCTGTCTTTGTGCACTTTGGGGCCATGGGCTCTTCAGGAGCAAGCCAGTGTAACGTTGTTCACCTTTGCAACTCCCCCCGGCAGGGACTGTGACTCAGGGTGCCTCTATGTGATGTTTGCGGTCCCATTTACGCTCTGCTCCTGCAAGGCTAAAGGTGATGTTTGTGCTAGTGAGCCCCTTTTCTTGCTCCGTAGCGCAGTTCAGTCCTGTTTGGAGGAGTTGCTCCAAGCCGATGTGCTGTTAGCAGCAGGCAAAGTTTGTGTGCAGCCCCTTTCTTTGTGGCCTAGCACCTCTGAAACCTCCCCAGCAATACCTGAGGTGATCAGCTGAGGACCTGGCTTATGGGATGTCCTGCCTAGCAGCTGGTGTCTGATCTCCATTCTCCTGAGATAAACTAGTTTATGCTAACAGTGTAAAATACGTGCAATGAATAAAACAATTACAGCAAAACAGTTTATGCAAAACACTGATGTGGGAGAAGTTTCATAAGAGGTTTCATACCTCAAAAAAGCATTTTGTCAGAAATAGAAGTGTGGGTTTTTTTGTTTTTTTGTTTTTTTTGTTAGAGAAAACTCAAACGTCTCTTGCACAGATACACTGCTGTACTAGTGCTCTTCCTGGCTGCCTCAGAGACCCTCTTTTCTCTGATGGTGGCAGATCCTGTTTTGGTCCTTTTCCAAGCAGGACAGAAAGCACAACCAACCCTTCAGGGAGTGACCTCGGTGGGGACACCAGCAGCCACCCACCAGGGCAGTTGGCCCTACGGCAGAACCTGCTTAGGGCTAAATTTGGTGTTGGAGAGGTTGCCCTGGAGCTGGCTGGTCACAAGGCAGGAGCAGGATACTGCTCTGGGAGGCAGTATGCAGGAAATGGAGACCCCAGGGACAGGAGACAGGACTGACCTGCGAGGTAGCAGAGTGCCTGGGAATGCTGGCCGGGAAATGATGTGCGCAAAAACATCCGCCTCCATGTTAAGACTGAGTCAAGGCAAAGGAGCTCTGCATATGTTCTGCTAAACAAGCACGTAATTGCTGGGGTCCAGCAAGAATTTTTTTCCACCTGCTAGAAGCAAATAAGAACACAGCAAAGCCCCAAATACCCTGCACTGTGGTGATCCAGGACCAAAGGGGCAGCATGGTTGCAGTGACAAGGAGAATCTAGGCAGAGAAACCAGGCCATGGAAATCAAGGCAATGACTTTGATCACAGAGTTTCAAGCCCATTTGCTCTGTAGAAAGCACAACTGTCAGCAGGGATAGGCGGTGAAAGGGGTGGGATCTCACAGCTTGCTAGATGAAATGTAAAAGGTGGTAGATGTGATTTTTTTCTAGCTTCAGAGAGGATGTTAACTCTAATAGGGTAACTCCAAGAAGCACTTAGCATCTCTTTAATGGACCAAAGACGGATCATTTCAAGCCCCTACCCCTAAACTTCTGTTGCTGTAAGTGGCCGCACGATGAACAGCAACGCAATGAGCAGCGCTGGCACCGCCTTGACACGGCGTGGGGTCAGCAAGAGACATTACCAGGAGGTGCAGGCAGGAGAGGGCAAGCACCGGCCTGGCAGCCCGGGCCTTAATGAAATGCCTTGTCCTCATCCACGAAAAGACTTGGCACAGCAGAGGCCTGAGCTGATCCCCTTGGAGCAACCCAGCCGTCCAGCAAATTGCAAGATGATGGGATGGCGGCTTGCTGCCAGCCCTGCTCCATGCAGCAGGAGGCGGCAGGGCACGGTGGGCGCCGGAGCACCTCCGCGAGCCAAAGCAGGCAGCGCAGGGGGGGAAATCACTGCCTGCAAGCAGGCGCTGAGCTGTGATAACAGGGTACAGCTGCAGCAGGAGCTGGGGAAAGCTCTCCCCAGGGAGGGCTTGCTTTGAGAAAAGCTCCAGTTGTGTCAGTAACGATCATTTCCAAGCGTTTTTAAAAAGAAATCCCTTTGGGGCAGGGACTCTGTTTTCATTCAGAGCTGCACACGATGGGTTGTGTGCCTTGGCTTGCTTTTGAGTGCCGAGCTGTTGTTATAGGTTAATTATCATTAGTAATTAATCATCACTGTTCACAGAAAGGCTTTTCCCTGCTGGTCAGGAGTTGCACTGAGCATTAACAGCTTTTTCCCCTTTTCCCCGGGACTTCTCTGGCCCTGGACCTGAGCGGATGTTATGGAGAACGAGTGCCTGAACCCCCGTGCATGCTTGGAGGTCACATGGAGGGAGTCTGGTCTGTCCTAGATGAGGACTTTTTTTTGATGTAAATATTCACTGCTAGTTAAAATCCCTCCATGCTCATGCAAAGCTTTGCATGGGGTCTCCTAGGCCAAGTCTTGTTGACTTTGTCCTCCTTTTAATGAGTTTCTCATCCAGTTAAGCAGCTGGAAAAAATCCAGTAGCATGTCCAGTGGTAACACATCAGTCCTCAAAGATGTATCTGGAATGGCTAATAGCTGTAGTTTTTGCTTTTGCTGTACTAAAAAACAAAACAAAACAGTGGTAAGGAGAACACCTCTTGCCCTTAAACCTCCCCCTGCGTTGCGCGGATGCTGCCAGCGCTCTTCCCTGTTGGACTTGGCTCTTCCAACAGCAGCTCCTCTCAGCACTTCGGCTTCTTTCAGGTGGATCCAGCCGCCAGATCCTAAAATGGGCCAGGCATATGGGACCTTGCCATGAGGGAATTTGGCTGGCTGGAGTTCAGGTTTATAAGAAACTCGGTTGCCTTTTTATCTTTCCCCAAAATAACAATCTCAAACATAAATTATGTGAACCAGGCGCTTCCTGGAGTCTGCAGCTGCTCAGCAAAATTGACTTTTTCGTCAGCGCTCCGGCTCCTCGCGCAAACCTGCCAGCTGAGTGCCGGACCCAGTTGGAGCCCCGCTTTTAGATTCAGCAAAAGTTCAGCCAACTTGGAGCATTTCAGACTCAGCGAATTATTTTCTGACAAAATGGTGGTTTATTGGGAAATTTCCGGCTGGCTCTAATTGGGACAGCTGTTAAGGCGGCAGTTTTCACAAGAACTAAAAGTCGCTTTCAGATGAGTACAGCTCTTAAAATGGCTGTTGCTTTGATAGCTGCTCATTGCCTTTCTCCTCTGATTATTGAGCTTAGTATGTCCCTGCAAGCTTAAAAAAAAAATCCACTTTGACTGTCTGATCTTTCCCTTTTCTTTACTAAATATTATCTTCTGCCCTGCCTTTTCCTTCAAGGAGAATCTGTCACTTCAAATTTAACCCTAAATTTGAGCTTTGGAAAAATTAACATGTACAGCATTTCAGATTAAGAGAGGAATTTCTCTATTTTTTTGCCCAAGCTTCCAAGGTTTCAAAAACACCGTTGAAAAGTCTAAGCAAATATTTGCATTGTTATTTTAACATGAGAGATCCTGCCAAGAAAATTAATGGGACCTATCTACATAAAGGAAAGAAACTCATCTAATTCTGTTGGTGGTATTGAGAGATGTGCAGCTTGCTAGCTTTCTGTAATGACTTTTTTAAATTTAATTATTTTTCCACTTTAATCCCCCATACGTTTTCACCACCAAAGTAAGGAAATTGGATAAAGCATATGAAAGTTTCTCCATAGCTTGTGCAGTGCCAGAGTTTATGAGCTGGAAATCATGAGCCGGATGATGCCCTGGGTGGGCAGGAAGGTGCGAGGCGCTGGACTCTGCTCCGCGATGCCACGTCTCCCACTGGTGCCCCAAGAGCTCAGCGCTGCCGGGCAAGCCCATGGCCCCCGGCCTCTCAGGACACCTCGGGTTGCTCCTACGGGTCCCACCTCCAGCTCCTGCCTGCTGTCGCTCCCCGGCAGAGTATCTCCCCCAGTCCCTCCTCTCTGCCCTTGGCCTTTTCGCTATTTAGGGATCTTAATTTCTGCAGGAGCTTCACCACCACTGGTCACTATTTCTCGTGCAAAGCCAGCCCCATGCCAGGTACCAGTTTGCTGCAAGCACTCTGCTGAGCAGCTCAAACAAAACTGGCCAAGTGTTGCTTGAAACTCCGACTCCGACCGTTTGCTCCGAGAGAGAGAGCACCGAGCTGTGGCTACAGCGAGACTCAACTCTCAGGGGAATACACATTGCAGACATGGAAATTGCACTAAGGCAGAGTGAAGAATGGATTAAATTTGGTTTAGATTGAATCATAACTTTTTTTTTCAGGCTTTCCAGTGAAAAGGAAAAATGAAAAAAATTCATCTTGTCATTTCAGTATTTTGTTCAAACCAAAACAGTGGTTCTTTTTCTACCCTTTTTGTCTAAGGAAGGTCAGGTTTTAAATGAACAATGGTGTGTTGAAGTGGAGAAAACTTGAAGCATTTAATTTAGAAAACAGGTTGATGAAACATTTTGGCATTTTTAAGCAAAACATTTCATTTCAAAACAAGTTGAAAAAAGTGTTTTGATTGCTCCTGCTCTTTCTTGAATTGTGGTTTTGTTTGTTTTTCTTCTAGTTTAAACTAATTGCTAATTTTTTCCTAAATTTGCAAATTGCTTGGATCCCTCAAGCCTCTGCTGTGCACCAGATTTGTGGTTCGTTGGAAATAAGAAATGTTTGGCTACTAATAACACATGTGCAAGAAGCTAACAGGAGACCACTCACTTTTGGGGTTAAAACCCTGCAATGCCAACATCAGCCCGGGCGCAGCAGGGCAGCCCACGAACCCCCCTGCTGCTGCGCAGCCCCTTCCCGCAGGAAAGGAGCTGGGGAGCCTCTCTGGGGTCCCTGGGCAAGCCCGCGGGACCCGCAAGACGCGTACAGCGCCTTGCACCTGGCTGTCGACGCCGGTCCTGCCCCTTGGCGACAGAGGGAAGGAATTTCAATCGAAAGGAGCACGGTTTATATTTAGAACAGGAGGATGTTCCTTCATCAGATTACGACAGTTTTAAGTAGGTCAGGCTGGAGACCTAAGATATTCAAGTCCCTTCAAAGGCATCCGTCCGTCACTTATTATTCCAGGCATTCGTCTTTCGCGCTGCCTGCCTCTCGCAGCCAGGGCTCGTGCCGCGCTTCCCAGCACCGGCTCCTTTCACTCCCTTCACCCCGTTCCCCCGCGGACTGGGGACGGGACCGGGGCGCCGCGTCCCCGCGGGGCCGGGGTGCTCCTGGCCGCGGCGCTGGGGCTCGCCTGCACCCGGGGCTGTGGGATGGGCTGGGGGTGGGGGCACTCTCCTCCCAGCATCGCATCCCCCCTTGCCTTTTCAGTGTTTTTAACCCTAACTGAAGCTTCTTTAGGCAAAAGCAAACAGCAATAGCAATAAAACCCCCCAAAATGCAAAAGAATTCACCAAACTTCTCCGTTTAACCCTTTGATGATGGGAAAATAGCTGTCTGTATGCTCTCAGTAGCGTTGCAATCTGCCTTGATGAGCCTGAGACCTCCTGCCTGTCCCCCGGTGGTGTCCTTCCCCAGGCAGCGGCAGTCAGGCCTCCTTTCCAGCCTCCTCCCCTCTAATCAGTCCTAACGATGAAGGCTCTGAGCGCCTTCAGGACGCTCCACTCGGGCTCCCTGGCTGCCTTGCCAGCGAACGCGCAGCAAGGAGGCAAGCAGCTTGCTGGGGTCTCATGCAAGGCCATTAAATGCAGCTCTGTCGTCTTCATTGCCTGGAAAGACTTAACTCCCCTCGGATGAGGCACGGGCAAATCTCACAGGGGAGAAGGTTTGGCAGGGAGAGGCCCCAAGGCCCCGTTCTCCAGCCGCGGGGCCCGAGGGCCCCCTGTCCAGCGCACGTGGAGTCGTTTTTCTGACCTGAATAGGATCATTCAAGTGCTTGTGATTACAGGCTTTGTTGGGCCACGGCAGGGGATCCCGGTGCCTGGGAGAAGCAGGATTTTGCTGCCTATGGGAAGGAACCTGCTGGCGGGTCGGGAAGGTGAGCAGGTCCCCGGGCCGCTCCAGTGGGGAGGCTTCGTGCCAGCCGGTCCGCAGTCAGGGACACGCCGGGCCCTTCTGGCAGCTGCGACAGCACCAGCAATACCCACTTGTTTTTATCTACCCATTTTCTTTCCTCTCTCTGAGCCTGTTACATTTTCTCAACTCTCGGTGGGATTTTTTTTATTTTTTTTTTTAACTCAAGGCCTCCTTCGAGCTGATCACAAGGGAACGTTGAGTGCTTGTTTTTTAATATTCTGACAGGTGCTATTTTGCTATTTGCTTGTGATGATTCAGGACATTTGCATCTCTTTGTCCTTAATTAAAAAGCACTTCACCCTTGCTGCAGGGGTATGGCAGCTTTCTCTCGAGCTATTCATTTGGGGGGATTTTTAATCAACGGATCTACTCTATCAGTGCGGGTGCATTTCTGACAAGGGGGTGAAGCTTAGCACGGAGTGTGGAGAGCTGTGTGGGCGTAATTATGGCTTGCCTTTTGTGTGTGTGTGTGTGTGTGTGTGTGTGTGTGAATTTGACTGCTGTTGAAAGGCATTCTCTAAGAGCCGCCTAAAAGACGGGAGTCCCCTGTCCAGCAAACACACGGGCAATGATGAGGTGCCAATTTGCTGCAATGGCTCAAGCCGGGCCAGCAAATCCCCTTGCTGGTGTTTTGCCTCCCTGCCTTCAGCCCCAGCCAGCCCCCGAGCCTGCTGCCCGGGGCCCGCCAGGACCGTGCTCGCGTCGCTGCTCGCTGCGCAGATGCAGCCCGGGTCGGATTAGCTGGCAGGGCGGCTGAGCAGGTCGGGGGCAGCGGTGCGCGGCACCCGGCATCGCCCACCCTCGGCTCCAAACCTGCCCAGGGGCCCCGGGGCACCAGGGCAGCCGCCCCCCAGGGCCACATCCATGGGAACCCAGCGTGTCCTGCTCCTCCGGCAGCTGCTGTCGCCCCTGTGCCACAGCCGAGCAGGAGGAAAAGGGGAATAGGAGAGGGGACAGGCGGCGGAGGGGAAACGCAGCCCCAGGCAGGGTGGCAGGAGCAAGGGCTGCCCCGGCACCTTGGCCCGAGAGCCCGGACGATGGGGTGCAAACGCCCACCCTGGACATAGGCAGAGACCATCTGCCCAGACAGCTCCTTCCACCTCCCGGCCCACGCTGTGCCCTTGCGGCCGTCCCCACACCACATGGTCCTGCCCTGCTCCTTGCAGGTGCGACCGCAGGAGGGACACCAGGGAGCTCCTTAGGGACCTCCCTGAGAAAAGCGTCCACCCCCGTGCTCTGCCGCTCCCCAGCAAGGACGGACACGTCAGGGAGGGCCCGCAGGCCCTGCCTCGGGACTGAGCCCCCGACAGCACTGGCCCTGGGGCTGAGGCTCTGGGAGCCGCAGGGAAGGGGCCCGAGCAGAGGGTGCTCGTTTCCCATAAGCGCTTTTTAAAATTCCAGCCTCAAATCTTCTGTCTCCTCCCATGAAATATCAGACTAAAAAACAAGCCCTGCAAAGCTCTGGCTGCCGTTCTTGCTGTTTATCTGTTCAGCTCTTCCAGGCCCCGGCGTATAGGCTTGTGGGAACCTTTGAAGATTATTTCTCTTCAGTTTCCTGAGGAGACTTCAGTCTCCACTTGAATCTTTATTTCACCTCCTTTCAACACATTGGCCCGATTTCTCTGAGACTTAACAGCGATGAATAAGATTAAGATTGGAGCTTAGCAAGTATTAGGAGATGATCTCTCATTCCTGACATGCTGGCAATTACCAGATCCTAGCAGCAGCATCTCTCTTTCGGAGAGGCTCTGTGTGTGCATGTGCGGGCATTTCTGCTTCGATTAGTTTTGGAGCGCAGAACCTAGAGGGCACCAAGTGTGAAAGCCAGGGCTCACGGTGTTGCCTCCTCTGCGCGTCAGCTGCGGCTGATTGCTTTTGGCAGCCAGAGGGGCTGGGACACAGGGCGAGGAGCAAGGTGGGTTCTGCGTCCTGTGCTGTGGGCTGCAGTGGCCCAACAGGGTCCTGATTTCCACCTGACAAGCTGTGAGGACCATTCAGTGGGAGAGTAAAAACCCAACAAATGGGGATATGTGAACAGGGTCTGCCGTGCCCAGCAGCCCCAGCAGCACAGGCTGAACTCACACGCTGCGCAGGGCTGATCTAGGTCAGTGTTTCGTGGGAGATCCTGGAGTGGAAGATGAGAGCAATGTTGGCATTTCTTGTGGTGCTTTGGAGGGCATGGTACGGAGGAGCATCATGGATGCTTACGAGGGTGCAGAGGTGAAAGCGGTGCAAACAGCAGTGTCAGCTGGGGAGAGCAACTGGCTGCTGGATGGAGCCTGGAAAGGGAGCACAGTCCGGCTCTGCTGTGGATTCAAAGGCACCCTGGTGGCATTACCAAGGGGGGGCTCCTGGGGCTCCTGGGGGACAGGTTGTGTCCCACCTGAGCTAAGAGGAGATGGAAGAAGAGGCAATCCCATAGCTTGCCTACAGCTGGGAGTGGGTGATGAAACAGGGAGGGATGCTCTCATCTCCCTGAACGGATGATACTTTTGGTAGTCGTGGAAGAGCGGGGCTGTCAGGCTGGTGCAGAAGAGGAGGACGAGCTGCCCCTGCACAGAGCAGACGTGTGTTGGGAGGGCTGGCCATGTGCACCAAGGTGTGCTAAGCCCGTTCTCAGCTGGGGTCAGTGCTCTTGCTCGGCACGGGGCAGAGGGCAGCCTGACTCACTGGTGAGCTGTCCCTAACACAACCCTGTTTGGGCAGCACCTTGGACCACAGTGAAACAGTCCCAATCCCTGCCTCCCTACACCACGACAAAAACAGCCCTTTCAAAATATGTCCCTCAAGTTCAGGCTCTTGGGAAAGAAGAACATTCCCCCATGCTAGGGGAGACACCAGAGAGTCACAGGGAAGGAAAATGAAACAAAGGGGTCCTGCAAAAGCCTTGTAGCTTCCAAAAAGGAAAGCAGTATGAGAGTATGGGTTCACTGTCAGCATGTGTCCTGAGGCATCCGAGCCAGTCCCATGCAATAGACCAGGAGGCCAATTTTCAGGCAGGTATCCAAATTATATCCAGTCTCACACGTGCTAAAGCCAGAAGTGATCCATCTTCAGGAGGGGCAGGGCTGCAGATGAACCCTCCCCACGGCAGGGAAGCAGGTAAGTCCCACTCACCAGGCAGCAAAGCAGCAGCTTTGGGGCACACAGCCCGGGTGTCCTTCCAGCCACCCAGCATCTGCTGCACTAAGGGGGAGCTTTCTGCATCAGCTCTGGGAGGAGAACTTCTGCCACATGTTCCTCCATCTGTCGGTCACCCTCAGTAAATCTCAGCCTGGCGAAACATCAAACCCCACCAGGCTCACCGCTGGAGAGCACCCTGCTCCAAGCCGGGACGGGAGAGAAAGCGCAGCTTGGGACTCAGGCCCAGCTCCTGGCAACTGCTGTAATTGCAACAGTTAAACTCAGCCACAGGTGAGCAGTTAACATTATTTACTACTCAATAAACATTCCCAAGCCAGCATAGAGAGAAGTCATCAAAATTCCCACATCTCTGGACAGAAATGCATCAGGGTATTAATAAAAGGAGGCAATTGTGCTTCCCTCCCTCCCTGTCCTAAATCTTGCTAGTGCAGGCAAGGGATGAGGGTGCCCTCAGCTATGCTGTCAGAGCTGTGGGATTGAAAAGGCCAGGCAGGGTTAGTGCTGCCAACATCTCTCCATGGGATTTGGTCATGAGCACCATCTTCAGCATGTGCAGGCTCTGGTCTGAGCCCTGGTGTGTCCTTTGGAAAGCCCCAAGCCCAGGGGCTTTTCGCAGTTATTGAAGAGTCTTGGTAGGAATCAGTGTCAAATGTAAATTGCAGCCCAGTGCCAGCTTTCTTTGTCTCCTTAACCTTCCTGGTTCCTTTTGCCTTATCCTGAACGATTGTGGTGCAGGTTGACAAGAAGCTGGTGTGTTTCAGTCCAGAGGCAGTTGCATTTCTGCAGTGAAGGGGAGCAACTGCTCCTGTTCCTGCAGCTTGCATGTCCCAAAAGTTTGTGGCAGCAGTCATACTGTATTTAGAATAGGGGCTTACTATTCAGGAGGTTTTCTGAGAGCTATACACCAAGCTATCCGCTCATGGTCCTGTACTGGACATATGACATCAGATGTATGGATGGCATAGCTGTGAACTCCTATTTGGAAAAAGCTTTGAAACACCTGGTGCTCAGTTTGCTTGGAATTTTCCCCTTTTTCCCCAAATCTCTGCCAGTTCTCTTTCCCTCCTCACCCTTTCCCATGTACTTTTTCTCTTTTCAGATATTTTTTCCTAGGAGGAATGTTACCTTTTAAGCACTGAGCTTTGGGGAAAGCAGAAAAGCAGAAATGTTAAAAAGTAGGAAATGGCATCTTTCCCATCCTCAGGACAATATCAAGAACCAATTTGACACCCAAGATTACTTATCAGCTCTCCCACTAATAAACTAATTTTAACGAGGGACTGTCCCCAGTGAAAGAGGACGTGGAGACGACTTCAGGCCTGGCCTGATGCAGTAGCAGATGCTGAAAGTAAAGGTCTTGTTTCCATTAACACTCCTGTCACCCTCTGGGACAACTCGCACCAGCTCTTGCTACGGCCTGGGCTGTCCTCCCACACCCTTCATTCTCCTTGGAAAATGTTCACGTCACATTTGTTCAGGCTCCAAACACATTTTTTCTATCTGTCAGCACTGCAAGCTCAGTCCAGAACCTAAAAATCAAACTGTGTCCTGTCTGCTTCATATATCATTGCTGTCCGTAATGGTGGGACGCCAGAGCCCAGCTGGAACAATTATTGATGTCGCGTGAGCCCAGATGCAGCATCTGCTGCTGTGCCTGGCCTGTCCGGTGAGCCTGAAAAGACAAAACCCCAGCTATGTTGAACAAGTGTCCTGGTAGAGGAAACAAATGTTTCTATTGTAGAGGACATGCTCAACCTTGGAGAAGAGTGTTCAGGCTTCCACAGGGTTTTTCATCCGCAGAGTCTTCCAAAGGGACCCTGTAAGCTGCTTCTCCTTAGGTGTCCTTCACCACTCCCGCCTCAGCCACATCAGCATGCTCAGCCCCGATGGCTGCGGCTGTGGGAGACCCGTGGTCTGGCTGGCTGCACCCTCCATCAGACCCAGCTCTTGGCGCAGGAAGGAATCCATGGGAAACCTTGGCATGGGAACCCACCTTGCTCCCAGAGGACACATTGGCTTGATAACAGCACGAGCCCTGGTTTGTCACCGAGAGGAGAGTGAGCGTCAAGGACAGTAGCTCTCACCGTGCTGTGTCCTCAGACAGAGATGACGTGGAGCAACAACAGGAGGAGGGGAAGGCAGCTGACTGCTGCCCTGCAAACTCACCTCCATGCAGCCCTTGCGAGCTGTCTGCCATGGCTCTGGCAGTGTCTGTCCTGCAGACACCCCGATTACCCCTTGCCCAGTGTCCCCGGCTCTGCTGTTAGCGCTCTGGAGCATGACCCATCCTTGTAGAGCTCTGAGGGACTGCCTCTGCCCAGGGGCCTCCGCTCCTGCCCTGGGGAGGACTCTACCACTGAAAGACCTTTCTGAAAAGGTCAAAAACCTGATCTTCCTCAGAACCTAGCTCCTAACCCCTTTGCGTTGTTAATCCTCTCCACTTGCATCAATTTTCCCCTCAGTATAGCACTCCTGACACAGCCCAGGAGAAAAGCAGTCACCTTAGAGCAATTACTATGCCCTTGTGGACAAGAGACTTGTGGCTTTGACACTGCTTAAGACAGGGAGTGACCAGGTCCTTGCACAAGGAAGAGGAGGGCAGAGCTTTGCTGCCTGCTGCCTTCACCTTCTGCTCTGTCCTGCAGTTGTAAACACCACCCACCAACAGTGGAACAGCCAGCACAGATTTCACGACTGACACCGCAAAAGAGCTTTTGAGAGAAAACAGCAGGATTCAGAGAGGGTTGCAGATGTGCCCAGGCTCACCCAGGACTCTCTGGGTACAGGATAGCTCCCTTTTTGAAAGCACTGCCAACCTTATGAGGTTTGAGGGATCCTGGGCCAGGGCTGGAAGAGTCTTTTCTTCTCCCAGGGCCAAATTCTGCAGCCCTTATGCAGGCCAGCAGTATGGATTGCATGAGCAAACCCTCATTTATCATGGCAGCAGGGTCCTCCAGGTTCTGTGCTCATGAGGACTCTGTAAATAATTGATTCTATCACTTTGCTGGTTAAACTGAAATACCAGGAGGGAGAAAAAGCATCTTGAATGAAACATGTCATCTCCTGTTTAAGTTTGGAGAATTCCATGGCAGTAGACCTCAAAACAAACATCTCTTCAAAGTGAAGATGGGGAATGCTTCCTCCAAAAACATTACATTTTGTCTTTCTCAACATTTGGGATGAGAGGGTTTTTTTTCCCTAGCCAAAATCATTCACTGTGAATTTGGAAAGCATTTCTCTCAACCTGAGCCGGCACTGTTGGTAAATAAGTTGTTTGGCTGGAAAACAGTGCTCTACCCTTGCTCTCCTACACACACCACAAACACAATTCATTCCTATCCTTGGTTCAAGCAAAAGCCTTAGGACCAGTTGCAACAAGAAACTACTTTAGATGAAGGAAGAGACCAGGGACAACAGCTGCTCCTGGTGGGTACAACTGCCTGGAAGGTGTCCCCAAAACAGCATCTTTTATGATGCTGTGACTCCCTAACACTGCTCCAACTGTCTCCAGCTCTCCAAGCACCACTCGTCCCTCAGATCTCTCGGTTCTCAGCTAGCAGAATGGGTCAAAAGAAATCAGTCCCATGAGTTTCCCCATGCACCACATGACATCCTGCATCTTGAGGGGGAGCCGAGAGCACATGTACAAACCCTTGCATTTTCTGTGAACTGTCTAAGACCACAACCTTTTGACAGCTACATCCTCCCTGTGGTTGCTGTTGCATCTTTCCCAACTTCAATTTCTCCAGAGAGCTTCTGGGGAAATCCAGTGGCTTGCTCTGAAGCTTAAAGGTTCTTTCCACCTTCACTGCTGCTTTGATTTTCATTATTTACTCTTTCTGACACATGCTTCCTGCAAACCCTGTCATCCCAGAGCTGGCTTCTGTGCACACACTAAAAGAAACATAATCTGCAGCTGCTTCATGCAAGGAAATTCCATCTTGGAGCTGCAGTGCCTGCAGCTGGGCTCCTACGGTTTCCACACAACGCAAATCTCAAGCTTGAGGGCGCAGGGTGATCACTGCAAGAATCAGCAAGGGAGGCCCTGTGTAGGAAGAGCCTTGAGAAATCTCCCAGGTGTGCTGCTATTATTTATTGCTTGCACTCCTGTTGCATTCCTAGTCCCCACAGAGATCAGTCCTGCGTGTCAGGCACTAAACATGCATAGTGACAGGGCAGCTCCTCATGCTGCCAAGCTGAGCAAATGAGACGATGGTTACCAGCATGCTGCAAATCAGAGCAAGGAACTGATTTGCCTACCTCATGTGGGGAAGGCTGTGGCAGAGACAGGAGAGCCAGTTGCACATGGTCCCACTCCAGTACCAAAGGGATGACACCAAATCCCCATTTATGATCAGTGTTATTGGATTTCCCTGGGAGAGGTAGGACCAGGCCCCTTGGGGAACAGGCTCCTGCAACTCATGCAGCATGACCAGATGATGAAGGATAATTATTTGCACAGCATGTAGCCGTAACAAACTTGTTTCCCAGTAACTCCCATCCAAAACTTCCCAAGAAGGAATCCTTTATTCCTGTTTACAAGCTGAGTGCCAGCAGTGAAAAGAAATGCTCAAAGCCACAGTGCAAACCAGGATGAGCAGGGAGCAGGGAGTAAGCTAAGAGGCTAAAGATGCACAGCCCACCCTCAGCACTGTGGTCCCCCTGCATCCCTGGCTGCCTTGCAGTTCCTGCCCTGCGCATCCTCCCGGCCTTTTTCATGGGATAGCGGCCCTAACAGGTGGAAAAGGGCCTGACCCTCTTCTGGCTGTGTCTCTCTTGCAGCCCTGCTCAACACGGACTGATGCCTTGTATATTGTTAAAATATTGTTCAAAAGGAGCGCCTGCTCCTTTGTCTTTATTAAGAATATCGTGCATTTGTAAACAAAAAATGTGATTAACAAGTGAAGACCTTGCCTGTCTCTTTACACAGAGAGGGAGAAGGAGATCGTTATGCAAGTTAATGAATCCCAGCTTCCCTTCTCTCCGCACCGGGAACGCGGTGGCAGGCAGATGCGCGTCTCCCTTTGACTTTGGGATGCCCCCGCTGTCTGCACAGCTGGGGGGCTTCGGGGGGCTGCGGCCGCTGGTGCTTGAGCCCGTGTGGGGAGGGAGAGAAAGGGGTTAACTGCCCCCCCCAGCCGGAGGGAGCTAGGACCCTGCGCGGAGCCGCTCCTTCCCCCTCCCCGCCGCGGAGCAGGAGAAGAAATGCCCAACTTTCCCCCTTCCTCGCGGCGGCGCGGCGCGGCACGGAGCGGAGCGCGGAGCCGGGCGGGCGGCGGCGGCGGGGCTGGAGCGCAGCGGGCAGCGGGGAGTCCCGCCGCCGCCCCGGCCCCGGCCCCGGCCGAGCCCCGCCGCGGCGGGCGCGCCGCCGCCGCCGCCCCCCCGGGCCGGCCCTCGCCTCGCCGACATGCCCGGGACGCTGCTGCTGCTGCTCTGCCTGGCCCTCGGCCCCGCGCTGCGCGCCGCCAGGTGAGCACCAGGCGTCCGCCCCCCCGCCGCTGGGGCTGCCCCGCTGCCTGCGGCCCCCGCCTCTGCCTGGCGCTCAGCCCCCGCGCCCGCCGCTGCCTCAGTTTACCCGTCGGGGCGGCGGCAGGGGAGGGCAGGGCAGGGCAGGGGGGCTGGAGCGGCGGCGGCCGCCGTCAGCGGGGCTCGGGCACCTCCGCGCCGCCCCGCGCCGGACCCCGCGCCGCCGCCGCGCCGCGCCCGTGCGCTTCCCCGGAGCCCGGTCGCCCGCTCCGTGCCGGGCGCGGAGCCTCCCGCTGCCCCCGCCCGGAGCCCGGTCGCCCGCTCCGTGCCGGGCGCGGAGCCTCCCGCTGCCCCCGCCCGCCGCCCCGCCGCCTCCGCGCCGGCCGGGTCCCGCCGGGGGCTGAGCCCCCGCGGGGCGCCCTCGGCAGGGCAGGGGGAGCTCAGGCCCGCCTGGGGGGCGCTCGGTGGGACGGGACTGGTGTCCCCCCGGCACCCCGAAACCCCCGGGCTGGCCGCCGAGAGGGGCGAGGGCGGCGGCGGCTC
The DNA here is from genome assembly GCF_036417845.1 of Apteryx mantelli. Taxonomy (NCBI): domain Eukaryota; kingdom Metazoa; phylum Chordata; class Aves; order Apterygiformes; family Apterygidae; genus Apteryx; species Apteryx mantelli. Next base: position 13,300,306 of record NC_089990.1, on the reverse strand, counting down.
CCGCCGCGCTCTACAGGTTGGCGGCTCCTGCCCGCGCTGGAGCGCGGTGCCGCCGGTGCGCCGGGCCGGGCAGGTCGGGAGGCTCTGCCGGGGCCGGCAGTTCCTAGAGCGCTGCTGCAGACAGGGATGAAAGGCGCCGCGCACAAGGGTTTTTCCAAGTTTCTTTTTCCTTTTTTTTTTCCTTTCCTTTTTTTTTTTTTTAAACAATGTCTAGCCTTGCTACTGAGTTTAATGGCTGGATCGGGGAAAGAACACGTTGTCAGCAGATTGTTGCCCCTAGGGCTCGGAGGAAGAGGGATTTTACTGGCTGAAGCTAATTGGCAGAATAAGCTGCCTTAAAGCTGATCAAATCCCATTACAAATGCAGTCAGGGATAGGGAGCGTGAATCCTGCTACTAAAGGTCTGGTCTGCCAAGGCTTCCTGAACTCTGGTGCTGGCAGAAGGACCGTCCCTGCCATCCTCCTCTGGGGCATGGCCTTCCCTGAGTCGAGGCAGCGAAACCTGCCCCAGGCTGGTGCCCAGCACCTGGCCTTGCCAGCGTGCTGGTGCCTGGGGTGTTGGAGGGCTGAGAGGGGAATCCTTGGTAGATCCCAGTTCCTGTGCCCTGCCATCTCCGCAGTGCACTGCTGTGAGCACTGCGTTTTGAGATTGGGAGTCATAAACTGCAATATCACACAGAGGAGCAGTTAAGTCCTTTATTCACCTGCCTTTAAGTGAGAAGCTTCACCCCATAGCTAACCTGACTTCCCTTCTCCCTCGTCCTTCATCTCTGCCTCTTCACTGAGCCCTGCTTTGCCAGAAGCAGTGTCTGGGGGCTGATGGAGCAGGAGTGGAAGCCTGTGGGTCAAAAAGGAAGGAAAAAAAAAAAAGGAGCAAGTTATCGCAGGGTCTCTTTCTGCATTCCCTGCATTGCCCCAACTGCAGCTTGCACAGGCGAGTTTCCCCTGCCTCGCGCTTCGTGGTGGGCGCAAGGGTGCAGAGTCTGGTTCGAGCTGAAGCGGCACGCGCAAGCTCGTGTCTCGGCGCAAGCTGCCGAAGCCAGTGCTGGAGCTGGCTGGGTGCTCTGTGCCAAGGTGACTCAGCACTCCCCAGACGGTGCCCGCCGCGGAGGCAAACGTACCGGCATCGCCAGGGCACTGCGGCAACTCAACCAAGGGGCCCTGCTCTCAGCCCCTGGAGGCAGGATCCCTACACAGCATTGTACCACCCAGAAAGCCGGCTTGATGGATGGTTAAAACTACGCAGACTTGACCAACAGGGCTACACCGAGCATGCTGTGACAGGAGAGGTACGAAGACTTGTGAAATGGGTAGGGTGCAGTTTAATGAGCCCCCTGTCCTTAAATCCTTTGCCTGCTTTTAATTTAGATTAATTTGCCTGAATGTTCCTGTGTCTACAAGCCCTTGGAGGTATTGGTAAGGGTGGCAAGAAAGATACATTAGCATGCAGTAATTAGGGTTGACGAGAGTGCTTTTCAACTAAGTGAAATGTTGTCCTTGCCTTGCATTGCTGTCTGTTCCTCTGGAGCTGGTGAGCAAGTGAGAGTTGTGTAGGGCCTGGGGGCTTAGATCTGTGTTTGCAGAGGGTTAGATAGCAGGGCAGATCCCCAGGGGATGTGACACTCTTCCTGGATGTCCCTGCTTCTGCACTAGGGATGGCTGAGAGGACATGTCACCTCCCCAGCTGGTGCAGATTTTAGTATAAAATTTTACCGGTCTCGTTATTTGCTAATGCACCAGGTTGCACATAGGAGTGGATACACATCCCGCTCAAGCACCCTTCACCAGCATACCAGGGACAGAGCACTGGCATATTTGGGATCCCATGGCACAGTCGCTCTCCCCATCCTGATGCCAAGGGAAAACTTCTCAGGACAGCTTGGAAACTGGGGGAGAACATCAGCCTGCTGGCATGTTGGGTGGCTGGTGCTGCTGGCCGGGGCTAGGGCACATCGCTGTGTGCAGCGATGAACACTTGCTGTGATGCAGAGCGTCTTACCCAGGCACAGCAGTAACACTGTCCTTGTCTTGCAACAAACTGAGGCACAGGAGGAGGGGGACGAAGGGTTAGGTAAGAGGCCGAGGCGCCTGTGCAGGGTAACACAGGGCTGAAAGGAGCACCCAGGGCTGCCGGTCTCCCTGGCCCACGCTACTGGGGCAGAACGGGGCTGAGCTTCCCCAGCACAGGGGAAGAAGGGCCTTGGCACGCCAGGTGCTGAGACCTGGAGAGCCTGCTGCCGGCTGAGTAAAGAGGAGACTAACCCCTGGGAGCTGCCTGCCTGGCCCTGCTTTTAGTGTGGCCACCCATACGCTCAGACACCTGAGTAAAACAGGTGTGTGCTTGAGTAAAACCAACTCAGGGAGACAAGGCAAGGTAAATAATTCTGTCCTCCTGCAGTAAGGCCAAGGGCTGCCCAGGGGGGCTTGTCCAACCCCCCATCTGTATACCCAAGCGCAGCTGAAAGGATACTTGGCTGCTGTGCAGGCACCAGGCAGGGGCTGCTGCATCCCCGACTGTGTTCGTCAGCACAGGGGTTTCTTCGCACAGTCCCTAACTGTGTGAGGTGGATGTTTTGACATTTCAACAAGCAGAGGTGAGGGAACATGACTCTGCTTTTCATCTGGGTTGCATGGAGACATTTGGGAACTGGGTTAACACCTGCCACCGAGCCAGAGTGGCCTCATGCGAGGAACTGGAGCTGTGGGCCAGCATGCGTTCACGGCACGTTCGTGATCATGACAGGTTGCTGTGTGACACTTCCATCAGCAGGTGTGGGGACTTTGGGGCTCCTCTCTTCTTGATTTGAAGTGGGGCCACTGGGAAGAGAGATTGCGGAAGAGGCAGGAGCCTCTGAGAGTCGCCTTCCCTCCCAACCAGCAACAGCTGTGGCAGGGGATTGCACATACATGCAGGAATAGTGCATTTTCACCAAGACAAGACTGATTGCTTATGCTAAAATGGCTTAGTCTGGTTTAGTGGCCCAGGATTGGCTGCATTAGCAAAAAGCATTTTTTTGGTAGTGCCTCTGCATCTGTAACAGGGATGTGACTCTCCAGAAATGCTATCCCAAACCTTAGGGTGTTAACACCAAACAGAGCAAAGCCAGTTAAGCTTGGTCTAAGGCTGAGATCAGAGTAACCAGCCTGGTCTTGCTATGCCCAGAAAGAGTGTTTAGGACTCTAGTCCAGGCTTACAGCTGCAGAAAGTGGACTTGGCCAGGCAGCAGGACATGCAGCCACTGCCTGAGGATCCTGAGGAGTTGTCTGCTCGCCTGTGTTTCAAAGGCACTCAGCAGCAAGCCGGCCAAGCGAGCCCCGTGCCACGCCTACTCAGATAGGGAAGCACATCCTGACAGTGTTGCTTAAGACTCCTTAAACATCGTTAGAAAGTGCAGCGCACAATCAGACAGGCAACAACAAGCTGATGTACCAACACCTAACATGTGGCGGCAAGCAGCCAGCTGCACAGAACTGATCCCTTGTCGGGGGACACATCTCCACGTCCGGAAGCTAGGGAGATGCAAAGAGCTCTAAAGCGATTGTGAAAGCAAGTTTTATCTGGGGTTTTAAAAGAGGAGCTTCTGATAAATTAACTGCAACATGTCAATTTAATGCTTTTTTTCCTCTCCAAGTACCTTTGCCAGGCTCTGCCTCCCCTGGTACTGAAGGGAGATGTGTATCAGTGGTGCCTGATTACACCTTGGAGCTGCAAATCTCCAGCTGGGATGCGTCAACACAGTGGCAGCCCCTGCTGCGAGACCCTTTCTGGTGCTGGAGCAGGTGACACATTGACAGGGCAAATGCTGAGGGGGATGTGCCGGGTGTAGGATGGCTCGGCATCCTCTCATGCATATGGCTATGTCATTCTGGTGACAATATTGTGAATGACCCGCCCAGAGCAGTGGCAGGTGGTTAGAATTTCCTGCATGACCATGTGGACCTAATTTAATTAGAGGGTTTAGGAAAGCTCCTTCAGGAAAAGGGGGAGGAGCAGAAGATTTAGAGAAGGGCATATTTGAAAGATGGTGAGAGAAGCTGTTAGCTCAATGGATCGTGTCCTGAGGAGAATGCGAGCTTTTCCTGCCTGGTTTGGAACTGGAAGATCAAAAAAAAGTGTGGCTTTCAATGGGAGCTCGAGCCCAAGGTTGAGGTGGAAGGGTTGGTGAGTTCAGGGAATGGGTTATGTCAGCTCTTGGCTGCAGGGCAGAGGAGTTTGTATAAGGCTTTCATTTCCCAGGGTCTGTGCAGGGCAGATGTCTGGGTTCCTGGTAAGAAAGACCTGCATGCTGTGTGTTTGGTAGTTTTAGGACCTCTTTTTTTCTGAAATGCTTTTATTAGAACTGCCCAAAAATGCTGTTTGGTCACTGTCCTCTTCCTTTGAAGGAAGCAAGCTTCAGGTGTGCATGTAAATCAGAACAGCTGAGGTAATTGGGGTTAACAGGGCAACTCCAGGAGCCGGTGGCACTGGCAGAGAGGGGTAGGGAGGCTGCCAAGGAGGGCAGGGCTGGCTCCTCTGCTCTGGGGATGAGCAACATGTCCCCAAAGGGAATCTGAGGAGGATGTGATGTGTCCTGTGTCTGTTGCTGGCTAATCCTGACTGCTGGTGGGAGGGACCCTGCACTCCTGGGGACCCTGAAGTGAGTAAGGGTACCAGGTAAGTTGTGTCACCTTAGGAGCATTGCTGAGAGATCCCTGAGCTCCTTTGAGATATGCTGGGCCCTCCTGCCTCTGTCTCTGTGAAACCCAGCTGCGCTCAGTCTCCCACAGCACACCAGAGAGATGTCATGGCAGTGTCCCTCTTTTTGTCTCTCTGCTCCAGGTGTGAAAGCACAGAGGAATATGATTACGATTACCTCAGCATCAATAAAACCTGGGTCCTCACCCCCAAGGCGCAGGAGACTGATGCCACGCAAATCCTCAACTTGCTGCTGAAGAACTATGACAACAAGCTGAGGCCTGACATTGGCAGTAAGTGTCCCTTAGAGTCACCCTTTGGGAAGCAGGGCAGTGGGTGGTGACCTGCCTAGCGGTGTCCCATGTTCTCTATGTGGCTTTGTGGCTGCTGTAGTTGGGATTTCTGGTCAGATGGAGCCACACTGCTCCTGAATGCTCCCCAACTTCTTCAACCCCCAGCCCTCTGTCCTTTGCTGATGACCCCAGCCTCCTGCTCACCCATACCCATTTTATTTCCTTTACAGTCAAGCCCACGTTTATCGATGTGGATATCTATGTGAACAGCATTGGGCCAGTATCTGTCATCCAGATGGTGAGTGGACATCATTGCTACAGCGTCATGGGTATAAAAAGCCTGAGAATGTGGGATGTAACTGACCCTCTGCTGCCCAGTGGGTTGCATCCCACTGGCTAAACCTGGCATGAAGGAGGTGCTCTCGCAAAAAGAGGTGGATTTGTGTCCCTTCTTTGGGAAGACGTGCTCTCAACTGCTGATTGCTGGAGCTAGGGAAGCTTGACTGCCATCCCTGGTTAGGAGCAAGGCCCCATATGTCGTAGGTGGGCTCAGTGACCAGCCATGCTTGGGGCAGTGATGATGATGCTCTCCATTCTCTGCCTGCAATGTGCAAACAGGTATTTTTGCGTGGAGGCTTTGCTCTCCCCATTCCTGGGGGAGCACAAGCACGAGGGTGCTGGGATGGTCAGGGTGAACTGCACTGCTCCTGCTGAGGCAATGCCATGCTGGCTGGAAGGGGGAGCAGTGCAGTTCTCAGGAGGATTGAAATAGGTATCTGGAGATGGTTGCCATGGTAATGGTCTGATGGTGTGAAACTTGGGTGCCTAGGCCTGTGCCTGTTGTGCTGGGGAGAGGCAGGCAGGGTGGCTTGGATCAAAAGGCTGTATTTCTATACTTTACCATCTTAGATTGATGTCACTGCAACTTCAGCAGTTTCCACTCATGACTCAGGCCCCACTGCACCAGGAGTTGTAGAAATGCTCAACAGAGATGCTCTTTGCTGTGAAGAGTCTCCAGGCCTTGCAGCACTGGAGAACAACTGTCAATTACTTTTCATGGGGAACTTCTATTCCTCTGTAAAGTCTTCCCCCTACTCCCCACCCCTGCCCTTTTCATCGAGAAATAAACCTGACAATGCTGTCAGGTTTTGAAAAGCATTTTTGGCCACTGGGCAGTGTGGCAGGGGAAGACAGGGGAGAGGTAGCCAGGACAATTTGGTGGTTCTTGTCTGTCTTAATGCAAAACTGAGCAGAAACAAAAACAGTCTCCCTCAAACCTGAAAAGAGAGAGTTTTCAGGACAGGGATGTGTTTTTACTTTCATAAAGTAGAAAACTTCTGCTGAACAAACCTGTTTGGTGGATGGAGGAATGGCATTGTAGTGGTAGTACCACTTTCCCTCCAAAAAGTATTTCAGTGCAACCCTCCACACCATGCCTGCTTGTGGACTAGCCAGACAGGGACCAGGCTGGGCACTCACCTCTGCAACGAAAGCACCAGCAGGAGGCCCAGCAGGGAAGGTATCAAGTCAAAAAATTTTCCTTTGGTTGTTTTTTGTGGGCTTGGTGCTTCCTGGAGATGTGGCTTTGTGTGGGTTGAAGTTACCTGACTGAGCCCTGTGATGGAGGAGAGGAGCAATGGGATGGGGGAAGCCACCATTGTGTTGCTGAGCTGCATTCTGCTGTGGCCATCTGAACTGGACTAGCTACCCCGGAGGGAGTGGGGAGCAGGCCCTCTTGAAAGGGGCTGGGTGATCAGAGATGCGATTTGAGTGACACATAATCTTATTGAGTGATACTGCAGCCAATGCCTCCCCTGTGAGATTGAAGTAGGTCATTCAGTAACTGCAGGATAGGACCTGCCCTCAGGCCCTCATCTCTCCTTTCATGTAAGCTCGTGCTTGAACTCTCTAGCAGGGTGGGAGGAGAGCCATAGCCATATGATACCTTAGCACAGGCCATGTGGATCAGGTCATCCCCAGTCTGCCAGCAGATATTACAAGCTCCTCCATGCAGCATCATTGTGTGTACCTGAAGCCACGGCTGGCTTAGGAGCAGCAAGTGTAGTGCCTGGAGGTGGACATGGGAGTCATGTTATAGGTGGCTGTCCAGTCTGGTTTGCACTGCCCTAGGATGTGCCAGGAATACAAAGCAAAACCACTGTGTACTTCATTCCTGCTTCTTTCTTCGTCTGTTTTGTATACCCCTTTCCATCTCCCTCGGATTCTTTGCTCTCCTCCCTGTTATAGGAGCACTGCATGACCATACAGGTTGAAGGAGTAGAGAATGGCTTACAAAATCCGGTATTGCATTCAGAGTTCATCTCTTCTCCCAAACAGAGATACCAGGCACTGCTGCTAGACTGGTTTCCTAAGAAACAAAGCTTATGCAATGGTGATGTGTATGTGAGAACAAACGTATGTACGTCCATCCCAGCACTTCAATGACTCTTGATCCACTGGCCTAATACCAACTATATTTGGCAGCAAGGATATGAGCATCATACATATTCAGTTCCTCCAGTTTTAGTGAAAACAGGATGCCAGGCAGAGACAATAGCCATCTCCACTGAGGGAAAGGCTATTGTGTGAATTCAGCCCTTACTAGACACCAGAGAATCCATATGGAAGAATGCTGCTGAAGACGGGCTTGACTGTTCCTAGAGCAGCTGAACCAATGTGCTTTGGCTCTTTCTAAGAGTCAGCAGAAGCTTTTACTCAGTGTGAAATGGGGCTCCATGACTGCACAGGATCCCCAGGGGGTCCCAGTGCACTTAATGTGAGTCAAAGAGCATGAAGGCGTGCCTGGCTCTCAGGAGCTGTCCGCATCTGCAGGGCTCAGCTGGGGAAGCTGCTGCCTCAGAGCTCATTTACCCGGCTGGAGCTTCCCCATCTGAGGAAGATACTGGTGCACTGGGTAATTGCTGTTAATGGGAATGCCGTAGTGAGGAGCTGCTCAGCCAGGGAGGAAACCACTCAGCCCAGATAGCTGAGGATTCTTAGACTTGTGGTATTTTGCTGTGTCAATCACAACTGGCTGCACAGTCTCCCCAAGGTGCCTGGATGCTGCCAGTCCAAGGGTCCCTGCTGGGTCCCAGCCCCTTGAAGGAGGCAGTGCCTTCTGCCAGCTAGAAAGGCAGATCTTCCAACAGTGACCAATGATTTAAGGACACCTCTGCACTGGCATCCCTAAGCAGACTCTCTATGAACCTTGTTCCTTCACCATCCCTTTACTAACTTCTGAATCTGTGATGCCCTTGAGCTTGATAGTCTTTCTCCTTGAGATGCTGGGTAGATACTAAAGAAGGCTAGGCCCAGGTCTTATAGTTTTGGATGGCAGCTTTCTGCCATCCATGTGGCTGAATGCTTCTCCCTGCTCATGAGAGGTTGCATTCTGCTTCTCCTAAAGAAAGAAAGAAGGGCTGCAATAAAGCTGTTGTGGCCGGCCACGGTATCACTGCTGGTCTCAGCTGCTTTGCCCCCTTTTTTTTGTTTTGTTCCCCCCCCCCTTCCCACTTGTGCAACAAATAAAGCCATTCTGTAGGTCCTGCTGCCAGCAGTGCTGGCATCAAAGGTACCATCCAGATTCCCATTGCTGGGGAAGAATGGTTCCCACTGCCAGCACTTTACCCCCTTTTACAGAGCTTCTTTTAACCTGGGAAGCTCTGCCTCCTTTCAGATCTCAGGCCTGTCTTGAATGCCAGATCTTTCCCTTTTCCCATATACACCCTGAGGCAATGCATATTTCTGAGGGAAGAGAACCAGGATTTGACTTGGAGCTAGGTCTCTCCTGAGCCCCCGTGAGATTTCTGAGATGCTCTGTCTGAGCAGCTGTAGTCCCTTCTGCAGATGCAGAGCCTTGTATAAGCTGGAAGGCCCACTGGAGGGGAGATGCCCTATTGATCTTTTAGGTGTGTTGCAATGACAGCATCTTAGGTAAGCATTTGTCCCTCGCATGGCCAGGCCATGTAGAAGATAAAAACCTAGCTCTACTTTTAGAGGATATACCGCCATTACTGTGGCTTTTAGCACAGCCCAGTGTTGTCTGTGCATCTGAAGCCAAAGACTGCAGGACTCTCTGACAGGTTGGTGGAATAGAAGACTCCAATTTAAGCAATATAGTCTGAATATTGGGTGTCCTATGATCTCTCACCCTCCCCTCAAAGAGTTAACTACTCACTGCTGCCTTCAGCCTGGCAATACTCTGTCAGTGCCTGGAGGCTGGTCCTGTGTAGCTGTTGCTCAACCTCAAAGTGATAAATCATGTCAGGATACAAAACTGATTCAGGTCCTTAGAAATGAAAAGGTGATTTGAAAATGCCCTGTGTTGGGTGTGAATTCTGCATCCCCCTCATCGATCACTTGTCGTAAATAACATTAATATTCAGGAGTCAGCAGACAGCAGGCAGGTTTGGAGAGGGAAGAAATGCAAAGTGATTTCCTGGTATCTTTTGTAGACAGAATGGTTGTCTTGTTTCCCATTTAGGTTTTCAGGTAAAACTCAGGAAATTCTCTCCTCCCTGTGAAAAGGACCTGGCTCTGCCATCCCAAGGGAGAACAAAAACATGGTGGCAACCTGAGTGAAGACCCAAGCTCTTGTTTCCTCCTGCCACATCCCTCTGCTTTGCTTTGCTTCCCTGCCGTGTACAGGGCAGGAACGAGGGTGGTGGGATGGCTGGGTGCTCGCACCAGGCTGCCTGCAGCAGCCGGCGGGCCAGGCTTAAGCTGGCAGCAAACCCATCCATGGAGCAGGGCAATGCTGTCTGCAGGGCTGCCTGCACTTATGCGCAATGGGGCAGGAGGGCAATTGATTCCCTGTGCTCTGGCAGGGCACAGCAGGAGGGACAGCTGTGTACTGCCAGGAGGTGGTTATGTGAGGGTTAAATGAAGTGGGTGTCAGAGCCTGTCCCATGGGCCACAGAGGGCCTGGGCTTGGTTGAGAGGAGAGGATGGGCTGAGAGGGAAAGGACTATGGAAAAGGTGATGTTTCCATTGGGCCCAAGTGCTGTTTGCTCCCATTGCTGCATGGGCCAGGGTCTCAAAGGGCTGCTGACATAAGCAGCCTCCCCGTTCCCAGGGACCTGTCATCTTTGGGTGGGATTGGGGCACTTGGCCTGTCCCAGGCAGCTGAGGCAAGCTGGCTCCAACCAGCAGCTGGCGGAGCATTTCCACCATCAGGGAAGGGGTGTGCTGGGCCACAAGCTTCCCCAAGCTGCTGGCTGCCATTGGGGCTGGCCAGCAGCACCTCAGGCCAAATGAGTTACCACGCACAGCACCCAGCTCTCTGAGCTGTGCAGGGGGGTTGAATTCCCATTAACACAGGCAGTGTTCAGGCATCCCAGTCTCTTTGGCACGTCACAAATCTGAGCCTGGTGCTTTGATATGGTGACAAAAAACAACCTTGGTTGTCCCTGTGTGTTTGCGGGAAGAGGTGACTGGGGAGGGCTGCAGCAGTGGGGGCCAAGGGAGGAGACTTTGGGTTCAAATTTTCTGCTGACTGGTTGTTTGCTGGAGGGATTTGCTCCTGGTTTTGTTTTTTAATGGCTTTATTGCTATAGATTATAGCTTTAACTGATGTCAAGGGCACCTCGAGTTCTGGATCACCTTCCTTTAGGGATGTTTAACTCTCAGGAAATGATGCTGTAGAGTAAAGCAGTTGCCAAATATTGGGGCTGAATGTGTTTCAGACCTGAGGATGTCCATGAAATGTCCATGAGAGTCTGCATGGGTGGGAGTGAAAAAGTACTTCTGCCCCTAACTTGGGGACAGAGCAAGTCCTGCTCCAAGCTTCCTCCCAGAGACCTGAGCTGCTATGTTCTTTGCTTCCTTTGTTGTGTAAAACAAAATGCAAGGCTCGTATTTGAGCACTCGGAGCATAGCATGAATGCTGCGGTAGCCTCCTGGCCAAAGTGAATGGGGACTTGCCACTCTATCCAGGAGCCTGCCGTGGAGCAGAGGCAGCACAGCCAGGGCTGGTTTGGAGGCTGGTGATTCCTCTTTGGTATGTAGGAGGGTGTTACAAGCAGAGGAGATGCCCTTGTGTGCCAGGCTCTGCAGCCAAACAGGCTCTTCTGCTGGGACTGTGCACCACCTTGGTCCCATTGCTTCATGATACAGAAGACGGAAAGTGCAAAATGGGCCTCTGTCATTCACCAAGGGCCAAATTCTGCTGCCTCCAAAGTGCCTGTGAATCCTCCTAGGTAGGAATAAGCTCCTGCCTCCATTATTGCAGCAAATGGTTTTCTCAGCTCTGTCTCTGAGTGGGGGACTGGATCCCTAAGAGGGTGGTATGTCCAAATACACATGTTCATTATTCCCCTCTTCCCTCTTTAAGAGATGCTGCACACCATTAAATTCATAATGCTCTGCCTGGCTGCAGTAGTTACCATGCAACACACTAACAAAATTGAGGATGAAGAACATGTTTTCCCATGTCTGGAGTGTTGCAGAATAGATTTAATAGATTTGTGTGTATGGTGCATTTGTGAAAACCCTGGGAAAAAAAGGGGGGGAGAGAATAGGAGAAATGTTTATTCGTTATCAGTTGATGAATAATTGATTTACAACCTTGTCTTGTTAAATATAAATTAAATCCTCATTTGACACACTTCATAATTTAGAAGTATAAGCGCAGCATGAATGAAGAGAACTCCCCACTGACTGCTTTCATGTAAATCCCAAGTAACCACAGGAAGAGGTTGTGGGTTTCGAAGTTAAAGCTGGCAGAGGGAGAGCTGCAAGGAAGGGGCTGCTATGGCCAAGCCATCTGGGGCAAGCCAGGGGCTCTCTGTCTTTGCATGGGGGTGCTCAGCCATGATGTCTGCCTGCGCAGGGATGGCTTTGGGCGAGAGAGGTGGCAGCTCAACCCCCTTCCAGGAATTGCTGCCCTCTCTACCAGGCTCTTCGGCTGCTGGGGGAATAGCTGCTGAATTGCGGCTCTTTGGGAAAAATCCCCAAACAATCGATGCTGCGTTATCAGTATGAGCTGAGTCCACAGCTGCCGCGTGAACAGCTGCACTGTCCCAGCAGCAGGGGCAAGGATCAGTGAGAGGCGCTGGGCTCTGCAAAAGCTGTACGGGGCTAAGCCGCCCTTGCTCAGAGCCCTTGGGCAGTCCGTGCTGTTTCCGCATTGAAGCGGAGCCACACGCCGAGGAACGGTGTCTGTGCTTTGCTGGAAGCAGTAAATGTGTGAGCTGCCGCAGGAAGCCTAGCTTACAGCCTGGGCTGTCCTGCTGCGAGGCTTGGGTTAATATCTTCGTTTCTTTTTAATAGATGGGAGGGAAGCAAGGCCAGTAATAATTGTCTGGCTCTGAGGAACACTTAAGTCTTGATTATACTTAGCTTTGGCTTCTTTGGAATAAGTAGGAAGGAAATGAAAATGGCACACTTCTTAAGATGCTAGAATATGTTGCTCTGGAGCACAAGATAAGCCTATAGGTAAAGGAAATTTGTTGCACGCAGCCCCCTCCCCACCTTCCCAATAATAATAGACTCCAGCAGCTGCACAGCATTTCTCAACTGAAAGGACTTTAAAATGCTTCACAAATAATCTATCTAGGAAGCACATAGCCCTGGTGCACCCACCTCTTGGGTGCATTGCAATACCTAAAGCACACAGCAGTGTTCAGCTTGGCCTGCCCCCCATGCATTGGGTGAGGCTTCAGCATAAATCTCCTGAAAGTGCACAGGGGACACACTAATGTAATGTACTAGGTCAGTTTTTGGTCCCTGATAAAGATGAGTATCATATACATTTGAAGTGGTAGGAAATGAGTGTTCCTCTCTAAGGGTCCCAGTGCTTTTTCTGGCTGCTGGTTTCCATGCCTGAGCGATGGCTCAGCCCCACTCCTTGCTGGGGCTGCCAGTGCATTTATAGCAGCTTCACATATACTCATTTGCTTGGAGAGTGCTCATATCTCTTGATTCCTGGATGTCCAGGAGCACTCACCTGAGCCAACTCCTGTGCGCCCGAGTGCTGGAGGAGTGACTGTTCCTTGTGTAGCTGCTTGTGTCCACGTTGGAGGGAGGTTGGGTGTGCAGAGAAGGCACCGGCCCACCTGTGGCCATCATTTGTCACTGCCTTAAGGAAAAAAAAAAATCATGAGGCCACTGAGGAATAGCACCAATCACATATGACTTGTGGGACAAATCACGAACCACACAGAAGCAGCCCTAATGAAATAATGAGTTATTCCCATCCTGAACGTATCCCAAGAGCTTTCACAAGATTCAGGGTCTGCTCCCAAACCAGAAGAGGGCTGATTTATTCACTGTGAATAATTCAACCAGCTCCATTTATTATCCAGAACATATACTAATCCCCTCCAGATATTTTTTGTGTGACATCCGTGTTGGTATTTTATTTGTAGGCTGTTTACTGTGCAGAAAACAGGAGTCTGTTGTCAGCAAAGATGAACAGAAAGCTGGGGTTTTACCTCTAAAACTGGCGCTAAATAAAATATGAAAATCTGGACAGCTGCCTCCTGGGGGGGAAAAGTGCTTTTCTTCAGAGGTACTTCTGGAGGGCAAAGCCCCAAAGTTAATTAATATCTGTGCTCCCCTGCCAGACAGTGAATGGGGCATGTGGCTGGATTCACTCAGGTTTCTTAAACTTGCTGCTGCAATATCAGTGCTGGCAAACAGGTGCCTTCACCTAACCCACAGCTCCAGCAGGGCCTCTGGACCACAGGCAATACGGGAAAAGTCAACATTCATAATTAAGGAGGTGGCTCTTGTAAATTCCTTCACGGACACTATTTCCAGCCTTCTGCTGGCAGGAACGTCTCAAATCTGCATTCATTTCATGCCAGTCTTCAGACAAAACTCCCATTTCCTCAGCCGGTCTTTCTGTGGATTTGCGATTACTCTGAACCCTTGCAGGCAGTTGCGGACAGATGCTTTCTGCAGGCGCTGTAACTCATAATTCCCCGCTGTTACCCAGGGAAAATCTTCCTAACCTAGCTCATTACCACAGCAGCTGCATCTGGGTCTCCCTTCCCAGGTGCCTCTGCCAACCCCTGGGTTTCTGCATCTTACTGGACCATAGGGACAGCTTTCCTGTGCACCCACACTCAGACCTGGGGAAGCAGGCTGGAGTGATATCCCCTGTCCTGGCAACCTCTTTTAGGGCATTAAGAGAAGCTTTGTCGTGATGCCCAGGCACAGAGGTGGAGGTGGGAAGGCACCTTTGCCCATAGCGCTTGTTGCGGACGTGCGCGGGGGCTCAGGCTCAGGGCAGCCGTGCACCACTGCGTGTTGCCAAGCAAAGCGCCGATGCAGCCGTTTTTCTCGCAAACGCATTAGCTAATGGAGCTGCTCTTAGGTTACCTGAATGCCTCTTGCTTTGTAGCGCAGAGACGTGTATTTGTGGACAGGTCAGGAAGCGTGTGTTTGATTCTGGTACTAATCTGTGCTCTCAACCTTGTTAAATTGATTCTTCCAAGTCAAAGGGAAAGCACTATTGTGTCAAATTTGAAAGATATAGGCTCTGAGCTGCACCAATAGTTGTCACTTGAAGGGCTGAATTATTTTTAAGGCAGAGCTGATTTATCTGAACTGAAGGCTTTAGATCTCTGCACAGGAGAGTTCAGGATATTTAAGGTGTATGAGGGAAAAGTCAAAGAACTGGTCAGAGATGAGGGTTTCCAGTCCAGGGAGGGCAGATGGCCAGGATCCTTGGGGAGGGAGGTTCTCACTCTCTCTTCCCACTTGGGACAAACAGCCAAAGTTCTGAGATCAGCTATAAAGCATTTCTGGGAGAAAAGGGCTTTATGGGCAATCAAAACATTTAATTTTAGTAGCATCAAATTGTTTTTATTTGATTTTCATATGGTGGTAAATGCTGTCCTATAACTATAGCGTCAAAATGAGCATTTGTATATAAAAATCAAAATGAAATGAGTCAACTAGATAATGGTAAAACACTATTTTGTTATTGAGGAAAAAATTTTCTGAATGAAACAATGAAGTTGAGGTAATTAATTTTAGGTTGTAACATTTTTAGTTTATTTTCAACAAAAGCTCATTTTTTTTAAGTGGAAATGGGTTCCATTTCTCACACTCCCAAATGAAGCAGTCCTGTCATCTCCTCTGAAAAGCTGCTCTAAATGTCTGATGAAACAGAGACCATTTTTCAGCATTCAGCAGTCGTGGATGACCAGAGGCAATTCACATCAAGGACCTCTTTATGCCTTGATCTTATAGGCCGAATATTCAGAGTATTTTAGCGCATCTCTGTGCAAAGGAAGGGTTATTTTCAGTCCCAGTTGAAAGGAGTGAATGGAAACAGGCACAGGTCTCTGGCCAAGTCCTCTTCTGGCCGCGTGGAGTGGTGAAGGTGATGAGCCACTTGGTAGCCGGCTGCTGGGCGGGAAGTGGGATTTGCTCCCCGTCAGAGTGGGGCTGCTCGCCTCACTGGGCGCTGCAGCACTCCTGTGCCGCAGGGCCACCCACTGGAGTGGACAAGGCTCTAAACTGGTATTTAATCACCTGCAACACAAGCAGCAGTAGTGCAGTGAAACTGCCTGTCTGCGCCTCTGCGCAGCCCAAAGGGCAGGGCCGAGGATGCTCAGCTTTCCCTCTCCTTGGTGCTCCTGCATCTTCTTCTTGGTGTCCTCTGTGCTTGTCGGAGACATGTTTTAGGGTCAGCAGGTGGGGTGGGCAAGCAGGTCTTCACAGAGGCCTGGCATGGTGTCTCCCACTGGTCTGCAGCAGCCCAGCCTTTCCTGCTGCAGATTTTCTGCCGCTGCAGCCATTTCCCACCAACACCACTTAGACCAGCCCCACCGATGCCCCAGGAGACAGCTCCCCGAGACCCCAGAGCAACAGTGCTGGCTGCATGGGGCACTGCAGGCGGGCGGCTAGTCCAATGGGGGTGGGGTATGGGTGGGGGGCAAGTGTTGGGCTCTGCATGCACTGACAGCACCTGGGGACTTGGAGCTGATAGACATGGAGCCTGGTATAAGCCTCACTCGCCCAACTTTGTGACCAGAGGGCTTTGCTGTGACGGTTTCCTTGGTGGTTCTCTAGCCTGCACGTAGCTGGAAACGGCTTTAACTGTTTGTCTGATCGGCTTTGCTCAGCGGGGGAATTGAAGATGCTGTGATAATGATTCACCCCCAGGCAGAAGCACATGGGATGTGTGAATCAAAACACTTAGGAGTGTGGGTGGGGGAACACCCCATCTCCATGTGGATGGGGAGCAGGGAAGGTCAGAGCAGGGACTTTGCAAATGGTGTAAGCCTTGTTTCTGATGCTTCCTCCCCTAATTCACCTCTCTTCTCTCCTATCTTTGCCCATGTATCCGTGTATACTTCCCATGCTAGACCTGTGTCCTCTGAATGGTCTTTCACACTCCTCCATGGAGACACCGAAGTTTTCTTAGTAGTGTAGCAAGGACAAGGAGACAAGATGTTCCATGGAGACATTGGGCAGAGAAATGGAAAATATTCATGGGAGTTAGGTTTGTTGTTCTTGCCACCACAGGGAGGTAGGAGGGCTAAGACTGTAACTGTGTGGTCTTCTCTTCATTTGCTCCTTAGAAAGAGGAGTTGAAGGCAAAGGCAACCATAATGTTTAAGATGATAATTTCTTTCCATGGTCTGGCAGTGGTGGGTTGACAGACCTGTCTAGAGGCAGCAGCCTTAGTTTGTGTCTTGAATCTGCACCTCATGTGAAGGCAGGATAGCCCCCGGCTCCATGTGCTGTAGCAAAGACCCACGATGGTGATGGGGCTGGCAGCAGCATGTTTACTGGGGCACTACTCACTGCCAGACTGAGCCACATAGTGGTGATTCAGAAACTTAGATGAGGATCCAGTTACTTTTTGTTATTCCTCGCACAGACTGAAGCTTTGCTCTAGCATGTGGCAGGGCATATGTGAACCCCTTTTTGGGAAGGAGCCAATAAGCCCAGGGTGATCTGAGAGCCCTGAACTGCAGTGCAACTGCTCTACAGAGCTTGCCAGAGGGATTTGCAAGATAAATCTTGCAAAGAGGCTTGGGGAGGAAGGATCTCTGCAGATAGGGTGGGAGCTGGAAGGAGTACTGGGAATGGGAATGTCAGGCCCTCAGTTTGCACTGCAAGGAGTGAACCATTGCATGACCCCAATCTCCCTTTCCACCACTCACGGCTGTTTGCCCATGAGCTTTGCATTCAGCTTCCTGCAGAGCTGGCTGCAAACTTCAGTCCAGTTCGCAGCAGTGAGGTCTGCTTAGATGCTGTCCCTTTTCTGTGGCCTGATTCTTTTCTCCCTGATGCTTTCCTCAGCCTGGTGCTCCCTTGAAATCTCATTAGGGCTGGACTGTGGTTTTATGGTGGCATGAAAAGAAGGACTGAGAAAGAAAAAACAAAGTAAAGTAGTGAGAAGGAGCTAAACTGAGAAACTGGCAGGGCAGGAAGAGAAAGCTGGCAAGCACAGCAAGGGATCATGAGAAACAACATGAAACAGATTTCCTTGAAAGAGTCAGTGGAGCACAGTATGCTCCCGGCCACTTTCCTCTTCATCTTGGGCCAGGAGAGAACAGTGTCAGGAGTGAGGATTTCTGCAGAGGGCAAAAAACCCTCCCCCTTTGCAAAAGCAGAACCTTCTCACATTTTTTTAATTTGCTTTTTTCCTTGAGAGTGAGGGTTAGAAAGGGATTTATACAGGGAAACACTGGCTTTCTTTCTGGGCAGTGCAGGGGTTTTTGTGCAATCCCAGCATCCCAGGGACATGGGTAGTACAGGTGCGCTGTGCCTTCTCAGACCTGTTTTTGTGAGAGGAGGACAGTGTAACATAAGGGCTCAGGAGGTGGGCCTGTATCTTAGGTATCATCCTGTCTCACTGGTTCTTGGAGAGCTGAATCACACAGCCCACCTGAGGCTGGTTTCCTCGTGACATTGTATTGTGTCACGGCTCCCTCTGTGCGGCAGCCATAGGAGGTCCATCAGCCCCCCGCAGCCTGCGGTTAACCTCCTTGGCGCAGCGCGGCGCTCGATGCTCATTAGAGGGGAGAGGTTCTCACAGAGGAGGGCATAATTAGGAGAAGGCCATAGTGCATTTCCTGCTCCTTGTGCTCTATCCCTAAGTTTCTGTGACTGGTCACTGTCAGAGTCTGCCGAGACAGAGAGACATGGCCTGACGTGGTTTTGGCCCCCTCTGGTTTTGCACACTGCTGTGCCATGCCATGTAGTTCCTGCTCTGGAAGGGTGCTTCGGTGCCTAATCTGTGCAGGAAGAAAAGCTCTTATGGCTCCAGTTGTCTGCCACTCTTTCCTTCCTGACTTGACCTCAAAACACAGCTTCTATAGCAATTTTTCTCTCAGTAAGACTGGATTGGGAGGGACTTTGTTCTCTTTGCATGACACCTGGCATCCAGCTGAGATCAGTAGACAAGGTCACAGGTCCCTACAGACAGGCAGTCCCTGCCCTGAAGAGCCTACAGCCTAACTAAACAAAGTGAAGTCCCATGAGAGGGTAGGAAGGTGGGTGGGAAATGATGAGGTGCTTGAATAGGGCCGTTAGGGTTGAAACCATTTGTTTGTGTGGGGGTATGTGAAAGGTAGTAATGCATTTCTGGCTGAGGCAGAGAAGCAGAGTGGTGACTTAACAGACCCAAGGGAGTGTGGAGAGGGTTATGGAGAGCAGGAGGAAGGGAAAGTAGAGCGGGGAGAAAGGGAAAAGAGGAGAAAACTAAGAAGGCCTGGGAGGATGAAATAACAGCAAAGAGAATTGGGCAGCAGAGTCAGACTGTTCAGTCCCTGAGCAGGAAGGGAAGGCACTAAGACCTCCACAAGGTGTACAGCGGGATACTTTACCTCTGCAAGCACCCCCAAATAGTGCAAAGGGACTGGGTGTAAGTGAGAATCAGACCCTAAATCTCAGAGGGGCAGCTGACTTTGCCTCCATCTGGAGCAGAGGTAGGCTCTGCTGGGGTCTGACAAACCCAGCGGTGCTGCCAAACTGAAGGTCCCTTCTGTATCAGGTGCCAGATTGGAGAGGGGGAGAAATGCCCAGCTAGTGAGCCCTAAGCCCAGTAGGGTGCTTGCTCTACTGCTTTGAAACCATATAGCCACATGCTGAAGGACCCAGACACTCAGGGCATTTATGGGCATTTGGAGGAATATCCTGCCATCCTTCCCTTCACCTGAGGGCCATTTCCCTGTAATCTCAGTGCCACCAAAGTGGGATACTGCTTTCCTTCCTGTCTCTGCTTCCTAGAAGAAGGTGGTGAGTCTGAGCAGGAGCCTGCAATCAGCATTAGGGGAACCCAGCAGCCCCCAGACAGCAAATTCTTACAGAGCTCAGAGGGGAGGCAGAGATTTGGAGCAAGCAGCAGGTCAGAGCTGGAGGAACAGATCATGTTCCCAGGCAGTGCTATCCTCGGAGATGTCTCCTTGGGGACAAACTGACTATCCCTGATCCGCCCTTCTCCGAGAGCATTTAGGACTGGACACCTCGAGGGACCCATGGGGCCCTCCCATCTACCCTCGCCTTCTACAGGTGAGCTGCAGCAGTTGCTCCCTCAGTCCTGTGTGGTCTCAGACTGCCCACCCTGGTGTTTCATTTTAATCCCAGTGGGTGCATAGGAATGTGAGGTGTAATTAAAAGAATATCAGCTTCTCATCTTACCCTGGGGAGGTAACCGCATGCAGTGAGGCTGTTCGGTACCTCTTCCAGCCCTTTCAAAGGAGATTTCTTTTTGTCTTGTCAAACACCCCTCAGCTTAAAGGGCAAAGAAACAAGAACACTTGCCCGAAGTGCTAAGTATTCTCTTCCAGTTATCTGATGTGCCTCGGTCCTCACCTCTTCTCTCCCCCTACCCCCTTTGCCTTCCTTCACAGAGTTGCTTCAAGCCCAGCACCTTGGGGAGCTTTTAAGCATTCAGCAGTAAGGCTTGACATGCAAACAAGACTTCTGACACATGTGGCTTGGCTTTGCAAGCAGCCCAGGCAGTTCCTAGAGATCACGGTAACTGAGCTGCATCCTTGCTTGCATTGGAAGGTGCTTACACATGACTTTCCACCCATTGCATGTCCTGTCCTAGGGGTGGTGAAAAAACAGACTAAAAGACAGCAGCTCCTTCCCTGTGCTGCTCTGCATAATACTTTGCTGAAGTATTTAGTGTCTTCCCCCTTAATTATGCTGCCCCATCTGCATATAGCGCCCTGTGTCCATTCTTCTGCCTTTTCAATAATAACCTCGTCAGGGAGAGTGCAGACAGACTGTATTTCTATAAACCAGAGTCTGGCTGATGTCATGTCTCGATTCAAGGACTTTCCTTGATCCTTTGGGTAATAACTGTTAATCAGATGCTAAAACACACACGTCTAGGTCACATGCCCCTGGGGCTCACAGTGACAGACTCCGTGTGCCAGGCTACATTCCCATGAAAAGAGGAACAGACACCACGGAAATTGTGAGCTGTCTTGGGGTTTCACATGAGGCAATAACATCACTGAAGAATAGGAAGTGGTGCTACAAAGGAACAGCTCAAAAGGAAGGATTTGGAGGAGAGAAATAGTCTGGGGTTGTTGGATGGCATGGGCATAAAAGTCAGCTTTTCCTGGTTAGCAGGGAGCCAGTGTTGGAGAAAAAGCAGCTGACATTCGAACATGCTCAAAGCACTCTGTAACTTCAAAGCAGTTAATCTTCCCAGTACCTGGATGGTCTGTAGCTGGGGTCCTGGAGGATGCCAGAACTCCAGCTACCCATTTCTGAGTTTGTACCTCTGCGGTTCATTCTTACCTTCGCTGCCAGTTCTGTGTGAAGGAAGCTTCAATGGGACAGGGACTTGCACTGGGGAATGGCTGTCCCTGGAAGTGTATGTCTCTCTGTATCCAGCTGTGACTGGGGAAGATGTCCCTGGTTGCACATGTATGAGAGCAGGCATGAGCAGAGGTGTGGGGGAACATGCAGGTAGAGATCTCAGAAGCCACCACTTAGTTTTTAAAGCCCCCTGTCCAGTTCCCACTTACAGAGACTTTGAGGGTGAGCAAGCCATGACTGGGGGTTTGCAGTTGACAGAGTAGCATGTACAGCATGTCCTGTTTGAAGGCTCCTGGCAAGAGCGATGATTTTTAACAGGGAATTTTGTATTATAAAAAGAACGCTGTTTCTACTGAGATTCCCTGAGCAGAGGCGAAAGGCATTCAGACAAGGACAGTGCTGTCAGTGTTGCTGCAGAAGTGAAACAGATGGGAAGTTCAGTGTGTCACCTTGAAAACACAGATCATCACAGCTCTGCTCCTTTTGTCCTCCCAAGCTCCCCTCGTCACTCCAGCATCACAAGCAGAAAGCTCCCTGGGGTCCAATTTGGGGAGAAGAGGACCTCAGGAGCATAATGGAAACTTATATTCTCTTTCTTTTGCTCTTTGTGTTGGGGAGATAAAACTCACTCTCCATTCACTCTGCGTTTTGTACAGTTTTGTTAACCAGAAGGCTCATTCCTTCCGTCCCAGCGCACCCCAGCTGAGATCGGGGCTCGGCACTGTCCAACCGTGCAGTAAGAAATAGCACCTGGCCCAGAACAGGGAATGGGGGCAGGCATCCATGAGCAAGGCGTCTCACATTACCAGTGGGTCAGTGGCAGAACAGAGAGAAGCCTAACACTGCCCACCACTCATTAAAGTAGTTGGTGTCGGGCAATAGCTTACACAGTTAGTAGACATCCTCCCTGCTTGCTGCCTTTTAAGAGAGCTTGCACATGTCATACCAGAAGCATGTTCCTGCCCACAAACTGTGGGGACAGTAAGTTGTAAATCAGGTTTGAAGATTATTTTAAAACAAGGTTATTTTATTTACTTATCAGAGTGCAGAGAGTGTCTCTAGACATTTTGCTGTTACTGAGCATCTGCCTTGGGCCACGGAGCCAGCTCCTTGGAGCTGCCCGGGCCCAGGATTTGTCAGATCTGTTTGCAGGCTTGGAAGAAAGTGTGTGATGTCTGCTGAGGGGAAGCCCTCTCCTGCGCAGGGTGCAGGGGCAGTAAATTGCTTAGCGCGGTGCTGCCGGAAGGGGGAATGCTTGGGCTGAACCCTGTTTTGCAGAAAAAGGGGGAGACTGGAGGAGAGGCTTCCTGACTTGTCGTGAGCTGCACAGGGACACCCAGCCAGGCCTTGAAAGAAATACACTGCTCCTGAGGCTTCTCTGATGACCCCACCACCACTGATTTTCGTGAATTGCACCACCCTGAAGGGTTTGCCCATAATACTTGTTTTATTCAGCTCTGTGGTTAAGCAATAGCATGGACCCATCAGATTCACATCATCCCACCTAAAATGCTAGCCACCCTTCCCAGGAAAGCAGCCTGTTTAATTGTACCACTGTGAGGGACCTCGCTTGGAGGTGCAAAGGGAAGGGGGCTCCATGAATAAAGAAAAATATCGAAACAATAAAACCTAGAATGAGCCTGGCAGAGGTATTAATCTCTCGTCCCAGCTGTTATTTAGGATTTTTTCCATGAGAAGTTGAAAAACACATCCTGAGATCCTTAATTTTTAACCTAATTTAGGAAGACCTCTTGATCTTGCAGCCTTGCTTCTCTCTCTGCGGCATTTGTCAGAAAGCTGAGCTCTTAAAGAAAATTGAGAAAAGATATTGTTGATGAATAGAGAGGGACCATGGAGTGCTGATTCCTCAGCGCCCCATTAAACTCGCTCTTGAGGAGAGTCAGCTGAATTGCACACATGAACTTGCTTGGAGCCATTTACAAATTACACATCACAAGGATCTAGCACTGCGGAGCTGCATGCATTTGGTGTACAAGGTAACCTGAAAACACACGCTATTGGTTTCAGGTTGTGTCATGCTGACCCAGCAAGTTTAAGCCATTAGTCTGCAATTGGGTGGCCCTAACCCATATCAACTCTGAACGCAGGCTGGAGCTTAACCCGGAGTAGAGTTCCTGGGGCCAAACACAACTGGAAATACTGGCTGATTCCCCACATGTGCGTGCATGACCGCACACACGCACAGCAGTGAGAGAGAAGGCACAGGAAGGAGCTAAACAAGGCTAGGCTGGAAGTCCTTGCTGTCTCAGGGCATCAGCGTAGGATCTGGAGTCTAGACTTAAGGTCCGTGTTTGGGATGGGAAGCAGTCGGGTGCTCCAGGGCCGTGAAGGTTAGGGTAGAGCAGTTGGGGCTGGGATGATGCCAGGAGCAGGGGTTGGGGTGGCACTGCTTGGTGTCCCACAATGACAACAGTGGCCAGCTCCCACTTGTCCTGTGCTGGGGGCAGGCTGATTTCTGAATCCTTTTTTATTTTTCTTTTGTAATGAAAATTTGGGGGTTTTCCTTTGAAACAAATTTTCCCAACAAAATTCCAGAGCTTTTCATTTAAACAATTTTTTTTTAAAAAATGGAAGGGTTTGGAAGTGGATTAAAATGTTTTTTGCTGGGTTTTCTTATTTTTTCTTCCAAGATGAAATATTCCTGTCAACTCCACATCCCTGTATTTCCCCAAACGCTCTTTTACGAGACAGATTGTGTTTCATTAATTGTTTTGAAATTCTACCATTTTCTGGAAACAAGTTTCCACCAGTGTCTATGCTGTTGATATGAGAAAAACGAGGACTGATCAGTGACGTGGAGCAGTGCCAGATGATCAGGGTGACCAAGGACCATTGGGGACACGCTGAAAGGCTGAGTTGGATCTGAGCCCAAACAGTTAGCAACAGAGATGCTGCAGGGCATGCCTTAGCTTCGGATAAATACACATAGGAGTATGTAGGGTAGGCAGTCTTCAGCATTTGCCTTACTGGTAGTTTGCTTTGTTATTTTATGACTGAAGTTTGGTGTAATATTGTTTGCATGTCAACATGTGCATGCTACTCCAAATGTGATCCAAATGGCACAGCTAACTCTTGGAGCGACACCTCTTATTTCTTTAGCTCCTTCTGTTGAGAAAGCTAAAAAGCCCATGCTTTTAGAGACAAGTTAACAGCCTCCATGTGCTGCGCAGCAGATGGTGCAGTAATGTTGGAGGTGTATTTTGTAATAACCTTTTTCCACATGGGGATATTGAGGTATAGAGAAGCCTCTTCCTGTTGCTAGAGAATGAATCAGTGGCAGAGAGAAACTAGGGGTGCAGGAATTCAAGAAAAAGTGCTTCCATAAGTCTTACAGCCTGAAGTCTTCCTGCAAAACTTTAGATATTCCGCCTAGGTCAGCCTAGACTCTTTTTAAGGCCAGTAAGAGTGTAAGGCATCTCCAGAAGATGACTTGCACTACTTCATGTTGGCATGCCTACCCCTCCTCATCCTGCCCACGGTCAGGTGCCTCCTAGTTTAATCAGCTCAGTCAGATGCCTACAGCTAAGTTGGATGAATCTGTGATATTCTGATCAATGTTCAGAGAAAGGTCTGAGCACTGGCCAGCAGCTGTTTGATGCAGAGTTGCAGTCGTGCAAGGTACTTCAATGCAAATGGTATTTCAGCTCCAGATGGGAACAGGTGCTCAAGTCTCCAGGAACAATGAAAAACTGGGATGTGTCCAAGTTTGGACCCAAAGCCTGGGTTCAGGTGAAAAGTCCACAGCAAAAAGGGTTTTCTCCTTGGTGCTAGTGTGGATGTGGCTGTGCCTGAGGTCCCTGGGATAGGAGCAGGTTGTTGCCTAGCAGTCCAGCCTGGAGGAATGGATCTCACCGAAATGCTGAGGGAATAAGATTTGCAGTGTGAGATTTCTGAGGAAGGATCTGTGGAAAGAAAAAAACATTGCTCTAGACTACTTTTGTTGCCCTTGGGAGAAGGAGGAATTTTAAAAGTGCAGTATCAAATGGGTCAGAGGACTGGCCATCCAGAGAAGGCAGTGAATTGTGAATAGTAATAGCCAGAGAGAATTATTGGAGAAATGATTGAAGGCCAGAGCATTTCTGTATAAATCTTGCTTCAGATAATTCTGAATGAAAATACATTTGTAAATACCAACATTTCCCAATGGGTTTCCCATCTAGAGGGAAAGGACTCAGCTCAGCTAATAAGTTCTTCTCCATGAATAGCTGTGCTTATAATAGCCACTGAAATTAGATCAAACCACAGGACAGGGACAATAGCCACTCAGACTTTCAGAAAAGCTCAGTGGCTTGTGTGCTGCAGTCTTTCCAAAGGTTGGCTATGAATGGCACAAGAGGAGCTCTTTAATGCTGGTCCCTTCTGAAACTTTGGCCTTGACAGCTAGTGCTAACCTGGGATATCTGACCCTGAACCCTCTAGAAACTTTAGCACTGGTTATCCAAGACCTGAATGCTGAAATTTACAGCAGGGCATCTGACCTGGGCTGCCAGGCCAGAAGTGAGATCTCACAGGTTATCCCAATTAAGAGGTGAAACTGATGATGACATCTAACATGGATTTATCACTGCATTTTCGCTTGCTTCCTTCTATGCCAGAGGTGCTGCTGGGGAGGAGCAATGTAGGCTCACAGCAGCTCAAATTGGGTTTTGCAAAGGGTTTTTTTTGGGGGGGGGGGAGGGAAGGAGGGGTCAAAGTCTGTGTTATTCTGGCTTTGACACCTGCAAGGAAAAGAAAATGGCCTCAAGCAGAAGGAAGTCACCCTTCCACCACCATTCTTTTCTTGGGTTCCCACTACCCTGTCTTGTTCCTGCTGTGCCAGCACTTCTTTGCCTGCCTGTGGGCTCTGTCTTGCTGCTTCACAACCTGAGTCATGCATCCACTGCCCGCACACCCCATCTCCAAGCAGCACCCAGTGCAATCCAGAGCGTTTGGATGCTGGAGTGAGCTTTCCCAGCTTCCTCTTTCTGGGCAGCAGACACGCTGTGCACCTGGCTTTGACGGCTGCTGTTATCCTAGCTCTCTGCCTTCAAAAGGGAGATTAGTGCCTCCTCATGGCTGTTTTAAATGAACTGTGGAGGTGATGCCCTCACTTTGAACATGCTTTAGCCTGAAGTGTAGCATCTGTCCCCAGTTGGTGCTATGTTAGGACCTCATCCCTGTCACTTTGGCTCATTCCTGTGTGTGACCAGGGTGGAGGGAGTCAGCTCAGAGAGTGAATCGACTGCCTGTCAGCAAACGCCCTTTTCTCATGATCTCATTCCTATGCAAGGGATGTTTTCAGTACCAATCTCTTTCATCACCAGTTGGCTGACAGTGGAATGAGGGCAAGGAAAATGAAGAAGGGAGTCGCGCACTGCCCCACTCTGCCTCCCCCAGGCAGGACACACTGTCCAAGGGAGTGCTCTAAGAGTGCCACATCTATTTTAACGGCATGGTTTGAGGAAGTCAGCTCTGAACCAGCAGCGAGGGCAGCAGAGGGAGGACACGCTGCAGTCATAAAAATTCCACCGACATAATTCAATAGACGGAGGAGGGAGCAGGAGGGAGAGATGGCAAAGTTGGACACTGTTCATCTCTATCCATAGGAGAGAAAGGGAAGCAGTGCCTCCATTGTCTTGGGGGTTTAACAGGAGTGAAAGGGAGCAGAAGTCATGGAAGAGCTGTCAGGAGCAGGTGACAGCCTTTGGTATGAGCTGGTGGAATTGAATTTGGGGGTCTGGGTTCAGACAGCCACTGAGTGCTGGGCGTGCTCCTGCATGGCATTAATTAGCACGTCTGCAGGCAGGCTGAGAAAAAGGGTAAGGAACAAATTGGCTCACTGTAGCAGCAAGAAGCAGAACAGTGGGCTAATGATGTGGACCAATGCCAGCCCAGTCCAGCTGGGAGCAGCCTCCCAGAAGTGCTAGTTATGGGTGAGCTAAGACACCCCGTCTCTCACCAAAATCAAAGGTCTTTGTTATGGTGCAGACTCTGTTTTCTGACTATAAAAGGCTCAAGCAAAGTTTGAACTGGCTGCACCAAGAAGAGTTGAGCCCATAGCAGGCCTTGCCCTGGTTTGTTTCCTTTTCTAATCTTCAGCAAGGGTTATCTGCTCAGAAATCTTTAATGCCCCAGTTTTCCATATAAATACTAGGAATAACACTGTGCCCTGGGCTATTCAGTCCATTTATGGTCTAAGCCTTGCATGAAAAGGACAGATTCTCACCAGGTTTATGCACAACACTACTACTGCTATTTGTAAAAATTAGATGTATGGATCACTGCTGGATTGTATCCTAACATGTAATAGAAAGAGTTGTCTGCTTGCTTTCCCTGGTAAGCTGGCAAGCAGCCTTCCTTGCCTGTATTTGAAAGGTGTAGCTGAACTATTAGGAAAGTGAGGGAGGAATTTAGGATTGGATTCAGCCAGTGGCCATGCTGAACGTTCATGCCTGTGCCCAGAGGTGTGCTCAGCTTGATCTGTCTGGCAAGAGGAAGCCCAAGTCCTTGTTCGTACCATCTTGGCTTTCTGGGTAAGGGTCAGGCCAAACAGGCTACAGCTCAGTCCACCAGCCAACACACAGTGCTCGGCTCTTCTTATATGCGCTGTGGATGTTCTGACCCTGAGCTAGAGATGATCCACAGTCTAGGAAAGGTGACTGTGGTCACCAACAGCTGCTCCCAATCTTAAGAAGCAAATGTTCTGGCTGTAACTTCAAACCAGTAGCCTCAAAGCCAGGAGACAGGGTTCTGCCTTGCCTGAATCCCTCTCAGAAAGACATGTTCTTTCTTATCTTTGACAGGAATACACCATCGATATCTTCTTTGCTCAGACATGGTATGACCGGCGTCTTCGTTTCAACAGCACCCTCAAGGCCCTCACACTGAACACCAACATGGTGAGCCGCATCTGGATCCCAGATACCTTTTTCAGGAACTCCAAGCGGGCTGACTCCCACTGGATAACCACTCCTAATCAACTCCTCCGCATCTGGAATGATGGCAAAGTTCTCTATACGCTCAGGTATGTTCAGCAGGCACTGTAGCTGGCTGCTAAAAAGAGGGAACGAGGAGCAGATCAAGGCAGAGGAGGTTTCCAGATGCCCTGAGACAGAGTAGTGGAGATGTAGGTGTCTCACAGTGCTGATGTTGCCACACATCTGCCACTTGTTGCAAAACAGGCTTCCCCTTCCTGAGATGAAGGCTCCTGAAAAATCAAAGCATTTTTCCAAATTGTACCCAGAAAAAAGTCAGAAGTATAAATGGTTTCCCAGACCAAAATCCTTTAAATATTTGTGTTGGCCAGTCCAGCTATTTCATTTTGATAAACATTTGGCTTTTGTCCCCATAAATTCCCATTCCCATAAATGAATATGACAAGCTCACTAAACAAAAAGTTCTTTTGAATGCGAAAATTAGATCTTTTTCCTCACTTTGAAAATATCCAAGTGTACGTTTTGTTTTGCTGCTGTTTTGAAATGTTTTTGCAAACAGACTGAGCTTCAGCAAATTAGTCTCTCTCTTTCAAGGAAGGGAAAATCCCTCTGTTAGTTACACTGTGGTGTTGGAATCAAACTACTTTCACCAGCAGAAAATCTGAGGCTCCCACTCTCTCTTTCTCTCTTTCCCAGACTGACTATTGAGGCTGAATGTCTGCTCCAGCTGCAGAATTTCCCAATGGACACTCACTCCTGCCCTCTGGTTTTTTCCAGTTGTGAGTATCCATATCTTAAAAATAGTTTTAGAAGGCAAGTAGTGAAACCTCAGCGCAGTAAAATGCTCCCCTAGGGACACCATCCTCCCTTTTAGCTGCATTTTCACCTAATCTCTGTGACCCTCTTCTTGGGCCAATATCCACCATGCCCTGGAGCATCCTCCTACTCCTGGACTCGGAAGGAATTCAAGGCAAGATTCACAGCATCTGAGTTCCTCCTTAATTTGGATGGCCAGTTGCAGGTGATTATTTCACTGACTTTCTGTCACCCTGACTTACTAACCCAAATGCATCCTTTCAGCTGGCACCAGTCCTGCTTAGCATCTTCCCCCGTCTCCTGCTCTCTGAGGGGCTGGTTTGGCTTTCCAGACCGGGAAAGGTCTCAGCCTCAGAGGCAGGCCTACTTTCTGTACCCAAGGCCATCATGAAGGGGAGATACTCACATCTCCAATCTTCATCCCCGTTTATCTGTTCTCATCAGCACAGAGGGCTGCTGATGCTGGCACATCTCCACTGGTAACTTAGCAGGGATCCTGTCTGCACCAAGAGATTCCCAGCCCCATGCGTTGGCTGGAAAACTGATTTAGTCATCTTCATGCTGGTTCAGCCTCTCCTGCTTTCCCTGCCACTGAAGAGATGCAGCTCACGTGGCTCGGAGGTGCTTTGGAGGAAGGTAGCATGCTGAGGAGATAATGTCCGCTAGTCTCCAGCCATCCCTCATTCTTTGCTAATTAACAGTACATGCCATACATGCTCAATAATTAGAAGCACAGTTTTAGTTAGCTGTCAAACTCTCACTCCTTCCCTCCCCTGAGGAGCTCTCTGGTAGGTGTCGAGGTCCCTGCTTCACACTAGGCTTGTATCTTTGCCAAGAAAGCAGAGCCAAGAGAAGCCACACTCCCTTCTGCAGGAACCAGGTCTCCTCCATGGGGAATGCACCCCTTCTTCTCCATTGATCAGCTCCCAGGGTGAGGGGGACAGAGATCTGCAGGGCAGCCATGACCATGCTAACCTCCACACCAGTGGCTTTGCATTCCTGGAGTACCCACTCCTAGGAAGGGAAGGTAGCCATGAGGAGAGGCAAAGGCCCCTCACTGCCCCGCTGTCAGCACTCCACTCCTCACAGCGGGTTGGTCCTATACCCAGCAAAAAATGCCTAGAAAAGAAGTATCCTGAAAAGAAGGGCAGAGGAGAGCTGAAACCCATAAGGACTTCAGGCTGGGGGAATCCTGTTATACAAACCCAAGTCTCCTTCCTACTATCCCTGTGGTTAGAAAGGCTCTATTTCTGGCATTGCTTTTCCCATCCCTTGGGCTCAAAAGCTGCCCGCAAAGGGAGATTAGGTCCCTACTCCTATTGCATGGGGAGGATGCCTAAGGGAATCTAACCAAAGGGCATCAAAAATACCTACCTGAAGGCTTCAGATGTGTTTATAAAGCATCTACAGTAAGATGCCAAAGCTGTTGCAATCAGGGCAGGGGATGGGATACAGGCACATCATGTACTCTCTCCCCTGATGTTCCTGCCTCTTTTCCCAGATGGCTACCCGCGTGAGGAGATTGTCTATCGCTGGAGGCGCTATTCCATTGAGGTCTCTGACCAGCGCACCTGGAGGCTTTACCAATTTGACTTCACAGGGCTGAGGAACACCTCAGAAGTCCTCAGGACTGGGGCAGGTGAGGCAAAAGTAGCCAGCTCATGAAAATGCCAGCATGTCGGATACCTTATCGGAGACAAAGGAGTTATCAGGCAGCTCCATGATGGTGGGGAAGGGAGGCCGCAACATTACAGAGCCAAGGGGAGTCAGACCTGATGTGAAGAACCTAAGACTGAGAAAAAGGGCCTATGCTAGAGGGAGCAGAGGTGTCGGAGATGAAGGATGAGGGAAAGCAGAGTACGGGGCAGGTCAGAACTGCTGACATCTGTGGACTGTGGAGGGACAGTGCTGTTGCGAATTAAGCTGTCCCTAATCAAAGGGTTCAGGAGGGAGAGGAGAAGGAGCTCCCCTCTTGCTGCAACAGTGGCTGGCTGATGTTTGTCATTCTTATTTCAGTAATTGCTTACAAGTTCCATCTTAACCCTAGAGCTGTTGGGTTGCTTTTGTTCAGCACTCACTATGAGCCTCTGAAAAGAAGAACCTCAGCTGTAAGTTGTCAAATGAGCAATGAGGATGTGCAGCACCACATGGCCTTTTTCAGGGATAGAACCAGAGACAGGAAAAGTTATTGAAGGACACCTTTGTCGCAGCTCAGGTAGTTAGTTGGCAAGCCAGTCAGTGGGCCATGTAGCCTGTTACAGCTAAATAGCTTTCTATAGAACAAGAACCCCTACAGCAATCATCTGAAGATAAATATTCTCTTGAGATATCTTGAGTTCTTCTTCCCTGAAACTTTTCCAGACGCGTGCTTTTCAATGTGCCCAGGCACACAGCCAGGCTGACATAAACACAGACTGAAGGTTACACAGCCAGCCAAGCAGCCAGCCAGCTAGCCAGTTAGACGACCACAAAGCCAGCCCACAAACTAGCCACAAATCCAGCAAGTCAAGCAACCACAAAGTCAACGATCCAGCAGGGTAGTCACAAAGCCAGCCAGCTACAAAAACAGCAAGCCAGCCACAGTGCCAGCCAGTCACAAAGGCTATTCAGTTAGCCACACAGCTGTCCACAAAGCTAACCAGCTGGGCAATCACAAAGCCAGCCACAAAACCAGTCAGCCAGGCACTTCAAACAAGAAAACCTCAACAGAAACACTCCAGTTCTCAAACTTCACTGATTCCTGTGTTTTCTAGGAAGCCACATATTATTATTCCAATGTCTCTGTTGCTCTTTCCTAGGGGAGTACATGGTGATGACAGTTTCTTTTGACCTGAGTAGACGTATGGGTTATTTTGCCATTCAAACCTATATTCCCTGCATCCTGACCGTTGTTCTCTCCTGGGTTTCCTTCTGGATCAAGAGAGATTCTACACCAGCCCGGACATCTCTGGGTAAGAGACAGGTTGTTGCATGTCTGGTGCTTGTTGAACTCTGCAAGAGTAGCAGGCTGTCAATGTTAAAGAATGAAAGCTCCTAAAGCAGTTTACCATTTTTTGATGTTACTCGGCTTTCTGGAAGATATTGCACTCCTCCATCTTCCTGTTTGTGACACTCTCCTCAAGCTCAGCTGAATCCCTGGCTGGGCTTACCTGGATCACTGGACTATTTCAGGCTGGCACAAGATTCATGTATCTTGATCTGAGACCCCTGTGACAGCCTCTTCCAGGCTGACCATGTGGTATTCTCACACTCTGAAGGGGAGAGGGAAGGGGCATGCCATGGCTTTGCAATACTGTCCAAAGGTCTCCTGCCACAGGTATGTATTCTGCATTTCCTCATGACTTCTCAAGGGCTCAGGGTAGGTCCAGCAACATGAAGGTTGTTGGGTCAATGATCAAAGTTGCTCAGCTGTAACACAGAGTCCCAAGCACTGGCAGAAGACG
Organism: Apteryx mantelli; assembly: GCF_036417845.1. NCBI lineage: Eukaryota > Metazoa > Chordata > Aves > Apterygiformes > Apterygidae > Apteryx > Apteryx mantelli. The sequence goes on along the minus strand of NC_089990.1, from coordinate 13,268,400 downwards.
GAAGGCTGGTAGGTACAGGTTTTCTTTGTCACTCACACCACAGCAGGAATCCAGGATGTGGCAACAGCCCTGCTTACTGCTGAGTAATTTGGAGTGGCTCTTCAAAGCAGGATAAAGCTCATGTTGATCAGATCTTGCTCTTATAGGAGCTAGAGAGTTCTTCACCAATTTTAACACACTTTGGCTGTATCTATTCTTCAGCAAGCTCTGCTTCCCAGCACTGCCTCAGCCCTCCTTAATTGGAGGTAGTGTTGCCAGCCCTGCCTGCAGGCCTCTGCCAGGAGGGAGGGGAGAGGCGAGGGGCTGTCAGCATCAGGCAGGGCTAATCCAAGCTCCTCTGTTCTAACCATCTCTCCTCATCTTGCTCTCAAAATCAGTTTCTTTGGTGCCCCCAGAGAAAGCAGGAGGAGGAATTGAGTGTCATTTCCGATGGAGGTAAGGGTATGCCATAGTTCATGACTGGAAAAGGAATAAACAGCAAAGGGCAAAATGTTCTACACAGCTGACACCACTGTGGTGGCTGCCTCAAAAAACACATGCAGGTTCCCCCAGGAGAGGGGCTGTCTCTGTGGGAAGGGACCCCAGCATATCAAGAATAGTGTATTCTCTTGACAGCCTCTATTGTACTTCATACAAATGATCCCCAGTACATTTGAAGCCCATCAGGCTACATTAGGGAGATATAAACCCCGCCAATTCCATCAGCATTTCAAATATATAGGAAGTCACATCACAGCTGCTAATGCAAATACAGTAGGAAAACATGAAAATCTCTCTCTGTGCTCCCACCCAGGGCCATTGGGATAAGCACAAGAGAGGGTGACATGCAGGCATATTTAGATTAGTGCTAGAGAAAGAGGAGCAGGAAGAGTTCCTGCTCATTCTCCACATCCTAAAAGCAGTGGATGAGATCATGATACCAACCCTTGGAGCTGACCTTTGTTGGCTCCTGATACTTAATCTCTGGAAACAGGTCTATGAGCATTATTGCTGTTTCAAAAGCTATTCCAAGTCCCATTCAAGTCAAAAGAAATTCCTTACAATTTCTGCGCATTCAATGAGCTTTGCATTGGGCCAAATTCATCCTGGGAGCAAATGCTCAGAGACAAAGGGAGGACACAAACTGGGCCCTTTGCATTCTGGGCCATGGTTCACATCAGCCAGAAATAGCAGTGCTATGATGTCTGCAATATTGTCACACTTGTTGCTGGCTCAGCTGGACATCACTCACTGAATTCTAACTCATCCATTGACTGTCCAAAGTCATCTGTCCACTGTTATAGCCCATGTTAGCATGTCCTTCCACTGGATTCTCCTCTTGTCATCCAAGCAGCTGTCCCTCGTGTGCAGCCTTAAACAGGGGCTGAGTTCCCCATTCCTTCACCAGCCCACATTGATGGCCTGTATGACCTGATTTCAAACAGATCTTATTCCATGAAGCATGTCAAAGGGCACTGCAGGACCAGAGTCTGGCTGAGTAGAGCAAAAAAAGGGAGCAGACAAAAGCCATTTCTCTCCCATAGGTACTTTTTGAGCCATTAAAAACATCTCAACATCAGCCCTGGGAACAACAAAGTAATTCCCTGATGTGTTGCACCAGGAAATAATTTTTTTTGCTTCAAATCGCTCACAGACAGCCATGCACCCAGATACAGAAAGGCAACAGGATTCAGGAACAGACCATTTTAGCTCTAAGGCTGCAGCTCATGGACCCATCTGGGAGCCCACATGTTTCATTTTGCTGTACCAGCGAGAAGCTGTGGGGCAGCTGTGCTGCCCTTTGTGGAGTTCACCTGCTCCCCAGAGTACTGCACAGATCCTTTTCCTACATTCTGCTCCCTCATACCTTCCTTTCAGTGGAGGGGGACACTCCCCCCCACCCCCGGACTGTCCAGGCAGGCCCTTTGGAGAGGAAAAATGTGGATGTTTTGGCAACCCAGAGCATGGAGAAGATAGAAGTGCTACTCTTCATTACCTGAACCAGCTCTTTTCCCTCTTAGGTATCACCACTGTGCTAACAATGACCACCCTGAGCACCATCTCCCGCAAGCACCTTCCCCGTGTTTCCTATATCACAGCCATGGACCTCTTTGTCTCTGTGTGCTTCATCTTCGTCTTCGCAGCTCTCATGGAGTATGCCACGCTCAACTACCTGGTGGGAAACAAGAAACCACTGGAGCACAACAGCAGGAAAACCAGGCTGGTAGGTCTAAGGGGCCAGAAAAGGTGGATGCTGTTAGAATCCCAAGCCATTTAGGAATACCCCTCCTGCACCTACACTGGAAACTGCTGAAGTTGTTTAGTTGTTTAACACACCAATCCTGTGTACCTGAGGCCATCACACCCTGCTTTGTGCTGGGTCAGAGCACCTGAAAGGTGAGACACAACCGGAAAAAGCCACTGAGGCTGCCCTACAACAAGGGCGTCCCTGTCAGAGCCAGGCACTCTGCCTCTTTTCACAGTCACTGGAGAGCTGGTCAGTACAGTTTAGGGATGCAAACATCTGCTTTAAGATGAGTCAATCCACATTAGGCTCTCCAACCCGTACTGATTTGATCTACATGGACTATGGAGGCATCTTAGATAGCAGAGATCCAGAAACCTAGTGTCTTTTGTGGTCCGTCCATAAGAAGACCTGCTGAGTGTGGGGTTAGTAAACCCAAAGTGGCATTTATGCCATTGAGATCTGTTCAAGCTCATGGCAGGTACTCCTGACACATCAGCTGAAACAGGGCTCTGAATTGGGTCCAGACTGAAAACTAAAAAGCCAGATCTCTTCCTGGTCAGCCTCATTTCCCAGCATGGGTGGAGAGAGCTCTTCCATAAAACTGATGATATGCCTCATCTCCTGGAGCAAGAGGTTATGAGTCACAGCCTTGTCCCAGCTTTCCTCCTGCAACTGACAGCAACCAGAGTACATGTCTGGGCTGCATGCTGTGTCTCCAGGGACAGCTGAGCTCAAAGGAATGAGGGAAGAGGCTAGCATAGCTGAAACCAAACAGTCCCAGTTTGCTGCACTGAATATTAGTAGCAGAGATGGGGAATCAGACCATTTAGATCTTCCTGTCTAAAGCTGTGCTATAGGATGCCAGGGAGGTAACTTGTCATGCAGGGAGCTGCCAGTCCCTGCAATATGCCAAGGTGGTGATTTAAAACAAGATGCAGAGATGGGGAATGATCAGTCATCCCTCTCCATTGAGTTGTGCCCATGCTATGAACTGCCTAATTGCTAGTTGCATGAGTTTTTGTGTCTAGAACACTTTTTCTTGCCTTTTTTTTCCCTATAAGGGCAAAAAGGGGCAAGAAGGAGGACCCAGGAAACTACAGGCCAGTCAGCCTCACCTCCATCCCTGGAAAGGTGATGGAGCAGCTCATCCTGGAGGCCATCTCCAAGCATGTGGAGGACAAGAAGGTGATCAGGAGTAGTCAGCATGGCTTCACCAAGGGGAAATCATGCTTAACCAATCTGATAGCCTTCTATGATGGAATGACTGGCTGGGTAGATGAGGGGGAGAGCAGTGGATGTTGTCTACCTTGACTTCAGCAAGGCTTTTGACACTGTCTCCCATAATATCCACATAGGCAAGCTCAGCAAGTGTGGGTTAGATGAGTGGACAGTGAGGTGGATTGAGAACTGGCTGAATGGCAGAGTTCAGAGGGTTGTGATCAGCGGCGCAGAGTCTAGTTGGAGGCCTGTAGATAGCGGTGTCCCCCAGGGGTCAGTACTGGGTCCAGTCTTGTTCAACTTCTTCATCAATGACCTGGATGAAGGGACAGAGTGCACCCTCAGCAAGTTTGCCAGCGATACAAAACTGGGAGGAGCGGCCGATACACCAGAGGGCTGTGCTGCCATTCAGAGAGACCTGGACAGGCTGGAGAGCTGGGCGGAGAGGAACCTCATGAAGTTCAACAAAGGGAAGTGCAGGGTCCTGCACCTAGGGAGAAATAACCCCCAGCACCAGTACAGGTTGGGGGTTGACCTGCTGGAAAGCAGCTCTGCTGAGAAGGACCTGGGAGCGCTGGTGGACATGAAGTTAAGCATGAGCCAGCGATGTGCCCTTGTGGCCAAGAAGGCCAATGGTATCCTGGGGTGCATCAGGAAGAGTGTTGCCAGCAGGTCAAGGGAGGTGATTCTCCCCCTCTACTCAGCCCTGCTGAGGCCACATCTGGAGTACTGCGTCCAGTTCTGGGCTCCCCAGTACAAGAGGGATGTGGCACTGCTGGAGCAAGTCCAGCAAAGGGCTACAAAGATGATTAGGGGACTGGAGCATCTCTCTTATGAGGAAAGACTGAGAGAGCTGGGCCTGTTTAGCCTAGAGAAGAGAAGGCTGAGAGGAGATCCTATCAATGTGTACAAGTATCTGAAGGGAGGGTGTCGAGAGGATGGGACCAGACTCTTTTCAGTGGTGCCCAGTGACAGGACGTGAGGCAACGGGCACAAACTGAAACACAGACAATTCCATCTGAACATGAGGAAAAACTTCTTCACTGTGAGGGTGACAGAGCACTGGAACAGGTTGCCCAGAGAGGTTGTGGAGTCTCCTTCTCTGGAGATATTCAAAACCCGCCCGGACGCGATCCTGTGCAACATGCTCTAGGTGACCCTGCTTGAGCAGGGGGGTTGGACTAGATGATCTCCAGAGGTCCCTTCCAACCCCAACCATTCTGTGATTCTGTGATAAGTCATTTCTCCCTCCTTGTTACAGCCATCTGCTGGTGTCCAGGTGATGCCATCCTTCACCACCATCAACATCAACAATATCATGCACTGGCCCCCAGAGGTAGAGGAGGATGAGGATGAAGACCCTGGCTCCCCATGCCTGGAAGGGAAGGAATGTGAGAGATTCTTCTGCTGCATTGAGGACTGTCAGACAGGGATGTGGCGGGAGGGGAGGGTCCGCATTCACATCTCCCGCCTGGACTCTTACTCCCGCGTGTTCTTTCCCACCGCCTTCCTACTCTTCAACATTGTCTACTGGATAGCCTATCTGTATCTCTAGCTGTTCTTTGTCCTCAACTGGAATGGACTGGAGGCCAGCAAAATGGGCTCTTCAAGGAGCATAGCAAACAGCGTCTCTTCCTGTTGTAGTCGATCATTAGTCTGAGCAATCCAATTTGGTGATTCCTTTTTCCTGCTCTCATCTCTTCTGAGAAAAAACAGACAACTTTTTTTTTTAGCTCCCAAACCTGTCTTTTTAGAGAATCTTCCCTTCCCAAACAACCCTTTCTCCAACACCACCAGCATTTGACTCCTTGTAAGATGGCCCAGAAAAGTCAGTTAGGGATTTTGTCAAGAACAAACACCTGAATGTGCTTCAATTTTCCATCCAGTCCCGCTCCAAAATTCCATGGGAAGTGATGGCAAATTGAGTTTTCTGCATAATTTTTAAGTCTGCAGAGGAAATAAAGTAGATTTTACAACTTCTGCACCACCTCCACCAATATAGACTTTGTGGGAGTGCTAGAGACACGGAAAGGTTAGAAGGAGAGAGGGGCCAAAGAGGATGGCAGTACAGCCTTCCTTCTGCCGGGAGCTGGGATTGGCCAAAATGCTTTGAACCTGCCCAGAAAGCTGGTTGTGGCACAGACAGGAGTATCCTGTAGGATATCTGGGGAGCATTCCTCATGGATTGCACTGCTTGTTGCATGACATGGCACCCAAGGCATCCACCCAGTGAGGCTTTGCTGATCCTCATCAGATGATGAAAAGCATTTCATGAGTCTAAATGGCCTGCTGTCTTACCAGGACAGGATCTCTAAGGGCCCGTGGTGGCATCCTGCCATGTGGTCAGGACTTTGACCAGAGTATGCAGCTTAACTTTGGGCGTAGCCAAAATGGGGAGAAAGCCCTTATGCTACAAAGACCAGAAGGTGTCTCGTATGCCTGTTGTGAGGTAGATGTCTTCAGCCTGTCTCAGGTGATCCAGTGCTCTCCTTCACATGGATAAGTGTTGAAATCCTCAGATCTGTGGACAATAGTAGGTGCTAACCTGAGAAATGGGTACTAGGGAAAGGAATACTAGCAGCTACCCCTGCACCTACCAGTGGTGGGGAAGAGTTGCTGCAGTTCAGATGTTTTTCCTTACTTTCTTCTTTTTAATATTTAAATTAAAAAAACAGACTTCACTAAAACTGTATGCCTCCTCCCACTTGCCACCAATCTATGCCCCTTTTCTTCCCAGAATCAGGAAGGGGAACAAGCCATGCATGGCATTCCCCATCTGCCCTCCTTGGTAGCTCTCAGGAAGCTCAGACAGAGACGGTTCCTAGTGTTCTTGCTCTCCTGCCAGGTCTCTGTCAGCTGTGACAGGAACCATCAACACCTAAAGAAAAGGACTGGAGAAAAGTGAAATACAGTCTGAACTGGGAAGAAACTGCATAATGTAGAAGGGGAAGCTCAGGCCCAAGGTTCTTAAGGTGTAAATCAGCTGCTTCCCCAATTACACTAACTGCTGATTTGGCCCACAGCATAAGTAATCATGAAAAGCAGTGTACTATGAATATTTACTTACTGCCTAAATTAAAAACAAAAAATCTTTTTCTAAACAGAGTGTTTTAGAAACAATTGTTACTTAAAAGGCTTGTCACGAGAAGAAAGCTGGCATGGCTGCAGAGAAAAAGTTAGGAATGGCTGGCTCACAGGACAGCTGACAGGGCCAGGCTGTTTTATATATTCTTAGACAGCAATTTGATCTGGTTTAAAGATGGATTTTGACACTTAAATCTGATCTGAGTAATGAAGTGTCATGTTTAATTCATTCATAAATACAGCCTTACCTTGGTTCCAGAGGAAGAGCTAGAGCACCTAATTAAGTACACAATAGTACAACACTCAGCTAAGTACAACCTAATGGGGTCAGACCAGCATAGCTCTGGAAGGGAAAATTGTGCCTGTCTAACCTGTTACAGTTCTTCTTTTAAAATACCAAGTAAGAGATAAAGGTTACTCAGAAGCATAATTTGCTTAGCTACTCCGACAGCTTTTGAAAGGATGGAAAGAAATTATGGCGGGTGGTTCTAACTGAGGAAATTGATTTAGTAAAAGAATTATTAAGGAGGTTCTAATTAGAGGAAATTAATTGAGGAGAGGGGGGGGAAAAGAATTGTTAAGGAGGCTCTAATTAGAGGAAATTAATGTTTTAGAGAGAGACAGAGAGACAGAGAGGGAGAAGTCTAAGAAAAGAATCAAAACAACTTCCAGACAAGGAGAGCTGCTGGGTGACGGTGCTGACACCCAGCCAAGCGGGCTGATGTTCTGCTTCTGATAGCAAAGCACTATTAGATGTAGCAATAGAAAAACCTCCTATGACTCAACTGTATGCTGACAGGGAGCTGGATTAGACAGGGATCTGTGATCTCTGTAGGGACCCAAAAGGAAAGAGCATCCTAGATTAAAACTGGCTCACATGACAGACTCTGAGTGAAGCGTGTCTTCACATGTCAGAAGGCAGCTGCTACTGTGTGCGTAGGAGGGGGCACCCTGGTGGCAAACCAGGGCCCATGCCAAGCATGTTCATAAACAGTACGGTGGTATAAAAGGTGTGCACTCTATGTAGGCTGTGGTGAACACAAGCAGCAAAATCTGGAGGGGAGCTTTTGAGAAAGGGCTGATAGATGGAAAAAATTAATGTATGTGTGCAAAAAAGAGTCTAAACCTCTCCAATTCACTGAGACCTCAGAGAGCTTGGGAGCTTTGATGGACACAGCTGATTATCATGGACGTCAAAGTAAAGACATAAGCACTGTGAGCAGCAGTATGTTGAATTTAGACCTTTTAAAGAGTGATCCAGGGCAGGAGCAAGGTATACAGGAGACCTAAAAGAATGACAGGGACTCGGGCAAAGTAGACTTGGAAGATTATAAGATTTCACCAAAAAAGATAAAACTAACATACACCTGGGTAATTTAACCGATGATGGAAGATTTGAGATTGACTTGACAGAAGAAAATAGTCTAGCGTGGGTTGGAGCACACGGGAGCTGATTACTAAAGCTGGGGGAGGGGAGGGGGAGGGATCTTTTTGGCTTGGGAAATCTGTGCCCATCATAAACAGCTCAATAAATAAAGGCATGCACAAATTCAGTCATGTTTTTAACTTTCTACAGTATCTCAGAAAAGAAAAGCATAAAAGAAAAATCCACCATTTTTTGGAATTACTTTGCAAAGCTCAATTTTCCTGAAAAGAAATTTCCCTGCTACGGGCAGGGATCCCAGGGCACAGAGACATTCAGCAGACGTGTGCTGTTCTTCCAAGCAAGGCAGTGGGAGCCCAACCCCCACGGCTCCTGCTCAGGGTGGCGTAAACCACCCACCTTTCCCTGCATGCTGTGGTTTCTGCCGTCACCCTCAGCATGGGTTATGGCATTGCAGCGGCTTCAGACCGGGACAGCTGCTGCCTTTTCACCGGTGCCTGACTAGCTTGCTCCGGGGAACACAGCCCTAAAACATCTGTCTAATGACTGGACTGGGAAACAATATCAGTGTTTATGTTTTATGGCTTTTGTTTAGAAGACAAAAGGAAGTCACAAAAAGGTTGATTTCTCTTCTCATCCTATTCCTAACCTTCCCCTCCAAATGATGCCATATAAACGACCATTTTTAGACTGTAAGCTCATCAGGGCAGGGACACTCTTACTGTGTGTTTGTACTGGGCCTAGCACACTAAGGCTTGATCCTTAGCTGAGACTTCTGGATGCTACTTACTATAGATAATAAACAACAGTATGGACTGCCTGGCTCCAAGAATACTGTCTATCCACTCCACGTGAGCAGGCTAAAAATTGTCCCCCACTTTCCTCCCATTGTGATTATTGAAGATGGGCGGTATTTTTATTTCCCCAGAGAAAAAGTTATGATCAGAAAATATAATTTTCTCAGCATATTAATATTTCCCAAAGGGAAAAATGTTGGTTTGATATTTTTGGAGGGGGGGAGATTTTTCTTTTTTTTTTCTGTAAAAAAGAAAGACAAAAGTTGTCTCAAATTGAAAGCCCTCAAAGCAGTCTCTGCCATTTCAAATCAGTGTTTCAAAAGCAAGCGAAACCTGCGCCTGGTCCCCTCTCTCTCTGTTTGCTCATTTCCTTTGCAATGAAGATGCAGCAGTTACAAATGGGGGGGGGGGTGGTAATTTGGGCCTTTTTGCTCTCCCTTAGAATGACAGTGAGTTTTGGGACAATCAGGCTGTCCAAAAGGAAAATCCCAGCTCTTGAAAAGAGCTTCATCAGTGGTTTGCAAGCCTCCTGCTCCCAGACCGGGATGAGGAGCTGCTGCAAACAGCATCCACGCTGCTGCAAACCCAGCCCCAGGCCCATGCTCGCTTAGAGACCGCGCTCGTTAGTCGTGCCGGACGCACTGGGGAAATTAATTGGCTGCCCACATTTTGCACCCCCATCGCCCAGCAGCCCCTGCCCTCCCCGCACCGCCTGCCCCCCGCCACGCCGCCGGCTGCTCCCCGAAGCTCCCCAATGCCCATCGAAGCAGCCGAGTTATGAGGAAGCAGGAAAGGGTGCGCTGAGGCTAATTAAAAAGTTATTATTTCCCCCCCCAACACATTAAAAACCCTACAAAAGATCATCTTAATGCACAAAGCAGCACACAAGGCCTGCCTTGGAAAGGCCTGGTCCCGAAACACCCTGCATGTCTGCTCTCCATCCCGTCCGCACATTACGAAGCGGGGGGACACGCCGATGACGATGCCGTGCCGCCGCCGCCACGGGCCCACCTCGCCCGCCGGCCAGGGAGGGCTGGGGCCTCGCCAGCCAGCCGCCACCACACCACGCTATGTGCTGCGGCCTCCTCTCCTTAATCCCTCGTGGGGGCTCCTTGTCCGGGTTTCTTCCTGCCCCGCTCCCCCGGGCTGCCTGGGGTGTTTGTGCAAGGCGAGCCCCGGCCGGCGCCCCCGGCCCGGCCAAAGGGTGCCATGGCAGCGCCGTGGCTGCCCCGTCGCCATGGAAACCGCTAGGCTGCCAGTGCTCCAACTATCAAATCGTGGTGTTTTTAGTGGGATCATCCCCCCTGCCTCGAGTGCTAACAGGAGGCGTAGCTGCATTTATTTGCAGCACGGCGAGCGAGCAGGTTCACCAGGGGCACGCAGGGCCGGCTGCTGAGTAATGCCATCCGTGAGCGCAGCGTGCCAGGCGCTGGCAGCCCTTGCCCGGCCCCGGCCATGCGGCCTCTCCGGCAGAGCCGGCCGCGAGGCTCCAGGGTGCCGGGCAATGGGGCAGCGGCAAGGACTGTGATCGAGGCTGGGGCACGGGCCCGGCCTTTCAGCCTCGCATCGCCTGGGTGCGTCTGGGGAGATCCCTCTGGCTGTATCATCTTCCCTGCGTTTCGCATCCCTTCCCTGGGCAGACACCACAGCATATCCCAAAGAATGAGCCAAGCACCAAAGGCCCTACAATAGTAGTGTGGGTTTTTTTGCTTTTTTTTCTCTTACTGTGAGGCTGGTCTGTAAATGCTGCTGGGATGACTGCTTTTCGGCTTCAGCCCCAGGGAGGCTTGTACCAAGAGCTATCTGTAGCTAGACCGTGGGGCTAGCACGGGTGCTACAGCTCCAGTGGTTGCACCCGGGCACGGAAGGACACAGCCTTTGCATTTGGTCTCCAAGGGCCTTTTTCCCACCATTGAAACTCCCTACCTGAGAGTCTTCAGAGGCCGTTTATAAAATGAATCCTGAGAAATGTGTTCCTCTTTCTGCTGAAACATGCTGTTTCTCTGTCCAAACCTTGACGAGCAGAGCAGGCACAATGCGTGGTCATCGCTCTCTAGCAGGTCTAGATCCAGGCACCCCTGCTCCATCAGGACGGACAAGAAGAGGAGAAACTCTGTGCCAGCTTATTTCACACCAGCTGAGTACTCAGCCCTCAAGAGGGAGAAACCTCTCGTCTCTCTCTGGCACAAACTGTATCGCTTCAAGCTTTGACAGTTTCCAAAATGTTAAAAACATGCAACCGTGATTGGAAAGAGTGGGGGGAGAAGGAAAAGAAAACTATATTAAGATGTTACTTTCTACATTCCTAAAATATATTCATTGTGATTTGTCTCGCTCTTAATGCCTTGGATTTATGAGCTTTGGGAAGATTGAATTTAAAGAGAACAGGCTTGGCTAGCAATTTTAAGCTCTTTTCTCCACAAGACAAGAGGGGTGGCATAAAAAAGGCTTTTGCTGCTGCAATCACAGCATCATTCAGGTTGGGTGCTGCCATCCCAGACCTGTGTCAGTGTGACCGCTACATCACACCATTACCTTCGTTGTCTCTGTTGCTCCAGCTCTGTGTTATTGGAGACAGTTGACCCAAGGTTTTCATCCCAGCAGCAGAACCTGCTCATGGAGAAACGGCAACAGTTACCTGACAGCACAGCACAACCTCTGTCAGCCCATTAGGGTCAGAAAGTAGGCAGCTGTACACGCTGGGAAGCGTCAGGAGCACAACATAGCTGCAATTACACCATTCCCATTAGACTGGGTAAGGAAACCAGAGTAAATGCCATATTGCCTGCAGACCTTGAGCAAAGAGGTGTGCTTGGGAAAAGAAAGCATGTTTCCTAAGGATTGTGCAAGAGAAAATGGACCCAAATTTTTGCCAGAGGAATCTCAGGTCTATGCAGTTATTCCTGTTGCTTTTGCTGATTCTTTGAATTTCTGCGTGGCATGATTTTACCTCTCTTTCCCTGTTTCTTCACCCTCTCCCCACATCTTCCAAACAAGCAAAAAAAATAGAGGCAGGCCTCATCCATCCTAGCCACACTTCCAGCACCATCTCAGCCAGTATGCTAATAACAACACTGCAGGATGGAAGAGAGCAACCGAAACCTTAATAGTTGCTCTAAGAAGGTCGGCATAGCAACATCTCCAGAGAGCTCTCCATGGGGTCATTTCCATTTACTTTAGAATCCACTTGGGCTGCTAGAGTGCTTTAAAATGGACTCAGAAAAGCTGTTAATTAGGATTAGTAGCTCCAGGAACATCAAGCCACACTGCTCCAAGCTGAGCTATTTCTCTGAGACAACGCAGACCTCTTGACTACCCAAAGTGCAGGACACCACACTTCAAGGCAGACAGTTCTAGAGTTGGATGGCAGAACCATCTGGTTACCTCTGAGGGAAGGCTCCTGCTGTGCCAGCTGCACAAACCTGCAGCGTCTTTCCCATGATCAGATCACCCTTTGCTGGACTTGGATGTTTGGCAGATCAAAGATGTACCAACCAGCTGCCTGGGGTGTGGGAGAAGGCACAGGCCCATCTTACCAATACAAGTTGCAAGTGATGTGAAGGCCATTGGGCATATGATGGGTACCCCTGAGTGATCTTTGTAGATGATGCCTATGCCGTAAGTGGTCTGTAGGGCTCCAAGAGAAAGTTACTGCTGTAGACAAGAGATGGACACCGTAGACGTCAGGATGCTCTCTCAAGGCCAGTCACAAACCACAGGGACAAACAAGACAGATAGTCACTTGTGTTTTGTGATTGCTGGAATATGACTTTTATTCTAATGCCATAAGCTTCCTGCCCCTCATCAGTATCCAGCAAAAGAGGCTCACAGAGTGTAACATGTCCCTGGTGTGTGACAGTAACACAGAAAGCCAGCTTAACAATAGCTTTTGTCACACTCAGGAACAACAGACTGTGGGGAGAGGCTGAGCCATTTCAGGACTGTTATTGGGCTGATTTGTGCCTCTCGTTACTGACCCTGGCAAACCTTCCAAGGCAATCTTTTCGGACACCTCCTCCTTCCAAATGCAAGGTGAAACACAGCCCTTTCCTTCACATTATTCTGGTTTTCTTGGTGTTTTTATCCCCTCAGGGTAAAACACTGCCTGAGTCAGAGCTGAGTTTGAGACAAACCTTCACAACTGGGAATGGAGTACTAACTCCCTTGCATGCATGTCACTTCCTGGAGAAATACATTAGGTCTGGTCAAAGAAATACCCATGGCAGCACTTCAGGCATCCAGACTTGAATCTATGTTTCAAGACCATGCAGTTCAGGGCTGCTGGCAATCATGCTTTCAGCTGTGCCCAGCATAAAGTGAAAAGTCTTTTATCATATTGAAAACTGGACCAAGTCAATTCTAAGGCAGAATCTGAGCCCTCACCCTTCTCCCATTTTAGCCACTGAAATCCCATGGCCTGAAAGAGGATATATGACAGCAGTGACTTGCCAGGCCAGAAAAAAAGAAAACCCTACACAGAAGTTCAGTTTACATCTCAGACATGGTAGGTACAAGCTGTGCTCCTTGCCTTAATGGAGGTCTTATATTGCTCCTCTCACATAAGTATCCTTCACCAAGCAACCCTTCTTTCACAGAGCTTCAGCCAGCTCCGAGCAGTGTCCAACACAGACCAGCAGGTCAGGGGAAAAAGTCAAGGCAAAGTGCAGGAATGAAAAGCTGTAGGAAGAATTTAGTGAGCTAGAAATATCACACCTTAAAAAAGGAATATGCACAATGCTAGGTGACTAGGTCTGCAAGTGAGTTCAGATGTTGGTGCCTTGGCCAAGCAGAAAGACTAAACCAAAAAGCAGAAGGAACATCATGACTCTTGTGGAATGATCAGAAAGGCCCTGCATGCCCCAGCTGCCCAGTACCACAGGACCACCAAATCCTAAAAGCTCAGTGGAGAAATATGCTGGGTGTATTGAGGCATTTCTCATTAACTTCCCAAGATTTCTTAATATTCTGCTTCTCAATATATTCATATTATGGATATATTCAAATTACAGATGAGGGAAAAGCATCTCTCACTAAGCCATCCAGAGAACACAATGCAACAAAGCAAAATCATAACAGACAGGGAAACTTCTTGTGAGTCATCATCATCTCTGCTTTCCCTCTCCCCTTTCAACATTTTTGATAGCCCTGGGATTGTTCCATGCAGCCTGGAACCAGAAGGTACCTATTCCTGCTACAGGCATAAACTGCTTTACTCTAGAGGAAAGAAGAGGATTTTTAAACAAGGCTAGACTTTATTTTCATTTATATAGGTAATGGAAGGAAACAGCAGTTGCATCTTCAGTTTCTCTCTAGTAATGCACTTTGTACATGCTCAATAGAGTTTGATGGCCCTATTACACCATGTACATGAAATAAAACAACTGTCCCTGCCCCAAAACACTCACCATCATGCCACATACAAAAAAAAAAAAAAAAAAAAAAAAGGTGGATACAGCAAAGAGAAGACAAGAGCAGTTCTGATCAGTGCAAAAGAAGCCAGGGTGGCTACATATTTATGAATTCAAACGAAAGGAGAACAGCCCAACGCCTGTGGAGCAGAGAATGTTTTTGTCGAATGTTCAGATCTTTGTGCCCAAAACACAAGGCATTTTCTATGGCATCAACTTTGTTGTATCCTACCATTTATTCCAATTTTTGGCTTGATCATCAACTTTCACTGATCAAAAAGGAAGATTAAAAACTTTTTTCAGTCTGATATTTTAAAAAAACTTTCATGATTTCTTTGCCCAAGTTTGCAGAACAAATGCATTTATCCTTAAAAATAAGTTTTATTTGATCTGCATTGATATTCACAAAGTAATCCACTTCTCCCTGCTGAAGAGACTGAAATGTTTGTCGCAGAGACTTCAGATAAGCCATTAATACACGTTGCTGGTTTTAGGGATCATAAAGTCACCATTCTATGGGGACTACAGGTAGCCAACATTTCTACAGTGTTTAGGACTTGAATTTAAATTCAGTGCCAAAGCATGTGTTTGTATTAGGAGAAAATGTAGTATGTAGAATAGGGGCCACATCATTGAAATTCAGCTCATCATGTTTCTAATATGGTTTGCTAATTGGATTTTTCATGTCTCATGGAAGCTCAAAATTTGGCCAAAGGGAAGGTCCAGGCAGGGCCAGCATATCTCCTTTGAGGAAGCTGTGCTCTCCCACTTACTGCAGCAGAGTTCACAAAGACTTCAGCCTGGTGTTAAGGAGCTACTTGTTGGCTCCTACAGCTTTCCCAGTTATTACAAGCCTCCATCAGACCTTACCCTGCTCTACATCCATATGATGACCCCAAGAAGAACTGCCACCTTTGAACCTGAACTAGTGCCATAACATTTTGCCACCAACTGGCTCTTGCAGAAACAGTTTTCACCTGCTGATTACCTGGGCTCTTCTCCAGCAGAGGGTTTGTCCCTGTGACTCTCCAAATTGCCAGGTCAGGAGAGAGCTGTGGTGCTGCACATGATGGTTGTTCAGGTTAGGGCACTGGGGTGTATAGAGCACTCTGTATTTCACCTTCATGGACCGGCCAGAGCTCCAGATTCCCCAGAAGACCTCCTGGGGGAAACAAGAGTGGCTCAGCGAGGTCTTAAGGGAGGAGACAGGTATATGGCTGACACCTCCAAAGGGTCTAAACTGAAGAACAAATGACTTGATTCAAGCATTGAGATCCTGCGTTAACTTTTTATCTAGTTAATGTTACCAGTTTGCTCAGGAGAAAGCACACTGCTGGGCCAGCCAAAGCCAGCTCTGAGGAACTCTGATGTGCACAATGGTGTAGGAAAGCAGGTAAACTGTAGGAAAGCAATGTGCGTCCAGAATATGTTGCGTAGGTGACACAGCTGTGGGGGCACAGGTAGTCCAAACACTGGTTACCCCCTCTTCCATACAAACAGCATAGGAAGTACCTAACTTCTCTGGGGCAGTCAGGACACAGCCAAGCCTTCCTTGAGCCCAAGGTGGGACATAGTCCCTAACAGGAGCTGCTCAGTGACTTCTCTCCTCATCCCAGGGACTGCTGCATTGTAAAGGGAGGTTTTTGTATTGCAGAATTTATTTTTGCTACAGCTGGGAAATGTAATCAAAGCAAATGCAATAGCTCAGGAGGAATGAGAGTAGGATTAGACATTCGTATGAATAAGAATAGCTTCTGCACTTCAACGTGCTGTGATAAAAATAAAAAGGACCTTAGTTCTCATGTGCCAGGGCAGAAACCTGATCTCTGAGCAAGGTGCTAGAAAGAAATTTCCTCTCCTAGTAACAGTCACCAGCAGTCCATAACATGGGGTTTAGTGGCCACTAGCCACTGCTAGTGGTCATTGTGGGAGGCAAAGCTCACCGGATAACCCATGGGCTTGTTCTGGAGCTGCTGGAGTAGAGAGGGAAATGCAGTGGATTGCAGGCAAAAAAATGAAACAAGTACATCACTCCCTTTCTCTTTGCATTTCTCTGCTAGATCTTCATCCCTTACAATCAGTGAGTTTCTGTACTGGGTTCCAGGGTTCCCCTTGCTTGGTTTGGTTTGTTTCTGTGCAGTGATGGATCACTGCCACCTCTCATCTCCTCCACTCCCACCAAGCTGAGCAGCCAAACTCTAATGGTTTTAGCCCCAGCTGATTAATAAAGTGGCTTGAGACTGCTGATTTCTTTGGACCATTAAACCTTTCCCCCCACGACTGGTCATTAATCCCCTAAAGAGTCATCTTAGATGAGGCAGTTGTTAGCCCCATCAATCCTTTTTAAGGCCTCCATTTGCAACAGAAAGGAGCAGGGAAGGGGGGGATGCAGTTTGTATTTGTCAGGCAGTGCCATCTGTTCCCTCCAGCTACAGCCCTTACATGCTGGAGCTTAGTCTTACCACAGAGGTGAGGGCTGTCGCTCTGTAGCCTGAACCACCCACCAAAGAGCAAGATACTACCGCACTAGACATCTGGGCTATTAAACAAGACCAGAAGTAAGCGCTGGCATTTGTTTCCTTAATTGCAGTGCTTCTGGTTGGGGCCAGAAGGCATCTAACATATGGTTACTGTAGGGATACCTGCCGTATCAGTTTCAGCAGAAATGCTTTCAAACAAACAGGTTTAGTACATGAATTACCCAGAGCATTACTACCTATAGTCCTAAGGCAGCCCCCTTGTTTTCTTAGCTTCTGTTTCTAATCCCAGTGTTTGCATTATTAAAACAGTCCACCTCTTCAACCAGAAGACTGTATTTGCCTTCATGATGACTCTGGAAACTGGCATTTCTGTCACCCCAGCCTCCCCACCTCCACTTTCAGCCTCATCCCCCATTGTCAGCACATTCTTCCTGATTATATTCCCTTAGCTCTTCTGGAATTTGTGCTGTCCCTGAATCACATTACCATGAGCCATGCTTATGGACTTGGACTGGGAATGGCAGGAGCAGAGTTGTCAGATCTCACATTGTACCCTCCAAAGCTCCTCCTGGGATGCAGCATGGGAATCAGACTTGCCAAATCACAGTCAAATAGTTCTGGATTTTCAACTGAAAATTCACAGCTATTTTTCCCTCTCCTACCTCTGGACAGTTACAGCTTTTGAACTGTGGATTTTATGTCCTTGTTGGGTTTCAAATGTGAGTG
Organism: Apteryx mantelli; assembly: GCF_036417845.1. Taxonomy (NCBI): domain Eukaryota; kingdom Metazoa; phylum Chordata; class Aves; order Apterygiformes; family Apterygidae; genus Apteryx; species Apteryx mantelli. The sequence continues at coordinate 13,251,076 of NC_089990.1, read as the reverse complement.
GCATCAGTTCATCTGAGGAGGGAAGTGAAAGGGATTGTTCTCCACCATAACTTCAGGCTCTGGCTGTGCTTAGGTTTAGAGAATGCTTACGAATGGTGTGTGTTTAACATCAGGTTTTACAGAGGCACTATCAGGTCATGTAAGCCTGTAGCTGGAACCAAGCTGCATCGGTAGGAATTCACACAAAGCAAACTCTGCCCTGCTCCAGTCTGCACCCCTGCACATTGCCCTGCTGCTAGCAGTCTGCTGAAGCAATCTTAGAAAGAAAGGGAGGGAGAGTGTTGGTTCACAAGCTAGGCTATGGACTACAATTATCTCTGCAACTAGTTGTGCCAAGGTTGGTGCTGTTGAATCCCCATGTTCAGGCAATATCAGAGGATATAACTTCAAAATTTAAATTGGTAGCTTGGGTAAACCAGGATGCTATGGCTCCCACAGCATGTCCAAGAGGGGCAACAAGAGAATAAACCCCTGCCACTAGCATAGTTTGGAAGAGGACATCTCCATTCTCTGCCAAAGAGCTGGTCAGTGCTATGTTCCTCATTAGACTTCCCATGTGGCTGTGACAGTAGTGCTTCATCTCTCTATGACTAGACTGACTGCTATAAATTGGAGATGCCAATGACAGTTCCATCATTTCTATGGCAGACTTCTAAGGGCTTCAAACACATCTTAGATGAACAAGCAAAACCCTTGTATGTTCTCATCAGAGGCCCTGGTGTGCTGCTTTACTATCAGCGCAGTCCATGACTTGGCACACTAGCCAGCACTCACCAGGTTAATGTGAACACAGGTTTGCAGAAATCATTTTGGCTTTAGCAATGGCTTGGCTGGTGCTGAGTGCACCACACTCAGCCAACAACAGCTGGGCTCCATGGGGAGCGGGAAAAAAAGAAAACAACCATACATGCATGCAAAAACCATCAGTCAGGCTCCTTTTAAATGACTAATGCAGTGCACAGTGGAAGGCTTTTCTATTCTCAAATCTTCACATGATTATATAAACCTTAACTCATCCAAGCTACTGAGGGCCTGTGTTTGTTTGTGGGCATTAATAGCTGCTGTGGTGTTCTAATTAGACCAGAGAATGAAGAGTCCCACAGGGAAACAGGGGAAACCCCACATCACTCAAGTCATTTAAACATTCAGGAAGGTAAAACACAGCAGAGAAGTTCTGGAGGGAGCAGTACTCACGGGAGGGAGGGGTTACGGCCACTGCAGAAGTTGTTTCTGCCTCTCTTGAGTCCATCAGATTAATTATGATTATTAATTATTTAGGATGCTACAGTAATAATTAGTTCTAAATAATCATCTCAGCCACTGAAATAGCCCCATCCAGCCCCCGAGGATCTCACAGGGCCTCACAGATTCCCAGGCAGTCTCTTCCCTCATTACCTGTGGTCTTAGACTCCCTAATGCACCCTTGCAAAAGCAAAGGCTGGTGACACAGCAGAAGGGACCATGCCAGCCAAGGTCCAGCCACCCATCAGATGTCTGAACTGGGGCCTGGGGTGGAGGGTCGTGGGAGCTATTTCCACATGGGAGGGAAGAAGGGAGCAGGTGGCTCAGATGCCAGCAGCTTTCCTGGGGGTGCTCACTGGGTGCCAGCCAGCATCAAGCAGTGAAAGACCACGAGGACCTGCTGAGCCAAAGCTTCTCTGGGGACAACAGGGAGCTATGGCCTTGTTGCACTGGCCCTGTCCTCTAGCCCTTTCTTGAGCACCTGTCCGAGAAGAACTTGAGTGTGATCCCAAAATCATCCCCAGAGCACTGCTTTCCCCAAATCCATCACCCATTTTTGTGCTGGAGTTGCCCATGGCCCATCCCAGCGGCACTCATACTTGTAGCATGCTGCTGTGATTTCTCTTCCTGCTCTCTCCGGCACATGAGGTTCATGCCAGAGGACAGGAATGCACAGCTTCCCTCCTTTCCGTCATATCAAGTGGCACCTCATGACTGAAGATTTAACTCAGCCAAGAGTTAACAGTTTTTACAATGCCCGCACCCTGAAGAAAAACTGGTGGACTCACAGCATCAGGGAACCCACTCTGAAATCAGCTCTCCCCCTCTGCGTCCAGCCTCTCCTTCCTCACCCAGGCAAATCCTGACTGCTGCCTGGCTCATCAGCCCAGCACTTGGAGTGACCAGCAGGCTGTGTTGCCCAGCCTCCCAGGGGTTTGCATAATGGGGAAGTGTCACAGATTAGAGACAAGAGAGCAGTGACTACAGTATAAAAGCAAACTGAATAATTAAAGAGAGGAGCTGTTCCTCGCAGAGAACAAAATGAAAGAATTGTGTGATTTGAGCAGAAGTGACCTTTACACTTCATTACAAGGAGGTGGCATCCTTATAGGGTTATTAATATTTCCAGCTGAATTAGCTTGGGTTAAAAATGGCTCAAAGGAATGAACAGGGAGACAGAGAGCATGCACAAAAATATACTATACTGTCTTTCTCTCCTCCTCTTTACTTTTTACCTTTTTTTTTTAATTTGTTGAATTAAAAGCAGAAGAGATGAATGGTGAGGACTGCCCCCTGGGAATATGGCTTTGTCAGAAAGGGTGAGAGCCACAGAGTGACCTGGCTGAGAGCTTTTCCCTCCACACAGGCTGTGCTTCGACAAGAAGTCTGCGTGTTGCCTCTGTGGCTGCTTCCCCACATTCTCTTCCAGGGGAGGGAGCATGTCTTCATTCACCAAGGTGCAAATTCACTTCGACACGTCATGGAACTGACTGGTCAGGATGTTTTGAGCAGGTGGTGGAGTTTAGTACTGCTGTGGTTGAGTCCATGTGGAGTCACCAGCATCTTCCACAGCATCATAGGTCTCATGCTTGCTCTCACAGTTACTGTTCATATCCATCTTGGCCAAGCAATTCTCCTCTCCGCTGCCCCACCGAACACCTTCCCAATCTCATCAGCAGGGAAATGGACAACTCTGCTCAACAAGCTTCACCCCATCACACTCTGCAGGCATTTACACCCTGATACAAGGAAGGGACATATCTCCTCCTTCCCAAATGAAGACAAAGCCAAGGATTATTTCAGCAGAGGACAGTCTGTAAAATGCCACTGAGAGCAGAGCTCCATGCTGTAGCTGACAGAACTTCCTACACACCAGAAACTCTTTTTTCCCAAGGAGAACACAGAAAGCAACCTTAACTTTAGCACATCCCAGCAGAGGCAGGCCCATGCAGCCTTACAAGAGCATGACAGGCAATAATGTCCCAAAGCACTGTGTGTTTAGATGAGCAAAGCTGAACTGGGTGATCTGAACCAAAAACAAAGTTGCAGTTTTGTTGCTCAGAGCCTCAAGGTGTACTCAGTTGTGCTTTTTGCTCAGATCACTCAGTCTCATATTAGACCCACTGCTGTCTTTGCAGATGCAAAAGTGCTGCCACGCTCATGGAGGGGTTTCTTGCAAATTTAATGCAAAAAAACAAAACAAAAGAGAGTTTAGGCTTTGAAGCCACCATGAAATGGACAGAGTGACAGCTGTTGCTCTGATGGCTGCTGAATCACAGCCCCTCACTTATTCATAGGCCTCCCCAGGGCACTGGCAGCTGAGCAGATAACAAATGCCAGTGACCATCTACTCTTACCGCCACAAGGTGGTGTTATCCTGGCTGTAAGGGAGACACAGAGCAACTAAATGACATACCATCAGCTGCACCAGACTAATGTATCAGAGGCAGGCGGAAGACGCAAGACACCTCACCAACCAGCCATTGCCTCCAGCACCATCTGAGTGTTGTCCCCAGCAAACACACAGGTTCTAGTCTCTTGCCCTACAAGATTTAGCTGGTGTTCATTACTACAGCTGAGCTGCACATGGCCTTTAAAACTACCTTCACTGTGAAGAAGGGCAATGCTCTTATGACCATGGAAAGGGGAAAACAGGCGCAGAGGCAATGGAGGACTTGCCTGAGTTCTGAACAGAGCAGAGAAATGTCCCAGGGATGGAGGCCAAGACACTGATGCTCCAGAGAGAGGAACATGAGGAGATATTGCAAGCCAAAGAACAGCCCAAGTTTTTCATTTTTTGCTGGAGGCAATTGCCCATAGCCAGCTAGAACAGGTTTGGTGGTGAAAGGGAAGAAAATGCAGACTTAAGCTGTCCCTGATGCTAGGAGAAGGCATGAATGTTAAGGGAGGGGAAGGGGAGAGGCTGAGCTAAACTTCCCCCAGGCTGGGTCAGGGAGGCAGGAATGCCATGCAGGTGAGCTCCACCACTCTTCTGTTCCCAAGAGAATCCCTCCCAGGCCATTTCAGTCTGGGTTGGGCTCCTGAAGGAAGCGGCAGCCTCCCGGGGCAATTATTTCCCTCGTTGTGGTGCCAGGGAGCTCTCCCTGCCTCACTGCTCCTCAGGCTGTGTCCACTGCCCTGAGTATGCAGGGACAACTTGATTCATGTTCCCCACACTGAAATAGTGCTAGGAACCTTCTGCCTAAATGTGGTTTGGGGCATGGAGAGGGAGCCCTTCATTCCTCCTGAAAGCACTGCCTGGCTCTCTTTGGCCAAGAGGAGGTGCAACAAGCTGGGCTGGCTAGCTGAAAGACTGATGAGCCTCACACCTTTGTTCATCTCTCCCTTGTGATTTCCCAAGCCTCCCCAGTCACGCTCCTGCTCTTCGACCAAGCGAGTTTCATAGCCAGCAAGGATCCCCTTGAACCTTTCAGACTAAGAAAGCTCCTGCACATAGAAAGAAGGTAACTTCCACCAAACAACTTCTCTGGCTAATCACACTAACAACAGCTGCTCTGCTCCTGTCCACAGGCTGGGCAGGACTGCAGACTGCTCAGCTGAGTGGTAATGGATGGGAGCTGGACTGCCTTCTGGGGGCTGTTACAAACTGCTGCCACGTGCATTCTACCTCATCCAGCAGGGAGCATCTAACAGGGCTGTGCTGCATCTCCCCCTTTTGCTAATTTGTCCTTCCAAGGGACAGGGAGCCTGTGTCCATATAAAAACAGCATGATTTTCTTTAGAAGCTGTGCCTTCAGCACATACATGAACCCTCAGCTCCTGACACTAGTAACAGAACATATTCCCACTGTTTGTTTGACCTCCATATATGAAGAGGGAGGCAAAGTCTATCCGGAGTCCTTCTGCAGTCCCAGGATTGTTACCTTGATTCCAGCCAGATGAGAGCTGAGTGTGGCCCAGGGTGCATCCACAGACTCTGGAGCTGTACAGCTAGCAAAAGTAGGAATCAGTTGGCAGGATCGCCATTATCTGTGATGATTCACAGGCCACAGAGATCACAGCTTGACTTGTAGATGTCACTGGGACCTGGCATTTAAGGAAAAACATCCTATTTATGAAGTGGGATGAATTAAGATTGCTGAGATATAGCACACATGGGAGCTGCTGCCTGCTTTTCAGAGCATAATGACTCTTCATACGCCATGCAGGGCTGCAGGACTCCTCCACAGGGCTTCTCTGCAGGGAGGCCACATGGCGCCGCTAGCCGGGAAAGGGCCACCCAGACAGGGTGTGCAGAGCTGGGTCTCTCAGTCACAGTCAAATGGGCTGGCTTTCTAAACAGCTTCCTGGGGCTAGCTCACACTGTGCTGCTGCTGCAGCTCATTTTTTACATAAGTCTTCTCTCATAAAACAAACCAGAAGTGACTGTTTGGACTAGATATGTTTTCTGTGAGAACTTTCACATGGGCTGAAAAAGCAATGGTTTTCAAATGAAAAGCCCATGGGCTTGTTCCAGTGCAATTCCACTGAGCAAGGAAAGCTCAGTTCTCCATGGAGCTGTCTCAAAGATGAGAATCTCTGAGGTCTAATACAGACTTGAGCTTACAGGGAGGCCTGCCCCCAGCAAGGCTACTGATAAAATCTCTGTCCTGATTGGTTATTTTCATGATATTTATGAGAATTTCATTCAGTCCCCTGTCATATTTAGGTGACATTAGCTGACAGGGTAAAATGTTATTGAAGAGGGATATGGAGACAGGTAGACAGAAAAATAGTCTATGTCTCTTTTGGTTTGCTTCAACTTTTAATACTCAAACCTGTGACTGATCTGAAAGGACCAGAGGCAGCAGCAATCCCAGCTGCCTGGCTGTGACCCACTAGGAAACACAACTGGGCATCACAGAAAAAGAAATAAGCAAGCAGCAGAAAAGAGAAGAAAGAGCGAAGGGTTAGGACAAGGAGATGTGAGGTGCTGAAGACCCTTTGCTCACCTCAATTACCAAGCCCCAGTTTAATTCCACTAACACAGAAAGCAGTAACAGCAATGGTTCATTGTCTGAACACTGTGGTGTGAGACTTGGTACCAAGACTAATACTCTCAGGTGGAAAGTAATTTTTTCCTTGCTTCAACAGCAATTTTGCTCTATGTTCAATAGCTTATGCTTATTATCCAAATTCATGCAGCCCTCCCATCCCTCCCTCTCTGCCTACTCATACTCACCCACGCTCCTTCCACGAATGGCTCAGGATGAAAAGGGAATCAGGATTCAGAGAGACACAAGGAACATTTACAAGCTGCACACCATTTCACCATCAGCCTCAATGGCCACATTAGCACCTCCAGTTTGCATTTAGAGGCTGGCCAGGATTTGGGATGAATCGCTAAGAGATTCATGCCTGCCAGTGCAGGCAGGTGACAAGGCACAAAGCAAAGCCACACTAGCTCTGCTACAGTGGCTACTGTTGGCTGGATATTGCAAGGCTGGATTTGTCTATGGACAAGGCAAGTTTCCTGACTTCTGCCCGATGCCTTGTCCATAGGCTGCAGTGCACTACCCAGTCCTGAGTGGTCACTGCAGCAGACCTAAGAGATGTCCTGAATATGGCCCAGGATAAGGAGGTACCTCGGTCACCAGGGAAATGTAGGAAGGTGGGAGACACGCAGCTCTGCCCTATTTGCAAGGGAGCCAGAGTCATTCCCATCCAGGAGCAGCAGTAAAATTGGGATTGCCTTAAAATCTGCATCTGTTTCTGGGCTGAGTGAGATGTGAAGGCACAAATCTGCAAAGCTCTCCAGCAAAACACCCCTGCAGCACAGGGACACTGGTGCTAGCACCACCGGCCATCAGGGACCAATGAGGGACAAGCTAACCAGGTTTGGATGAAAAACTAAAGCCAGACTCCTGCTCTAACCCAGCTGCTGAGCAGCAATATAGGGGTGTGCGTCACCACAAACATCATCCTGTTTCCATGGAGACCAGATTAACAGTGTGGCCAAGAGAAACTGCGCTCCTAATCTCCCCCAGAGAAAAGAGCTTGCTGATACAAGGGACTTTCAAACTTCTTTAATCCAAAGTCAGGGTTTTCCTTTCCATGTTCTTTCTAATCCTGCTAGTGCTTACTACACAAGCCCGAACCCAGGGCAATAGCATCGAGGAGTCCAGGTACCCACAGCCTCCACAGTTCCTTGCTAAAATAGGATCTGCCCTCCCCTTTTACAGAAGTTTGGCTGTCTTAAAAGCTAATACTCAGGTGCCCCAGCCCATCACATTTAAGTAGTCTGCAAAAAGATAAATGCATTGGTGTGCTCGGACCACGTTCTGGTGCCAGGACTATGCACTGAGGATGGACACCACCATATTTATCAGCAAAAAGATCCAGCTCTGGTTGTTTATATGGAATCAGACATTTTATTGACTTTCTTCCCCTGACCTTTTGCACTTCTTGCTGTGTCGTACCCCAGGTAAGAGCAGATGTCGGAAGAGCACCAGATGATTTCCCCAGTGCAGTTTATTTGCACAGTTTTAGCTAAGGACTTGTTGGTAATCAGCTTCCACAAAGCTAAGCTTGACCACTATCACTGCGAAGAAGCTCCCTGCTATATCCCTAGCCTCACCTGCATTTTGGTTGTGTTGAGTTTGTGCCTGTGCCCATGAAGAAGATGAGGAGAGTAGCTCCTTCACAGAGCATCCCTGGGCAGGCCCTAGTGAGTTCAGGCAGCCTGGCGGGAACAGCCACACAGCAGCAGGCAACCTGCAACCAGACCCCCCCTGGCTGGACTTCCATGTTCCGTTCCAGGCCAAGGCAAGGCCTTGGTGATTGGAGTCCAAAACAATTCCCAACCTAGTGGTAAGAAGTCTAAATCCTTGATGAGAAGTTAGTGCTGGAATGGTGAGGGCTCCTGGATTTGGGTTGTGGACTTCAGACTACATGGGCCAAGAAATCCTCTTGTGCAAACCCTAGCCTTCCCCAGGGGAACCTCCTCCGGATTCCAAACTTAATGCTAGTTTAGAGATTAGGAATACGATTACCCTGTCTCCTACCTTTGGCTGCCCTGCAAACACAAGTACAGTAGAATGAAGTCTGCTTCTCCTTCAGATCTTTTTGGCTTGGTCTATCCATTTCCTGATGGACAACTCATCTCCAAACGCTTCACATGTTCTCCTCAGCCCTCCCTGCCCGTCTGAGGCAGGGCCCTACATTTCAAAGCATCAGGCAGGGGCTGTCACTGCACAGCGTTTCTTGATTTTCATGGAATTCATCGTGATTTAGCCTCAGCAACTCCTCTAAAACTCCAGGCCGATCGGACACTGCATGCAGTCCTCCATGCTTGCTGTATTTCCATCGGGGCGCACTGAGTGCTGTGGAAGTTGCTCGTACTCTGCTCCAGCTGTGCTGAGTCAGAGGCATGTGGAACAGCTCTGGCTGCTGAACCAAACAAGACATTTAAGGCTTTGCTGCCTTCCTCTTGCTTGCAGGAGTTAAAAGGAATGTGACTACTTGCTTTCTCTTCCCTTCACCCCAATACTTTGTCAGGAGATTCCTGACAAAGTTTGACAGTGCCAGAGAGATGAAGAAGGAGAGAGCAAGACTGGGAAAGTTCATTTCAATCTCGATTTCATTCTTGTTCTCCTCACCAGAGGAGTTGATGATGTGCTGCACATCCAGAGGCATAGTCGTGGTTACTGGCTTGCACAGCCCTTGCCCCAGAGGGTTGGATCTTGTAAATCAGTGGTAATACAAGGTGTCACCTGAGTCAGCCCTCTGGCCCCTCCCCGGGATACTGTAGGTGCTGAGGCTTTTCTTGGCAGTCAATACACGTGCAAGCTCCAAGCTTCCCAAAACACAGCTCTAACACAGGCACAATATGTATTTGGAAAGGGTCAGGCTTCAGTCCATCTGTGTCCTGCAGCTACGGGCAATGAAGAGTTGGTTTCCTCTCCAGGCTCAAAGAAAGGATATCTTTAAAGAACCAGACTCCTCTGATCAGCATCTTTGATTTTAAGACAAGAGCTCTGTTGTGGGCTAGAGCTGGCATTTGGGATAAGAGGGAGCAAAAATATATGCAGCAGATTTTGGGACAGGGTTTAGTACATCTACTTCCATGGGCCTCTTTTGATTTAAAGATTCCTGCAGTTTTCCTCACAGCTGTGCAAGGCAGCTGGAATTCAGCAGAAATGGAAGCAAGGGGCAGGCTAAAGCAGAGTGCTGCAAAGGCTGTATTTACAACAGCTCCTTCTATAGGGTTTGACTGGCCAAGTGATAGGCCCCTGGTTGCTGCCTTGCATCCATGGCCACTCCAGGGCAGACAACCATGACTATTTCATTTGCACGGGTCCCAAAACTCTTCCAGGTCACCCCTCCAGCCAGTCTCTGACACTAGCCCTGACTACCAGAACCTGAGATAAAAATGCAGGACATTTTGCATGCAGAACATGCAAAGGAGGTTTTATTGTCAGCAATGAGGCCACGTCTAGAGGCCCACAGGCCATAATTGAAGACTTCCAGGAAGGATGATCTGCAACATAGTGGTGTCTGCCTGGAATCAGCCCCTCATTCCTTCATCCAGCTGGGAGGTCTGGGCAGTGTAGGCAAGAGGAAGGAGTAGGAAAGAAGCTGGCCTAAAGCATGCCACAGAGGGAGAGGACATGGCAACTGTCTTCTTACCTGTGACCTTTGGGCACCTCAGTTGTCCTTGCAGAGCACTCAGGACAGGAGCAGTGCGGGTGGGAGGCTGAAGTGGTCAAGGCGCTCAGCATGGCTGGGCACCTCAGGAATTTTCTCCCACTCGCAGGCAGGGTGTCTTGCAGGGGGAGGGCACACGGGGGGACAGCTTTGCTGACTTGGCCCCAGCTGTCTGGCCCAATGTGTCTTCAAGAGGGTCTGTCACGTTCCACCGCTGTGGCTTGCTTTTGCTGGAGGGCAGGAGCTCAGCTATGGAGAGGCAACCAGAGGGAGGAAAGCGGGAAGAAGAACGGGCAGATGAGATGAATAGGTAGCGTGAGGATAGTAAAGGAGGACAGTTGGCCTAGAAATCTCAAAGATTCATCGGCAAGAAAAAAATGAAGCTAATTCCAAAACACGCAGTTCCTGCTGAGCCCACAGGAGTGGCACCGCATTCCACTGCGCCAGCTCCCACCTGATCCAGCAGCTCCCGCATGATGCCTTGCTGGTGAGCAGGAGTGGTGGCCAACACCTGGCCACAGTTGGTAGCTGCCAAAGCCCTTCATTTCAGCGTGGTTTAGAGTCAAGGAAAAGCAGGCGGCTGCAGGAGCATGGCTTTCCCCATGCACCGGCTCTGCGTGATGGGGAAGCTGGCCAACTTGCAATGCACCATGCTAGCAGCGCAAACCCGCAGACCTGAGCCCTACAGAGCCTCTGCACCCCTGGCAGCAGGCAAACAGGGCTGAAGTGGACTGAAGAGCCTTGTCTTGGCCTCTGTACACCAGGTGTTTTTTAATGTTGTCATTATCCAAGACGCTAAACCCCACCAAAGGATCTGGGCAAGAGTCTTAGTACTGTCTTAATGCAGTTATCCCAACAGCTCTGGGGAGGCCAGAGCTGAGGCTTTGCCAGCAGGGCCACACCAAACACTAAAGAAATAGCCCAGCCATCACCCAAGCGATTTAGGCTAAAGGATTTTTTTATTATTCAGATCCTCTCATGCATCACATCACAGGAACTGTTGTAAGGCATTTCAGTACCAGAGAAGTCACACCAATCCATGCTGATGACCTGAGCAGGGTCACCCAGGAGGTCTGTGGCAAGGCCAGAAAGCTGAACACGCATCTCAGCTCAGTGTTTTTTCTCCGCAGATGAGGGCTCCACACAGACACTTAGCACTGGTATTTTCCACAGATGGCATCAGCAAGCTAAGTTGTTTTCCAAGGTTGCCGGCAAATATGAAGGGAAAGATAAAGCCAGAGGGAACATGGGAACGGGGAGCAGACTGTGCTTTCCAGGCTGACTGAGAAGAGGGGTAACAAGGAAGAAAACATATTGCTTTAATTCTCTTCCAGTCATCACCCCCCGCCATCCACAGGCCTCTCTCTCCCAGTATAGGAAGGACTGTGCTCACTTAATCCTCCCCACACATATTCACACTCCTCCCTTCAGAGCCTGGAGCTTGACTTGGAGAAGTGAAAACAGCCACTACGAAGTCAAATCTAAGTGTCAGATTCCCATTTAACCAACTCTAATTGCCAGCTGAGCAGACGGTTAATCTCTGAGAACGTGCTGTGATAAGGGTGTTGCAGAGTCCCCATAATTGCTAAAGAGCAGCCATCGAGGATGCCAGGAATTGGCCAATTCTCTCTAGCTTTATTTTTTTTCAGTTTTGTGAATTTGCAAAGAGCTTTCTTTGACCAAAAGCAGCCAGTGCAGGATCTCTCAGAAGTTCCATGGGGTTGAAGAGATTATATCCAGGCTGGCTAATACTGTGTAGGCAGGGAGAAGAAAACAGGGAGGCAGCAGCAGGGATCCCACTGTTGCCTGAGCCCACTATGGGGGAGGAGTCACTGGAAAGGCTTCGGTATTACGGCTCTGGACATGAAGCGGAGAGAAGGCTGCAGTCAGAGGTGACTCCCTGAACATCCCAGCAAGGCAGTACTGGCCCTGAGTACAAATCACATTCAATTTCCAGCTCCTCAATGGCTCTATTGAGCAATAAATCAGCTTCACAGCCAAGCTGGCTGAAACACTCAAGTTTGCACAGCCATCTTATTCAGCACTGAGAAGTTAAACTCTTCTTGGTTAGGCCACCAGGCTGGGAGGAGTCAGCCATCCAAATCCCTTCAGCATGCACCAGCAAAAAAACAAAACAAAAACAAAACAAAAAAATCCACCTCCCACCCACAAGACAGGAAGACTGCAGATCACCTGCATGCCTCCTTTTGTTTAGGTATTTTTCTCAGCTGTGGAAGAGGAATGCAGTGGGCCAAGAGCTCAGCTAGTATGATTAGCTCTCTAATTTACACCCCTGCAAACAACCAGGCCTCTGTCTAGTTCAATGCTGATCTACATATACAGGCAGCAGAGCTCAGTTCACAGCACTTTGCTACCTTGGCAGCTGTTTAAAGGTTGGGTTCCTCTCCAGACACCTCATGACCATCCCTCTATTGCTGCTTTTAAGTTGCAGCGTAGCAACACTTCTTTGAACTGACCATAAAAGCAGAAGTCTTCAAAGCCACCAAAGGGATCAAGGGACTCACAGTCTATCAATTTTAATGGTAGCAGGTTTGTTCTTCTTTAAAGAGAGTTCCTAAGAGTCTGAATATAGTCATATTATACATGCAGTAATGCTAAAGCACTGCAAGCTTCACACACCAGCCCCGACCTGCCTGGCCGCCTCTGGGTAGCAGTAGGAAACCCAAGGGGGTTTGGGCTCTTTGCTGTGACTGGCAGTTGAAAGCTGGAGCAGCTGAGCAGCAGGAGAGCAAAGAACTGGAGAAAATAGGATGGAAAAATCATGGAAAGACCATCTACTTTGGCCCTATGCCTTAAGACAGGCTAGATGGAAACTCAAGAGAGCTGGTTCCCACCCCTGCTCCTCCAGGGAATTTCATCCAGTGATTCCTACACAGAGCTCATGAGTTCACACAGGCTAAAGCCCCTCTTCCAGAAGGACAACCGTACCAGGTACAAGGGCAAAGAATGGCAGCAAGTGCCCCAGCAGGGGCTGGGCTGAAGACACCTCTCTGCTCTCCCACTGAGACCCCACTGCTTGATCAGAGCCCAGAACTCACCAGCCAGTGTCAGACACACAGAAAGCTTGCTCTGTTCCCAGACTACCCTTTTTCCTCAGGGATTTTCTCCCAGGAGAGGAGGGAGGAGCTTTTCCTCCCCTCTGGCATTTACTAGCCCCTTTCCCATAAGCATCAGCCAGCCTAGGTCTCTTGGCTCTGTCATGAGCAGGACAGTGCAGCCACACTGGCTGTCAGCTGCTCTGGGCACCCCTTGCCCATCCCATTGCTAGAGCTACCCATATAGATGTAAAACTCGGAGAATCGAGTGATTTGCCTAGGTCCCACAGTAAACCAGTATGCTCTACATCCCAGGCACGTACCCTAACCTAGCCACGAGCCACAGCACCCACTGCGCCTGCAGCTCCACCACCTTAGGCCTGTAAGTGGCTCTCCATCTCGCAGCCCATCCCTCCCTGTTATTCCAGCCCTGGTCCTGCACCTGGCAGACACCAAGCAGCATCACAGTGTTATACTAGCTCTTACGCTGCCTTAGCACTGGAAATCAGTGCACCTGCTCAGCTGGAGTGGCACCAGGGAGTTAACAGCTTAGTATTTGCTGATCCCAGAACACAGATCCACCCCATCCCCACTCATAGCAGGCTGGAGAGCCTGATCCCTATGATCTGAAATGAGAGAGGATGCAGGCTCTCAGCAAGGGAAAACAGAGTGAAACATGAGAAAAGGCAACACAAAATCACCCAGTGCACCTTTCACTGAAAGAATGACAGCCGTAGTCCTAAAGCTATCGTCATGGCTAATCGAAAGAGGCTCGTTCTGTAGCATGCCTGATCTCTAGTGGCATCAAAACATGCCCTATGGATGCTGCTAAACCTTCTAGGTACTGATCAGGGGGAGGTCCACCCTGCCAGAGCTGGGCCCTGCTATTGCTCAGCATCCAGCCCCACAGCAGTGGCTCTGGGGAACGCAGCTGCCCTGGGGATGGCTCTGCAAGCAACCAGGGCTCATGCAAGCAGTCACAGGCACATCTTCATCCTGCCTTTCATCTGCATGCAGAGGAGACAGCATCAAATAATGGACCATGAACACAACACCAAGTGACAGCCTTCCTACAGGAGGATTTTGTGCTTACGCAGCAAGGCCTCTGCTTGCATTGGCAAAGTGACAGCACTGGGGCTCCCCAAAAGCTTTCTGGACACAGGCAACAGGCGAGAAACACAGGGAGCAGACAAGTGAAGATCCGGAGGGCCCCCATCCCAGTTAAAGGGCTCGCTTCACCCACAGCATGCCCCTAATCACCCCTTCCCAGTGTAGCCCTGACACCCACCATGCTCTGTGGCTGCTAACTCCTACCCCACACAGGGTGCTGGTGCATGAGCCAGAACCAGCTCGGCACCACCCTGGGTGGCCAAGCCTGGTGTTGGGGGAGGGGAAATTCACTCATTTAAAGAAATTAAATAAGGGAGGGGGGATTTTCCATCTGGAGTCGAATCAATTCCACCTGTTAAGCACCTGCTAATCCCCTGCATGGTGATCCAGCAACTTCACCACCTAAAAAGCCCCAGTCAAGAACTGTTGGGGAGGGAGGATGATGTTTTATGCCAAGAAAGGCCATGGCAGACTGTCCTGTGCAGCCCCTTTGCCCCAAACCTGGATTGTTTCTGTTGAGCACTGCATTGAAATTGAAATAAAACCTGTTTTCCTGCCTGCTTGCCAGTGAGTTGGTGGGATGAGGTTCAGAGGGACTGGGCAGCCTCAGACTTGCACTACCCTTTTGCAGCATCAGCAAGCTGAGGGGATCCAGCAGCCTGCCAACAGGGCAGCCAGGGGAGGCCTGGACGTGCAGGCTGCTCCAGCAGCCCACACCACAGCAGGGGAGAGTTGGGATGACCCAGCCCTGGGCATGGGCTGCCCTCCTCTCCAAAGTCATGCACCTGGGGAGCAGGGACTGCTCCTCTCTCCTCACACTCATGGTTTACACTTACTGTCATGGTGATATAGGGTCAAAGAACCCTTGCCGGTGAAGGTCCCTGTGGCCACAGGTTGCTCTGCAGTCTGAGCAATAGCCCCAAGCAGTCTGCCACCTGACAGCTCCCTTTGGCTCCAGAGAAACCAAGTCCTACTCCAAGGGACTGCAGAGGCTGATGCAGGAGGAGGGTATTCTGATGAGGATCAAAGAAGCACAGCACTTTCATTTTGTACAAATGTGAAGGTGAGCCCAACAGTAGGGGCTGAGATTTCCTCCTCCCCCTACCTCCTTCAGCTTTGTATTCATGCCATTTTGCTGTCATCTTCCACCCCAGAGGCAGCTGTACTTTGGCACTGTGGCACCTGAGACCTGGCTGAGGACAAGAGATGCTCTGGAATCACAGCGAAGCTCCCAAGAGCCATCCCTGCCCTCCTGCTGCCTCTGTGTCACGCAGCTGTCTAGTGCACTTCCTTGTGGATATTACACTTGCCTTTCTCTGGGGAGATCCGCTAAGCCTTTTCACAGCTGCTCCTAGTGCAGAAACCTTTGCATGGGGCAGCATTAAGGCGGGAGACCATATGCTCCAGCACAGGGGACAATGAGCCACTCACTCCGATTAGCAGCACTGTGATGAGCCATTGTCATGACTGATAGCACAGATATGCCAGGGGAGTTTGGGAAGGGGAGCAGATTTGCACAGCGGATAAACCCTAATGAACACAGAAATAACTTCAGCAGGATGCAGAAGGGAGAGTTACAGAGCTCAGACAATGTCTGTCCTTGCAGGTCTCCAAGGGAAGTGGCAGAAGGAAACGCTTCCTTGCAAGCAAAGCCAAGGGGCAAGAGCTGGGGAGCTGGGGCAGAATAGCAAGCAGTGCCAAGAAAATGTGTCCTTCTCCTAGACTTGGAAGGGGGGAGGGAGCAAACAATGTAGAGGAGATGGATTAAAACCAGAAGGGGGGAACTGCCAAGTAGGGCAGGAGTGGAGGACAGAAGAGCAGAATGGGCTCTCATTACAGAGCAGGCTGAGGTCTCCGGTCTAGCCAGGTGCTCCAGCCACCCCTGGCTGCAGGGAAAGCAATAAAACCACATAGTTAAAATGCATCCGCTGCAGCACCCAAAGAGTTATTTCAAGAGCCCCTGAAGTGCTCGAACTCCAAGCATCATAGCCCAGTGGGAAGAGCATTGCCAAGGAGCAGAATACTGGGCCTTTGTCACCCCTGCTCTGCCACAGCAGCAACACAGCAGGTCAAACCCATGGATGCTCTTCCACTGACACTGCTTCTGGGATCACGTAAGCCTGCCAACCTTCCAGTGCCTAAGACTCAATTTTCATTGACCGAGAGAGAAGAAAGGAAGGTTTGTCCCCTCCTGAGTACAGGGAAGAGCTTTGAAATATGTCTCAAGTGCTCCTTTTTTGTCTCAGAAGCCAAGCAGCAAGGAAGTTAATCCCCAGGACTGTTAAAGACCTTGCACAACCCCCAACACTGCCTGGTCTGTAAGGCATCGGAATTTTGGAGCTGCAGTTAGCAGCACAAGCTTTGTGAACTTCCACAGGCCCTTTAGGCACTCCCTGCCTCAGTTTCTCCCCACCTGATTCCCCTAATATGGGTTGGTAGTAGGTGGGCCCATGACTAAGTCACAGGGCTTCCTCTGCCTGGGTTTGAGGTACTTTCTAATGTCCCCAAGATGCCCAAAGGCACTGCTCCTGCCTTACAGAGGGGAAACGGAGGTATAAACAATGCCAAGGATTCAATTCTCCTGTGCAGGACACCTGCATACTAGGCAGAATGAAAGTGCAAAACTCAAAAATCAGGAGGAGCTTGGCTTCCTCTGGGCTTTGTGCCTCATGAGCTGTTTTCCACCAGGAATCTCTCTTGTCTAATAATGGCTTGAGAGTCCACCACAGCCTTCTCCACCACCCCAAAGGCAGCTTCACCATGGGAACTGCTGCAGGGGGACCTGCTGTTGGAAGTGACTACAGCTCTGGCAGGGAGGATGCTCTATGCTTTCTATTTTTAACTGCAGGCAGACCTATTCATATCAGTCAATGCTGAAACTCAGGTCTTTACTCATGAATTTGGTGCAGAAATTCAGGGCCATGGAGTTGATTTCTCAGGTCTGAACACAGCTCACCAGAAGGCAGAAGAATAAACCCAAAAGCAGAGTTCTCACAAGCCTGAGGGCAAGCACTGGGGGGCTGGGGTGGACGCTTGGCTGCAGTGAGCTCTCATGGTCCACATTTATTCCCCGGGATCACACCACTACTTATATGCAGAGTGAGGCAAAGGCCTGAATGTGATTTACCAGCTCAGGTCCATAAACTGCAAGAGAAGCTGGAGAAATTGGATCCGAAAGAGAAAGGGTCCTGGGGGAAGTGTAAACAGAATAGCATGGCTCCAAACTGGTGGTTGTTTTCCTGCTTGTTAATTATTTCATCTTAAAATGCTTTTAAAAGGGAAGCGCTTCATTTATGCTTTGCACAGGACAAGTAAAATTATGTCTTATTTTACAGCTAGTCATTGTAAACATAAGAAAAGCAAATCTCAGAGGCCTGCAATAACTCAGAGCTACTTGTATAAACCCATGTGGGGAGCATATCTATACATTTGGTGATAGAGTTCCCAATAAGCCAAACTTTGTGCTAATGATGATTTATCGTGCTTTCTTCTTTTATATTCACAATAGTACTTGCCAAATCTACCCAAGCAACTGATGCTTTAAGAAAAAAAGTCCTCAGCAGCGAGACCAACCACCTCCTTCCCCAGAGCTCTGACACTGCCCACTGTTAACCTCTCTACTGCCGGCCAAGGACCAGCAGGGGCCACTCAGCCCCCCACGGAGGAAGGCTGGGCACCCACCTCCCCAGGGTGAGGGGCAAAGTCCCCCTGCAAGCTGCCCTCCTTCCTCCACCCATAGCCAGCTGCTTCTGCAGCACCTCCTCCACTCCCTGACCAAATGGCAGAGACCCTGGGCCAGTCGCTACCGCCAAAGCAGGGAGCTGCCCCGCAGGAGCTGTGGCCAAGGGGGAGAAGGGAGCAGCATGCTTTGCGGGCTTACACAGGGCTGATTTCACCCTCTCAGCCTACAGCTACATTACCACTGGGAGGGAGAAAAATCACTGCAAGCTCACAGGGGCATCCCACTTCACCCTGATAGGAGCACTAGGTCCAACAGCACAGGACCCCAGACCTTCCAGAGCAGATACTTTATATCCAAGAAGCCCAAATGTCTGAAGCTATGGATATTCATAATTAACATCCTTAATTCATTATTAACATCCTGGAGCTCTCAGCAGGTCCAAAAAACCTCTGCAGAGCCAAGAGACCCTGCTCAGGTACAGAGCATTGCTCCTGCACTGGTGGAAGTGGGAGAAGCCCCATGGAAATGAATGGGGGGACAGTGGCTGCCAGTAGAGAGCAGCGGAGCTCGTGTGTTTGGAGTGGTGGTTTCTCTCTAGCTGCTTTGGCTGGTCACAAGATGTAGGTTACTAAAATTTCTCTTCCTCTTCCCCAATTTTTTTCTAAGTAACAAACCAGAGTGTAAGCACTCTTGTGAGTTACTAGCTAGAACTCCCTGTCTATTTGGGAAATTTTAATTCAGAAATCTTCTGGTTGATCAGATTCAGATGTGGTAGAAAACAATATCTGAAGCTCTGCTAGTTATTTTGAGGTTGATATAGGCTGTTTTTATTGTTACACTTTATGGCAGCTAAACTCAACCTGGAGGAAGGCAATCTGAGCCCATGCTAGCCCGAGAGAGAGCTCCTCCGCCTGCAGCGGGCTGGGAGGGAGACAGCCGCTAATCTGGCCACAGTCAGAAGCTGCCAGTCCAGCTGACAGGTATTTGTGCAGTTGATGCCTGTGGATTTAATCCAACCAGTTTCCAAGCAAAGGAAAATCCTCGTAGAACAGCTAAGCGTGATTCATCCTACCTGGCTGCACTGCTAAATCTCTCCTGTCTATAGGCAAGAAGCCTGGGGCATTTCTGCTCTAGGGTCCTGTGGTCAGAGAGGGTGCAGGAGTGTGTCCCCACACTTGCACAGCTAAGGCAGTCCTGGCCATGGCCACGGCCTCAGTCTCTGAGCGTGGCAATTGCTGATGCTGCTCCAGCCTTCCCGACCCAAGGTGTCAGCAGAACAGAGGGACAAACAGATGAACACTGCTTCTCCCATCTGGGTATTTTCCAGGAGGAGCACTGACAAATAGATGAACAAACAAACAAAAAAACCCTCCAAAATAAAACAATGAAGAGAGTGAGCATATTAAGTCCTTTTGCTTCCCCAATTTATGCTTCAGCTGCTGCCTTGAGACTGACACAGAAACCAACACGCTGTTTGTTTCACACAGCTCCTGGGACCTGTGTGGCACAGTTTCCGCTTGGGTAACTTAATTTCTGGAGGCCATTAGGCAGGGTAATTTCACCAGTTCCTAAGCAAATGCCTGGAGGGGTCTTTGCAAAGCCAGTTCAGCACAGCTGAAATACAGAAGAAATGTTCGTTTGAATTCTAAAGAGAAATGTAATGTCTGCTTTGTAGAAAAGCACATTAAAATCAGCCCCAATTTGGCTGATCAAGGCACGATCTCACCAGCACTCTCCAATAAGAAATACTTCTGATCCGGTAAGCGAGCGTAACACCTTTATGGAAATGTTTCCATCAACTGACAGCACCCATTTTGGGAAGAATTAGCTCACAGCATTATTGAGGTTCAGACTTTAAAAGCAAGTGTATTTTTTCTAAAATTTTTCATTGTTTTTCCTTTTTATTTCTGGAAAGGTACTTGCGGTTTGATGGGCCCTGCTCCACTGAGATGCCACCTGGCCAAATGCATCAGCGAAGGTTCACCCTGCCAATGCACTTTGTTGATGGATGTGACCTGTTTATTCGTCAGCATGTTGGTGAAAATGGCACTGCACAGAAGTGCTCTCATGGGCAGTGTCTGCACCTGTGTGCAAGGAGAAACCTGCCAGGGTAGGCGGGAGTGAGGTGAGAACAGGGAAGAGAAACCTTGGTAGCGCTGCTGGGAAACCTGAAGTCATCACCTAAAAAGGAACTACCAAGGCCCTGGGACTCCCAAGGCCACAGAGCAACCTTCTGGGGGACAAACACACAGTGCCACCAGTTCAGCAGCGCTGCAGGGAGGAACTGACCAAGTGAAAAGCCAAAGAAACCCCAGCGCGTTCAATGGCAATTTGCCAAGTCAAGAGGAGAAATAATCCCCAGTGGGGTGCTGTACTCACACCCCAGCAGGACAGAGGGACTCCCCACAGGCAGAGGGGGCAGGAGGAGACAAGTGCTCCCTGCTTGTGCTTTACAGCAGGGCAGTATTTGGAAACAACAGTAGCTAGTAACCCACTGGTTCTTACTGATACAAGGAGCACTCGGAGGGTCCTTCTCACCACTGCTCACTCAGGCGGCTCTGAGTGCTCCTCACCTTGCTTTAGAAACAGGAAAACAGAAGCCCGGAGAGAAGAACCAATTTGTGAAAAGAGCCTAGTTTATCCCAAGGCAGATAAAGCAGAGCACACCTCTGCAGGCCATCCCTTTCAGCTCACTCTCCGCCTTCTTACCTGCTCCTTTCCACAGCCAGGCACCTGTAAAAGCTTCTTTTCTCTGGCCCTCTGTATCCCATATCAAGCCACGACTTTGCTCCCTATGCCAACAAGACATTGTGGAGGGGAGGATAGCAGATAGGTTGCTTGTCAGAAACTGTTTTGCAACATGCAAACTTGCAAAGATGCAACATGCATCATATTTTGTTAAATGTCCAGAGACCTGATAGGCCAGGGACAACGGTTGTGTCAGACCCACCACGGGCTGGCTGGGCCCAGCAGGCCATCAGTCACAGCAACACCTCCTGCCCCTGCGCCTGCCCATCGTCTGCAAGGCACAACCCATCGTGCCCTTGGCATAGCAAAGGGGAGAGGCACCAAGCACCCCGCAGGCAAACCTGTTCAAATGGAGGCATCAGGCCAGGCACATACCCAGCTCTGCTGTCCCTGAGCCCAGCTGATACCTCTGAACAAAGTGCTCCACCAAAGCGCTCTGCGAAAACAAACCCAATATGCGAGTTTGGGTGAAACTCAAAAAATCACCTGGTTCACTCTGGAAAAGACTTTCCTGCTGCTGCTTGCTCCAGGCTGCCCATGGACAAGCTCAAACATCTATCATGCAGCCCCAAGGGAGGAAGGTGGGCCTGCCCCTAGCTCTAGCCTCCTCTCCCAGGTACCACCACCACAGCAAAAGGGGTGGCAGGAGGACTACAGGGCAGGCAAGCTCTGCCACTGACATCCAGGTCCCCAGCTGCCCAGATGGTCCAAGCTGAAAACTTCTCCCACCGCAACTTCACCCCAGTCCCCTTCACAGCAGCACTGCTTGCACTGAGGAGTTCCTCATTCCTCTGGGGGAAAAGATTCAGCTGATCAAGCCCTATCCTTGATGTGCCCCACGTCACCCCATGCATAAGGCAAAGAATTTCCTTTCTCCAGCCTGCGTGCCACGGCTGGCTCAGTATAAGGCACTGAGCATGAGATGCTCAGTCTAAAATCATCACCTTGCTCGACAGGAACAAATGGAGTGCAACCTTCAACCTGGGGACCTGCAGCCATCTCCTCGCCTGCTACCTGGGAGGAGTCCCTGGTGGGACCTAAAGCTGAATGCACACGGTGACCCTGCTGCAGGGCGGCTGTGGTCCTCCCTGCTGCATCCCCACCACCACTGGAGTCGCCCCTTTGCCCCCTTCCTTCCCTCGGGCCGGGCGCTGCCAGCGCCCAGCCCAGAGAGGAGTTGGTGACCGTGCCACAGTCACCCCACATTCCCGAGTCCCTGGGGGAGACAGAAATTGGCTCCTGACACACCGCTCTGAGGAAGCACGGCATGTGATTTCCCTCCAGGAACCCTGCCTGGCTTCCCTGCCGTTCAGGGAGACAGGCTACTTGATCTACGTGGGGTTTTTCATCTCCAACACCAACAATCTTCTGATGCTGCCTGTGCCTTTCTTTTTACTCTAACCACAGCCCTGAAGTTGTTTCTCATATCAAAAGCTCCCAGTCAATCTGATTTTTAGAAAACATAGCATGTCTGGGGAGAAACCTGTAAACATAGAACGCACTCTCCATTTGCATCCAAATGTTTAAAAACCCCATCACTCCTCAATGATATATCACGTCAGTGCTACACCAGCCATGAAATATTCATGGCCATTTATTATGATGTTTTTTATTATCCTTGTAAAACTCTCCAGCGATCAGTGTCTCTATTTGCCTAGCCTCCAACTTGGATCAGTGCTTTTGTCCCTCCTTCAGTGCTGGCAGTGTTTGAATTAATCAGCGTCCCTCCAGCTGTGTAAACCCCCCGCTGTCCTCCCTGGCATGAGGAGGGGCGTGCAGTCCCAGGGCTCAGCTCATCCTGGCTGCTTCCACCCTGTGCCATCACGGATTTGCCGAAGCGCTAACCAGGAAAGGGAGGGTGACCACAACACACTGTCTGCATTAGGTTCCTGGAAAGGAAAGGAAATTAAAACCCAAATTGACTTCCCAAGCACAGTGTAACAGCATATGGACTAGAGGAATTAAATGGCTTTGCAGCACCTGCGTGCATTGGGCCCGTGTTAGGAAATGCTGCTGGTCTCACAGGTGCTGCATGCACTAAGGGACATTAGAAAAGAGAAGCAAAAGGCTCTGTCTGGACAACTCCTGAAGGTTTTATGGCAACTGCTAGATTAACTTTATTGTAATCTGCTAAATGGTTTTTAAACAGATATCTCTCCACTTCCTCCCAGGCACCCTGCGGGTTCTGGTATGGGAGGAATTGCACTAAATCGTCTGCACCCACCCAACTGCTCTCCTGGCAATGCAGCAGGAGCAAAGATTGAGCCCAGAGGGAGGTGCGAGAAAGACAGAGGCAGTTTCTAGAGCAGATGCAGTTTCCAGTTCAGAACAGTCCTTTACAGGAGGATTTCTGTGAACCTTTTCTTCCTTCTGCAAGAGCTTGCGAGACTTACCCTTTACATGCGGAGCAGAGTAAAAAAGATCTACCGGGCAATGAGAGCTCTCCTTTCCTAGCGACCGCAAAGCTGAATCTCAGCAGCGTGACCTTGAGACAACCTCTTGTTTCAAACACGCAGCACAGTACTGCACTGAACAACCCGCTGCAAGAGGTTCGGACTCCTCACTTGCCAGATACTGGCACTGGAGCTCCCCAGAGCAGAGTGTCTTCCAAAAGCAAACTGCACCACCCTCAGAAGAATAAATAAATCTACTTTCCACATCATTTTATCTTCTGCTAACAGTAATGAACTCAGTCCAAAGCATTACTGGGAATTAATGACTGGCTGCCTCCTGACTCACCAGCTCTTCCCAGGCTATCATAAATTCCCAGGAACTGTTCTGAACTGAGCATCAGCCAGTAAGCTGAAAAGAAAGCAGTGCGCAAAGCCCTGGGATAAACACACAACATGCCAGGCCCACCTGGAAGCTTGGGATCGAGATTAGCTCCCAGATAAACATGCTCGCTCTGCCAGGAAGGGGGACTGGGGCAGACGGGCGCAAGCTGCTCGCCAGAGATGCCCGCGGGGTCCCGGCCGGCGGCTCCAGCAGCTGCTGGGGCTCCCATTCCGCTCATGTGGGAGCTGCGTCACTTCTCCAAAACAAGTCTCCTGGAAAGCAGCAGACATCCCCCCTAGGGAGCTGTTCCTTTGGTTAATTAACCTCACACTGCACGCTGCACCTTTAACCTTTTCTGTGGCTAACTCCCCAATCTCATCACGCTCTTGTCTGAGAGATTAAAGAGCCGCCCAGAAGCTTCTCCCTGGATGTAGGTACTTCCAGACTATTATCACATCACCTCCTGACCTGCTCTGAATAAACTAAAAGAAGATACTTCATTACTGCAACGAAGCTTTGCAGCTCATACCTGCTCAGCAATTAGAAACCAGGTTACATCACGCATGCAGGGCCTCTTGCGCTTTCTTCCTTTCAGATTACACAGCTCTGCTGGGAAAAGAAGAGTTAACAAAGTTGTCTGACAGATCTACATGCTTATTTAAAATTCTTGATTTCTTGCTCTCCCAGTTGCAAATGTAAATCTGGATGTAACTAACTCCAGTAATTAGGTTTAGTGATTAAAGAACATTTGGAGATTGTGCAATTCATAAAGTTCTCCATCAGAAAGGACAGATTAGATTTGCTGCTCTTTTCAAAAAATATAAATTTCTGTCATCATCTGTGCATTGAACATGTCTATCTTGGCTGCTTGTCACAAGGAATTTAACTAAATTAATATATGATTTTGTTATTATTTACTAAGTATAGGCCATGTGCAGATTTTTATGTATCAGAGCATTCAGCTGACAGAAAAGAGAGAGAGGTATGGCAGATACTGGAATATGTTTTAATTTGGAGAAAACATAGGTAGGTGCTAGATGAAAGCAAAAGGCTGAGCAGTTCCACTCCAGCCCATAGCTGCATTCATTTACTGTAGGGTCTCACTTTTGCTGGAGTCATACATCCAAACTACTTTGGCTCCAAGGACAATCACTTTAAAATACAGCCCAGTGGAAAAAGAGACTTGCACACTTGTCTTATGATGGATTATCCCCAGGCAGAACTAGCGCGACACTCCAAGGAGCCCAGGTGCTTTGAAAAGACGAGCTGTGAAAACTAATCCTGCCCTACAAATGGGTTCTTCCCCCCTTGCAGCCCTGCCCTCAGACCACGGGGGTCGTGGGGCAGAGACGCGCCCCCAGTTTGGGGGCCAGGTCACAAGTACAGATGCGACCAAGGGCCAGGTCAGCCCCAGGATCCGAGCTCTGGCCATTCGGGCTGGAGCAAGGGGTTTCAACCCCCCTCAAAAGCAGACAGAGATGGGAAAGGAGCCAGAATAGGGGTCCCACCACCTCCGTGGGACCGACCGGCCCCTGGAGGCTGCGGGAGGCCGGGATGCAGGCAGCGAGGCACGGCGGCTGTCAGCCCGCAGCCGCTCCTTCCGGCTGGGGCTGCCAGCACCCTGGCGAACTCAGGAGCTGCTGTCCCCACCCAAAGGTGCTCACCAGATGGCCTCTTCAGGACTCCGTATCCCCCAGAGATCCTGCAGAGCGTTGCCAGAGGCGTTTCTAACTCGCCTGGTCGCTGTGTCCCTCCGAGTCTGTAATTAAGGCAGCATGGGCTTTCCAAGCGGTGGGGTGTGAAAGCAGCACCTCATAAAAACGTCCCAGCCCCAATAACACTTCTAAATCAGCTTCTCGGGATGCAGCAGTAACAAGCCACGTGGAGAAGCCATGGCAGCAAGGGGAAGGTTTTACTAGCTTTTAATTATGGGGTCTGGCACAGCTCTCCGTGGCTGGCTCCCTGCAAAAGCAAGGCGCAGCGCTCCAGCACGGTGTCCCCCAGCCACCGCCCCGGCAGCTCGCTGCTGCTCCCTCGCTGCCAAAGGGGAAGGCGGGCAGAGGCCCCAGGTCGCCAGAAGCCGGGGGGAATTACTTGTGCCCCCTCCTCCCCCGAGCAGCTGGGCCTCCTCCATGCCACAGTGCATGTTTCTTAGGCTTTCTTCAGGGAGCTGAGGCACACACGCCTGGGGCCTCCCCGGGAGAGCAGGTGCCCCATCACACCTACATAACCTTGCAAACAGCCACCCTGCCCCAGTTTGGATAAGGTCATCATCTTCCTCACTGATCTCCGGCCCTGTCACCCAGGCGAGGTAGGGGAGCAGGCTCCAGGCACACAAGCACACACATTTGGCACCTAGCTGCTTGTATAGATGCTGTTACATGGGCGTGCGTGGCTGCATGCTGCCAAGGACGAGGACCCAAGGTGCCCCCAAATGGCAGTACAGGACCTTCCCCAGCACACAGCCACCCTGCTCTGCTTCTGCCTTTCTCCCTCCAGAAACCCTGCTCACTCCTCGACCTCCCAGTAATACATGGCTGCAGCCACCACAGTGACTGTGAGACATTTCTATTTCCCCAGAGAAATAGCCACAAACCAGCAGCTTCAGCTCTTCCCTTTTAGCAGACCTCTGATATTTTTCTAGTGGTGACCCATGTATATTAATCGAAGCTCCTTGACATGCCAGCTTTCCCCAGGTAGCTTGCAGAGACCCTTCCCAAGGACTCAGAAAAGCCCCACAGGTCACTAGATCACAGACTAAAAGCCACTGAATTGATCAAGTCTCTAGATGGGAAACCAATTCCTCATGATTAAGAGCTCTTTAACCTCACTGAATCCCTGCTTGCAGGATCAGAGACTGCAGCTGGAAGGCTTTGCTATGCTCAGAAAGATACGGTTAATTGTGAGAGCAATTAGCCACTGCAAGAATTCACCAAATACGTAATGGATTCTCTGTGCCTCCAAGTGTTTAAATCTCAGTGGAGATCCTTGCACAAGATATGCTTGTGTTCAGCCAGGATTGATAGACTTGATACAGGAATAGCCCACCTCATGAGAGAAGTCAGAGGAGATGAACAGAATGGTCCTTTGAGCTGGAAAATCTCTACAATCTATGAAACTATTAATAGAGAGTGAGACATTTCCAGTGAGTTTGACAGCTAGATGACAAATCTATGTTAAATTCCACAGGATCCAAAGAAACTCTACTCAGCTTTGTTTTCTGATATCCTCCAAGGGGTTTCGCAATAGGGAATTTTAGTTTTCCAGTTTTTAACTTAGAAACAATTTTCAAAAATGGAGAACTTCTCCAACTCCCTTCATCTTACCTCTCTCAGCTCCTCCATCCTCTCCTCTGTCTCGGGGAATATGCACAAATATCTGTGCATGTCCTCCCAGGCAATTTCTCTTGGTGATTTTGTTTCTGTGAACGCCACAAATGAAAGCTCTGTGAGCTCTGCTCTGCTCCCCACGGGCTGCAGAGGTGCCTCGTCATGCCAGCCCCTGGCGCACAGCTGCCTTCATTCACACAACCCCATGAGGCTGGCGGTTCCCCATGCCAGTGCCAGTGCCCTCCTCGGACACTGACAGACACAGGCTTCATCTCTGCTGCTCCCTGCTTGTGCTCACCTCCATGATTTCTGCAAGCCACCTCAAGCCTGGCAGAGGAAGGACTGACAGTGAAGCAGTTCGTGGAGACTCAAATGCCTCCAGGAAGGGGGAGTGCAGGTGCGAGCTTGAAGCCTGAGATCCTGAAGATCCTGTGACCTGCTCGCCCCACCTGGACACCTGTCTCAGGAGAGCTGCCTCAGAGAAGTGGGTTGTTAGCCCACCAGCCTCAGCTGCCAGCAAGCCAGGAGCAAGGTGGGCCAGGCTCACCCAGGCACCCCGGCAGCAGTCTGCAGAATTTGATCTCCACTTTGTAGCTCAAGCACCCAGGACTACATATGAGCTCTGCTCTGATGCTGTTTAAGTTACCATCTCTTATCTGAATCCTTTATGGCTCTGTCCCCAGAGCCTGGAGCAAGGAAGACAAACACGGGACATGCACAGCCAGCATGGCACCATCCACTGAACAGAGCTAGGCAGGCTCATAATAGGTGAGGGGTGTCCCATTAATGCTAGCTCCTTCCCCCGACTGGAGTCTGCAGCTCTCACCCATTTCAGCTACAGATCTTTAACAGCAGACTCATGGTCAGAAAGCCCCTGGCTTCCTGAGGTACCCAGGCTCAGATACCTTTGGTGTCTCTTGCTTTCCCTTCCACTCCTCAGAACTTCTAAACTCTTTGCCCAAATCAGTCAAATTTGGCTGGAGAGGGAGGTGTGAAGGACATTAACTTCCCGCATGCATAATGAACACGGGCAGCTGGGCACAGGGAGGAGAGACCCCACTTTGCACTTTCACACCCAGAACAATCTCCGAGCCAGAGCTTAACCACATTGCAGGTCCTGGAGACTCCCCATGGGATGAGGAGCCCCAAGTGACCAGCCTGCACGATCTCTGCTGCTCCCAAATTGTCTTGGTTTATCAGTGTTTCCCTATGTCTTTTTTTAATCTGCTGTGAAGTTTTCTCTTCCCAAATTCAGCTGGGCACAGCAGCTCCTAGTATCCCGTTGGGGCATGTATCTCATGTTGTCTCACTGCCTGCTGGCTCATCTGCCTCGAATAATGCAAGCAGTCATGAGGCTTATTACACGGTGCAGACATTTAAGAATTAATAAGTGCTTCTAAGACCAATCATTTCAGCCAAGACTGCTGTGAGTTTATTATTTTATATGTGTGTTTTGAGAGAGATGGCAGATAATTGAGAATGCAGCATTATTGCTAATTGTTCATCATCTTTATGATGAACTACCTCTCCCCCCAGATACAAAAATTCTCACTTAGGCATGCCGCATCCTCCTTGCCTAGCCTTCCTTCACCATGCTTGCTCAGTAGGGAAACTCTTTAAAGAAGTCTGACTTACAAGTTTGTACAGCACCAAGCTAACGTGCAAAAAGCATAATAGTAGTGAGATCTACAATACCATACTTGCTTACATGAAGGCTACGCTAATGTGGTCACATCCACTGCTTTGGCAAGATCTGGGGGGAAAAAAAACCCAACCATTGTTATATGAACAAATATAACCATAAAAATAATAGCACCAATAATGAGGATAAACCTCCAGTGTGACAAGTCTGACAGGGCTGTGCAGAGGGTGTCAGAAGGAAGAAAGGACTACAGATAAGGGGGAAATATGCCCACCACTGACTGGGCAAAAGAAATCGCAGAGCAAAAAGTCTGAGGGATTCTTCAGGAGTTAGTGGACGTGCTGTGCAGTCTGGTGTGGGGATCACAAATCAGGAGGGAGAGGTCTTCTCTGGATTTTTTTCAAAGGAAAGCATGGATTGAAAATGCAAGAAATGAGTGAAAACCTGAATAGGCTCAGTAATAATAAAAAAAAAGATTTAGGATGTGAAAAGTAGAAGTAGATAGTCTGTGAATTCTGGTGGGACTTCCTGATGGGGATGACAACAGTACCATGCACTGTGGAAATCTGCTCCGTTATGAGGCTGCCAGTCCTTCAGAAAGCAAAGTCATTAATGAAATGGAGGCAGAAAAGATTTTAATGTTTCCCACATTTTCATATAATTTAAGCTTATGCTAGGGACTGCATTTTTCCAGAGATCCCAAGTGGCAGAGGGAAAATAACAACCACTTGGAGGATTTAACCCAGAAGGTCCCAATTTAATGCATATTTATAATGTGAAGTTTGTATAAACCTACAGAAAGCCTGGGAAAAATACATAAGCAGCAACCAAATTACTGGAAGAGGAGTATTTTGCAGAAGGATCCAAGGATGTTCTTTTGGGCACCCCCTTTGAAGCTGACACTCTTCCTTCTCCCAACAAGACTTCCCCTTGTGATCACCCTTCATGCACAATTCAATGTGTCACATGGTGGAGATGGCCGGAAATGGGTCCCAGTGGCACAGAGCTGGATTTCAAAAGCACACTGCCAAGGAAGATGCAATCTGGAGCCTGAGGAATAGCAAGATCTGGAGTAAGGCAAAAGAAATCCAAAGCAAAACCACAGTGTTCCAGCTCCTCAGATGGGTCCAGTCACTTCACCCCCTGGGAGAGCTCTCAGCACCTATCCCCCATGCTCCTTCCCCACAGCTGCTGCTCCAGCCCACAACCATTCTAAGGATGCTCCCAACTGTCCTGGTGATGGTCCCAACCATCCTGGCGATGGTCTCGACTACCCTAGGGATGCTTTGGCCATAATAGCAATGCTCTCAGCTATCCTAGTGATGTCCCAACCATCCTAGGGATGCTGCCAAAGCCTTTGGAGAAGAGAACCTTTGTTAGTCCCTTTGCTGGCTGTAGTTTAGCAGGTAGAGGTGTCTGTGTCAGATCCCCAAGATGTGCACAAAGAGCAAACATCATACTGCTGCTGCCTACCTGTCTGCCACAGAGCTGCTCTATCAGCTGGGTCCAAGCCTGCCCCTCTTGCAGTCCCTGGAGCTGCCCATCCCTGGAAACCAACAGCACCAAGGTGATTTACTGATGCTTTTTTTCCCCCAGGGCTGTGCTTTGTATTTCCCCCAGGAGTTGCAGCATTAAATCAACATTTGCAAAGGCAGAATGTGCCTGGCAGTATAGAAAGGACCTGAGAGATGTGACAACAGGAGGAAAAAGCCAGTTAGTGCCTGAGCCTGTAACACCCTGTGTCCGGACACCCGCAGCCACTGTAGCACCCTGCTGACTTCACTGCAGCTCTGCCTGCCTGGGGACAGCAGTCCTTTTGGGCACAGCATGTTGCTGGTCAAAGATCAGAGTATAAAGATCACAAAAGTGCGAGAGAAAGACCCGCACAGCCAGTTCCAGCAGCTCCAGTACAGATATCCACATGGAGCCTCAGGATCCAGGGCTCATCCCTAGACAGGGCTCATTCTCTCCCTCACCTCCCTGCAAAACTGCTTTCTCCGATCTCTGCACTGCCAGAGCACAGCTGCAATACCAGATGTGCATGTTTGATAACACGAGGAATGTAGGCATCTAGCCAAGGAAAGGCTGTGTCACTCTGTAACAGCTACACTTCTCTCCTTCCCTGTTATATTAGCCCTCATGGAGTGAAAGAGATTGAACCCTGTGGGTTTTGCCTCTAATTCTATCCAGGATCAGGGGAAAAGTCCTTAGCTCCATTTCTGGGGAGAAAACATGCAATTTCTTGGCATTCCCAGCAGCTGGAGTTACTTACGCCAGAAACATGGCTACAGGAGGAGAGTCCTGTCCTAGGGTAGCTTCCCCAGAGACCCTGGGCTGAGCCCATTGCCCTTGTGACCCACCTAAGGCTGCAGCTGTGAAGGGCTAGGTTAGGAGATGAATTCTGCCCTCAACTCTTGATCGCACTGACTCAGTCTCTAGGGAGCAGCCACAACACAGACACTGCTGTTCAATCAGATGGACCCCACTCAGTCTGGCTGCTCTAGGTCCATGGTAGTTTCATTCTTTTCTAGAGAGGACACACAGCAAAAAGGAATCAACATGATGGCACCCAAAAGCACCTTCAAGCCCCATCACCTCAGGAAGTGCACAAGTTCTGTGCTACCACAAGAAACTGCATCACCTTGTTCCTCCTGGCCAAGCCCTTGCCAGTGCTGCTTCTCCTAAGCATCCCTAAAGCACATTTACTACCCACCAGTGAGCACAGGCAGCTTTGCATGGAGAACATCCTCTGAGCACACCAATTCCCCAGTGCCAGCGGGAGTTAGTGCCCTAACCCACCATGTTCAGCTAGCAGGACACCCCCTCATCAAAGGCACTGGCTTCTAATTAGTCACTTTGATGCACAACCAGAGTCTGCACACAAGCAGTATGATCGCATAGCCAAATTAGTTATGATCAAAGCCCATCTTGCCCCACAGAGTGAAATGACACTTAGAGGCATCCCTGCATTCACATGATCAAATGCTTCAGAGACATCCATCATTCAAATGATCCACTCTGCTTTGTAAGGGAGAGGTGCTGCTCTCACAGTCTGAGCACAGAACCGGTCTGTGTGCCAACAGCCAGAGGCAGTCCTGCATCCAGTTCAGAATCACGTTTCCTCTTTTTTCTTGCTCTCTTTCTCTCCTCCTTCCTTGACAGCCTCTCATTTTCTCTTCCCACCACCTCTGTGACCACTGGGAGACAAAGTCTGAGCTCTACAAAGGTGTGGGAAGAGCTATTCTCCACACAGACAAGCTGAGATGAGATCACCGACCCAGGGCAAGAGATGGCATCATGGTTCAGGAGGGAAAGGACAAGGCCCTGACAGATCCCAAGGGAGGGAGGATGATCTGCTCAGGAGGGGTGCGAGGGCACCCCAACAACAAGGTACTATCACAAAGATGATGGAAAAGTGGCCATTGCAGACTGCAAACCACGGTAGCTTTGGGTATCGCTGAGCTGCAGGTGTCACAGGTTCACTGGAAATGTGGGAGTAAGCAGGCAGTCCAGGTCTTCAGGAGACATCTGGGCACATCAGTTGAAACACAGCATGAGTGGCAATTAAAATCGCCCCACAACACTTCCACACATGTCTTGAGGCATCTGGTGGAGCATCCCAGAGCAGGAGAGGACTGGGAGGGGAGCTCTTGCCTTAGGAAGACCCTCCTGTGCAGCAGATCACCCCAAGGTTTCCTCAGCTCTCTCTGTTCACCCCTAGTGCCTTCTCTGTGCAGAGATACTCACCACCCAGAGGGTCAGCCTGTCACTCTCCATCTCCTCTCCCTCCTTAACACTGCAGATGGCAAACCACGGAGCTGCCAGGCAGAAGCTTGTCTTGCCTACTAGCAAAGCCAGCAGTGCTGCCCTCTGGAAACCATGCCTTCTTCCTGTAGGAGATGCATTTTGTCAGTGCACTGTCTCCAAGCAGCACGGCAATAATTTCTCTCCCTTATTAGATGGGATCCATTCTTGCCCAAGGAGGAGAAGAGAGGAGAGATGAATGCCAAGACACAGCAATTCAGTAATGAGGAGGATTTCACACACACACAGCTCCCAGAAACTATCACATTCAGACTGCAGCTAAGAGACTGCCTTGTCCCTTCTCAACACACTGTCCCCTCATGCCGCTTCCTTTCCTAGCCCTGGCAGACCCTAAGAGGTGCTCGAGGCCTGGACATGCCATTCCCAGGCTCTATGAGATACAAACACCCTGGCCACTGCCTAGCTGTTTCAGCTGAAAAGCTGAGTTAATCAAGCAAGTCCCAACAGTGCCTCTGGCCTGGCCCACAAGAAACTGTCCAGTATTCACAGAACTGCTCTCAGGAACAATACCTTTTTTTCCTCCTTCCCACTTGTATCTCCTCCTTCTCTTCATTTTTAACCAGTACTGAATGAACACAACCAAGAGTCTGCAGGAGGGGCCATGCTACAGCTGGCAAAAATCAACACAGCCTTGCTGTTATAGAGTGACCAAGCATCTGGTACCAATCCTCCTGCATTGCCAGCTAGTTCTTGGTGACTACTGGCATTGTAGAAGTAGAAACCCCACAGGCAGACCCCAGCATCACATTCAGTCCCTTCTTCCCTCTCACTACGGCTCAAGCCCTGCAGCACCAGCAACAGGGAGCTTTCACCACCACTCCCAGATGCCTCGAGAACAAGGTTTGATCAAGTGGAGGGAAAGGCAGATGCTGTATGCTCCCTCTGTCTTAGCACACTACCCTGTCTCAAAGAGAGCAAGAGATTTGGGATCCTCCAGGTCACTCTGGAGTTGGCACATACCCCAGGTTTGACTGGTCCCTGCTACCTCAGTGATGGAGCACTGCAATGTTTATAAGGTAGTTTTCCCCCTGACAAGTCAAGGTTTAACGAATCTGTCTGTTCAACTTCTCACTCCTTTTTGGAAGGTGTAGTGTCATCTCCCAGCTGAACTATCAAGGCACCATCACCAACAGAAAAATAACAGGTACCTCCAGAGCTCTTTAATGAGGCTCCTGGTGCTGGAGAGAGGATTTCCTTTCTCTAGAGGAGCCTAGAGAGAGATTTGGTGAAGAATGTGTCCCTCTATCCATCGCTGTGCCATTTCCATGTCTGTCCGTCTGTCTGTCTGCTCTTTGTCTTGGCCGTTAGCTATGAACAACCAGCCCTGAGCTGGCAGGGAAGATGCGTGAAAGCTCATGTGTGCTAATGACTTGTGGCTGGTAGATGCTTGTAAATCAGGGCTTTCCCCAGCAGATTCTCCTGTTCCTGCTACTCCTACAGGAGCAGGAGAGTGGTGGTGGAGGTCAGGCCTTTAAGACCAGACAGCGGTAAATCCACAAGGCACTCCCTCCATTGTCTGAAGATTCATCGCTTTGTTCTCTGAAGGTCAGCTCCGTCTGTTCTAGTCAATTAAGGATAATCTATCACTTCTCCCTCTGCATCTTCCCTGGCCGTATGCTCTTTGTCAGCAAGAGACTGTTGGTCAGAGAAAAGTCAGAATTGCTCAGTGTCCTGGAGAGACTCAGCAAGAAGAGCAGAAGAAGGCAAGTAGCTGTTCAACTTGCTGTGTGCTCCCTGGGGATCCTGCTTCTCTAAAACACTGAGGACTGGCAGAAGGGGGTAGGTCCCCAGAGATTATACAAATGCCTGGGAATATTCTGCAATGTGGGGACAAAACAGGCTCCTTCTGGCTTCATCACAAAACAGCCCCTACACTCCACAACTTCTGTCATAGCTCCATTTCCACAGATCTCACAGGGATCCCTCCTGCACCTAAGTCCCTTCACT
The DNA here is from genome assembly GCF_036417845.1 of Apteryx mantelli. Classification (NCBI taxonomy): domain Eukaryota; kingdom Metazoa; phylum Chordata; class Aves; order Apterygiformes; family Apterygidae; genus Apteryx; species Apteryx mantelli. The sequence continues at coordinate 13,217,074 of NC_089990.1, read as the reverse complement.
CCCTCTTTGCTCTCTCCATTATGCAGATCTCCACATCTCCTTCAACCTAGAACACTATGTCACAACCAGAAATACAGTGCACCATCCCCACCCTCCCTGTCCTGCCTGGAGTCCTGACTGCTCCCCAGTCATGGCTACCTTCTCTGCTTACAGCCCCTGGGGTCTTCCACGGAGGAAGGACTCATCCCTCCCTACCCTGAATCTCCCTCTGTATGCCTATGGGTAAAATCTAATGTATTCGCATTTTTCCAACCTGCTCAGAAAATAAATCAGTGAGGCAACAGCCAAACAGGAGAGAAGTCCAGCATTAGCATCAGAGAGAGTTTGGTAGCCCAGAAGGATGTTCTGTCTCAGTATACACCAAGCTGAGCACAGGCATAAGCAGGGACAGCCCACTAATCCCAAGCACATCTGAGTGACATCTTCACTTCGGGGCTCCAGGAAGACCTTGTGTCCCTCTCTTCTGAGACAACCTGCATGCTCCTGATTGAGGTCTATGTCTGGGCTTTCTGTCCTGAAATCTGATCCAGGGAGACTAACCTTCCTTTTCAGGGGGATTTCACCTTCTGCAGGCAGAGGTGGCAGTAGGTCAGGTGCAATTCCCTCCTCCCAACTGCTGGAGCTGGAGGAGCTCAGGGTAGGCTGGGAGGAAGCTGGGTCTTGGGGGTAGCAGAAGGATGAGGGGAGGGTTGGAGATACGGGATGTGAGTGACTGGCGCAGGAGATGCCTGGCTACCTCTAATCAGAAACCAGCCTGGCTGGGGACCCTTGTGTGGGACTCCCTCACACTTCTCAGCAGCACTAATGCTGCTCACTGCCCCAGTACCAGGTTGTCCCAATTCTCCTGCATTACAGTCTCTTTTTTGCTGTTGGGAATATGGTAGCCATAAGCTTGACTCCTTAGGCCAGCCTGCTTTGCAGGAAGCCCTACCTAGAGGAGCTGCTGTGGCTGCACAGTTTCCAGGAGGCTACAGCAGCCCTCATCAATGCCAGAAGACTATCCCCTCCTTCTGGATGATTCAAGCAACCTCTCAGACACCTCACCCCTGCAAGAGCAAAAAGCCAGGTCAGAATATGCTTCACCCACCTGTAATCCATGGTTTGGGCTGTGGTGAGGGTGCCAAGTGGTCTGTTTCTTCATCAATATCCTGTTGAAACCATCAGCAAGACCCAGGAATGGGAGAGAATGGAAAAAGTTAAGGAGCACATTGACCACATAAGCTGAATCAGGCAGTCTGTTACCTGCACTCTTTTTTTCTGTGTTTTCCTTTACAGGGCTCCTAGCCCTAGGAAATGGGGACACTGAGGCAGGGGGAGGTTCCCAGCAACTCTGAGAGCTCCCAACACCTGACAGCTTCAGGTGCCACCCTGAGCAGGCTAAAGGGTGGATTCAGGAGCTAACTGTGAGAGCTGAGCTACAAACCCTTGATCCAAAGTGATTCTCTTGTGGTTGCTCTCTTGCTGGGATTTCCAAGCATCTTAAGTAGCTGCAGAGCACACGTCTCATTAGATTGCAGGAGGAATCAGTGGAACTTGGGCTCCCAAGCCCAAGAGGAGGAGGTGGAAGAATTTCTAGCCTCCCAGGTCCCTTCTCTTCTTGTTTGCTTTGCTTGTTTGCTTTGTTTTGGAGCAGTGCTCAAGGCTGTGTTTTGGAGAGAGGGTTTCGTCAGGCAAAAGAAAGGTACAAAGGCGAGTTAATGAGAATGATTATTCAGTAACAGCTGCTGCCGCTAACCTCCGAACAAGTGTAAGGCACAGCCTTGCAATAACAAGACTTTGATGATTATGTGCAGGGGATTAATTTAGGAAACATTGCTTAAGACGTGCACTGATCTTATTTGAAAATTTAGTGATTGAGCAGGCAAGTAGAAGGGAAACACACCTCGTTTCAAGCACATTTGCGGGGAACTGAGAGAGCCTGGGGTTGAATGAGAGGCAGATTCAGAGATGTGTAGTCCTTACTCTGCAATCCCTGGGTTATTCACCATCATTTCTGGGATGTGCAGCTGATGACGACAGCCCACCTGGAGTTCAGCAACTTCCATTTGCAGAAGCATTTTTTCCTCCAACTGCTGCAGTCCACAAATCAAACCCTCCATCTCAGGCCCCTGAGCCAGGTCTGGGGAGGATTGTCGTGAGCTCCTGTGTTCAACATTGGCTCTGTTTCTCCCTGTAGATAGACTCCTCTCCATCACTTCTGTCAGCTCTGCTAACGATTTTAGCTGTGTCTATGCCCAAGAACCGCTCTTCATCAGCTTCTTCACACAGGGACAAGATACCCAGGCTTGGCATATAGTGCCTGCAATTTAACTTCCCCATCAAGCCACAGAGGGACCAAATGGACTGGAAAACTGGCCCAAGGTCTTCACTTTCCTTCCCAACCTGGCACCCACAGAAGGCAGGACTTCTCTCCACTTTCGACCTGGCATCCCAGCCAGCCATCCTGCTTAGCTGGCACAGCCTGGGAGCGCAGCAGCACCAAGCAGGCCGCCTCTGCCATGCTGCCGACGGCAGGGCGGAGGCTGCCGGCTCCCTGGCTGCCCAGCTGCCCCACCGGGCGCTGCGCCAGAGGGGCACGCCAGCACCCTGGGGCTCCCCCAGCTGCACCGGCCCCAGCAGAGGCAAAACAACCACGGCAGGTCAGGCTCCCGTCGGACCCTGGCATCACAGCTCTGCCACTAGCTCAGACAGATGGTGAGCAAGCCCTGCTCCATCTCCTGTGACAGTTTGGCCACTAAAGAGCACTGTTCAAGCCAATCCGCATTTGGCATACCCCGTACCCCAAACACAGATATTTTGGCAAGATCTGGAGGGAGAGCGAGGCCATGAGCCAGGTAGATGAGACTCTCTGGATTCCCCACTAAGGCAGGGGGATCTATCAGCCCCACAACAGCTCCTGGGATTTCTGCGCTTGGAAGCACCAAGTCTCAGCCCACCAGCTCCTCCCTTTGCAGGGGCCCATCATCTGCCGCTTCGGGTGTCAGTGGCCCCACTCTCTCCTCCAGGGCTGGCCCTGCTCCCCTGGCAGCATCCCACCGTTCCCTTTCTGCAACTGCTCTCCTTGAGTCACAAACCAGAAGTACACGCTGTGCCAGGGCTTTGCAAACACGGCCAGCCCCCACAACAGTAAAACTCCCATCCCTCGTTCATCCTGTTCCCCTCCCTGGAGAAAAGAAAGGAGCAGGGATAGTGTGCTCTCAAGGGACAAGGAAATCGTTACGGTCTTCTCTACACACCCCAATCAAACCTTTATCCGTCACATTCAGGGCCAGAAGCCTGCACAAAGCAACGCTCTTAAAATGAAATAAGATGTCTTGACAGATTTTTATTTGCTGTCTCTACTCACAGGCAATTAGAGGAGTAGAACATAATGTCTGATTTTATTTGGAGGCTTTTTTCTTTTTTTTTTCTTTCTTCAGTTTCTTTTAATCTTTTAGCTCTTGTGCCACAGAAACGTGGCTTGCATGATAACTAAACGCAGGAATGGCATTCATAACATAAAAAGACTAATCAATACCTGCACTGGGCAGCCAGAGCCAAAATCACATCAAAAACAAGTTGGGAATTGGAAGAAAGTAACAGATACCATTTAAAACCTGAAGGCGTGACAAGGGGCCAAATTGCACCCTGCCCAGCTGAGCAGTCCTGGTGGGACAAAAGTCAGGATACTAGTGCTTAGGAGGGGGGATTCATTTAGCATCAGACACTAAATGTGAGGTTGGAGGAGCAGTGGGATAAATCATGTGAGGAACACCAGGAAAAATTGCCCAGTGTTTAGGTCTAGTGGGATGAGGTACCAACAGATCAAGTGGAATCACGCCAGCCCAAATTCAACAGGGACAGACACGCTGGCCGTGCCGGAGGATGGCTTTCAGGGCAGCCCGGCCGTTGACACCACTGAGCCTGCAGCTGAGGCTTTATGTGCCCACCAGCCCCAAGTGCCCATGCTCGGCAGCTCCCACTGCCCCGGCACACTGGCAGGCAGCAGCCAGCTGCAGTCAAGCACCCAGGCTCTTCCTCCCCCAAAACACTGAGCAACCCCCTACCCCTGTGTTCCCTGGGCAGCAGGGAGACCACCAAGGCACCTATCTGCCCCAGGCATCCCAGCCACCACAAAAGATGAAGAGCCACCAGTCACACCTTTTGGTATCTCATTGGTTTGCACCCGCAGGGGATTTGGCCCTGTCGCAGGAGAGACAAGAGGGAGGTCCAAGATGTAAAATGACCTGGAGAGAGAGCAGCAATCTGCGCGTGGGAGCAGGGGAGGCGACAGGCAGGAGCCGGAGGGAAAGGCAGGGATCATGGGAGGAGAGGGGCAGGAAGCGATCACCCATGGCTGGAGGCAGCAGTGAACACGTGGGTGATGGCAAGAGCCTGCCTGGAAGAGGATAAAGGGAGGATTTATGAGTGCTGCTGTAATGAAAGTCAGTTATCTGTGACCATCTTAAATCTTGTCAGAGGGAGGATGAGAGGGGCCGTCTCCAATTTACAGAGTGGGAGATTTAATGCCACCGTTCCAGAGCGTGATCTCAAAGCGAGACCCCTGCACTGGCTGCCTCTCCGCAGGAAGGCGCTTGTGCTCCTGTCAGGGCCGAGCACCAGCCACCAGGGAGGACCAGCTCCCAGCCACCATGAAGCCAGGGCAGGGAAGGGAGAGAAACAGGAGTTGCTGCAGAGCATCTCCCCCAAAGGCCAAGGAGGCGCAGGACTCTGCCAGGTCACTGCAGTCCGAACACAGTCATCAAGAGGCACCGTTAGGACATCATAAGGGAGAAAACTGGGTCTTCAGCATGGCCTGGCGGGAATGGGGGTGCTGGGGGACAAGGCACACAGTAGGGAGCGGGGGGCAGAGCAGCCCCGGGAGGCTGCATGGAAGAAGGGCCAGCACCAAACAGGGACAGTGTCCTGGCGCCCCAATCCGTGCTGGGCACCGAGCCCACACGTGGGATTTGGGATCCAGCCCAGGGCCCCCTTCCCCAGCAAGGACGTGGAGGAGGCAAGTGCTCAGGGAAGAGCTAAAAGGGGGTCAGGTCCCCAGGACAGAAAGGAGAAGGGGCATAAATGGCCTGGCAAAACCTAGCACTTCTCAGCAGGAGGGAGCAGACGGAGAGAGGGAAGCAGGTTTTCATCCTCCACAGAAGGGGGGAGGGCGCCCAGCAGCCAGGCAGCTCCAGAGGCCAGCAGGCTGGGCAGGGACCCACCTCCAGCGCCACCTTGCTCAGGAGCCCTGTTCACGCCTGGGTTCGCCTCCCCCCTGCAATCAAGTAACCCAGTCGCTCTCTCCCTGAGAGAAAGAAATCAGGTAAGTGACGTCTACAAGCCCATATGGAGGGGCTGGGACGCTGCCCAAGCTTCAGCTCAGAAAAGTGCACATCTTCTGGTATAAATATTTTGGTTTGCCTCCTCCTCGCCAGCCCACCAGCGTCAGCACTGAAACCACAACAGCAGCCCTCACCACAGACGTTGCGGCAGTCCGCTCCCTCTGAGCCCCGCAGGAACCAGCGCTTGCCCCAACACCAGCGTATGCAAACTCACCCGGCTGCCAGGGGCCGACAACCCCAGCCTGCAACGTCTGCAGGTGACACCACTGCCTGCGAAGGCCCACAGACATACCAGTGCTGCTGCGAGGGAGAGCGGCTTCTTGCAGCGCGAAGGGGAGGCCTCACGCTGTTGAGGGAAGAGGGCTCTTTTCCTCTGTCTCCCTCAAAGAGCAGGGCAGCAGGGAGCACCTGAGAGGTGCTGCTTGCCCCAAGGACCACAGCAATTTGGGGCCAAGGGGACTGCAGCATCTGCGGGCTACCTTGCAGCGGTACCTTGCTCTCATGGAGCTGTTTGGCACTTCTCATTCCTATTATCCTACGCAACAGAAAACAGCTGGGTTCATTTCCTTTATCTGTTGAGAGCCTAAAAATTAACATCTGCTCCGAAATTAAAACAGTAGCTGCAACGCGCCCCTGGAATTGCCCTCCCTGAGCTGACTTGGCCCTGGCACCTCGGCTGGCTCCCCACGCACACACCCTCCCCTCAGCGGGAGGGCCCACAGGGAGCACCCCCACTGCCAACAGCCCATGGGCAGGGGTGGCTGGGCTCTCCCCGAGCACCCCAAGCTGGGACGCACAGCACAGGGAGCACAGGGAGGGCAGAGACAGTGCCCAGCAGCCGCAGGCTTTCCTCCCGCCGCCTGCGTGACGCACACATGAGAACGAGCCAGCCTCGCGCCGGCAGGTTTGATGGTACCTCTGGTGTGCTTTCTCCAGTGACCCTGCTGACCTTACCCCACGCAACTAACCCGCAAGCCCATCCCAAACCACAAGCCCTCCCAGCCCTCCCCTTTCCGATCTTTCCCTTTTCTCGCCTCAGCTGCAGGAGAAGCATTCAGCCATCGGAGGCACGCACTGCCACGGCAAGCGCACTATTTGCGTCTCAAAGTGTGAGAGCTGCAGGGAGGAGGGGGATATATCTTCTTTAACTCTCAGAGCATCTGTGGCAGTGTTTTACCACCACCAAGCGCAGAGAGGCACGAGTTCCCACCTCCCACGAGTGGGTGAGGAGCACTGTGATTAATCCAAGACGCCAGCCCCAAAAGTTTCTCCAAAGATGCTGCCAAGCGTGAGAGGAATTTGGTAGTTTGAAAATGTATTCATTTGATTAAAATGGAGAGGAGAGGACATCCATCAGGGGCGTTCTTCACTGATTCTTCTTGAAATGAGAAAAAGAGAGGGAAGAGAATTTGCCTGATGAAAAAAAATATATATCAAAAGCAGTTTTTCACCAGTGTATACTTTATGGCTTTTAATTCTTGAGCAGGATGAGAAATAAGGTCAGTCCCCGCCTCCCCAGCCGAGCAGGCCCAGTGCTCCCCCCCGCGCTGTCTGCACCGCAGGTGCGCAGGAGAGCAACCCCGAGCAGTCCCTCACCTTTCCTCCAGACATCCGGAGCAGCACAAGCAACCTGCTGCGCACGCTGAGGCGCTACCCCACTGCGTAAAGGCTCAAAAGCCACATGCCCAGCGCAAAACTTCAGCTTCCCAGCTCGAGTCCTGCACTTACCTGGGCAAACATTTGTTTTGTGCTCTAATAGCAGGGCGAATGCAGTATTCTCCTGTGTAAACATCCACTCTCCAGACAAGCACTTCTGAGCTGTGCTGCACTCATCCATTCAAACATCCACTTTCTAGGTGAAATCTGCTGCCTTCTCCTGTGTCAATAGCACCTGGGCTTGGGCTGTCCTGGGCTCCTCTGACATGTTTCTTGTCTAAATACGGACAATAGGGTGTCTATTTAACCATGTGAATACTTCCCATGTATGTGTTTTTTTTCCCCCATGTACGTGCATGCTGTTCCTTGTGCCATCTCAGCACGTGAAGCTGCAGAACAGGAGCTGGAAGAAAAGGATGATGAACAGGACAGATATAAAAGGAAAAGGGGTTAAAACACATAATGGGTTTACCCAACAGTGTATTCTGCCAGGCTAATGTGATAGCTGTCTTGGAAGAGAAAGGCCAATGGAACAGAGCAGTTGCACCTCTCTGCGCTCTGTGAGAAATGGCAAGTGAAGGGGGAACACATGGGGAATAGAAGTGGAAAGGTGCTGAAAGGAAGTCTTGGAAGGGGAAGAACAAGGCTGGTGGGAAGGTACTAGCAGAGTGCCCCACAGATGTGGTTGTGACCCATGCCAATATTTCCATTAGTGACCTCATGCTGATGAAATTTGCCACTGCTACAAAATTAGGAGACAGCAGGAGCAGGTGGAAGGTGATTGAAGCATCACTCAGCAGAAGATGGCCGGTGGGCCTCCAGGAAGAGGAATGAGGCATGTGTTGTGCAAGATTCAAGCTCACGAGCATGGGGCTTAGAACAATTTCCACCACCCATTAGGGGCTCATCGGTTGAAAAGGATCAAAGAAGAAAATGGTCTAAGTATGCGAGCCCAGGAAAGATATGATAAACTATGAGCGTGATGGGACTCCAGAAGAGAGAAATGCAAGTCTAGGTGAGGTCTTACAAGTAGAAAGAGGGATGCAGTCATGGCAGCATGCCAGTCAGACGCTCACTGGAGTACCCGTCAGCGTGAACACGGCAGAGAACTGGCATCACACAGATGCCCAGCTGCTGCTCTCTTCCCTGGAAAACCTTCTGATTGCAACTTTTGCCCCACTTTCAGGTTTATAACAGGCCATAAGTGTTTGGTTGCATGTGAATGAGCCACAAGCATTCGGCCTGCTGTGGATGCTCACTGGCCTATGCAGCTATTCTGTGGCTGCCTGTAAATGCCTAGGACAGAATTCATGCGCCAATCACTTCAGTTTATGTTTCTGTTGAGAGGTAAGCACACAGAGCATAAAAATGAGCCTCCCTATAGAACAGGGCTGGGAAGGAGAGAGCTCCTCTACCTGGAGACAGCATCTAACCCAACCCATGCTGCAGGATGGGATGGTTGTTCTCTCCTTATAGGTAGGGAAACTGAGGTTTGAAATGAAGTGAAATGATTTGCCCAAGGTCACTCACCATGTGGTGGCTAAGCTAGAAAGCTATTCACCTTAAAGAAAGGAGAAAAGGAGCAGAGAAGGGCTGCTGGGTTGAGCCAGGAATGGAGGGCATATGGCAGGAAAGTGATATAGAAAAACAGCTTGTTCAGTCTGGTAAAGCAAAGTCAGGCAGTGATGTGATTTTTCTCTATAAATACATCTGAAGGGTAAACACCGGGGCTGGGGGGGGTGGGGTGGAACAGGACACTATTTAAGCTGAAGGACAACACTGGCACAAGAAAACACCCATGTTAATGTTTAAAGAAGCAAAAGAGCAGGATACAGAGAGAACAAAGGGAGGAAGGAATGCCCTAAAGAGAGGACAGAGGAGATGCTGGATGTGCCCACCTCACCCTGTCGGAGGCAAGCCTCCATCCTCCATGAAGGCTTTGTGCGCTGCCCTGCAGCTGAAACCGTCGTGCCTCTGGGCAGCAGGGCAAGCTGGTGCTGCTCCTTGTTCAGGGAGGATTCCCCCTTGGAGCTCAGCAAGGCCCTCAGCGCCGGCACTTGGACAGATGAGGGCACCTGACAAAATTGAACAGAGAGGCAAAATGAGATAATCTTTCGCACCAAGTGGGAGAAGAAGGAAGGCATAGGGAAGGAGGGGGGTTAGGGAGACATCAAGCAGGAGCTGCTCAGTGCAGGGCCTAAGCAGGGTTTGCTGGGAGCCAGGAACATACTGGGGAGTGGCCCGACTGCCATCCCACTCCCCAGCGGGAAAATAAGCGACCGGGTCCAGAGGAGAAGCTGATCCCACCTGCCCTCATCCTCCCAGGGCTTTTCTCACCGCTGGCGAGTGTTGGGGAGAGCCACATTGCCCTGTGGTTGTGCAGAGGCCAGCAAGGGGTCCAGACCCCTCAAATGTCACCAGCCCAGCACAGCAGCCCCGGCAGATCCCGTACACTCTGCTGCCGTTTGGTTTAGACGGCAGAGCTCGGCATTCCTCCCTCACCCCCCTTTCCAAGAGCAAGCCAGGTTTTTCATAACCATTAAAAACAAGCCTTTGTTATTAGCCCTGTGAATTATTTATTCTATCATAATTAATGCAGTATTGTTAATGGCCATGGCAAAGTTCCCCGGCTTGCCCATCTGCAGACGCTGCTCCACTTCTGCTCACCATTTCAGCATTAAATATGCATCAGGACTGATAAATGGCTCCAGCGCGCTGATCACCGCGAGCCTGTTGAACAAAGCGCTCTGAGCACGGTTCCCTCCCCTGGGAAAGCCACGCTGGGGTAGACCAGAGGCAGCGAGGGAGGGAGCAGCTCCCAGGCAGGACTGGCTCACTCGCTCGTCAGAGCTCCCTGGCCCCCGGGGCAGTGAGGATGAGGGTGCCTGTCAGCTCTTACCAAACAGAGACGCATTCCCTTGGGAGAAAGGCTGAGCCATGCTCAGATAAATCAGTTGCCTCAGGCACTTGTTTCATGTCTGTCCCTCTCTCTCTGCAGGCCATGTTCAGAGCAGAAGCAGAAAAGCCTCTGTGGGTGCTCCTTGCCTTTCAGACCTGCTATGTGGTGACAGCGTGGGAGGTTTGCAGAGAAGCCAACAGGGGCGCAGGGCTCCAGAAAAAGCAACCATGAGACAACCAACACACTTTGGGAGGATGCCAAAGCCTCAGATGGTCTGAAGGAGGTGGAGGCTTCCCTCAACTTCCTAAGCCTTGACAGAGCAGGACTTGCAGCTCCCTCCCCGCACCTTTTCGCCCAAGCACCTCTGCAGACACTTCCTGGCATTAGAGATGATTTCAGTCTCCTGCTCCCTACTCCCTTGTCCCAGCACCAGGGACTCATGTGCTCCCGGAGCAGCACCAGTGCCTCTCTACTGCTTCTTGCCCTCCTAGGGTGGTTGTAGAGAGCTGGAGAGAAGCCCCAGCTCAGCAGAGCTCAGTGCACTGTCATTTCTCCCCATCCATAACCCATCTCCTGCCATAAACCTGACAGTGCAGCAAGGGCAGAGCTCAAAGTGATAAGCCCAGTGCTTGCAGGGGGATGAACAACGCTCTGAAACCACTGCCCTCTCTCCTGGGGGCATCTTTGCCACACTCGCTGCACAGTCCTTACCAAGAGCCAGAGGGGGAGAGAACATTGATCAGTTCCTGCAGAGCAGCCCCACTTCACCCCAGCTCCCTCTTCTCCCTTTGTCTGCCCCGCTTCCCTGTTTCTCTTCTCCCTTCCCACCATCCAGTTCTGGCTCACCACAAGGCAAGTATGAAGCACTGCACAAAGCACTTTGACGAGCAGAGCTGCATTTGCAGCATGGCCCAGAGGCCAGTAGGACATTCACAACAGTTTGACAGGTGACAGAGAAGAAAAAAAAAAAAGAGGAAAAGCAGGAGCTGGAAAAGGTGCTACTCTCACTCAGCTGTGCCACAAGCACATGTGCATGCCAGAGGCTGGGCCAGCACCGCAGGAAGGCGCATGCTGGGCCTTCCTGTTGCCCCTTTGGAGGGCAGATGCCCTCCAATCCCACCTGCAGCATTCGTCCTTGCAGTGCTACTGCAGGCTCCTACAGCCCCAGCATGCTCTCAACTGCTTCCTGCCTGCAAAGCAGTGGGGAAACTCAGGCAAAACCCAGTAAGATGGAAAGAGCAGTAAGAAGTGGAAAAGCAGGAGCAGAGCTTTTCTTTTGATCCATTCATTGCCACAAGCAGGGTGGAGGAAGGTAGCTAATATAGGCTGTAACACTGGCAGAGAGAAGAGGCTGAGAAGCAACCAGCTCCTAGCAGAGATATCCAGGTCTCACTTAGTGATATCATCACATTAGTCTGAGAGTCACCTTTCCATCCTTCATCTAGTACAGGACAGGGGCAACAAATGCAATACTACGGATTAAAAGACAAGCAAAGCACAGGAAGAACACATCGGCCCCTTCTGCAGCTCTTCTGTCTGGACAGGCAGGCTGCAGGTCAGCAGAGCTGGAGGGTTGGGTCTTCTGCTGTGGAAAAGATTGAGAAAAGAGCCTGCACAGCCAGAGAACATGCCTCCATCACAGCCCACAGAGGGGAGTTCCTGCTCTGGCTGGGCCTCCCAGGACATACAGATGAGGATGGATGGAATTGAGGCTAGTTTCCTTCAGTGGGTTTTACAGGGTTTAAACAAATGCCCAGAGAGAAAGAGGGAGATGGGGAGTAGCTCTCAGAATTAATAAAACCAAGAGGAAATTAATAGCCACTCCAAAACTGCTGAGCTCTTTCACTCCTTTCCTCAAACCAGTCCTTAGTAAGGGAGAAAAAACAATTTCAGTGCATGAGGCTTCCTAAAACTCAGCACTAGTAGAGAGCCGGGCTGGGCATGCCTGGGAAGCAGCATGCCACAAGGACACGTAGGATAGGATGCCTCAGGGACTCCCTAACAAGCTCACTGGTCATTAGGTTGGTGATAAAAACAGGGAAAAGCAAGAATTTCTTCCTCCCCAGGCACATCCAAGCTTAGTGTAACAAATCAACCTATCAGGGTTCAACACCTCGGAAGCCTTCATTCCCCCCCAAGCTCCCCTCCCATTAGCCAATTTCATCGTGCTGTGTCCTCCAGGGCATTCATTACCTGAGCACCCTAATGCTGCTTGTGCTATACCTCTCTCGGCTTTTCCAAAACGGCTGCTCTTTCAAGCTGGCAGTGGCAAGCATGAGCGAAAGGCAGGCCACGAGCTCAAGCAGGTATCTGGGAAGTACCTTCCCAGGGGAACTCTGTCTGCTCTGCTAGACCAGAGAGGGTCTCAAGGCAACTGGAAGGCTGCCTAGGTAAACTGGGTAAACTGGGGAGCTGGAGGCAGGGCTGGGTACTATTTAGCAATGGGATACAATCACAGTGGAAAGCAGAAGCTATCTGGGACTGAGAAGTCAAGGGGCATCTTGAGGGGCATATTGCAATCAATACGGGGACTGTATGAGCCAGATAATTCCACCACGAAGCTCAAGGATCAGCAGAAGCATTTCTGGGCTGGCCAGACAAGAGTGGGGCCAGTGGAGCGGCTCCAGTCCTACCACTCAGGGGGTTTAAATGAGGGGGAAAAAGGAAGCATTAGAGATGTACAGTGTGGGATAATCCTGGCCTAGCACTGGAATGCACTCAAAATGACCCTTTGCTAAGCCTCCAATCTCTCACTCAATGTTTCTCTGATTCAGGGAGCTCTCCGGCTGCAACATCTATTTCTCTGTCAACAGCACTCAGTGCATCTCTCTTTCTGTCTTTAGTCTCAGTTTATTGATCCCTCATTCCTATCAATCCATCTAATTTTTTGTGTTTATTTCTGCCTGTCACTCGATTTACTGCAGCACACCTGTCCTGTTTTACAATCTGGATCTCTTGTCTGCCTCCTTTTTCACTTTTCCTCTTCCCCAGTGAGGAAGGACACAAACCAGTTAACCATTTGGTAGCCTGCAGTGCCTGAATGGCTTCTAAGCAGAGAGGATAAGAGCTGAGCAGCTGGGCAGACTAAGCTGCTTTCTGCCCAGAAGAAAATCCCCTCGGCAGGGCTGGAGTGGAGACATGCCATTGCATCCCCTTTGGCTGTACCTGGGAAGGGGATAAATATAAAGCACAGACCCCACAGCCCGAGCTGCAATGCTGGACCCTCTGCCCTGCAACTCCTGCTGCGGCACACCTTATCAGAGGAGATTAGTCAGAGCCTTGATCCTAATGCCGTGTTTGAATTCAAAATGTAAACCATACTCTTGGAGATGAGGGCTTCTTTCGCAGCAGTGTCAGCTCTCTCAGTGTTGGCTGGATCACGGCTTAGCAGGGCAAATAGCAAGTAGGGAAAGGGAAAGACAGATGAAAGAATAAAAAAAAGTCTGGGAAAAGGGAGAGGATGAGATGCACCCTTAGAGGTGCTTTATTTTATTTCTGCCTTTCGTATCTTTAAGAGTGAACTGGGAAAAAGGAAGGACAAGAACAAAGCCCTATCACTCACCCAGACTCGTTAACTCATTATCATTAATGTGGGCCATGCTGTGGCAAGATGAACACAGAGAAGGATTTTCAGTGTCTCACAACAGGTGAAAAAGTCCCTCCCTACTCAGCAGGCAGCAACTTTTGAGTGCCTGAGATGAATCCACAAATTGCCTGGCCAGGCTGCAAACCTCCCAAAGGCCTGGTCCATATTTTCACACTCCTTCTTCTGTGGGACTGAGCACCCTGAGCTCCCCATCTCTGGTCACCTCACCACTAAAACACACATCTGGATATGCGCATATAGCATATTTAAAGTGACACTGAAACCACAGAGATGTACATCAATTGTGACTGTTAGCAATCAGGGACAGGCTTATTCCATGCAGAATAACTGGACTTGCAGCACTATCAAAGGCACAAAACTATCAATAGCCCAAAAATCTCAATATAACAGACAATGGGGGTTTGGAAACCCAGATCCCAGCCAGAAGATACGTCATTCTGTCTGGATTCCCAACAAGTGTCAACCACCAATTTCTATCACAGCTTAAGGATGGCACATAACTCCATAAAGGGCCCTGTTGCTTCTCCTGACATATCTATACCAGTAGATATGCTTACGAGCGTGGGCTCATCTGGAAAGCCAGTCCAGCAAAATGGCCAATTCACTTCCTTAGTCAGAGGGAGGCCTGCCCTCGCCCTGCAGTGTACACAAGAAATCCCCAAATCCCAGCCCAATGAGCAATGCAAGATGACTGCTCCTAAATACAGCAATAAAAAGCCAACAAAAAGTGGGAATGTGTGGCTCCACAGAATATTACCAAGGACCCCACCAAACCTGACACCCACCCTGGCTCACTCAGGAGTGGTGCCAGATACACATCATGGTGCTGATCTCTGGAAAAACTACTGTTACACTGTAAGTTTTCCTGCAGAATGGTATTCAGAAGACCAGCATGCCAGGACACCACCACAGACATGTCCCTGAGTCACAAGGCCCCTGTGAGATAGAGATCGTGGGGCTAAACCTGGGTTTAGTTCTTGGCCCAGAGCAGCTCAGGGACAGAAATGCTGGTATCTCCACTTCACTGAACTACCAAACTGTCCTACTTGGGTCAGCATTGATGAGATACTAATACAAAGATCATTTTTTGCCCGTCTGCCACAGCGAAGAATGAGATAAGGAAACAACCACCAGCAGCGAACAGAGATCAAAGATTTATGCTTCTAGTAAACAGAGTCCCCATTTTGTAGTCCCAGCCCTTCAGCTAGAAATTACTTTCATAGAGAAAAAGGACTATAATGGCACAGCTTCAAGGATACATTAAGATTCTTACTTAAGGAGCCTGTTCAGTTCCTGGGTGGGTGAGGAGATAGGGATAGCACACAAAGAAGGCTTATGCTTTGGCCTCAGGTACCCTACTGTAAGATTGCCATCCAAGGTTTCAAAACCAACAGTTCAATTCCTCCCATGCTGTTTGCAAGCTGATGGGCTTTGTTCTTCCCATGCAGGAGTCTCACCACAGCCCTGCTTGGTGCTCTCTGCCATTCTCCTGGGCAGAAAAGCTAAGCCCTGGACAGGTAATGGTAACTGGACTCCTTTGCTACCCCGAGGGATGCTCCATCCAGGCTGCAGCAGGATACACAGCACCAGGTATTCGCAATCTTCTTCAGTGTCTGCACAGGCAGAGTCACAAGACAGCACCTAACATGGCCCTGGAGGCTGAGAAGTCTCAGCTGACATCCCTAACCTGGAGGGATGGGGACCTCCCCCTTTATCAATGAACCTTTGTGAATGAAAAATGGTATTAAAGTGCTTGTAACTCAACCTTCTCCTACCTCAGTGTATCCTCTTTTCCTTTGGCTCACCGGGATTGCACTATCTCCAACCTTCAACAGGCAGCCAGGCACTCACCAGATCCCCATCTCATACTCCCTTTCCCCATCTCCAGTAGCAGAGCAGGGGCAGAGGAGCCAGATCCTGCCATGCACAAGTGCAGGCTCTCTTCCTCCCTTACCTAGAGTCCAGCAGCTCATTATCCCACCCTCTCCTGCTGTAAACTCATTGGCACCTCCAATGTTGCAGAGTGCTGGAGCGGAGCAGCTCTGCAGCCGTGGGATATCATTCTCACTTTCTCAGACACATCTCCTCCTCAGTGAAATGGTCCCAGCAGCCCTCTCCTGCCTCCCAAGTTCATACCATGTTAAATACTGCAGTTGTCACAAGTAACCTCCAGCTCAGCTTTATTACATAAGGACAGCTCCAGCGCAGCTGGAGAAGTCTTTCTAGGATTCCCCAAACATGTCAGCAATTGTCTGAACTACCTGCCATGGCAGTCAAAGGCCAAAATGTCCATAAATCTGAACAGTGCAGAACAAAGACCCTAAAGTTCGTGGCTTTACAACAGGCCCCAAGAGAAAACCACTTTGCTCTACAACAACCAAGGAAGCAGCTCTGCCATCAGCCCCCTCAGAGCACAAGGGCAGCAGTCGCAGGTTAGATAAAAGGCTCACATAGCCACGATCCTTTCTCCAGCTGTGGTCAGTAGCAGACGCTGAGGATTGAGAAAAGGAACAGAGCAAGGAAGTAGTGACACCCCCCCAGAACATGCTCCCAGCCTCTAGCAATTTGTTTTTTCAGGGACTTCTTGCGCTGACTTACTAGGTTCAAATGCTGCTGTGCTCCAACACAGGCCATGGCTGGTTCATGACCACCAGAAGACTAGAGCTTTAGGGACAGGACACATCAGGGAACCAAACTCTCATCTACACTCCAGAAAGAACAGCAGGAAAGAACAAAGGAATGTGACAGTAATTCAGCCTTAATTAGCCTCATCAAATATTAATCTGGTAATTTCCCTGAATTTATGGAGAACGTTAACAATATCAATACGATTCATTGACTCTTTGAAAGATCCTGCAGTGTAAAGTCCATTCCACTCCAAAAAGAGGGAACAGACTGGGAAAGGAAGGCCATGGGTTTAAGTAAGCAGACAAACACCATGGGGATGGGACACCATGTGGTAACAAAGCCAGGTCACCAGGCAGTAAGACTTGCTCCAGCAGGACCTTCAGACATGCTGAGGTAGCCTGGGGCACTTAAGCTCACGTTGTTCTCCTTGCCGCACATCCCAGGCCTTGCTCTCTCAACCTTGCTGCATCTGGCGCACAGGGCTGTGGAGCCAGGAGGGTGCAGGACCACCCTGTGGCCAGGGAGTGTGGTGCCACTTAACGTAACACCACGTGACAGAGGCACAAGCCTCTGTTGCAGAAACCAACGCAGAATAACCCTTGTTGGAGGAAGAGAAAGTTCAGTGGTTCAATGCATGGCTGTGAGATAGCGAGCTTGGGGAGCTCTGTATGGTCCTGGCAAGACCTGGGCTTGCAGGTTTCAGCTGAGAAATTTGCTAGGATGTTGTTTGGCTCCTGAGATAACATGACTTCTGCTAATGAACAGCTGGGAATATTTTAGCCTGAGGACAACCAGCAGTGGAGCCTCACCATCCTCCTGGTCCAAAATCCTATGCAATTCTTCTCACATCAGATCACCCATGTTCTCATTTATGCAAGATGTGATTCACCATGTAGAAACGACACAAAGTGTAGCCCCCCAGGAGAAGGTCCTCACCTCCCACATCACCCCAGTCTGAAAAGGGAAGCCTGCTCCAAAACAGCAATGGGTCCCAAAACAGCCAACAACAGAGCGCCAGGGCAGGAGAAAGGGTGGAAGCAGCCAGGAGCCCAGCTGGGTGGTGAGACCACACTTGTTTGGAAAAGGGTTTTCGACTGGCAATGCTACCTGGAGTCCTAGGAAAGGCTTACCTCTGGGTTTTAAAGTTCAGGTTCAAAACTATTTGGGATGATCAAATTCCCAAATTCCACACAGGACTCTCTCTCCAAAATTCAGAGCACCAGATTCACCTAAGATTTTACGGCAAAAATCTTAAGATAAAAAAAGATTGAAGAAGGGAAAGGGAATGAAAGCCAACTACTTTGTGCAAACAGATCCATAAGACTGAATTCTCACAGAAAGCCATGCTCTTCATGTTTGACAGAAAGCAATCAAGCCAAGGCCAACTTACAAGGAATTTCTGCCATTGCTTTGCAGTAGAAAGATTTCCATAAAATGCTGGGGGGGGGGGGTTCCCCCAGAAGACATTTTCCCTCAATTTGTCTTTCACAAAAGGTCATTTTTAAAGACAGTAGCCCACTGGCACCCATCACTCGGAGACTCTGACAAGCCAAAGGAACTGTCAGACCACATTTCGCCTCCCAGCTACATTCAAGGTTTTGCATTCAATGTCTTTTATTTTCCTAATGGAGTTTTCCCTTCAAGGCCACCGCACTATTGGAAACCAGAGAACACTGGCAGAAGTCAAAATATTACAAATAAGAAGTCTTATAATTAAACTTACTGCCAAGGAGATGCTACCATTGCTGACCACGACAGGAAATCACCAGCTGGACATTATCCTGGTAGCAGGATAGAATAGCCCCAAATTTATGATGATTCCAACCACAATGAGATTCACAGGGATCATGTGGGGATGTATATGGATAAGACTCACTGTGTCCCAGGAAAAGAGGTAGGGAGAAGTCACCAGGAAGCAGCAGGGCTCTTGAAGCCTTTTCTTCAGGAGGGAAGGTCTCCGTTTCATCTGCAGACTGCAGAGCACAGGGGAGAGCCTGGTCTACACCACTTTGTGCAGGGACTCTTCTTCCATCCCTAAGCACTGCAAAGAAACTTTGTGAAGGGTTTACTCTTCTCCCTCTGAAGGATGACACTTCTGCCATGGCTCCCCAGCAGAGCAGGGACCACAACTAAAGCAACCCAGGCCAAAATATGCTGCATATCCAAGCATCGCGGTGGATTAGCTCTAAGAGGAGCTTTTACCAGCACACATTATTAAAAATAATCATTTACACTTCCCTTTCATGTGATGATCACAAAAGACTTTCCAGGCACCAACTAATTAAACTTAGCTGGAGCCCTTGAAGCAGGTAACAGAAAACCACTGCAGGAAACAACAAATGAATTGTGGGCTAGAGACAACCAGCTTGTTAAAAAGACACAGCTGGGCAACAATTTAGGGCAGGACACGAAGAAACCTGTCTTCAGCTGAAATCACAGAAAGATACTCAGCTGGGCTTGGTGGCACACAAGTCAGAAAATGGCTGAGGCTGTATTATTCTTCTGCCCTGTCTTAGCCAGCATCTGCACTTCCAGTCTGACCCAGAGTCTGTTCCCACTGGACAAAATGCTCCCAACAGCTTCCTGTGGGTTTTGGTTTGGGCCAGAAAAGACTCACTGCGTGAGTCCCCACATTGCGTCCAGAAGCAATGCTGGAAACAAGTCCCCTGCCAGCCAAACCCTGGTCCTCTCCCTCTGGTGCCCCAGAGGGTTTCCACCTCACAGGCTTGCCTGGCTGAGGCAGCAAGCAGCAAGGCGCACTGCAAGGCAGGCGCACGCTGCAAGACAGGGACCTGCATCTCCAGATCAGCAGTCAGCCCTCCGCTGGGAACAGAACCCTACCTAGCAGTGAGACTGCGGCCAGGAGCTCCTCTCCTCCAGCCATGGCTTCAAGAAAGGTCTTGACAAGCAGTTGTCCTCCCTGAGCCAGTCTCTGTCTCTCTGCATCTGCAGGCAGAACAGAAGCCGCTTGCTCTCAGCAGGAGTGGCCATTCAAATACCCTAGCTGGAGCCAACACCCAGCGCTACAGAGCTGGGCTCTGTGGAGCAGGGTCTCTACCAGGAAGTGGCCAGGAAAATCTTTATGCCATGCTTATATTACACAGCAACCTGCCCTCCCTTGCCATTGCCACGCATACAAGCCTTCTGGCCATTCGGAGGCAAGGGTAAGCCCAGGACACAGAGCCAGCCCAAGGACTGAAAAGCCAGGCAAAGCGGCATGAGCAGAGGTTGATGCATCAGCTTGTATTCACCACCGGCATCTGATTTCCCTTGGCCTCAGCAGGCCTTGGGCCTCGGATCCTGCCCTGAGTCTGGGGTGGATGGGAAACAGGGAGCTGCAGCCCTCCTGATGGCTCAGCCACCCCCGGGTCGAGGCAAACTCAAGGCAAATGGCTGGTACTTCTCCCCCTTGCAAAGAGACATTTGTGGGTTGGGGCACAGACTAACTCACCAGCCACAGGCTGCCATGACTTCTGAAAGCCCTTCTGCAACCAGCCACCCCCTCACATTGAAGACCATGGCACACAATGGGATAGCTGGAAAGCACAAAGCCAACCCTGGTTTAATCTCAGCCTGTCACTGCTGCAGAGGTGGATTAAGAAGATAGCAATGACCAGATCAAGCCAGATCTGTGCTCCACATAGCTGAGCCACAGCTCCAGGAGCAGCCCAGATCAGAGGCAGCAGAGGGAGGTTTAAACTTCTGCGAAGGATGAGCCTGCTCACAAGGGAAAGCATGCAGACCATACAGATGACAGCAGCCTCACTGGATCGTATTGGCTCCAGAGGGTATTACACCACACTGAGCCCCTGTGCCAGCAGGGAACAGCTGGATCCCTTTTCAGGTCAGAGGACATCCCTCTCCTGGGACTTCCCACCCACAGGCACCACAGCATCAGCCTGGCTCCAAAGGATGCTGCTGGGCCAGGAGAGGGCTGAGCTCATGGTATCCCAGTGAGCAGAAGCTCAGCCCTGCACCAACCCAAGTAGGGTCTGACCCCATCCACTCCATTGCCTGCAGGCCTCCCCTGGGCTCCCGGGATGCTCTTGGAGAGGGACATGTGCCAAGCACCCATCCTGAAGGTCAGCACAGGCCCCCCCAGCACCCCAAATTTTGCCTCACTGTGTGATCCTGACACACGGTATCACATGGGGCTGCAAAACCCCTCTCTGTGCCTACGCCGAGTACACCCTCTCCTCACAGCATCTCTGTCCCAGTCTGAGGGCTTTCCCCACCATGAAAACCAGGTCAGTGGAGGTCTGGAGGAGTTGGTCTCCCAGCCAAGAACAGGGCTGCCAGGGCGCCCCAGGTCCCTCGCCTCCAAAAAGGGCACTTCGCCTGACTTCCACCTCCAGACAAGCCAAGCTCTTCTCCAGCTCCTTCGCATCCCCCACCTCCTCCCAGCCACGGTCCTTGGCGCTGGGCACCTCCACTGCATCAGGCAGCCACAGGCTGGTCCTCCCCTGGGGGAAGGACCAACACGTGTTTGCAGCCAACCCAGAGAATCATTTCTCCACAACATACTTTTAATTTGCTTACCCAACCAAAAAAGCAGAAACGAGGAATGGTAGCTAATTAAAAGTATTGATTCATGTGGCATTCAAGACTATTTGGAGCAGGCTAGGATGAGTAGCTTGGAATAAGAAGAGGGGATAACAAGGCTGCCATACTTCATACTGGTTTATCCTCACTCCTTGTGACTTCTTACCACGGGAAACCCCAAGATTCCCGTTACATCAGCTCTCTATGAATTTTCACTGCAGCTTGGCATGTCCTATGTATTTCTAAGATTAGCTGTCAATAGGCAGACAGAAGTCCAGAAAGGGGGAAATGCACAGCTGGGATGTGTCTCTACAGCGGTGGCACAGCTCACTCAAAGGTTACTGCATGCATTCCCCTCTGACCTTCACATCTGTAAAGCCTTATGCAAACATATGAAATCCTGTTGTCTTTTTGATTCAGGTACATGCAGTTACACGCACTAGTAAACTTATTGGGAAGAAATTATTGGAAGGACAAGAAGGGTGCCTTGGGTCAGCAAATCCAGACAGCTTTCAATCTAGATGATCCACAGCTCATCCACGCTAAACCCCAATGAATATTCCCTACTACAACAGAATGGCTTTCAGCACCAAAGCCACAGCCTGCACCGCACATGGGAATGGGGGCTGGAGAGATGGAGGCAAGCACCAGGGACTTGGGTTTCTGCAGGGGCCAGGGTTCACTGAGCAGAACCCCCCAGTTACAGAACCCCCAGATGGAGAAGGTGCTTATAACAACACAGCAGCTGAGACTGCCTGTGTCTGGCCAGCGTGGATTTCCCTGAAGAGGGAAGTAGCTGCTGAATCCTCACTTCTGAACAGAAGCAAAAACTTTGTGTCTTAATTAAAAGACAAGGCAAGTAAAGAGCATCTTGACAGCTCTCTGCCAGTGACAGAGCTATGAATAGACTCAGGAGCACCTGCAACCACCCAGGAGGTGAGAAACTGCCACTCTCTTGTTCTGTGTTACCCATGTCATCATCTCCCCACCCCTCCGTCTTGTGCAACTACTGACAGCTATCCTCATGGGAGGGAAAAAGAGTCAAAAACTGGGACTGAAAGCTTGCTCTGGCCTCTGCAGGCATGGGCTACAAGATCCCTCTGATCACACACACCAAGCAGAAGCCACCAGGGTCTAGATTACAAAGGAAGCAGAGTCCCCAAGTGCAGCAGTGTCATCTGAGGACTCAGGAGTAAGGGTGATCCTCATTGAGTTTTGTTACACTAATTTTCTACAGTCTCATAGGTAAATGTAATATTTGTTTTAGTGAAAGTTACAGTCTGAGATCCAGAGTTCAAAAAAAAATAGATGTTACCAGCCTTCATTTGCATGCATAGTCTGAAAGGTGTGTACAGTATATTATACATACAACAGTTATTTCCACCTTTGCAATTCACATACAAAACCTTCTGAAATAGAAAGCTTTCTACAAAACATACAAAAGTAATGTTAGGACATGAACAATTATTTGGAGAAAAAATTATGCTAGATTCAAACTTTTTATAGCCTAAGGAATTATCATTGGGAAGAATATGCGTTGACTGCCACTAACAAAGCACATTATGTTAAAGACTGTGCCAGGGAAACATCACAACAATTCGTTTTCCATAAAGTTTGGACACTAATAACTCCTATTAAAATGACATCCATGTTTAATATTAAAGAGAGAAAAGCTAATGCCTTCACTCATCCCTTTGTTTGAAATTTGTAATCAGTATAAGAATATGTACTGCCTTTTGGCCTAGAAAAGACTTCCTAGACCAGATTAGTGAACATCAAAAATTCGAATACTTTTTGTACACAACACTCTGCTATATGAACTTCAGTAATATTGCAGCTAATACAGTGCATTCGGCATTTCATATTCTTAGACAGGATATGATGAACTGAGATTAAAAATTATCTAAGTAACCTGAGGAAGCATGTTGCATCCAGATATTTTATGCACAAACACCAACACTGATGAAGCAGAAAGACAAGCATCAATTACTTCAGAAATACCTCCCCAAAAAATTTATTGCAAGAAAAAACTAAGCTGGAATTCTTCCTAAAGAAATAAAGGTCTAACCTCTTTCTAGTAACGAATTAAAACATCCCATGACTGAAATCAAACTCAGTTACCAAGTTCCTAATATAAAAGCTGCTGCAGAAGGATAAAATTGTTAGCAAAACATGTCCCAGAATGCACTGTAAGATTCCTAAACATATGAATAATAGGAAATTTAAAAAAATTAATGATGGAGAGTAATATATTATGGACACATCATAAGGAAATAAATCATTATTTTATGTTAGCGTATCTCTCTGTGCCTAAAGACTCCATGATTTTTCAAAATACATAACAACTTTGCTTTTAGTAAGCTCCTTTGAGTTCTAAACTAGAGCTAGATGAAAAGTTATGAACCTTATTCCCCCCAGTCCTTTTATACTTTAGACATTTAACTCAGACTAAAATATTTCAGGAGAATATAAAATAGCAGCAAGTGGAATTTTTCTCATCAATTATCTATAACAGAGGAATACCACGACTCAGGATATATACAACTAACATTACTCATCAGCTTTTGAATTCAGAGCAAGCTGAAACCTGAGCCTTGCAGAAGATTAAAAACAGAGCTATTAACTGTTGAAGAACATCCTGTCTGTGAGATTCACCATTTCCCAGCTCTCTCTCAGCTTCTACTGAGAAACAAATCTATAATGTTCTTGTCAGGTTTCTATCTCCTACTTTAAAACATTAATGATATAGGACATACCTTCTGGAAAATTCTGCAGCTTTTTTTTTTTCCTCCTCCCTTCACTTTCTTCTACTTTAGCTTTGTCCACACATGCATCTAAAGTTACATAATTACCACACAGAAGTCATGTAAAACACATCACACCTCTGAGGTCCCTTCCAACCTCAATTAGGCTACGATCCCATGACACAAAAGCAACAGACAAAAAAAAAAATTAAATCACAAAGCACTTGCATTACTTTCTCTGCTTAACTATAATATTCAGTTAGTTTGAAATGTAAATACTGTTTTAAAAAAATCATTATATATTTAACAGACTGGTCTCTAGTATACTACAGATGTGCGATTTCACAATGTGTGTAATCTATACTGTAAGCAAGTACCAAAAAGTGCAGTACTAGTGTCTCCCATAAATTATGCATTCCTGTCATCACCCTGACTAATAATTAGGCAACCACAATGAACTAATAGGCTGATCTGACCAAAGAGCTGGTGAACTACTTTTTGTTTTGATCATCAAAAAAAAAAAAAATCAGTAAATATAAAAAAAGTGGTGAGAACATGTGACCAGGAAAGTTGAAGACAAATCCTTACAGAGTTGTTCTGTTCACTAAGAGATTAGAGTTTGCATGTGATGATTTTTGCCCTTCTCTTTTACATGAACTTACTACTAAATAAAAGATGAAAAAGTAGAGTTTAACATTAATATGAAGTGACAGCTCCTACAGGGTTTTTAAATCAGAAAGCCTCCCCTTTAACATTAGAAGTCTAAAAAGCATTTTCTTATTTCAATAGTTATTTTGTAGGCTTCTAAAAGAAAACATGGGCAGATTGTAAAGCAGATTTCTTCACTGAATAGTGATATGAACCATTTCTATTGACTTTTCATGGATTGCAAAATTCAAAACATTTGAGGTAAACATGATTAATTGCATATTATAAATAGGAACTAGCATAGAGAGACAAACCAGCTATCCCTAAAACTAATAGGTCAGTGGAAACTGAAGTAAGATGACTTAGGAACCTAAACACTTGATAACCGAGTAAGAGAATGCAGGTAGGTACTTTCTAAAAAGCAAATTTTTTTCAAAAGTCAACCTGTACAACAATCTTCCTTCTTCCCTTTGTCACATTGCCAGAAATATTTTACTAAATGAAGATATTCTCAAACAATAATACTTCCCCATATGAAGTATTTGCTCCAGGGATGGCACTGTATTTCAAGAAAGCAGTCAATTCCATCAATCAAAAAAACAACCCAAAATAAAACAAAAAAAATCCATACTTCTAAATGATAACTGTCATTTGCATGATGGTATGATACTTATTCATCTGATACTTCCCCAAACAACATGTGAATCCACAGTCCCCCAGTGCTTCAACTAATCAGTTTACCTTACTAAGCAATCTTAAAAACTGGGTACGGAAAATATTCTGAGAATTAAACATGTAAGAACTATAAATCCATTAACAATTAATGCTAATCTAAATCTTAAGATTTGTAACAGATCATAAATTCATAAAGTTTTGAACAAGTGATTTCTAGCTATTAAGATAAGATTCAGATAGAAGTCAAGATAAAGCTGGAGAAGTAAGCCTCAGCAATGTCATTTCTTAAAGGCTAGAGAGCTTGATTTGGTAATATATTCATAACTTCTATGAATATTTCCAGAAAATTCAGAAAATTCACACAGCAATGTAAATTTATATAGAAGCACACAAAGGAAAACATGCAATTTAGCAAAGAAAAAGGTAAATTTGATTGTAGCATACAAACCAATAGGGTAAGATCCACATCCAGTCTTCCTCTACATTTAAAATCTGGGTCCATTCCGATGCAGTGCAATACTATCTGTGAAACGCATTCTTCTATTATCTTGTAATACAGAGGTCTGACATTTTACAAGATAATGAGAACATGAATAATAATGTATGCAACCAGGAGAGGAAGAAAGGCCAACTATAACTCCCGATATACGAATTACACAATTGCCAGTAAAAGGTTCCAATCAAAAGCCTTATTTGTATGTTGGCTAATAAAACATCATTGTCAGTTTCTCAAAGGGATATCCGAAAAAATTGAGAAATTCCACAAAATATACTATACTTCTAGTTTATATTTTACTTTTAGTTTATACTGTGCCAGACAATACACAATAAAACAGAAAGCAATTATTTAGCAGATTCTCAATACACTGAATTCTATTCCATTATTCAATTACTTACCAAATTAGTAAATCAAAAACTTAATTTAATTGTTTGATATACATCTCTATACTACAACATCAAGAATCTCTAAGACTACAGGATTCTGTGCTCAAAATTATCAGGTCTTACCAGTGCAAGGTACTACATCTCAATTTCACATAGCATAAAGCTCTGAGCAGAAAACCCTGAAAGCTAAACTGGTGATGTTCCAAACTCAAATTACAAAAACATGTAACAAAAACATTGAAGATTTCTCAGTTTTTATTTAACTCTTAATTTTTTCATCTCACACATTAATCATTTTTATCATCTCTTTACAACAAAGCACTGTCTTTCAAAACAAGATTTTGTATGCAGTACTTTTACACTGTTAAAGATACTATTCATCCCCTTTTCCTCACTCCAAAATCAACCAAGATAGATGATTCCTCCTGGACATAATAATCGTTCCTGATGAGAAGAAAATGTAGGAGAATTGACAGGAAGCAGTTTTCAGAAGGTGTATCTTTCAACATATTATACAACAGATGATATACTTCCTTAATATCAGTGCAAAAACTGTCAAGGAAATGCACAAGAATTAGAAAAGTTACCTACATGAGCATTCATATAATTAATATAAAACCCTTTAACATTCTGAACTACTAATGTTATTAGTAAATACCCTTTTCCAATTACCATTACCCACAGAACCTTTGCTCCCTGTTAAACAATTAAAACATGTTTCATAACTACTGAGAAAAATTGCAATGTATACTCATTATCATAAAATCCTATAAGCATATTTCACACAGTTTTCATTTTTATTTTGAAGTAAGCTTGTCTATTGGCAAAAAGCACACTGGTTAATCATTTTAATTTCTTAAAGACGACAATTCCCAGAAGTCCTGTAATGCAACAACAATATTACATGCTACTGATTTTATACCCCCTTCATTGATTCCCACGTTTCTCTGTTTCTTCAGTACTAACTAGCACTTTTTCAAATTCAGACAATGTCATGTAAGTGTTCTGGACTCACATAACTTGAAATTTACTGCTTTTTCACAGCTACAGAAGGCATACATCTTAATTGTTTCAAAACCCACCTGAAAAATTGTTCTGATTTAGTTATCAGACCTGTCATTTTATTTCAGACTTAAAATTTGAATGTAATTTTACATCTTTATGTATTATAAACCAACAGAGTATTTAGTTTAATAATTGATATTTATGAAAAATTAATTCAGTTCCTAATAACTTGCATTTAAGAGAAACCTATCAATACAGACACTAATCTTCTAACTAAATTTCTAACAAAAACAAGTGGAATGAAATCTGCTTGTGAAAATCCTTAGAAAGATATGTAATTGTGACAATCAGCTGCATGTACAGAAGGCTACTTTAGGTTTAATAAAACTATTAATCAACACATTAGAACACCATTTCTATAAAGGATATTCCATTTCAGCTCCGATATCACTAAGACAATGTGACAGCTCAATTAAGTCGTCTTCTTTGTTTTCAAACACTTTCAACTGAATATCAAGTTCTTCATTCTTGTTATCTTTCAAGTCCTATTTTTCAAGGCATAGCGTATCTTAATTTTCCACTTTTACTTAAATCAACAATTTCCCCCCTTCAAAGATTACATCTGCAAAATATATTATATTAACCTTCTGAGCAGAAAATACATGTTTTAAAAAGAATAAGTTGTAACTGATTTTCTGATTTTTTTTTAATTTTATTGCACAGCTGATAAAAAGGCAAAAATGTCAGCCAATACAGCAGGCATAAGCTGTAAAAGAAACATAAAACCTTCCAATAGAGTTCTCTTAACAGAACATAGTAGACAATTCAGTCTTGTCAATGTCAGTTCTTGTTAAAAAAACATTTTGTAAGAATATTTCAAGACACCAAGGAAAGCCAACTAAAGAAGGCTAAAGAAGTGCAAATGAGGGATGCTTACAACTTTTGTTATTAGAAGTTAATCTAGATCATGGCATAAAAACATCTATACTGCATTCTCAGAAATACTTACACAAGAAGTAAAGAACAAAATAAACTCGTATTTGGAGGTGGGAAAAAAAAAAGTGTGGCTTATAAGAAATACAGAATAATTTCTCCAACATATTTAAGAGGCAAGTTTAGCTTCCTACTGGGCACATCACACAAAAAGCAACAGTAGTTCAAAAGCCATTACTGGGAGTGCACTCCATGCTTTAAATGAAAATTGGCCTGGAACTGGACATATACAACTGGACGCTAATTGTATATATTCAGAAAAAAGTGGAACTCATACTGATCCTAGTGTTTGAAAGTCAGAGAAGTGTACTTTGTATTTGGACAGAGAAAGAGACCAAGAATTATGGATCCTCTTCCCAAATCTTTCTTATTCCAGAAACTTTCACTCACTTATAAAATGCTTGAAAAATTTCCCCTAAGCACAGATAAGAGCATAAAAAGTCTTAATATGTTTTATCACTAAGAAAGTTGCTGTGTAATGCAAAAAACACTCCTCTACCTTATACATTCATTCCCTGCAGAATTAATGATCTGAGTTCAATATATATGTTGAAATTAACAATATATTAAGAACAAACAGCAAGATAGCATTGACTGTTTTTAATTGATATTACAGCTTTCATGAAATATTAAATAATTAACCTTACTGACTAGAGAGAGAATTTCAACACAATAGCTCTTCAAAATTTTTTAGAAATAAGATTATCATCACTAAATCTTAACTGCTTTTAAACTTTAAGTATCTGGATGTTAGTACATTCTATTAAGTTTTCTATCATGAATCATTACAGTATGGTTTATTTGCATCTCCATCCACCCCCCCCCCCCCAGTTCTTAAGTTTTAGAAATATTTAGTGATTGTATAAAGACTAACTTGCACTAAGAAAAAAAAAAAAAAGACTAAGAGCTCTTTAAGCTTTCAGATGTTCTGCAGCAAATATAACCAGCAGATCATATTAAGGTTTCTACATCATATAAAACTTGAAGTTTCACAAATATATCCTAAGAAAATTTGACACACACAAATCAGTAACAGTTTCAAACTTCAATGTGCTAAAAACTAAAGGTTTTTATTCATGACAAATATGGATGATGCAAAACCTAGTACCTTGAAAGTTAGAGTATAAACTATTTCAGACAAAAATAAGCAGGTACTGTTTATTTTCTCACAACTTTTGTGGCAAAATGCTCAGTACCTTAACTATACATATTCTTGATGTAGTCATCAAAATGGTTTCTTGGTTAAGAGGTATATAAAAAAGAAAAACCTACCTTTGCAATGACACTCCTAAGGCATTGCACTCATTCTGTCTAATTTTATGATTACTCTAATTCAATTTCTAATATATACCGACTTGATCCTAACTGCCATTCTGGTCTACACAACTAATGAAAGACTAAATCACCCTCTTCACTATACTTTGACAGCATACACAAACTAAAATTGCTACATTTCAAAACATTACCACATATTAACTGCTAGCTGAAAGTAACAAAAACTATTTGCAGCGATGCAGAACAAAAGTAGATTTGGACTGATAGTCCTTTCTAGGTCTGACCTTCCCAAGCCCCAACCTTTCACTGGCGCTGCTTTCAACAAGACAGTTTGGTTATTTTCAAAAACTACAGACAGTTAATTGCAATCAGTTTCTATACACAGACAAACTACTTACAGGCAATATATTTTTCAGCCCACAATGTAAAAACTCATTTCTCAAGTGTATCCTGAAATCAAGACCTTCTGGAGATGTAACAAGGGCATTGATGAACTGCATACAGGCTACCTATAATCAGAAATAAAGGCAAAAACTTTTATTAAGAATGTAATGAAAATAAATATTTATTGTCTTTGACTATTTCAGTTTACTCAAATTATAAAAACAGATGTCAAGAGATGGACATTGCTATAAAAAACATAACAAAACTTCAGAACACAAGTAGAACAGCTTCATCTACTGTGGTCACATAAACCTCTATATGGTATGTCTATGTTTTACAACACAGACACACAGAAAAATAATTACAGTGGTACCAAATTTATTACATTTCACATATATATAACATCTGGCTTCAGCTAGTATAAGCAATATCAAATACTGTTCTGCTTTTGTATTGCAAGTGCTTCTGCTATTTCAAAATTGTACAGTATCACCTGTAAAGGACCAAGCCTTATTTCAGAAAGTTATTCCCATGCTACATTTCCACATTACTACTCTTTCTTTTCCTCCTCAGTGTTCTCAAATTTGGAATGAAACTTGCTTTTGCAGTAATTGGAGATTTAAAAAATAAATAAATAAAATAAAATCACCAGGTGTGTACCTTCTACTCCTACATAGCATTTTTGCAAAATGCCTGAAGTCTCAGGCTACAGGATAATGTTTTAACTGAACAGCTGTACATTTTAACTGATTTGAAACAGGCAGACGAAATCAATAATAAGGGGGGGGGGTGGCGCATGATATTGAGGGGGGTGTAATAAGTGGTGGTGGGGCATGATATGTCAGAAGGGTAGTGTGATAAGTGGCTGGGGGCTGATGGGGGGGGGGGGAGATGCCCGGGAGAGGGTGATACATAGTGGGAGTGGCGATACCTAACGGGGCGGGGGGGGGGGTGATATGCCAGAATGAGGGAGTGATAAGTGTCAGGGAGGCAATAAGCAGTGGGGGCGTGATATGTCAGAACGGGGCAGTGGTCAGTGGCCGAGGAGGGTGGGGGGTGATGTCTTCCATATCTGATAACGCTACAATGAGGACACTTACCAGCAGCGAACGTGCATCACATATTCAGTATGCCCAAGACCTTTACCACCACCACCTTGTGTCTCCAGCGGTTTAGTCTGTGGACCACTGAAAGGATCAAGAAGGAAACCTTACAAGGAAGCCGCCTGTCACTCGCATCACCTTGAACTTCCTCTTCTCTCCTCCCCTGCCCCCATCCACAAAAAGGCTCTGAAACGAATTCAAAAATAATCTCCTGTTTACATAGGAAGAGCCTTTATCTACTACAAACTCTCAAGGGCATTTTTGTTTTATTTAACAGTGAAGGCGCAGTGGTGATATTACAATATTCACTACACCTTTAAAACCAAATACCACCATACCCAGGTGACTCAATACCTTACCTTCAGTAGCTGTACCAAATCCTACAACGTTTTCCATGTGGGGACTTGTTCCTGAATTGAATTTCTAAGGTATTTTCTCAATTTTTACAAGTCAGATGAATTCATGGTTTATATTAACATATAGATTACAATATAATACAATTGCCATAACAAATCTTTCTCAGATCTACCAGTTTGCATGCACTGTGCTGCTTTCACACCATGTCCAAATAAGCAGCTACCATCAGAAGAGGGCTGAAAAGCAGACACAATGGTGTTTTAATAGTACTAAGGGATGAACTCAAACAAGCCAATAGAAAAGGAAGAGTTCCAGTTTGCCATAACTCTGGCCATATTAATTCCAGTAAACAATCCGCAAAGAGAAGAAAATAAAGGGGATTTTTTGACTGGATCAGTTTTGATCTTGTTTGTCACACTGCCACACAAAGACTTTAGTGAGTTTAGCACAGAGATCAGCATGACGACTGTTTAAGCAAGCCCTGCTGCCAAAAAAACCTGATAGTGAGCCTTATCCTCGCACTGCGATCCTGACTGCGTTAGATTAAACAAGGCAGCAGCAGCCCTCTCTACCTGGACCCACGAAGCACTCAGCTCTGCTACAAACAGCTCTTTCAGAATAAATGCGATTGGAGTCTTTATGACCGCAGGCACTTGTTACACTTCTACTTAATTATGCCTTAACATTTTACACCACTTCTACGAAACAGAGCTGTGAAGTAATTAAAGGGGTTTTTGTTTGTTTAAGACCCTGGCAAATCAGTCATGAAGACCTTACATTAAAGAAAACTAGAGAAAAGCAGCTGAACTAGAACAGTTTTCAAATATTCCTTCCTTTTGCAAGCCCACTAACAACCTTGAAGGACCTGACAGCATTTTCATCCCAGCTCCGCATACTTGAGTTGACCAATCCTGTGCTATTAAATCTCACCAGACATATTTGACTATTAATATTAGCATCTATTCTGAACTATTTCTGCTTCACGCTTCTTTCTCTTTCTCAGCCAGGGAAGACCCTGAGACCCCATCATGTATTAAGAATGTCAGTACCACAAGGTGTTCAAAAAACTATATACATATATATACACATTATATTGGGCATATTATATATATACTGCATTATATTTCCTCCTATGCATGAAAGGGGTCGCATAACATAGGAAATCTCTGAATTTCTGTCAGTTCACAAGTGTCATCAACTTTGAGTTCTTCTTCCATTCTTTTAAAAATCACAGCATTTAGCTGTGATCAACGCATTTTAGATTCTCCACACGAAAATTCTACATATAAATCTATAGCCTAAAATAGATACCTTTATCTATAAAATCTCCAAGTAGCTGAAGTTCTGCAAATGATATATTCACAAACTTTTCTTGATAGCAGTTTGCCTTTCTAAAAATCAAAAATTCTAAAACCAACATCTGCTGCTGTCCAAACAGGATAAACACGTCATGTGACATCGTCACACGCTGCAGGCGTCGAAGAACCTTGACCGCATTTTGAAATCCATTTCTGAAACATTTTCTACCTTAAGTCAATTAAAATGTTTATTAAAAAGTAATGTTTGACAGCTCTTACTTCACAAGGACTAGAGCTGAAATCACTAAAAATACTTATACTTAGTGTATTTTATTTGTCAATGAGTAGCTAAAACTGATTTATGTACAGCAATGACAACACCGTGCAACATTTTAAAAACTACCACTTTTACACAAGTATAGTAAAGCAATACTATGAGAAAACAGTCCTGTTTTTCTAAACAAAATCTAAATATTTCTTAGGCTTATCACTGTATCTATCATCTCATCTAAACAGTATCAGTATCAATTAGCACTAAAAGCTAAAGCATTCAGCTAAACATCAGTACCAAGTATGCCCTACTCTGCCATACTAGAATTAGTGCCTGCTGTAATACCAATATCATTTTCTGCAACATAAACAAAGTTCCAGAAGGCATCAAGTTCACTCTTCGATAACAATTGCACCTTAGCCTAACTTCACCTACTAGAATAACTTGACTTTGATCTAGTAAGACTGAGACTCTCTTCTAAAAGACAAGCATTTCAACCCATCTTTTACTCAAGCACACAGCTGAAGCAACCCAGGAATCCTCTGCACGCATGCACCAACTTGCTATTAGACACACTATGGTCTCAAATGTAATGATTCATTCATTTGCCAACATCTCTGCTCAACACAGACTGATAAGTTTGCTTATGCAGTATACAACCATCTAAATAAGTGACATGTAAAGGACGTATCATTCCTTTACAGGAGAATGACATCAAATAGCCTGAGGAGGTAAAGATGATGATGGGATGTTTATCGCCAAGCATACAGGTCCTGTAGCACATTGCCTGTCTGACAGTGAGTGATACTATTGACACCTAATTTAAAATATTTGTTAACTCATCCACTTAAGAGTAATGTAACTGGGAAACCTATTCTTCCAAGCACACAGTTAACCTCTGTATTTAAGCTAAATGATAAAAACTTATCCTATTGTCTGACACAAGCTTACGGCACATTAGTCAGAATCAGAGTCTTTAGCTTGTGATTCATCTCAAAGCTCTCAGGGTTTAAAAGACTTGCACAAGAAGCATAAGTAATCTCTACTTTTAAAACAAAGTATGAGTTGCTCCTTTTAGGAAGAATCATCAAATCTACTTGCTCTCCAATTAAATAAGCTTTCTCTTAACCCCAACAGTTTGCTTTTCATGGTATACAAGATCTTTCTCTCCACCTACTATTAAAAATAGCATCACACTCAAAATCACCCCTTTCAGAAATTTAGTTGGCAGCTCTGTGGAGTATCTATCACTCTGAACAATTACCGCACAAACCTGAACTGAACTTGCGAGGGAGTAGAGCATCCCTTCAGCATCTCCAAAACTTTTAGGATAAACGTTAAGAGCTCATGAGTATTTTGGCACTAGCCACCACATGCGCAGAAATATTTCTATTTATGCTATTACCAAACCAACAAGATACATTATAACACTATAAAGTTAGGCAAAAAAAAAAAGAGACATTTCTAACCACACCCAATCATATTAACTTCTAGGTAGCAGTGTTCGCTTAGGCAGAACTGCAAATTTTGTTTTAACTCCTCTTTCGAGAATTGATTCATAGAATCACAGAGGTTTGAAAGGTGCTCAAGTCTCTAATCCAAACTCCTCAGAAAACAGGGTCAACACCAAATTCAAACCAGGCTGCTTAAGGCTTTCTCCAATCAGGTCTTGAAAACCTCCAAGGATGGAGGTTCCACAATGTCTTTGATCAACCCGTTCAAATGCTTATCCATCCTTGGAATGATTAGTGGGGTTTTTTTGTTTGGTTTTGTTTATATTCAGTCAGAATCTCCCCTGTTTCAATTTGTGACCACTGTCTCCTGCTCTTCTGCCATGAACTTGTGTAAAAAGCCTGGATTCATCTTCTCAGCTAGGACAGAAGAACCACTTGAGAAGAGTTTGGGTTCAGTTTAGCTACAATAACAACACTGAATCAGACCCAATGCTTTCAGGCACTTACCTGTTTCCTACAAACCCAACAGAATCACATGCTTCTCACCTCATACTGAAGTGTAAGGGACAGCAAACATCATCCAAGTTAAGGGCTAACAAACACAGACTAAGTTAAAGTTGTCAGGGAAATTTCTGCTTGCCCTAGTGTAAGAGGTTTATCTTTAAACAAAACTTCATTTTGCAGAACAAGCACACTGCCAAACCAATTTAAGAATGTAGCTGCTCATTCCTATCTCATACCTGCCTATATTCAGTAGAGGCATAAGAACAGATGATTCATTACCAAAATAATTTATTTTTTCCTCACCCATTTCATTGTAAACAAAAACAACAACAAAAACACCAAACACACACTCCTACCTCCAGTCCCTGTGCCAAAACAAAATGATGTGGGGAAAAAAAGATGAAACCACTTCTTTCAGCAGCAGTGATGTGTCAGGGTGCTCAAACTAGGACATTAAATCTTAGGAAAATACTCCAGTTTATACATTATTAGTATGAAGACTGGCACTAAATTCTAATCGCGCAGTCTGTCAAGTTCAACAATATTATATTAGACCTGAATGACTCTCAAAACAACCCAAAGCAGAAAATATTGAATTAGGAGTTCTAATACAGACTGCTTCCACTTTTTTTGTGCATGCACATAAACTTCAGCCTAAGAACTGTCTAATAGAAAACTATTTCTAGCACAAATTCTCTCAAATTGAAAAAGTGATTTTGATTCATCTACATAACTTAATTGTAACTTGGTGAATCATAAGTTGCAAAGCTGAAGCAAGAAAATCTCCAGACCAAACTCTTCATATGCTTTAGGTACAAACTCAGTGACTATTTCACACTTGTACAAATACCAAGGATTTTCTTACAGAAGTTCCAAATACTCCCTTAATCTTATGTGTACGGTGAAGAGAACTGGGATGAGGTACAAGTAAGGTTGCTCTCTGAGTGCCTAAAGAAATTGCTAGCCTGAGCTGAACAAATTCCTCATTCAAGATGAAAGTCAGCAAAATTTATCAAGATTATTCTTTTATATAATGGATGAAGCCTTCCCCCTGATTACAGTCTTGTTCTTCCCTGGGAAGAGGATAGCAATAACTGATACATCCGGCTGTCCATTCACTCACGCTGCCTCGAGGGCTTAGAACACACCTGAGTTCAGCCCATCCCTTTTCTTCCTCAGAGGGAGGTTCTGTTTAACTTGTTTTATACGGAATTTGTGCAGATCATGTCCAAAATAAATCTACTTTCCCAGTCAATACATTCACTCAACTATATAATCAGGGGGTAGTCACTTTATCTCAAGGCAAGGTTATTTTTCAGAAGGTATCTAATTCAAATAACCTATCACTATTCAAATCCATGTTCTCGTTTAGCTGTAACAATTTCCTCAAGAAACAAAAGCATGTATGACTGCATAAGAACTCGAGTATTACTCTAATATGTTTTTTCCCTAAATGTAATGAAAAAAATTAAGTCTATTCTAGTGATTCTAGAATGACTGAAGAGAACACGCAATGGAAATAGTCGGTCTGCTTAATGCAATTTTGAGCTCATTTCACACTTGATTTTTAAGACTGGATAGTTATTACATAACAAAGTGCTTTCCTCTGCTAAAAAGAAATTTAAATTTGTGTCCATGGCTTCAAATAGAAGCACTTTTCTGCATCTGCACACTACACAAAATTTTTTCAATGACTTCTCTGTAGGCATCTTCAACTATCTTTCCTAGCTAGTTTACATGTAAGAAGTTTGTCTGTATTACGAATGCACAAGAAAGTATACGTTTGTTTGTAAGAATACTATATAACAAAGTAAGACATCATGTTTGATTATGTTTGGTTAAGATGTACATGGTCACTTTTAATACAAACAGATCTTAAGTTATTCAGTATTCTGGCCTTCTGTCATCCTCTTAAATAACTGGCACTTTCAGCAGCTTCTTTATTCCTCATACGTTTACCAATTTAATGTCATCTGCACACACACATTCTAACTCAGTTTTCAGGAATAAAGAAATGCAGTTTTCATGCTTAACAGCTTCCCAAGGCCCTCCTGCACTATGCTTGATGAAAGGAACACAAGGTGAAACCACTTAGGTATTAACTTAATTTTACTAGCATCTGTGGAAAACCTTGCAGAAAGTAAACAAAACTCTGTAATTAGTATTCCACTCAATAAAAAACATCAGATAAGTTTAAAGCATCCACTCCATTACTTTAACTCCCACCAGAGAACTGAGCTAAAGCAAGTTAATGCAAAGTTAAAACAAGCAAATGCAAATAACAGAAGTAAACAATTAATAACCAACACTGCTGTTATTCACTGTTTTTGCTGCTGCGCTTATAACTTGAGACACACTCCAGTGCTAAGACTAGCTTTAAAATGCACCTATTGCTCCAAGTTACCAGGTTTATAAGTAGAAATATCTCCTGTTAAACCAAAGAGCATAGCCACAGTAAGTGAAAACCCAAACCTGCAGGCACTCGAGTCCCGCTCCACAGTCCTAAGGAGGGCCTTGGGAAGAGCGGCGCCCGCACCTGCCCCGCACCGCCGGGCAGCGGCCGCGGGAGCGCGGGAGCGCGGGAGCGCGCGGCGCCGGCCCGCAGCCGCCGCCCCAGCCGCCGCCGCCGCCTCCCGGGAGGGCTCCGAGCCCCCGCGGCGGCGCACGGACCGCCGGAGCCCGCCGCCCGCTCACCAGCCTGGGCTTGTTGCGGCTCCTCCTCGGCGGCGCGGCCGCCCCGCTTCGCGCTCGCCCTGCCGGAGCTCAGCGGCTCCTCGCCGCCGCCCGCGCCCAGGGCCGCCGGGCTCGCCGAGCTCCCCACGCTCCCGCCGCCCGCGCCCAGGGCCGCCGGGCTCGCCGAGCTCCCCACGCTCCCGCAGCGCCTCAGCAGCGCCGCGCACCTCCGCGCCCGCGCCGCGCATGCCCCGTTGAGGAGGGCGAAGGCGGCGGCGCGTCGCCTCCAGGGCCGGGGCCGGGCGGCGGGGAGGGTCGGCGGTGCCCGTCGAGGAAATGGCGGCGCTCGGGGGTGCGGACAGACGCGCCCGCCGGAAAGGTGAAGTGCGGAGCAAGAGCGGCCGCCCCAAGCGAGGCAGGGCGGAGCGGGCCGGATGTGGCCGGAGGGCTCC
This sequence comes from Apteryx mantelli, assembly GCF_036417845.1. Lineage (NCBI taxonomy): Eukaryota > Metazoa > Chordata > Aves > Apterygiformes > Apterygidae > Apteryx > Apteryx mantelli. The sequence goes on along the minus strand of NC_089990.1, from coordinate 13,179,700 downwards.
GCGCACGGCGGGGCGGGGAGGGGAGCCGAGGCCGGTGCTCGCCCGCCTCCCGTCAGGCGGCGGCGGCCGCTCCGGGGCGGCCTGGGCCAAACCTGCCCCCGCCGCAGAGAGGGAGCCTGAAGGCGCCTGGCCTGCGCGTGCTCCCCTGCGCTGTGCGTTGGAAATACCTGGGCGCTGTGGATAACTGGTGCCTTAACAAAAGCTGAGATTGTTAACACAACCTAAAGACTTCATTATTTTATCCCACACGGATTTGGGAACGCCGGTCCCGGGTGTCTGCAGTTTCAACACCTGCTCGTTGTTTGCAATGATGAAAGAAACTTTTTGAACTATTTCTGCGGGTTAGAGAATCCCTTTGGCTGAGCCTCGCTGTCTAAATTGAAGCTTTCCCAGTATGGATATGTTAGTCAGGATAGAGGAGAAAAGAGGATCGCACCTGTAATTGGTAGGGGGCTCATACTGACAGGTGTCCTCATATCAATAGAATTATGTTGCTTAAAAAACCACACCCACTTCTCGTTGGCATAGCCAAATATATACGTTGGTTAAGTTGCACCATTTTGGTGGGACGAGGGCAATTCCCAGGTCTTTGGCATAAAAATTTAGATATGAACATATTCAGTTGCCCTCTAGAAGAGGGTCACAAGTCTACACTCCTTCCAAAATGGGCCTGTTTTTTTTTCAGAAGGCAAGCGAGACCAGGACAGTGGGGTTCCCCCAAGTCGAATGCACACATAATTTAAGCAAGCCTGAGATTCCTGTAGCAGTCTCTGCATTTCTTATGACTCTCCAAGACTAGCCTCAGTCATGGATGAAGTCATATAAATAAATATAAAACCCAACTTTCACAACCTGTAGATAACATCTGACAATAGTAGTTTTCAAATAAAATCACAGCTCTAAAGCTTTCAGTGGCCACAAAATTGGAGTTGAATCTTTGCAGCAGAAGTTAAGAGATTATAAAACAGGCCAGCTCTGTCAAGCAGACTGGTTAACTGCACAAATCTAAACTTTTCTTTGGGATATGCCTCTACCTCTGCTTTTTAACATGAGTTTTCCTTTTATTTCATCTCACTGATTTTATATTTGGTCACAGTTCATGCTGTCATAACTTCAGAATTACAAAATCAATCAAGTCATCATGAATTTAATCACTTGTTTACAGTGACAGGCAATATAAAGTTATTTCCAACCACATCAGTTTCTAATTTAGACCGCATCATTCTACAGAGACAGTTTAACAAGCAATTTGCCAGCTTCAGTTTAAAAAAAAACCAACACACATCTGGTTTTCTTCTCTTCGGTCAACCTTTCTGCCAATTTTGTTTTTTCTGTCCTGTCTTATTTGTCTGTGTTAAGCAGCACCCGTAACTGGAGCAGGTCAGTCATTCCAGAGTCAGAGAAAGGAGAATACTTTCCAACTGCCCAACGTTCCTGTGCACAAATTTAAGACTTTCTAATCCGAACACTGTAGTGCTATTTGTTCAGCATAACTCTTAAATGCTCTAGAGTTTTGATTTACTAAACATTTCTGAATTTGCCACAAGACTAGTCATACTGGTTTAGCCAAGTCTTCTCCAGTCAAACTTACATTGGATTCAGCTATAAGGTGAGAGAACAGCAGGGAAAACATTACAAAAAAATAACTGCAGGATTAATGAAAACAGGTACACGTGGAAGGTCTCAAGAAAAGTGTACGTAGGTATATTTAGGCATTAAGTTAACTGTTTGATGAAGTAAAAGATCATATGCAATCATCATCTTAAGACAGGGAAAAAAACACTGAGATTAAGGGTAGGGACTATGCATATTAAATTGAAAAAAAAACAAAGCATTTACTATTTTCAGTGCTCTTACACAATAATAGCTACAGCCCTGACTGTAATGGAGACAAGATGTGCATCCCTCAGGCTATAGCTGCATCATGTGATGAAAGATTTATCCAAAAGTACTCTCTCTTGCTTACTTCTTTTCCTTTTGCCATTTGACAATGGGACAAATGACTGGCAGATGGCATGTTTACTTTATTGTCACTTTTTTTAACTCAAACTTGTAAACATTCTGCATGTCTGCACATACAAAACTTGGCTATGACATAAAATCATTGTTTGAATTGTACAAGACATTGCTACAGGATTTTCCAGAGAAGTGTTTAATTAGATTACCGTAAATCAAGAATTATTATATCTACTTCACAGTCTCCTCAGCAGAAGATAAAGCCTTTTCTTTTTGCAAATGTTTTTAGTCATACTCCAGAATTTTAGTATTCATATTTTTTTCAGCTTCCAGGATGGAAAAGCAAATATTCCATGTATGAACCAAGGAAATATGAGCATATAAACTCTGCAGGCAATTTTAAGTAAAAGGAGTGAAAAGAGATAATGCCATTATCCCAATTAGGAAAATTTAAGTGGGAAAGCCCCTCCACAAAAAAAAACCAAAAAACAAAAAACACAGCTCTCCTTAAACCAACAAACAAACTTCAGATCATTTTGGCAATCAGTTTGCAGTGTAGTATTTTGGCCCATCTCTAAGAGCAGCCTAGTATGGCCTGAGGGTGGAAATTAGTAGTTGTTGTAAATCTGTTTTTAATTTGGCTTCATCTCTGAAGAAAATTTATTTTAAAAGTATACATTTTTCAAAAATCACTTTATAACATTAAAACCATGTAACTACAGAGGGCCACTACGATGCAGACACAACATTTCTCCTTGTGGTTTCTATGTAATCTGTCATATTCAGTGACATAACCAGAATAGCCAACAGTGACAGAAAACTGTAAATAAGCATCTGTTAAAAAATAAAATAAAATAGAAAAACAGACCATTAACTTAGAGCAAAGAGACCGTGTCCTGATAGGCATGAGATATTTTGAGCCACCCTCGGAGACATACTGTTTATATCTGAATTTGAACAAAACAGGCTTGTGAAGATGACTGACTGACGCAAGCAATATAAGAACTTATCCCTCTCTCCCCCTCTCTCTAAACATAAAAAGTACAACTGTGCAAACTTCCAGAAGACTCATACCCCAAGAACATATGTAAAAGAAAGGGGGTTTAAGTTTGGGACAGTTTATAAGTTCAGTGATAGAATTTCAATTTGCCAGGGAAGGCATAAGGCTCTGCTTAAAACAGCAATTCTAAAACAGGTGAAGTCAACTGGTCACCAAAGCAGCTATTCCTATTTTAGTCCTCGAGAAATGTTCTGTTCTCAGGTTTTTGGTAGCGAAGAAGGAAATCAACAAGATTGAAATCATTGTCCTAACTGCACTGGGGGAAAAAAAAAAAGAAAAAAAGAAAAAATCAATGTTCTGTATACTACCACAGGAGAAAACTTACTATATTTAACTTAACCGCAAACAGGAAATGTGTTGCTAAGTCATCCAGCAGTACATACCTTCAGCTTTTCATCCAAAAATTCTTTATCGTTCGCACAACCACTCTACCACAGAAAACACACCGCAGTCATCCTTCCACTGCTCCTGTTGGATTCGAAACATTCCTCAAACTGTCTTGTTTCTCCTCCCTATTACCATACTCAGTTTTCTCCTGAAGCAGTTACTTTCCTGCCCCTTGTCCTTTTTGCAGTTTTAGATGACCTATTTTACATTTAGGAATTTTTAAAAATCTTGAGAACTCTTCAGAAGGAAGCCAAACTAAGATTGCTTACAATGCATGAGAATGTGGTAAAATACAGTGATAAAAAAGTTGCAGTGTAAATAACTTAAAAGGTAGAAAAATGGGATTAGAAATATTAACTACTAAGCAATGTAAAGCAACAAAGAACATTATTTGGATATGAATAGATATTCTGTATTGACAAAATAAACTCATTTGTTAAAAATATTCTCTTTGACTATTAAGTTTAATATATGGTTTAGTTTGCAAACCTAAATCCAGAGAAAATTCACTTACTGATAAGATAGTCCCAGGAAGTACCTGTTTGCCAAAGGTTTGTTTAATCTACAACGGTAACTTCCCGGCCTGTTAGAGGCAGTCATTGTACGTTGCATCATGTGTCTGTAAATTAAGGTACAAGAAGTTACTATCATTTTTCTAACAAATGTATGTTAGTGATTTGTAAGTTCATTAAAACATCCTAAGTTAATCATTGAAAAATGAAGCTACACTTCATATTACGATCATGAACAGAATCAAAAATGTTGACTGAAAGCACAGCTAATTACAAATATTTCTATAGAAGGGGAGGAATACAGCATAGGCAGCTTTTCATAGCTATTTCAATGAGTTTGATTTTCCGTGGCCACAGCTACACTTTGTTTTTAACCAGTTATGAGATGGCTGCAGAACTGATCAGGCTATATACTGGAAAATTTTGAGCCAGCTTACACATTTTGTCTGTACCTATTTACACCTTTTAGGAAGAGGAAGCTGACAGCTCCCACCTATTGTTTAAAAAAAGTGTTCATATTGCATGTGTTAGTGAGGTAATTGACTCCACAGTCACAGCAGACCTACAGCTGAACAGTGCTTGCTGTGTCTAGCTCCAAGTTAAAACCAAAAGCAATGTTAGACAAGGTATAACATTATTAAATGATATATTAAACATACATAGTCAACCTGTGCCAAGACACTTCCTTCAATAAAGAAACTTATGTAAATCCAAAAATAAACTAAATACTGGTTTTAATCTGAACAAATTTTTAGTGAGCTCAATTTACTCCAGGACAGGCTCACCGAATATTTAGGAATTGAAAATTTGATATGCTTTTTAGGTTTACGTTTTCCAAAGTGTTACTTTTTTTTGTTAAAGCATTTTCCCTTTTTGAAGCATTTAACTAAAATAAGTGAATTCCATTCTCACCATTTTATAAGTTTTGGCTATTTAGTCTATAATTCTAGATCACAACTATGTTTCTCTCCTCCAAATGATCTTTCCCTGTCAGATTTTAAGAGAACATTAAAACTGTTTTCGTTTCCCAGTTGCCTTTTCTAGAAACAAATACATGCCTGAAAATTTTTCAGAGAAGATGACTTCAGAGGATGATATCAAAAAAAAAATACAAAAAGGTTAAAATTACTTTTGCAGAAATAAGTAAACAGTAATCCTTTTTTCTTCTTGTTATAGGTTTTTTTCCCACAGAAAAAACAGTTGGGTTTGAGCAAAGCATAAAATCAGTTATAGTCCAGAACATAATAATTCTGTTTATATCCAGGTCTTTTTTTCCTAGAACACGAAAATAGAATTCTCTAAAACAATCTTTGCTTTCCCAACTATTAAGATCTGAGTGGCAGTTGCAAATCTTAGTGCAAAGATTACACAGAATCCAAAGCCAGCTACTAAAATGTGGCTACATTAAATTAATTTTTTTAAAAGTCCAAGTAAAAGAAGTGATTTCAAACCGTTTTGCAAATTGATTTCTTATTATATATTTTCATTCTAAGAAAAGACTTCTCTTTGACACAGCAAAATTTACCAAGGTCCCTGCTCCTCCCCTTTTTATTCACTGAAATTTAACACTCCTTCCTGTAAGTTTGATGGTGGTCCTTTGTACCCAAGTTTTCTTTCACTTTTTAAATATCTTTATTACCCAGTTTTTCTGTTACCTATATTGTTGCGAAAGCCATTCTACCTAAGCATTATGTGACATTATTCTTTCATTACATTTATATACAGCTATGGAAAGTTGAGTACCTGCTATGCTACCACTTTTTCCTACTTCAGTTTACTGTATATTTATCAATGCCATACAATGACTGAGAATAGTTTTAATAACCTTCTGAAAGCTGAGTAAAAGGACTAGCCTGAGGAATGCAAAACAGACAAACACAATATTTACTGGTTGGTTGATATCCCTACACAAGATTAATACTTGTGCCAATCTTTATGTCATTTCTTTGGACACTGATATATGGACTAGCTAATATACATGGTAATTTTTTAATTATTGATTTCTTTTTTCCCCTTTGCTTCTAAAATATGAATTTGTAGTCATACTTGATACAAACTGTGGTTATTTGTGCGATTTTTATCTCAGCTTTGCATCTAGCAGTAATTTCTCAATACTGTTGGCAAGAAAAATGCCTGCTGCATTTTTTCATACAATAATCTTGATGGTATCATACAGAACTTCCTGGGTTAATATTTCCATTTTTAACAACATTTTATGTTCCAGGACAGGACTAGCTTATCTGAATATAAGCCAGTAATTATATATAATATAATGCCTCTTTTATTACAATGCTCAGATTTCTTTCCAGCTTTAAAGAACTGGATATGATCTATACAGAGAGAGAAAAAGAAATATTGCAGCTAAATACTATTTCTGAGTTTTCAAACATACATTTAATACTGTGTATACATGCTGCCTTACCATTTTTAACAATACAGTACATCTTTTTGATTTAGAGTCAAATCCCAATAGTTACTGTTGAATTAGATAGGGTATTCAAGCTCTTAGTAACAGCTACTAAATTTTCACACTTTTTCTATCATCTCTACTACTTTAGACCTGCACGTCTCTGTACTATCTGTAGCTGACCATATACTCCAGAGAGTGCATTCTATCATTGCATGCAGTTCTGCAGAAGGTAACAGAGAAGAAAAGGGGATGTTTCTTCAGAAAATAGGGGGGGAGGAGGGCGCGGTTCTGCTCCAAGGCTACTGGAGGACTTTGCTGTCTGTTTGCTCTGCAGGTCTCCCTATGAACCGGTAGCTGACTTGCGTAGTTTATAACACTATGGTATGTTCCCCAAACTGTTTAGAGCTTGACTTTCGATGTTCCTGTCTCACAGCACAATTTAGGCAAGGACTTTTGCTCTGGGTATGCTCCAAAAGCTTCACAGAGCCATACCAAGGTATCTCTACTTCAAAACTACCCTGGCAGCCTTCTCAGCAAGGTTTGTGTCCTTACCCTGGGCATGGGCCCTGGGAGGGTCCTGGCAGCCTCCACCCTGCACGTCATCTGGGCTTCCTCTGACCTCCAGGGAAGCGGCATTGTCCCTCCTGATGGATCCCTCCTGCCCATCTTCTTTCCCCCAGGCAGCAGCACAGTCTACCCAAGCTATTGCAGACCATCCTGCTTAGCAAAGCACCCAGGCATTTCTCCCTAGAGCACAGCCAGACCCAGGGAGGGCTGATGGGAGCACCCCAGCACCAGCTGCTCTTGTTGGCTCCCCTCTATCCGGCACCGCATGCAGGCCTGAGCTGCTGGGATCACAGCACTCGAGGAGATCAAGGGTCCTGCTACAACTACAGGTAATCCAGAGAAGGCAGGCAGAAGAATTCGCTTCCTCTTGCAGAGTTTATCTGGCTCCAAGAAGGATAAGCCTAAATCCTCAGTTGTATTTCCCCTCCCTCCCCTCCATCCTCTAGTCCAGGAGACATAATCTGGCATCTGACCAAGGTTGAAAGGCAAAATTTAGAAACAGGTACAGGAAAGACTTGACATCTCAGAGGGAGGGGAGGGAAATAGAGAGCCTGCAGTCTAAAAACACCCCTCCCATGATTCCCACCCTGATTCTGCAGGCTCTCATCTTAAACCAGCCACACGGAGGAGAAATGTCTCCTGCCCCAGAGGCTGGAGGAACTAGCCACAGCCAATGCCCCCAGGAGATGGTAAGCTCAGAGGTGACCTGCTCTCCCTTCAGGCAGGACTGGCATCCCTCCGTCCTGTGTCAGTGCCACCTGGCCCAAGCCCGGCTCCCAGCTTCAAGTCCTCCTTGACTCCTGCAAACTGCAACCCTGCTGAGGTGATGTGTCTTCCCTGCCAGGAGCTGCCCTGCTCGGACACCTGTGCTGCACCAGCACAGCCCCACCATCCCCGTGGAGCTCCGTACCATAGGCAGAGCCTGCTGGGGTTTCCCAAACACCTGTGTATTCCATATGATTCACAGACCACCATCTCCAGTGGTGGAGCCCCAGGAGCTTCTCAGCACTTCCCTGCAGAGGTGGGCTGAGGAGGGCACTTGGCAGAGCGCTGCTGCTGCCATGTCCCCAGGATGGGGCAGGGAAGCCTTTGCCTCGGGAGCCCTGAACCAGGGGGTCAGTAACTGCCCTCCCCAGAGGGGCAGCAGGAAGGTGGTCCCAGGGTTTTCCATCTTCCCCTCCGTGCCTCCAAGCGAGACAGCTCCCGCCAGCCTTCTGCCGGGGGCGGTTGCGGCTGGTCTCCCCTCCGCTTGCCTGCCTATCACCACCCCAGAGCGGCTGTCATGGCAACGCGTGCTGATGCGGGAATGCACCAGGGACTTCGCTTTAGTGAAACCTGTAGGCAGCGCCCTGATAGTCGGAACAGGGAAAGGAGCAGGGGAGCAAGCGAGACAACCTTGGCTGCAGCTTGCAAAGAGGCTGACCTGGACTGGCCCTCTGCATTCAGCTCAACAAACCTATTTACCAACATCAACACAACATGCGCAGGTTTGCAGCTTCCTGCATCCCAAGAGAGGAGATGTCAACATCAGCCACTCGGCTCTCCTCCTTATGGCTTGGCAATGTGTCCATAGAGACAATATTGCCCCACCACCACCCCAAGGCCCCATGTGAAGATATGGGCAATGGAGGGTTTGTGCTCCATAGGACAAAACTGGTACCGAGCACCCACAGGTCTGCATGACTTGCTGGGTGCTCAGCACCAACCCTCCTCTCCAAAGGGCAGACCTGACCTCTTGACTCACTGAAACACCTTGGTAAGGTTTCTCCCTCTTAAAAGACCTCAAACACCCGTCAGGCACTGCAAAGAAAATACCCATTGCCTGGCACTACCAAAAACCCTTTGGGCATAGTGGTGACTCCCATGCTGGTAGGTGGTGGCTGCCCTCCCTAACCATTTCCCAGCAGCAGTCCCAGACCCCAGCACCATCCAGCATCACCTGTGGATAATGAGAACAAACTGAGAACGGAGCCTTTTCTTAGAAATCCCACTCACAGCTGCAGGAGAAGCAAGTGGTGCTTTGCTTTCAGAGCTATCATGAGCAGTCATTCCCCTGCTTTGGCATACAGCTGCTTAGCAGTCTGGTGACCTTCCTCACTACCCAGCTTCCCAGCCCTTGGAGAAGGGATGCAAATCCTGCGCACAGCACCCAACCTGAGCAGTGCCTTGCTCCCAGGAATGCAGCGCCAGCAATGCAGGGGGGAGTCCTGGCTTTCCCTGGGTGTGAAGGAGGCAGGATCTGGGGGAGGCAGAGCCATCCAGGGAGAGCTCAGAGGGGGCCCATGCCAAACAGCTGCCTTCGAATTTTTCTAATCTTCAAGAGACTCCAGTGCTGAGCCCACTGGAGAGATGTGGTGCCGTCAGGAAGACAGAACAAGACTGGAGCTTGCCCACTGCTTCGCATCATTCACATCAGACCCCATCTCTCCCTAGCAGAGCAGGCTATTGCACAGTGCAGCACTGTGAGGAAGACCATCCCTGAGTTCAGCAGCATCTCTGACACATCATAGGCCAGAACACCAGTCGCCAGGAATCCCAGCTAGCCATTGAGCCAACCATCACCACAGACCTTCTGCGTTTCACACCTTGAGCCCTGACACTGCATGCATCATGATGGACCTGCTCACCAGGGTGAGCCTGGTGTGCTGCAAGAGCCTGAGGCATCAGGACTGAGTCAGATGCAGGGCTCCAAGCCAGAATCCCTCTGCAATACCCAAATCCAGTGGTCTAGATCCATACAAACCCTGCTCACAGCTTGCTGACCTGATACCACCTACCTTACCTCTCTAGAGAAGGGGCAAAGCCAGTAGGTCTCCCTGTGCTGTGGTCATCATCCCTGCTGTTCACAGCCCAAGTAGAAGAGGTTTGATTGGGGCCTGCTCACATTCACCAAATGACCTCTTCATGAACACCCTAAGAAAAATAAAAAGCAGGCAGTCAGCATGCAGGAGTTACCACCATAATGTCATGGTAAGATCTCTCCATTTCCCCTAGCTGTAAAATAGAAATACTTACATTTACCAGAGGCCCATGAGAGATTTTTTTGTGGGTGTCATCCAGCCACAATTATCTTATTCCTGGAACTACTGCTCAGAGAAAGGAGAGGAAATCTGGTACAACACAAAGCATTTATGGTTGATTTACCTGAAAAACCCAGCCTTTTTCCACTAGCTAAGCTAGGTCCCCTGTGAAGATGCACCCTTTGGGCTGTATCTTCATGTAGCAGCAGATCTGCAGAAAACATCTGCTGAATATGTCAGCAGGCTTTGCTGGTTTGATGACAATGGAAGGGGCTGCAGCCTGGCGAGGCTGGGGTCCGGGGTCAACAGATGCATGTCAGATGGCCCAAGAGAAGGTGCAGAAGACACACAAACTCCTGCGTGTAGTTGCCTGTCACCAAGGGCCCACAAGCAGGCCTCTGCAACCAGCCGCAGCCAAAAGGACATCCATGCTCACCCCAGCCTCCCCTCTCTGGAGGCAAAGCAGCAAAATATTTGCTCTGTTTGATGCATCCCGCTCACAACACACAGCTGAGAAAGAGCTTCTGTTGTACAGAGGGATTATTTTTTGAAATGGGATACAACCAGAAGAAAACTATTGACAATATATAGACAAAGCAGCTTAACACTTCATGGTGCAAGGACAAATCTCTGCAGGCACTGTGAGGTCCTTACAGTGGGCACCTTCAGTTTTTCTTCCCAGATGCCAACCCTGAGGAGGAGCAGCCTTTGACAGCCCTCTGCTCCCCATCTCAAGGAGAACCTCGCAGGGCCAGGGGAGGTGTTGAAACCACCTCTAAAATGGGCAGCCGAAAAAATTGCATCTGCTGTGCGCCATGTCCAATCTGCTGGGAATTTAGGCAGCCCAAAAGTGCAGCTGTGCCATTACGCACTTTTCTCCAACATCTGCCTGTCCTGCTTACTGGAAAATCATGGAGCCGCTGCTAATTTCATTAGCAGGCCCATCAAGTGGTTCATCAAACTATGATTTTCTGGCTTGCCGCCGCGAGGAAACAAGCAGGATCTGTTTGAATTCGCAAAGCCATCCTCTGGGGTAATTCGTCTGAAGGCTTAAAGTTTCCCGAGTGGATTATTATCTTGGATTAAAATTGGGGAAGGGAGTATTTTTGTCTCCCCAGGAAGAAATCAGAATATGCTCTAAGCTACCAGCAGCTCCCCAGCCAAGAGGCTGAAGCTCTGCTTGCCCGGGGCTGGGGCCAGGGCCAGGCAGGGGTGCAGGCACCCCCGGACTGCGACTGTGGCTGCCTCCTCCCGGGCAGCGGGTCGGAGCCCGGCGTGGGCCCCGGCCACTCTCGGACAGGCTCTGTAGCCCTCCCGGGGCTGCCTGCCGCTGCGGCAGCGCTCGCTGCGATCCCTGAGCTGCCGAGAGCAAAGTCAGCTCAGAGATATTGTCAGCAAAGAAGTGATGCCTGCTGGTTTTCAACCCGCCGCCCGGGGAGAGGGCAGGGATTATGCGCGTGGGGCAGGCAAAGGGCAGCTGAGAAGTGCCACGACACTAGAAGATGCTCCCATGCGCCAGTTCGCAGGGGCTGCAGCTCCCTCTGAAAACACTCAAAGTTGCGTTTGCAAATGCTCGGCAGCTGAAATGCGACCCCCACGGTTTGCACGGAGGCGCCCGGTGCTCAGGGCTGAAATCACAGCCCCCTCCCTCCCTCTGCCCTTTCCCCGCGGTACCCATTTGGGGGACAGGACAGGGCTGGGGTGCCGCGGCCGCCAGGCGCAGCGCGGTTCTGTGGTTCACAGCACCCTCTCCTGGCTCCGGCTCCGCATCCGCAGGGCGAAAGCCGCAGATGCGCTCAGCGCCCGGCGGGACTAGCAGGTGCTCCTGCAGCCCCTCGTCCACCCCTGCACCCCAAGCGGAGCTGGGAAAATGGGGGCTCTGCCCCTGCTGCTTCTGCACCCTTCCCGCCGGCAGCAGCCAGAAAATGACGAGCAGATGATGTTAGTGCTAAATCACAGGACACGGAAAAGCTGGGAAACAGGGATACCAGTATTAAATAAAAAATCAGAATAAAAGTCAGTTCATCTTCAAGCAAAATCATCTTAGTGCTTAAAAAAAAAACAAAACAGAAAACTATAAAATTTCATTTAGAGACCACACCATCAAACTTTTCATTTTATCCCAAATTCTGGTTTTGATAATTTAACCTTCCCAAACACACGCTCCCCAAAAGAAAGGCCTTTTTTAAAAATGAATAAGTCCCACCCAAATTGAAATGCTGTAGTCTTATTTTGGAGGGTAAAAGAAAGGACAAAGCAAATAACCTCACTTTTCCACCATGAACCTTTCTGGGCTGATAGACACCCTTGCGTCTCCCCATTATTTTAGCCAAACTGTTTGCTGAATTTGGCCCAAGACATGAATTTTCCCAGCACCCCTGAAATTCCTTTCTCCAGTGAACTTTCTCCTCCTGGGAAAATAGCCCCAGCCCTGTGGACTAGCCCCTGCGGACTAGGTGGAGAGGAGCAGGAGGTCCCAGATGCCCTCACACAGAGTCAGGGTGAGCTGGACAGCAGAAGCAAGAAATCAGGTTGCATCCTGCAGTCCAAGCTCTTGCCTGGCACCGTTACCCCAGTACCAGGAGGCCAAACAAGTTTATCCTGTGACAACAGGCACCACAGCGGAGACTGGAAGGCAGAAAGCACAAAGCCAGTTGCTGACGCTGAACGATTTGTTCAGTCTGCATCTAAAGGCACCTCCTTGCACAGGACAGAGAGCTTGCCCGACCTTGCTGGCTTGGCTGTTCCCAAGTTCAGTGATGAACACTGCAAGATATCAAGCTAAACAGTCTGTATTTTCATGTTAAGGAGCTAAATCTCTGAACCTAGGACAAGTGACTGCCATATGGGCACCTGGTGAAATCCTCCCTGCTCACAGACAGTTACTACAGGGACTGCAAGGGCTACAGCAGTCTCTGAGGCTCAGCCCAGCTTGCCCACACACAGGAGTCACACGTACGGCCGGCAAAGCCACCACTTGCCTCCCCTGGCCAGGGGTCGGGGCCGGCTCTGGGAGCTGAGGTTGGCCGCGGGGGACTCTGGTTTGAGGTAGGTGCCTCGAGTGATATTAGTGCTTATGCTGCGGTTGCTGTGTGAGATTTTGCAGGGCTGTGGTGGCCTGTCCTGCCCTGCACCTCTCGCCAGCAAGCTGCTCGTGCTGTGGAGCCCATAGGGTACGGCACAGCCAGGCAGAGTTTTGCCGGTGGCTTAAAGGGTGCCACATTTTCTTGCATGTGCAAACGCTCCCCCTTGACTCTGCCACTCATTTCTTCTCCAGAAAGCAACTGGCCTGAAAGACCCCAAAACTCCTGCAGAAGACAAGCAAACCTCCCACCTAAGAAAATAAATGTGTTCTGCTCTCTCTCCGAGCTACCCGCTGCGAAGTAAATATGGACACAGCTGGGTCCCACCAGTGCTTTGTTCCTTTAAAATATGTCATTTCAGTCAAACCTTTCCTGGCACCTCTAGCCATCATTAGAAAGATGAGAGAGACAGTTACTGTCTTCCTTCTGTACGTAGCGTAACAGTCACTGTCAGTCCAAAGAGCAGCGTTTGTTTCCTGCTGTATTGTACTTGTCATCTGAGACTTCCATAGTCAACATGAAATTCATGCCGCCTTCTCAGCAGGAGAGCTTGGAAACACCATCCTCCAGGAAAATGTGACATTGGGGGGCCACCTGCGCCAGGTGGAACTCAATAGCTCAAGCAGCAAATACAGCAGAAGGGGAAAAGAGGGTGGGTGGGAGAGCAGCACCTGCCTGTCCTTTAAGCAAGATGCCCAACTTCTGCAACGTTGTGGAGATGACCTATGTAGTGACGGTGACCCAGACAAGCCTCCCTGTTTACAGACATGAGAGGCCCAGACTTGGCTTGCTTAGCTGAGTTTATGTGTCCCACAGGCGTGAAGTTACTCAGTGCAGAGTGGGTATTTACCTACTGTGGTGTGATTTACAAAAGCCAGATCCAAAAAGCATTTGTAAATATCTGGCCTGTGATCTGGTCTCTTTCACTGGGATGGTTTTGTTATCTGCTAGGAATCTGGCATCTTCTAAAGGCCGTCTTCCTCCTCAGCCCCATTGTGAACAGGGAGGTGGCACACGGCAGGTTCTGTCTGCTGCGGCTCTGTGCCTCCTTGGCACACATGGGAGGTCAGCACGTCCAGGCATCCCTCCATGCAAGGCTGTGGATGATGACATCCCACCTCATATTAAGGCAAAGGGAAAGAAGAAGGTGTGATGAGCAGAGACCTTTTGTAGAAGTTGGAAGGAAACATTAGCAGTGGCATAAGCCATTCTCCTCTTTTTATTGATCCAAGCCCAAGATCTCAGATCAAGGCAGTCAAAGAGACAGACCTGAGCGAGAGGGAAGACAGTCACCTGATTTGGAGCCATGTCAAGAGCTGCATCAAGACAGTGGCAACAGCAATGCTAAAGACTTGAGAGAAATCCCTGGCAAAGCAGCCAAAGGAGCTGCCCTGTGAAAAAACATACACTGTCTCAGTGCAAGGCAGGACATCATTTAGCTGACCTGTGTGTCCCCTCATTGCATCCCACCAGGATGTCCCTCCCCATCCTCAGACAGGCTGTCTGAGTTATCAGAGAAGAAGCCCTCCAGATCTTGTTGCCTCATCTTGGACTCCAGAACAGTGATGCGCTGCTTGAGCTTCATCTGGGCATCGTTGTACTCTGTCAGGAGCCGGCCAAAACGGGTCTGCAGTGTGTCCAGGTTCAAGGCCAGCTTGTCCAGCTTCTCCTCCACGCTCTTCCCTTCCATGCTTTCCTCTGCAGCCGACTCATCCAGCAGCCCTTCCTTGGTCAGGATCTCCCGGCCACGCTCCTCCAGGACCTTTTTGGCATCAGGATACTCTGTGACTGCTTCCATCAGGTCTTCCTTCGACAGGCAGAAGAGATCGGAGTAGCCCAAGCTACGAATGTTGGCAGTGCGCCTGTTGCCCGTTTTGCTTCCTTTAATATTGAGGATGCTGATCTCACCAAAGCAGCTTCCTGCAGTGAGCAAAGCATATTGTGTTGTTCCATCATCTGCCACCACAGCCAGCTTCCCCTCCTTGATGATGTACATCTCTTTCCCGATGTCTCCTTTCCGGCAAATGTAATCCCCTGGGCTGAATACCTGAGGGCGAAGCTTCAGCACCAGCTCCACCAGTAGACCTGCTTCACAGTCCTGGAAGATCCTCACCTTCTTCAGTGTCTCCAGATGAACGTTGATAGCAATCTCTGCCTTTAACTTGTCAGGGAGATTCTTCAGGACTTCCCGTTCATCTACTGCCTTCTTGTTGGTCCACAGGTAGTCAAACCACTTGATGACTTTGGTTTCCATGTCTTTGCTCACCTTGCGGAACTGCATGTAGTGTTTGATGGCATCAATTTTTGCCTGGAACTCTGCCCTGGTGGCATTCATATTGGATATCATGGATCCCACGTTCCCCACAATGGTGGCAAAGATGAGGACGCCAATGAGGAAATCAAAGATCACAAAGAGATATTCTTCATCACGCACAGGAGGAGGGGTTTCTCCAATGGTAGTCAAAGTCAATGTAGACCAGTAGAGACAGTAGACATACTCCCTGGTGAGATATCCATATTCAGGGTCTGTGACATTGGGATAAACCCAGGTGTCCTCTCCAAAGCCTATGGCTTTGGAGATGGCGTAATAAATGCATGCATTCCAGTGGATGATGACCAGGATGTAAAGAACCAAGTTGCTGATGCGAAAGATGTTGGGGTAGCTGGTTCTGGTCTCAGTCTTATCAAAGAACTCAAACATGCGGGAGAAGTGCAGCAGCCTGTTGAAACGCAATTCAGGGCGGTGCAATCCCACAGCAAAGTACACCAGGTCTGTTGGCAGGATGGAGCAAACATCCAGCTTGAACTGTAAGGTGTGGATGTAGCTATCCCGTAATTTCTTCAGGTCCTTAACCAGAAGACCCTGTTCCAAGAAACCTGACAGGGAAGCAAATGATCGAATTATCTTGGCTTATGTACAACTCTTCTGCAGACTTTTTGATAAACATTTCACAGTATGCCTTTCACATGCATGCATATACACAGAGTCATTCAAATATTACTAATTCCACCTGATCTACTGAGTCTACAAGCTTTCATTATCCCTCAAGTTCTTCATCTGGCAAAAGCCATGCAAAGATATCACTTAGGGATTTACTCTATTGCCTCAAAGAAATGGGGATGCAAAGGTTTCCATCCTCCAGATCATAAATTATTGCAAGTTCTGGACAAAAAATGCACAGCTGCCTGCCCCATTCTGAGAACATTAAATTCTACCATTTTTCCATTTAGATAATTCATTAACTGAACTGATATAAAATCAGAGATACAGACCTTCAACTATGCCCGAGTACTAATAGTAATGTGAGTAATTTTGTACAATTATTCAAAGGTGAGGTTGAAAGCTAGGATGATTAATCTTTCATACTGAAACTTACTCTATTTCTCAGGTCTTTTAATTAGATTCTTTCTCTGGAGGCTGCTTCAGACGAGCAAGTGCCAAGGTAGATAAAAACCCTCTTTCTAATGGAGCTATAGATCCCTTCCCTTGCAGCTCATCCCCACTTCTAGGTAATTAAAACAAAACACTCACAAGCTGGGATGCTTCCTCTACTTACCTGTGCGCAGGCGGATCACTATGTCCCCGATATAGATACAGTCCGAGATATAGTCTAACACCAGCCACAGGACAACATAAGTCTTTTGTAGGTCACTGAAACAAGCCCTGGAGGAGGACCACACAGTGGGGTGATGAGACCACTGAACACCCTTATCATCTCCAACCCAGGTGGTTCTGGGGCTCCTAAACTCTACAGCTGAGCTTGGTCACTTGTCCCCTCTGCTCCTAGAAATTAAATCCTTCTTCTCGGAATCATCTGCCCTCCATTGACCTAGGTAAAGAAATGCTCTTGAGACCACCTCCCAAATGCACCTCACAAGGCCTTGCAAGCAGCTGCACCCAGAGATGACAGTCCTTTCCTGCCAGGGCCAGACAATGATGCTCTGCCTTTGCACTGCTGCAGTCAGAACAAAATGGGAGGTTCTTTCCTTTAGGTTCCCACAGGCCCCAGCCCCAGCACAGCCAGCTTCAGATGTCCAATACCAGCCTGAGCCACGACTGCCAGATGAACAGGAGGGACAGGCGAGACAGGGACCCTACAAGCCTTCCAGCTCACCTGACCACAAGCAAGCACCAGTTATAGAGGACAGGAACCGCAATGACAGCCAGCCAACGGTAATACCAGTCCCCCGCAGGGTCCACCACAAAGGTCTGCCATTTCTTCCTGGAAGCAGAGAGAACCCAGAGGTGGCAGGCAATGTGTGAACAAAGGGCTAAATGTAAATAGGGTTGGAAGGGACCATCCAAGTCATCTCCCTCATCCTTTGCACTAGACTGGCTTAAACATAGCTGCAGCTTGAGTGTCAGTCTCTAAGTTAGGTCCAATGCCAGGAGTGCTGAGTAAAAAAGTCCAGCACTGTTTAAGCTCCTTTATCCCCAAAATTGTGCTTGACAATGTACCAAAAGAGGAAACTGTAGCACAGCAAGACAAAGCAGGCAGCCTACATGCACACAGTATATCAGTGGCAGAGTCAGAAACAGACATTTGGAAGAAGGTAATCAGAAAACTTCTCATTAGATGACATTCCTTCTCCCAGATACAGTAGGGATTGGAGCCGGACAGATTTTGAAGAAGAATATTAATTAGGGCAGAAAGAAAATTGTGCTGCCAGATCAGTGGGAGCACCAGGAGGTGCTGCCCAAACAGCAGAGCAGTGACCTGGGCAGACAGCATTGCAGGGCTGCCATTCCCGCTCTTCTTACAGCTGCCTGCTTGCATTTTGCCCAGCCTTTGAACTGTTCCCAAGTGTTTGATCCAGCTTATCTTGGGACTCTGAGATGTGTGGGCTCCTGTCCCAAGATCTCACCGGAGAAGCCAGGGAACAGAAACTGTGCAGCTGAACTGCTAGGCTGCTACAGCCTGGTAGAGCAAAACTCCTTCTCGCCCTCCCTCCCTTCCAGCTTTTGAACATGCAAAACTCCCTCCAGCAATGGGAGGAACAACTCCATTGCCAGCACATAGCCCTGTGCACCCCACTGCTTCTGATGCCTTCACAAAAGCAAATCCTCTGCCTTGAAGCCTGCTTCCCTGGTGCCACGCAGGCAGCAGCACTTGCGGTGCCTGGCGTGCGGGGATTAGCGGCCCAAGCAGAGCCAGCAGCCGTCGTTCACATACGTTTCGGGTACAGGCACAGACAAGTGGGTGGTTCAACCTTCGCATTAGAAGTGGTGAGAGAGTGCATCCCTTTTGTTCAGAAATGGGTCGATCTGGGACTTAAATATTTTCTGAGAAAGAGACTGTAACCTACAACACCTGGCACAAGGGAAACATTGGCTCACCTAGAACCAGCAAGTGCTGTTGTAGCACACACATCACAAGCACCAATAACCTCAATAACTATGTTAATCATGCTGGCAATTTCAGCCTTAAATCACCAGTTGTGATCACAGCAGGTGGCTGGAGTCACTGACATTATCCAGCTGACATATACAGTACAGCTACCCCCTCTGACAACAGGGTTAGGGCAAAAACCAGGGACTGGAAAACCAGGGCCTGAGTTAACCCAGAAAGAGGGAATAATCAGCTGCCCATTCCTGAAGGCTTTGCACCCAGTACTGCAAACCGCTGAGGCTCCCACTGCAGTGCCTGGTGCCTTGTGCTCAGAGTTAGCAGACCTGGGCCTTTCATCCATACAGCTGAGGACCTAGAAAACAGCAGAAGTTAGCACCATCGCTCCAGAAGTTATTTGTGAGAGCCACAATGCTCTCCCTTCTAGAGACTGGTGAGGTAACTCTAAATACACATCTCCCCCGCCCCAGGGACCTTTAACCTATCTCTTAAATAAAGTCAAGCTGGCAAACAATATGCATCTACCGGCCATGACACGATGGCGCTTGGCTCTGTTGCCACATCACCTGTGGATGCAGGAAACCCTCATCCTGCCAGACTCACCTCAGAAAGCGAACAACCTCCCCTAAGGAGCCACAGCACCGAGCAGCCCCTTCACAGCAGCCTGCAACTCCCTCTTCCCCTGATAATTAACAAGCTCCCCTTACCCTCACAGGGCAGAACATTTTTCTCCATGACTAGTAAAGACCCACATACAAGCCTCAGATATATTTCTCCTACAGAAAACAATCATTTCTAGGTGTTCTAATTACCATGTATAATAGTAGGGTCCAGGCTAGTACATGAGCTTTGCCCTTTAATTAGCCAGCAGAAGAAAAGCCTGGTTATTGCTTTTCACCAGGTGTGTGAGCTGAGGAGATGAAAGGGCTGGAATTGAAAGAGCATTTTGAGAAAGCTTCTGTCACAGTGTCTGTTCTTGGGGGAGGCACAGGCAGCAGTGCACTCCCTTCACCTCCCTTTGTCCTGCACATGATGAAATGAGACTTGCAAACGTAATGCCTTTGTGCTTGCAATGGTCCCCGGAGGGTTTCTTCTGCAAGCAGCTCCTGTCGGAAGAGGGACCCTGGCCCCAGCACAGGGCCAAGCTCAGAAAACATCCCAGACGAGGGCTCAAGCCCTTGCGGCATTACAGCCGAGGGTGCCAACCCCGTGTCCCCTTGGTTTGCCCACAGCTCCTCACATATATGCACAGGCCAGAGGTGAATCTTTTTATGGATGCAGGGCTGCTTCCCGTTGCCAACCCCCAATATCGAATTGCTCTGAAAACAGGGGTGGGGGTCTGCTGACTCTCATGAGCCATGCTAGAGTAAGGACCAGGGCAGAGATGACCCCATGGTGAGGGACAGACCAGGTCTCTTCCACAGGGACAGACTGCCAGGAGGGAAAGAGCAGACCATGCGTTGCCTACACAGCAGCCTGGGAAGGCTGAGCTGACTGCCAGAAAAGGGGTTGGAGAGGACAGGGGACCTTCTCCACTGCTACCTTCCTACCTGTCCCTCTCCAGGCAGATCTGCACCTGGGGTCCCCAGGACTCATTCCCAGCCCCATACCTCCCCTTCCCCAGCACCTGGCACACCCCCATCCGTGTCCATTTGCCTACGCTGCCAGGAGGTCCCGAGCACCATGCACGGCTGACCTCCAGCCAAGGACGGCAGAGGCCGCGGGGAAGGGACTCTACTTTTTGTTTTTCGCCTCTGACGCCTCGCCTTCTGGATCGTTGCCGACGCCTGTAGTCACCGCCTGGAGCTCAGGGCCCTGGAACCGCTCGAGGAAGGGGTCAGGCTTTTGCTGCTCCTCGTGCAAGTTCTTGCTGGCCCAGTCTCTCAGCACCAGCATCAGGCGGACTATCCTGAACAGGGGAGAGAGGCAGAGTCAGAAGGAGGTGTCTGTGGAGCCAGGAGAGAGCAAAAACTTGAGAGCAAGTCCTCATGGGGACCTGAGGTAGTGCTCATGCTGGTGGGGGAGTCCATGGAGTACTCAAAGGTGCTTACAGCTGAGAGGAAGGGTCTCACAGCCCCTTGTCAGGCCCAAACACGGTCTTTTTGCCCCTTGCAGTGACAGTATGGGACCAAGAATATAAGAGCAAGACAGTCCTGGGCCCACCCTAGCAGAGTCCAGCAGCCCCTTTCCAAATCCTGCTGTCTCTTGCCACGGGTCATGAGGAACATGTAGGTCACTCAGGCAGAGCTGAGGCTGCCTGCAAGGGAAAGGTGCCCTCGGGCACAGCCAGTCTCCAAACTCTCCCGGGGCACTGGAGATGGTGGAGCCGTCCTCTCCCCCTGCCCTCCCCACGGGCACCGCAGCGCACAGAGTAAGTCTGCAGATGCTGGTCCCTGCAGCACTTGAATGGTATAATTTGTGAATGGTGTAAATTGTGACTGGTGACCCCACACAAGCCCCCAGTGCCCCTCTGCCTGCAGGAGCACTGGGGAGCACCCAGCTCTCCACAGGACGGGGGAAGCCGTCCATGCATTGCCTCCTCGTGGTCAAGGGAGCAGGCAGGCAGCGCACTCCCTAGCCCAGTATGGTAGGAGATGGCTCGGAGATGGCATGTACCACTTCTCCAGGCAAACCCGGAGCAGGAAGGACAGAGCACTGCTTATTCAGTGTCCCTGCAACACGGTGATGTTTGGCAGCCCTTTCCCCCGTTTCACTGTACGTATTTCAAAGTCAGGCCCAAAAGGCTCTAGCTCAGCCCAGAGCCCATCAAATAGCTCTGTAGCTTCCTTCTTGTGTCCCGGAAATGGCACACAGGAGCTGTTCCAGCACTCGGAGCCCGCCGCGCACACGGATACCTGGCCAGGGCTTGCCGTCCTTGGAAAGTGGGAGCAGCTGGCTGTTCTCCACCATCCGGAGGAGCACCTCCCTGTGGCTCTGAAGAGGCGTCATTGTGGGGAGAGTGGGTCCTGCAGCAGGGAGAAGGAGGGTCATGGCTGCACCATCCTGCAGTGGTGCCTGCCCTCAGTCAACTTAGACCAGCTGGAGAAAGCAAGCACTTGGCATTTGTCATTGCAGACCTGCTGTTGGCCCCTGGGGCATGGCCACGCTGAGGTGGTCTTCCTCCTCTCCCCCTGCCCCACTGGCACCAGAGCAAGAACCACGCGCCCCATCCCAGGGGCATGTGGCCAAGGAGGGCTTCCCCACACCGTGCGCCCCTGCGCTCCTGGACAGGCCAGGCTCTCCCAGAAGGTCCCCAGTGCCCAGAGCCTCCCTGAGTCCTTCCTCAGAAACGCCTCCCTCGCCCGGAGCACGGATTGGCCTCACTTCTGGGTGCTGAGCGCCGTCCCCTTGGTGTCATCCCCGGCTTGGGCAGGCAGACGGGGGTGGTGGTTGGCCGGCGAACTCTGCAGGCCATTACTCGTCATCGTCGTTGTCCATGCGAGGGGACCGTGGGCGCACACCCTGCCCCAGGAACCTCGACAGAGCAGAAAGCAGCTGAGACTGTCCGCGCACGGAGCAGGACACACCACGCGCTGAATGGGCCCAGCCCCCTCCAGCTTTACGCACAAAACACCGAGACGTGGCGCAACATGCGAAGAGAGGGTGGAAACCCACGGGACTTGCCCGTTCAATGTTTCCATCACCGGCCACCGCCGGTACGGCAGAGCAGGCAACAACAGCCCCACAGAGCATTTCGCCATCGCCGAGAGATCTTGCAAACTGCAGCAGCGCGATTGCAGCCACCCGCGCCGTGCGGCCAGCAATGATGCCGAGCTCTCCCTGCTCCGCAGCCATTGCCGGGGCAACAGCGCTGATGTCCTAGCAGCGAGGGAGCTGCTCCCCGCGGAGTTGCGGCAGCCCCAAGGCAGGAAACGGGGTGCCCACGCAGGTGTAAGGCAAGGCCAGCCCGGCATGGAGAGGCTGCCGTGCCGGCAGCACTGGGGAGACATTGCACGTACGGGGCTGTCTGCATTAAAGTGAGCTGACCTCCTCCCCCGCGCACTGGGGTTTGCGCTGCCCAACAAACCCCAGGTCTAACAAGGGCTCAAATCTCCGCTGCACCAGCAATTAAGGTTTGCTGTTGAAAAAAAATTGAGCCTTGCTGAGGTTCCTGCTGGCAGCAGCTGCCCTCTGGGCTCAGGGAGCAGTGGGGAAAACCATGCATTTATACATGAAGGCTGACACGGAGCTGTTAAATCTGGGATGTCACTGAAGTTTATTATCCAAAGAGCAGGAGATTGCCCTGCGGAGCTGGCTCGGCTTTCCCTCGTGCTGGCTCCCCCACATCGCACGCAGCCATCACCATCCTGTGCCGCCCACAGCCCCACCTGGCTGGAGAAACAGCCCCGGGATTTCGAAAGCCAAAGTCACAGCAGGGAAGAAAGGAAAGGCCAGGGGAAGGCCCTGCCCAGGCCAGCCGTGCCCCAGAGCGGCGCAGGCTCTCGGCACAGCCTGAGACACTCCTGTCCTCGCGGTCTGACACGGCTGCGTCTCCCCAGCCGGGGCCCTGGCTTTGCTCCGCGCCTCCTGCACCCGCAGCGACCAAGCACGGCCACCTGCGCTGCACTGCGGATGCAGCGGCACCGGCGCGCGGTGGACGCGAGACTCGGCACACCGCACTGGTGTACAGGCAGCAACACGCAAAGGCACCTCACAAAAACACAGACGTAAGCGCTCAGGGATGCACAGGCACACGGGCAAACGCTTACCGGTGCCCACCTGCACCGCGTACCCCTTCCTGATGGCCCCATCTCCTCTGCGCTTTGGGCACAGCAAGTCCTCCAAACCCCCAAACAGTCATGGACGGGCGGACGAGACAGGGAATAGATGCCTGGGGACAAGGCGCTCAGGCGCTGGTGTGGCGCGTCCCGTGGGCAAGGGTCTGCGCGTGCACAGGCAGCACCAGCGCACAGAGACCACGCTGAGCATACGCACAGGCGGAGACGTGTCCCCACTGTGTTCGGATGAACACACACGTGCACGCGACCGACCTGCAACCGGGGCATCCCAAAGCACACGAGAGCTGCCTCCCCGGGGCAGGAGGAGCCGGCACGGGGGGAACCACGCGGGGAAGCAGCCGCCATCCACTTACGAGCCTGGCGTCCCCGCAGCGCGGTCGAGCAGCCTTCAGCCCTGAGACGCCGCGGACCCCCGCGCGAGCCAGCGCCGTGCTGCTGTCAGCGGCTTTGCTCCTGCCCGGCGCGGGCTCCGCTCATCCCAGGGGCCGCCAGGAGAGCATCCTTCCCCAGAGGCGCCCCCGGGGCGGCCCCGGAGAGCGCGCACTTTTAACACACGTGCCGATGTGCCAAACAAATGCAGCGAGGGAAGCGGAGCAGTCCTGCCCCTCTCCGCAGCCCGAGCGAGGCGGCGGCGCCCCAGCGACGGCAGCACAGTGCCCCGGGAGGGTGCACACGCGTGTGCGCGCCTCCCCGCTGCTGCACGCCCGTCCCCTGCACGGCAAGGTGTGCCTCGGAGGAGTTAATCACGCCGGCTTTGTGCCCGGGGACGGAAGGGGAGGAGGGAGATGCTGTGCTCGGGACTAGCCCCTGTCCCCCTGCCTCGCGCAGCCTCCCGGCTCTCCCTTCTCCTCGCTGGCACCGCGGGCGTCTTCCGCAGCAAAGCCCGGCCCGAGGGCGCAGCCGCCCCGCGGGCTCTGGGCCAGGCACCCGGGAGCCCTCCGCAAAGCCTGGGGGACGGTCGCTCCCGCGCCTGCGGCAGGGGTGACCCCAGCTGGGAACCGTCCTTCCCTGCCTCACAGGCTGTGCCACCACTGCTGCGGCGCTCGAAAATCTGCACGGGCGTCCGCACTGTAATGCCCTCCATCCAGGTACCTCTTCTCATGCTCAGGGAGCAGGAGGCCAGACTTACTGCTCCGGATTCCCGGAGAAGAGAGCTGCCGAGTTTGAGAATGGTCATGGAAAACATCTTTCACTGATTTCCACCCTCTTAGTTTGTTTGTAAAGCTGTTCTAATTAACAGTTGACAGAAAATTTGTATTCCCAAAGCATAAAAGAAAGAGAGCAAAAGTTTCCCCCTTTCCCCGCTTCTTTCCAACGGCATCCGACCCTTTGCTGTGGCTAAGGTTAAACCAGTCCCTGCCATGCAAGTGGCATCATGCACAGTGTGCAGGGCTGGGCTGAAAGCACCAGCATCCAGAGTCCCTTGACTATCAGCAGCTTTATTTTTTTCCTTTAAAGCCTTGACTTCCATCTCTTCTGATCTCACTGAAAAACTGGAAAGCAGGAAGCCCCTCAGGATATCGGGAACTTTTGCCCTCTCTCACCAAGCTCATCAGGCCCCTACGCGTCTTTGCACAGTGCAGCAGCTCCCTCGAGCACTGTGTTTCACAACGCGCTTGAAGCGTTTTGTTGTGGCAGCAGCCCGAGGGGACGCCCCAGGCTGCCACGCGGGCCTTCCCTGGCACAAAGGACAGCTGGGAGGAGGAGGAAGGGAAGAGAGAGAGGGAATACATAAAAGCGTCGCACCTCCAGAAGGTGAGGACAGGGACGCTGCAGCAGGAGAGGTGCTCCTGTGATGACAGGTCTTGCTCTCCTTCTTCACCCTCTTGCACGCACACAGCCCATGCACGCGCACAGGACGCGGGCAGCCTGGCTGCCTTCCTGGGCGCTCACTCCTCGCTGCTGCATGCAGCCCACCTCCTGGCTCCTGCAAGCATCACCCCCTTGGCCTCCAGCACAGTGGCACGTGAAGGAGCCGTGCGAGAGGGTGGCAGGTCTGAACCAGCAGCTCCAGGAGCTGTTATTCATAAACCAGGAAGCTTGAGATCCTCCCTGCTTGCCCTTCTTCCACCCCCAAAACATTTGTCCCTGACTGTTTGGTCCTCGCTACCCCCAGCTCAATTTCCAGGTGCGGCTACGTTTTAGTCTGGGTAGGAGGGTGGAAAGTCAGGGCTCCTGGAGCCCAGCTCACCCACGCTCTTTTCAGCCATTTCTGTGCCTCAGTTTCCCTCTCTGTAAAGCACGAGTGCACTGTTAGATTTGGGCTTTTTCTGTACTTTCTTTATAGAAGATCCAGGGAACATCATTCTCAAGGGCCAGCTTTCCCAGGAGCCAGGGGAACAGGCTCTTTCCCCTGCTGCGAGATGGCCCCTCCGGACGCATGCATCCTGGAGGAAAGAGGGCAGTGAGAGATGCTGTAGGACTTGCCTGCACAGGACTCACGCAGCATCTGGGCAGCCTGGCAGCTGGCCCAATGGAGAGGTTTCAAGCCCTCGTAGCAGGCAGCTGCCCTCGGCCAGGCAGAAGTGGCAGCATTAGCCAGAAACTCTCCTCCTCCGGATTCCCCTGGCGGCCGACATTCCTGTTTTACACCAGCAGGCCAAGTGGCCTGGGGCTCTAGACAGGTCAGGAGCCAACATCTGATTAAATATACATGCATGGCACCAGTTCAGGGTCCTGCTGCCAAGGGAACAAATCTTACCCATTCCCATCCACGGGGATACCAGGATCCGACTCCACAGTTGGTGGAAGAGACGTGTCCAGACACACTGAGTTTATTCCAACACATATTTTATGGATCAGTGTTTCCAGATTTACACCAGGAAGCATGCCTTATGGAAAAGCCATACTGTATCCTCTGCAACCTGTCAATGATTAGCCTTCAAGAACACATACGGGGTTGGATCACCTCCCCTCTAAATGTCTTCAATGAACACTTTGAAGGTGTTGTGTCCCCAAAGGGTCAGCCCTTCTCACCCTAAACCACAGTTTGGGCAGGGAAAAAAAAAAAAAAAAAAAAAAAGCTTCTTCCAGAGCACATTTTCAGTTCTCAGAGAAGAGGAACCAGCCAAACAAGTACTTTCCAAACAGTGCGTTTTCCTGACATGACTCTCTCAGAGGCTGTGGCAGCTCCCTCTTCAAATCATGTGTACAAAGAGAGAAGGAGAGGTGGCAAAATGGGCTATTTCCCTCTCCCGCCCCTCCAGAAAATCCAGTGAGTTGGATTATCAGCCCAGCAAATCACACTCCAGGCACCCCAGAAGAGCCGCAGGCAGACTTTGTATATGAATTTGTGTGAGGTCCCCTGGTAACCCTGACCGCATCCCTTAGCCACAGGAACCATCTTCGCAGCAGCGCTCACGCAGTCCCTTACGTGCACCCTGCCGCTGCACTCTGAGCCAGTCCAACCATCAGGAGATCTTGGCTCTCATTCACAATAAATCTCAGCTCTCTCCTCAGCTCAGATATTGGCCACAGGGCCACCAGTTCAGACCTGCAATTACTTGTGGGACAGTTATTTATTAGTAAATGTCTGGCTGCCAGATTCACAGGCACAGATAGTTGATGCAGCTGCAGGCACAAAACACCTAAGTATCCATGTCTGTAAATAAGCAATTGGGACATCTAGATGTCCTGCAGTTCCAGCTATAATTATTTATAGGTGGAACAAAGCAGTCCTGTTAAAGCATTGCCAGGACCTGACCCCAAGCCTGCAGGCACAACTCCAGCAGATATTCTGGATAAACCACCAAAAACATCTCAAAGTCACCTCACTGCAGCCTTGAATTTCAAGTGTCATCATCCAATACGGGCACAAAGCACCCCTTGACCTCCAGGCACAGCTTTTTTCCATGTGTCGGTTCCCTTTCCTCCACTCCTGCCTTGTCCCCTTACAGCCCAAGGGTGAGCATGGACCTTGTCTTCACGCAGGTCTCTAAAGAGCTTGTGGCTTTAGGGTGGTATCAACAATCCACCCAGTTCACATCCACCCAAACCCACTCTGACGGGGAGGTCATGGGGGGAACATGACAGCTGCTGAGCTGGTCCAGCCAGACATGTGGAACTCAGGCGGCAAAGCCCACTGCAGATTCAAGTGGGCTAAATTCCAAGGAAGCAAAGAAATAACAAAACTGTTGAATTGGGCTGGTCATTAGCTAAAGAGCATCTGGGCCAAGAATTCCCCCTACCTGTATTATTGCACCATTGCTGAAGTTACAGTTTGGCAGCCACTCTGGGAGTGATCTTGCTCTCCAGCACTGGCAACCTAATAAATTTATATTGCTGCCCAAGTGGGCAATTTTCCATGGCCTGTCTGGTGCTATTAATGTTGTTATGAGGTCTTATTATCCAGAGAGTCACCATGGGGAGGTTTTTCATTTAAATCTCACTGGGAAATAGCCAAGCTCCTGGATAAGCCCAGACCTCACTCTTAGAGTCACTTTGGATCTCAACATTTGCAAACCCTTTGCTGAACTGCGTCCAACAGGATGGGAGCCAAGGAGACAGTGGCACAGCAGCTGCTGGAGGGATGGGAGCTCCCAGCTCCACCAGATTCATCCAACCTAGAGCAGGGGCTATCTTGGCATAGGAGAATTGGCAGTACTACATCCACTTAAGAGCAGTTGCTCAAGGAAGAAAAGAAAATCTATCAGCAGTGTAAAAATGCATAACTACTCTGTACAGGCTTTGGGGGAAAAAGATGAGGAAGAGACTACAGTAACTGGCTGAGGAATTTTGCGGGTCAGAACTGAGTTGTCCAAGCTGGGATGCTGGGATCCTGGGAAGGTGTCCAGGCCCACCACTGTCCAAAACTGTAACAGGACCTGATGCCCACAAACATTCAACGCCTTGGTTTTGCATCTCCTCTGGCAGACAGCCCAAGGGGTAGAGCATAACCCATCGCTTCACACACTACAGACACTTACTGCATCACCACCTATTTCTTATGAGACCTTCACAGCATCTTCCCAGGCAAGCATGGACTCCATCAAATAGGCAACATGACTGCTAGTGTTCACAGAGCATTTACAGTCATAGCTCAGCCCCAGGACTATGCCTGTTGGGCCATACTCATTGTCATTCCCCACCTCTCCCTAACACCCATCTCCAGGTGCTCTGGCACAAGGTCCAGATTCATCCTTTTCATCTCACCTGCCTCTGATGCTAGACTATGAGAGAAGGATGCCATCTTCATTGTAATCAGGGCTTAAGGGACACAAATCCTCAAGGGCCTACAGCGCGAAAAGCAGATCAAGTTAAGGGGAAGAAACACATAGTTTTACTGTTCACAAGTATTTGAGCAAGGATCCTGTCCCTGCTCTCACCCACCCTGCCAGGTTAGGGAGGGAAAGTCAGGGCACAGCAAATCTTCATCTCCTCAGCCAGAGCCATGTGTTGATGAGGCAGGCGGAGATCAGCACAGAGTAGACCAAAGCCTCCTTCTGACGCCAGCTGTTGCACTGCTCCTCCAGCACCCGAAGCCTTCCTGAGATCCTCGTCAACTGCAAGGAAAGAAGTGGGTCTGTTATCAGTCCTGGGGCAAAGTGCAAGACACTAGCAAAGCCCCAGAAATGCAGAATAGCAATGGATGACAGGATGCTTCAGGAAAAGACCCTTCCCATCAGAAGAGCATTTGGACCCATTGCTGCAAGCAGTTGGAGAGTCTGGCTGTCTCCTGTAGCCCTACAGCTCCTCAGTGTAGGAGCCTGAAGAGTCAACAAACATCTAGGTCTTTCCCTGCTTCTCCATTAGAAGCATCATCTGGGACTAGCTTGGCAAAGCCGGCAAGCCAGGACAGAGCGACAGACCCCTGGAGTGTCCCCATCTACCCTCCTGTGGCTTTCCCAGAAAACATCTGCAGTCTTTCACCCTCCTCTCTCACCTGTTTTCTCATTGCTGCCATCTCAGCCATGCCAACCTCCTCCAGGGAGCTTTCCAAGGCTGGGCCTGCCTCCTGGGAGCTGGGGAGAAAAACAGAGGCAAATGGGCAAACACTACTCAAGAGGTGCAATTACCTTCCTGCACACGTGGCCCTGCCCAGGGAAGCACAGGGCCTCAGCCTCCTCAACCGTGCAGGTAGTGTGTGAGTGGCCAGGCCATGCCACCCAGATGCAGCATCAGGAACAGGAAACAGCACTTGCACAGCATCGAATGATTTATTTTTAACCCCAGTCATGCATATTTAGACCCCTACACCATGCATCCTGTAGTGATCACAGCAAAACACACATGCAGCAGACAACTAAAAAGAAAAAAAAGCACATGCTTATATTTCTTCAGAGTTCCAACAGAGAGAAAACATGATATTTACCGAACATCCATTTTCTGTAGCCAGAGGAATTCATTGGGGGTTGGATAAATCATCGTTAGAGCAACTGAGGCAAATACAGATCACAGGCCCAATGCCGCAATGGAGGGATGATTCTCATTTACATCAGCAGGTGAGGATCCAGCTGGTGGGAAGCAGGCATCAGCTGGGGGGAACTATCTGAGCAAGTGCATCAACCAGCAGAAAATGGTCCTGTTTTTGCTTAGATAAGGATTTGTTTCCCTCCAGTACCTCCAAATCCTGCAAGCTCACTTTGACCCCACAAAATGTATCAGTTTTTGCCCTTATAGCAAATTTTACTTGCAACTTGAAATATAAACAAGCAACCCAAGCATGCACCAGTTTCTTCCGTCCCTGGAGACAAAGCAGCCACCCCTGGGATTAGCCAACAGGCTCCTCTTGGAGATACAACCTGGCTACAGGGCGCACAGCACTAAGAGCTGTGTCTTAGGAGTAGCCACAGAATAAAGTAGATCCACAGTGGAAATCAAAATTGTCATGTTCTGTCTGTTGTTCCTAGCATCATAGACTAGCCTTACAACAGTTCATTTATAATCCAAAATTCCCCTGTGCACACTGATAACTCCCACAGACACTTGCTGAACATGTGACATAGTGTGAGTTAACGAGTGTCTAACACCGCTCCCTTGGAGACCTCAGGGAGGAGGGTATTTATTCCCCTTTGCAACATGACATTGATCTTGCTGAAGACAAGCCAGAACAGCGTGCAGAGATTCAAGGTATCTAGGTCTGAAAATACATTCGTAAGCTAACACCTCTACATAATGGAGCTGCAGTGTAAAATGAAAGTCACGACAGACCGAATATCCAATTTCCCCCAGCACAAAGCCATTAAAAATGGACACATCCCACAGCTTTTAATTGAAAAATCCCAGTTGATACAGGTGAACATGCATTATAGTAGAGGCTAGAAATTACCTTCTGATGACTCATACCCTTCAAGAGGTCACTATAATGGAAATATTCCAGTCTCTGTCCAAGGCCAGAATTTTCTTTATTAAATTTTCAGGATAAACAAGTTGGGCCAGTCATTTTTTATTTTTATTATTGTGTGGGGTTGCAAAGTTGTCACACATTAAAGAGACAACTTATGCATTTGAAGTGATGCAAACTATCAAGAACAGGCACTGCAAGGTTCTTGGTTTCAAAGGGAGACCAAGACCTGGGGCAGAGGCACAGGACTGATGCCAGCTACGTTACAGCAGCTCAGCAAGTTACCACCTCTCATGACACCATGGCCTAAACTTCCTCCACTGCTGAGGGAAGGAGGGAGAGGATCTTACATAGTCACTAACAAACCAGATCTGTTGGCATGTCCAGACTTCTTTAAAAAGCTACATCTGAAGATAGTCAGCCTCATAGGTTTAAAAGCAGGGATATCGTTTTGCATCATCAACAAACAGGCTCCAACTTTGCTGCTTGCACCTTCACTCCGGCTGGTGAGGGAAGATGCAATGTGCTGCTGATGGCATAGATGATGTACATACACGTGTCTTATCCCTCTCTCCTCTCTTTCTGTCTGGAGATTTTGCTCAAGGAGAATTAGAAGAATTGAGACATTTCTCCAGGACTGCTGAGTGCTCAGCAGCCTTAGAGCAGTGCAGACATTTAAGGGCTGCAAAGGCAGCTGTGAATATTTTAAACTTGCTGCAAATGCACAGATAACAGTGTGGTACAGAGTGGCTCCAGAATGTCCTGAGATGCTGAGGTCATTGTCTACCTGATCCATGGAGCACACAGGCATACTGCCTCCTGGGAGCCCCTGGCCATAGGTACTGGTTAAGTAACTCAGTGCAGCCAGTTCTTGCAAAAGGTAATTTGACCAGGATATAGCCAAGGGTGCTGTGAGTTTGCAGGAGACAGTGTCCTGGTGATAGACTCCGGATCAGGCAGTTTGTTCTGGATTTTGATTCCCTTCATACATTTCTCTCCATCGAGCTATCAAAGCATGCAGAAAAGTAGCACTTGCTTAGCACTGAAGAGCAGCTGAAATCCCAGGAATCTCATAGGAGGTGTTAGATCACTTGGGGTAACCAAAGGAATGGTATTAAGCTAAGCAGGAGACCCAAGCTCGGCTGTTAACAGGGAATATGCAGGCTGACTGCACTAGATACTCCTGGGCCAAGGCACTCAAAGCTGGTGGACAGGATAAGTAGGACATAGAGACAGGCTGCACAGGATTATCCTGCTGCACTGCTCCTGTGCTATGCATTGCTGTGAGTTATAAAGCTCATGGCTGGTTCATGCCTTAGTAAGGCAAAGGCAGATCCCTGCAGAGTGACAGGGAGGTGGCTCAGGACGAGCCAAAGTCACCTGGATGGCACTGGGTCTTGCAGAGAGTTCTGGACACGGTGGAAGAGCACCTGGCCAAGGAGGCACATGGTCTGGAAGATGTTCTGCACAGAGTAGATCCTGCCCGTCTGCACGAGGAGGGGGACCGGGGCGCTGCGAGCGGGTAGGGGGCACGTGTCCAGCCTGGGGTGTACACAGAATCATGCCTGTCATTTCCCAGCCTAGTACAGCACGAGCGCAGTCGGACATTTGGTGGTGCTCTTCATCCTTACAACAACTCCGAGCCTTGCCAGGAACACCACTAAGGAGGCCATCCACACAGATCTCCACCTCACTGGGCAGAAGAAACCCCCTCTACCAGTCCACAGGTTCAGAGGCACTAGCTTGACTCATCCCAAGCCAGTCATGGTAATGGGTGGTCACCAGACGATAAGGGTCGCAGAGGACAGCTCTCCTGCCACCCTGACGCAACCCTCGACTTATAGGGCAAAAGATGGTTCTGTTTTGGGATTAATTTAGAGACAGTTTCCCCACTGGAGAAAATTTCTCCACTTTCCCCT
Organism: Apteryx mantelli; assembly: GCF_036417845.1. NCBI lineage: Eukaryota > Metazoa > Chordata > Aves > Apterygiformes > Apterygidae > Apteryx > Apteryx mantelli. Next base: position 13,147,417 of record NC_089990.1, on the reverse strand, counting down.
TAACTAACTTCACGCAAGAGTAGGATTTGCCTATCACTACCTCACCCCACCTCGGGGACCAATCCCCAAACAGTTCTGGGTTAGTGCTCACCGCTCACGGTGCTGGCCTGGGCTGTGCAAGGCCAGCTGGGCATAGTCACTTGGAGTCCTCTCCTGCCGTGACCTGCTGCTGTGATGGCCCTGTTGGCATTAAACACAACCGCGTTAGCGCAGAGACTGCACAGGACAGCTCAGCCCAGCACCCTGCACCGTCTGCAGTGCAAGCACTGCTGTCAGCATAAGGAAAGCATTCAGTGGCAGTGGCATCACATGAGCCCCAACCTGGAGGACCAATGCCAGAGAAGGTGGGAAAACATGCTCTGAACAGGAGGAGGGTTAGCAACGAGGAGGCTGCCTGATATGGGGCTCTATTCAGATCAAAAATTTCTTTTTTTGCTGGTTTTCTTTTTTTTTTTTTTTGCACCTTACTTCACAGCTTATTTCCTCACATTTCACTTGGCAACATTGAACAAACCCAAGACCTGGGAATAAGCTGCAAAGCAGGTCATTTCCCAGTCTCATGCCTCCAGCTGATGAGGCATCCCTGTCCCTGCAGCAGGTGCATTCACCTGCCAGCACGTGTCCTGGAGCTGGGTTTCATGGCACAGCCATGCCCTATGCCTCCGGGACAGCCCTGACCCACCACCTTCAGCAGGGCCTCTCTGATCAGCACTGCTTAATCGCAGCCAGTTGTTGAGGTGGTTCCCTATAGTTTCACCCACAGTTAGAAGCTGTGCAGTGCCAGGGAAGGGGAATTTGAAATTTCAGCTGAGAAGGTGGATTCTGAGGAGAAAGACATGAAACTAATGCAGCCAGGAAAGGCTCTTGAATCCTAGGGAGGTAAAAGCACTTCAGAAGGCTCCAGGCAGTCAAAACAGCCCTACCCATGTCAGAGACCTCTCTTTGAATTAATGTACACAAGGTTAAAATCTGCTTTTAAGTTTGATACCAGATTCTTTTATGCTGCAATGATGAAACAGCTGTCTTATACTTGATCCAGGAGAAACAGTGATTGAAAAGGGACTTCAAAAGTGCCAGGTGGGGGTTGCGGGGGACTGAATCGCAGCCTGCGCCTACTCCAGCCTACTTCCTGCTCACAAAAAGCAGTAGGAGACCTGGCTCAATCCATGTCCCAGCATACAGGAGCCCAGCACACAGGTGTGTACTAGTTATGGGGATAGAAAGAGATCCCACTGCCTCTACACTCAAGCTCCTAGGTCAGGGTGTAGGAAGTAGCACTCCAGAAAATGAATTCAGGCTTGGGCTTATAACAGATCTCTGGAGAAAACCAAACCTAGGGATTGCTCCCCTCCCATGCTCCCGGGGGCAGCCCCATCTGCTCTCAATACAGTACCAGTCGTTTGCGTTTCTGGAAGCTTGATCTGTTGGCTACACGCAGAAAAGGGAGCTCCCCAAGTGCAGCGGGCTGAATGGAGGAGTCTGGGGACTCATGCACCATGATAGAGGGGACCTTCCTTTGCTGGTCTAGCAGGATGGGCCTCGGACCAGCATCCGTTATTTCTACAGAGAGGAGAGAGGGAAGAATTAAACCAATTTGAATGTGCCCCTTTGCCCTCAGAACAGGATGGAGGAGAGATCCACCCATGCAGGACAGCCAACCCTGTGTCTAGAGTTACCAGAAAGTACATCAGAAAACCATGCCCCACAGATGTGAGATGCAGGATAGCCGGGGTAGGCATGGAGGAAAGCAACTGGATGCACTACTCCAGGAAAGCAACAGCACCAAGGTTTGGGGGCTGTCTTCCAAGGAGAAGAGCCATGAGTCTCTGCATCCCCACGTGGGGAGTCTACCAAAGGCCAACAGGGAACTGTAAGAGATGTGGAGGTACAGATTCCTCCTTCCCAGACCCTCATCCCAACCCCATCCCCATTCTCAGTCTCCTTACAGCCTCTTATCTGCAAAGATATCCTGTCTGAGGCATGCACTAAAACATGTCTTTTCACTTAACCACCTCTTTTCCAGGACAACATTTTGGTCCTCACCTTTGGGAACAAGACCCATCCTGCCTTCTGTTGGTTATATTTGCCCACCTCTCCCCACCATGCTGCCCTGTCTTGTGGAAGAAAGCTGACATCTGCCTTTTCCTCTCCTCTTGCAAAGCAAACTGTTGAAGACTTTATAAAGGGATCCTTCTCCCTAGGATGTTACAGAGACCCATCGAACCTCAGCCACTCGAAAGGACAACCCAAGACATTACCTGCAAGAGAAATCCTATCCGGGATGTGCATCCGAAAGGAAGGAGGGACATGCTCTGTCGTTGGCTCCTCATCAACAGGGCTGAAGCCATCTGCTACCTTCAGCCTGTTGGGTACCTGCATGCTTTGATTGATGGCTTCTGTAAAGAGCAGGTCACAGCGGACTCGGTTCAGTTCCAGTCCCCAAAATGGCCACATCCTTTTTGTTTTCCTCAGATCACGTGGGCAGCCTAGGATTTCATACAGAGGAAGAAAAAGCAGCAGACTGCTGAAAGAGAGTGGTAGCAAACACCTCTTCAAAACCTGGCATCTGCATAGGACAACATAAGCGCTGCAAGACAGTTAAAATACAGAGAGAATCAATGTGAAAGATGGACACCAGAGGAGTTATCCCAGAGAGCTGGGTGTCCTAGGAAGCCCAGAGGCTGGGGCAGGGGCATGGGGTCCCAGGCAGGCTGAGAGCCACTATGGATGGGATCTGCAGCCCAGGAAGATGAGAAAGGAAAAAGCTCTCATGTGTGCCAGGAGCAAACCTAAGAGTTTAGCACTGAACAGCTCAGTTTATAATGAGTAAAGGGCAATAGATCAGCACACCTGTGGGAGAAGAGTACAGCATACACTAAAAACTAGTGAAAAAAGAAAAAAAAAATCCTTTCTAAAATAAAAGGTTGGGGGAGGCCTTGTTTTGTGTTCAGATGCTTTCAAGGAAAAGCGAGGTTTTCTAAGAACAAAACACACACTTGGATGATAAGATTACAGACTACCACAGGAAAAAACCTGTTCTGTGCCTCAGTTTCCCCTCTTTTTTGAGGGGGGGGGGAGAGAAGGATGAGAGGCCCCTTTGCAAAGTCTCAGGGCTTTACTGCCGAGAAGTGCTCTGGGGCACCAACTTCCCAGGTGCAGTTTTACGGGGCGATACAAGCAGAGGGCGAACAACACACATTCTGGGGAGGGAGACAGGTGAGGGCTGCAGAGGGGCAAACCCCACCAGCCCCCCGGCACTGGTCCCCAGCACCCAGACAAGCCACACGCGTGCACAGCTCCCTCGGCCCTCCTTGCTGCCCTCCTCAGATCTCGCCATGCCCAGAAAGGTCTTGCTTTGCTTCTAGGTCAAAATCTTCACCGTAGAAGGTGCCCTTGCTGCCCAGCACAGCCCAGACAGCCTTGGGAAGGGGAGGTTTGCTCTTCAAAGCTCCAAGGGGAAATACAGGAAGAGCTGAGCGAGCATGAGCGCACAGGGGCCCTGCCTGCTTTGATCACCTCCAGTGTCTATTTTTAGCACCTGGGTCTCTGATTTCCAGCCTGCCAGGCTCGCTCCGAGCCCACGACAGCAAGGGCTGCCCATGGCCACCCTCGCTGATGGCCCTCAGGGCATTTTGACCCTCTCAGCTCCATCCCTCCTGCCCAGCCATGCTCTCCAGCAGAAGAGGCTCTCTGGGCACAACAGGACCAAGTGACTAGACCCAGAGCCCAGAGGAATGCAGACAGCCTTTTCCCTCCTCCACGCTGGAGCCGGGGCTGGTTCAGCCCTTCCTGGGCCAAGTGCTGCCAGAGCCGGAGGTGGCCAGGGTAAAGCTGGGGGCACAGCTGGATGGTTTTCTGCCAGGTTAGTGAATTCAAGCACCTCTGCGCAAGCCAGCAAGCACCAGAGCAGGGAAGCAGGATGTGTCCTTAACAGCAGCAAGCTCTTAACTCACTCAGGTTGTCCTGACCAGCATCCAGCCCCAGCCACACTGGTCCCACAGACCAGCAGATCTGGCTCCGGGAATCCACCATGGCCAGGCAGGGTGGGAGAGGCAGTGCCCACAATGATCAGCATCTCCAGCAATTACCTGCCTCACTCTGCTCTTTTCTCCTCCTTCATTAAAAACTTTTTAATTAAAGAGACAGAAACTGACCCAGCATCAGCTGTAGCAATCTCCTGCTTCCAGCTGCATGTAAATGAGAACCCATCTCCACAAGCTAGGTTTGCAGAGACCAGCAACAGGGGTATCTGCGGGCACAGCAGCCCCCAGGCTCGCAGGACCCTGGCCGCCCCACACCTTCTCCACAGGCCACCCCACAACCCCTGCCAGGGGTCAGCATGTCTTCATGTGTGGGGTGGGTAGGGGACCTGAGGCACTGGCATGGGTGATGCCAAACAAGAGCAAGCATCAATGGTCCTGGTCCAACACTCCCCCCACCCATGAGCCCCTCAGGAGACCTCCTGGCTCCTGTAGCAGCAGACACCACCCCACACTCTCCTGCCCCAACCCCTCGCTACAACCCTGCCCAGTCACGATGCCCACACCCTGCCTCTGCCCACCACAGCCCCAAAACCGCAGGAAAAGAGGATTTTTGCAGGGACCCCCTGTCTGGGAGGGGGTCAGTAAGCCCCAGGGCTGTCCCAGAGTGGTGTCAGGCCCACAGGAGAAACGTACGTCAAGCCTTCAGCTCCACAGCCTACCGCCAAGGAGACCAGTGGGTTTTCCTTCACATTTCTGATGCTTTAGAGGAACAAACACCCGCATTGTTTTCATGTCCTGCTCTCTGAAATCAGCATATATTAATAATAATAAATCTAGAGAGGGAAGATCCATTCATTTTCTAATCACCTGTGAAACTGCTGCAGCTCCCAAAGAGCACAGAGACGGGAGGGGATTGAGAAGCAGGCTCTGAGAAGATTAAGCTATTAAGATGAAAATAAAATTCAGCTGTCAAAATTCATGAGAATAAAAGGCTTAAATGGCTAGATTTCCTCCTTTAACTTTCTTTAGGTTTTTCTATTTACTGCCAAGCAATCCCCCTCACATCAGCAGAAGGAGACAGCCTCTGAGGCTCAGGTCCTGCCCTTCTCCTTGCATTTGGAGCAGCAGGGAATTTCTGGCTCACTAAGACTGTGTGAGCAGGTCTAGAGTTGAGGAAGCCAGGAAAACCTACCCGGGGGAAGACCAACATCCTCACCCTGCTCTCCCACCAGCCCGGGCAGCCCCACACAAGCCGGCCGGGGGTGCCAGCCCGGTTCAGCACCAGTCCTTCGCCTCATGGGACCAGGATGCTGGAGGTGGCAGGAGGTGACACTGCTCGCAGATGTGCTCTTTGGCTTCAGGCTCTACCTTGTCATACCAAGAAGAGATGTACTAACACAGAGAAGGATGGTTTTTCACCAGGCTCAGGTCCTACAGGCTGCCACAGACAAGAAGTAGAGCATAGCAGGCCATGGCAGAGCCAGGGTAACCCCCTCTGCCCTCGGCATTGCCCGGCCTCAGCTGTCCTCCAGAAAGCAGTGCGGGACACCCCAAGCGGCCAAGGGCTGAGGGATCCTAAACACAACGTCCTTGCTCTGGTCACAGTGATGCCAGGAGGAGCCCTGCTCGCCGAGGGCAGAGGAACTCGTGGCGTGGGACACGTGCGCAAGGAGCCTGGCGAAACTCGCCGCAGCGGCGAGACCTGGGCGAGAGCAGCGCGCCGCTGAGGCTGGGTCTGCAGCCAGAGCCACCCTGGGCGAGCGCGCAGGCAGGCTCACGTGCAGGCCCCTGGCCCGGCTAAGGCTCGCGGCTGCGAGGCGAGGCAGGCGGCGAAACGCCCCCTGAGACGGGCTCCTGCTGCCCCCTCCCTGCCCGGGCAGCAGCGGCCCGGGGCGGCATCCGGCGGGAGGGATCTGCCTGGGGCTCTGCCCCGGGGCTCCCGCCGCGCTCTCGCCCCGGACGCGGACACGCTCCCCGCCGCGGCCAGCGAGCCGGCAGAGCCGGCACCCGCCGCAGCCGGCGTGGCCAGGAGCCCCGGCGCAGGCTGCCGCGAGCTGCTGGGCGCTCCCGTCCCTCCAGCCCGCAGCCAGCCTGGGGGCCCCGCACCCGCCAGCTTCCCGGCTGGCAAGGGGCGGGGGCGGGGGGGGACTTACTTTTTTGGCAGTTTAAGGCAACTTAACTAACCTGTAAACAACTGCTCTTCCTGCCCCGTGCAGCCAGCTGGGAGGTGATGTCAGCCAGGGCCCAAACCCTCCCATCCTGGCAGCCCGCCTGGGCACGCTTAAAGGCGCAGCCGGGCTGATTAATGAGTCGCGGCAGGTACTAACCAGCACGGCTCCTTCCCTGGGACAGCCAGGCGTCCGCCGAGCGGGTCTCGCAGGCAGCCCGGCCCAGACCCCCTTCCCCCTCGGCTCCTGCCCGGCCGCGGCGAGGCGGCTTTCGCCTTCCGGAGCTCATGGCTTGTCTCAGGCCACGGCCACGCAGCAGCGCCAGAAATAGAAATCAGAGCCGTGCTGCAAGCACCAGGCCATGCGGTCTCCTGGAAGGGCTCCAAGATGAGCCTCTCCTGCCGGTCCTAGGAGCTTTTCTCCCCTTTTCCACAGAGAGACATTATTGTTTGTAGCAAAACACTGCACAGGCGCTGAGGCTGTGCACAAGGGCTGCTTTGTGATGGGGCCTGCAGGCACAGCCCAAGGACTAGCAGGCACCATCCGAAAGCTTGTGTGAAAGTGGCATCTCTAGGGGTGCAGCTCCTGTTGCATGTTCCCCAGTGAACATCTCACCTCTGCTGTGCATCTCAGTGCATTTCTGATCACAAGAACTAACCAAAAAGGGGTACGAGCTGCACACATGCCATGCCGGCAGCCAGGAGACTAGCAGCCTGGGAGAGGAGAGACAGGACAGCAGCAGTGAGGATTTTACCTGGACCCTCTTCTGCCCCGATCACAGAGGTAATGAGTTTGCTAGTCCAGGCGAAAGGATGCCTTTTCCAGGGACAAGACCCTGGATCACAGCACTGGGCCTGGCACATGCAGATCTCCAGGCTTGGGGAGGGGAGTTTTCACCATGAAGTTGTTTTTTCACCAGGGCGTCTCTTACGTGCAAACTGAATCCTTCAGCTGGTTGCCAGAGCTGCTCACAGCGCGTCTCCGTGCAGCTGCGGGGATGCAGGAGCCCGGCTCCTTCCCAGGCAGGGGGGCAGGCTGCGGCCATCTGGCGCGGATCCACACCAGAGATAATCTTGACTGCCTCTCGGGGGAGTCTGCAGCGATAAAATGATCCGCTTCGGATGAACAACAGTTTTAAACACTTCTGAATGGCGATTGAGTCCAAGGCCTGACCGTAAAATCCGGTTTTGAAAGAGCTTAAAATAAATCCCACGCTGCCCTAGTCTTGCTATTTAAAGGAGATTATCTAAGAGGTTTAGGAGCATATAGGGGTACATCAAAACAATGTGGGCACCTAAATCCCTTCAAAGACTTTAGGAAATGCCTCCACACTTCATCTGCTGGTCAGGACTCACAATTCCCAATCATTTCCCAATTCTCACCGCATGCCTGGGAAGTCGGACGCTCCTGTCCGATGAGGGGGACTCGAGGCTTCGTTCCCGGCCCCACTGCAGCACACCGTGGGTCTCCAGCCCCGCACCCGGCCGCACAGAGGAGCTGGTCCGAGGTGCAGCCGTGCCCGGAGGGGTACTGGTGCTGTCCTCCCACAGCTGCCTTTGCAACCCGCATGCCTCCACCCCACTGCAGAGCTGAGCCCACACACCCACACAAAACGCAAACCCAGCTAGGCCTGGGAAGACATCCCCAGTCCCAGGAGTTCAGGAAAAAGCCACCCTGCACCACTCAGACAGTGAGGGTTTTTTAATAAATATCTTTTTGCACAGAAATATACCAAGTTTTACAGAATACAAACTGCAGGGATAATGACTGAGCATCAAAGACAGAGGATCCAAGAGTGCCCTTCTGTCTCCCTCTGGTCTTTTCCAGGCTCCGACCCAGACGCTCATCGTCAGGTCTTCGCATAACCCCACTTTGCTAAGGCTGAGAGGCAAAGTAAGGGCCTGGGAGGAGACAGACAAGGTGCCGACAGCCGCAAGCCCCACAGGCGTGGGCCCTGCCCCAGCAACGGCCGCGCTGGGTAAACCTGGGCTCTGGGCTGAGCGGACCTGCTGCGAGCGCACTGCTGGGACCAAGGGGGACAGCGGGGTGCAAGGCCACGGGCAGCCCACAGACGTACAACGGCTTTCGGTGCCGGTGGAGAGACTGGTGCTGGGGTGAACTCCGAGGACTGGCAGCGCTGGGTGTTTCTGGGCTAGCCGGGGCTGGGGGCGGTGAGCAGGACCTCCTTTTTAACCCATTATATGTTACTGGGAAAGGACAGGCCCATCACTTGGACCCTGCAAGTGGCTGCCCTCCTGGCTCAGGTCCAGGAAGGGGGACATGCTTGCTCCACAGCAAAGTGCCCGGCTCAGCCCTGCCCTGCCACCGCGACCACCCAGCAGCCAGAGGCGCCAGGGCTTGGCCCCGCTCCCATCCCACTGGTGTCCCCGGCTGCCAGGGCCTGGGGCACGCCGTGATCAGTCAGTTTGCACCTGTGCAGCCATTTCTCAGGGCAGCTGTGATTTTGTGCCGTTTCTCTTCCTAGTTTTGCTGCTTCCAGGGTTGGGGGGTCTCTTTGTTTCTCCCTGCCTTGTTCCTTTGTCCACTGAAGACTGAGAAACGAGGGAAAAGCCCCAGGGGTGGCCAAAAGGAGATGGGGGGGGGGTAAATTCCCCACTTAGGCCCTCAGCAGTCACATGGGGGCTGCCCCCAAGCCAAGGGCTCATGCCCCAATCAGAGGTTCATGCCTGCAGGGAACGGGATTGAAAGGAGGGGAAGGGGAAAAAGCTAGACCAGAGCATCAGCTCCTGTAAGCCCTTCGCCTCCTTGCGATCGGGAAGATGAGAGTCGTGGGGAGAGGTGCCCTCAGCTCGGGCCAGGCAGGGCAGGGGGGGTGCAGATCATGTGGTTAATGGGTCCCCTGTTATGTGCACATCTGCCCTTGTTTTGCCCCGTTAGCCTGTGGGCCTGAAACCCAGAGCAACCCACTAGGCCCTGTCCCCTGCTCCCAAGGGACCAGCCCAGGGGGGAGCACTGCGTTTTCAACTCTCCCATGGGCACCAGCATGAGATCTCCCCACATGTTCGCAGATGACAGAGGGATCTCTCAAACCTGTAAGATCTAGAAAAGTTCCCAACACCTTCATATCCCCCCATGCAAGATCTTTTTGCCCTCCCCTCCAATAAGATGAAACCAAGGGCCCAGGTAGGCTCTATCCTTACAGACGAGGAAACTGAGGCAGTGTCGTAGCAAGTGAGTTGCAACTTCACTCAGCACGAGGGGCAGAGAGGACAGGCTCTAGGGGGACAGTCTGTCTAGACCAGGCCCAGTCCCAGCAGCCGCGCTCCCACTTTCCAGGTTGCAGCTGGGTTGGCAGCCAAAGGCACTACCCGACCTGTCCAGCGAACAATCTCTGTTCTGCAAGTCCAGGTTGGGGCTGCCTGGGCTCAGCTCCCCAGCAAGGTCCTGCTGCAGTCCTCATCACCCTCATCACACTCCTTCTAGTGCCCCCAGCTACGCAACCACCCATGGGATGGAGCAGCAGCAGACCCTCCATGGCCGTGGCTACCAAGCTCTCTGCCCACCACAGGGTCTTGGAGGACAGCAGGGTCCCACAACCCCCCTTGCCTGCTCTGCATGATGAAAAACCTTGAAAAGAGGGCAAGGCAGGAGATGGAAGTTTGGGGTAGGGAAGGGGGCACCATTCTATCTGCTCCAAGCAGAGAGGTCCATCCACATTCTCCTGTCTGAAGAAGACAATGATTCACAACTGAATGATGGGAGAACAACTGAGATGGAGGTTTGCCAGGGACCAGCCACAGGACCAGTCTGTAACTGTATCCCACCTCCGTGGGAGACAGCAGGCAGGCAAGCCTCCCAGAGAGAGGAGTAGCCCTGCTGTTTAAAGCCAAAGGACCACCTTTGGCTCAAGGTCAGAGAAGACCCCACAAGCCAGCTCCACCGCAGCCAGCCGTCCTGCTCCCAGCACACCCTGGAGGGCTCTGCATTCCCCCCCCTTAGCACCCTGCAGCAGGAAAACAGAGGCCATCAGGAAAGGAACTGCTGGGACGCTATTCCAGAGTGACTTACCTCACGGACAAGATCACCACCAGCCTTCCCTCCTTTCAAAAGGGATCTAGATCACAAAACACTTCCAAGCTGTTCCTCCCTGTTCTCCAAACAATATCACCACAGGCAACACAGGAGAGACCAAGCTACCCACTCCCACCTAGTAGATAACTCACACGTGGGGGGAACTTTCTTCCCTGAATGCAGAGTGTGGACACTGACTGTGAGAACAGAGAGAAATTCACAGCACCCCTCCTGCATCCCCAACTCCTAATCAGAACCCCGAGCAGCAAAACAGGGTCTGGTGAAGACTGAGGTCTCAGCACATCATGAATCAGCTCCAGTGAACTTGGGCATGGAAAGGAACAACTCCAAAGACCCCTTCTGTCCCAACACCAGTCCCACGGGTGCCTCAGGCCCATGAACCAGTGTGTACACACGGTAGGGCTCCGCAGAGCCCCAGGGAGGCAGCAAGGCTGTTTTAATCATGGGAAATGTTATGTCTTTTTGAAGGGAAGGGAAGGAAATCAAATGCACCATGGGGAGACCCCCGCATTGAGACAGTAACAAGCTGCCACTCTGCTCTGGCTGCTACAGCACTTATGTGTGTGGAGAGCAGGGGGAAGGAGATGTCTGGCTGGACTCCAGAGCCATCCCCGTTTCCCACTCCCACCCCACTTTGGGACAGCTGTTTTTGGTAAGGAGGGTAAGGCTATTCTGTGATGGCACCAGCTTGTACAAGTGAGATGGGGTGCCGATTGGCACAGGAAGGGGAGGGGTGGGTGTGAGCGTGAGCATGAGAGTGTGTGAAGTGGCAGGAGGGAGGCATCAGATCCACTATTTGCCCGCAGCAGAGGCAGCGGCCACGATCTCTTCGTACTTGGGTGGCGGGTCATTGTAGGAGACGCTGGTCTCTTCACCACTGCTGCTCTCCGGGTGCCCTGTCACCTCCTCATAGGAAGGCGGAGGGGTGGCACTGGACAGTCTGGAGAGGACAGAGACTGAATGCTCTGGTGGGTAGAGGGTGCCATCTTGCTGGGGGGTGCCCCCTCCTCTGCCATCTCCAACCACCCGGTTGCTTGCCTCTCGCTGATACTGGGTTTCCCCTTGGCTTTGCGACCGTTCCCGGTACACCATGACCCTGGGGAGGCTGCGCCCCGTTCGGCTGGCCAAGTAGCGGTTCTGGGCATAGGAAGGGCGGTGGCGGGTGGCCTTTTGAAGCTGGCACCTCCAGATGATGAAGAGGGCGATGACTATCAAAAGAGCCACTCCCAAGAGAGGGACCACCACGTACATAGCATCTGAGCGCTCTGTGCTGTGTCCAGGGTCCTTGACGGAGTAGACAGAGTTGGTGTAGCCTTTCCAGAACTCCATCTGTGGGAGAAACAGAGAAGCAACCATCATGTACTTGCACGTGGGACAAGCACTACCTGACTACCACCAGCACCAGACACACACTGCCCTCTCTGGGCCCACAGAGGAGGCAGAGTCATTTGGCTGTTCCCCACCACCCTCACCAGGGCTCTGAACCATTCTGCCAACATCTGAGGCACTGTGGCAACCAGCACAAAAGACTATATGAACACACCTCCACAGTGGCCAACAGCCCTCATGCCATGTAGACATCAATTTGGCTAATGCCAGCCCCAGCCTGGAGAACTGGGGACAGCAACGGGAATTTCTTACATGTGTCATTTGAGTGCCAACTTGACCTGGAAATGTGGGCAGGGTGCCCTGATGCTGGCAAAGCTGAAGGCATTGCCTGAAAAGCGTAACTGGAAAGAAAGGTCACAGCATGCTGTCCGCAGACAGAAGATGACAAAAGAACACAGGAGAGACCATTCCCTCCTGTGCTTTTCTTCTGTGCCCCCAGCTTGCTAAGGTGTAAGCATCTCACACGTCCATGGGGGAGTAGGTTGGGACACACATACCGTCTTCTCTTTGTTTTCGAACACTTCCTTGACCTCCTCATAACTGCAGACCTCCTCGATGCACTCTCGCTCAATGGTGCCCTGTCGTATCTCCTCCAGGAAGCCGTTGGCTCGGGGAAAGCGTTTCAGGACCGAGTGGGCATTCCTGGCCCCCAGGAACACTGCAACACACAAGGCAGAGAGATGATGAACAGAGACAATCCTGTGCTCACCTTTGCCCAGTCAGGCTTTCCCCAACTGCTGGGCTGCAGCACAGGATTTTGGTGACACAGACTGGGAAAAGGGATCAGAGACACCAAATAGCCCAGGGCTGCAATTCATCTAAGCTCCTAGTACAGCAGGGAAAGCCCATCAAGGGAGAGCAGACCCAAAGGGGAACAGGGCTCTTGGGGTCTGCCTGGAGACTCCAAGCACCAGTAATATCCTTCCACCGGGGCTGAGATGCTAGAGACACAGGAAGTGGCAGGTTCAGAGCACACAGGACAGCTTAAGAAGAGAGAGAAGACTCTAAGAAGACTTGCTTCCTGCCCTTGACAGGATTTCACCCCACTTGCTGGAGGGCAACCGAGATCCTGCAGCGCTGGGGAGTGGAGCCAGGCCTGTGTGCCATGACAGAGGGTCAGCACCAAACCCAGCACAGTTTGTCACCTCAGTCACCTGACACACAGTTCATTACACAGCACTTCACAGTCCTGCTTTTCATCACCCCAGAGCCTCCCCTCTTGCTTCATACATCCACAGTCCCCCTTCAGGCCTGTTCAGTCCCCTCAGTGCTGCCAGCACCAGAACTGGGGATGAACACAGGCACCTCAAAGCAGAAGAGCCGCCCAGCATTGCTCCAGTCAACACCTCACTGGGGCATGGTCATACATGCAAGCAGAGCCAGCGCCGGGGAGGAGCCAGCCTGGGGATAGGAGAGCTCCCAGCAAGGAGACACTGAGCCCCCAACTCAACAGGCTAGAGCACACACAGCAGACAAGCTGCTTGAACAGATTTGAGGAAACCTTTTAGCATTCTCCAAGGACTATGGGAAAAGAGGCCAACCTCCCCAAATCCTCAAGCACTTAGCATCACCTCCCAGAGAAGGTGGGCCAGAGGCCAAGCAGATCTTCAAGCAAAGCAGTTAGGAGGGCACAAGGCAGCTGCCCCAGGCCCAGCAGCCAGTCACCGTAGCCAGGACCAAGCAATACCACCAATAACTTGGGGACATTGCCTGCCCACCAAATCATTGTTTCAGGACAAGCAGGTCCTCCTGAGCTTCCAGAAGGGCTCTGGGGGGGCAAGACCAGGCTCCATACAAGGAGGACAGACTGCGTACTGGAAGCTGGCATCCAGGCTGGAAGCTGCTGCAGGGTCATACAAGCTCAGGAGGCTTCAAGAACTCTGTACAGGACCCAGAGGAATCAGTGTGCCTTTGCCCCAGCCTAGGACCAACAAGGGCAAACATCTCCAAAACACGGGGACCACACAGAGGATGAAGAGTCAAATGCTGAAACCAACCTGAGAAACCTCATCAAATGGCCTCACATCCCCATCCCTATTGCCTTTTGGTGCAGAGGCTTTGCAGATCTTCCTCTGCTCCCAAAGCCAGGGAGCCTCTACCTTGCCTACATCAGCCAGCGAGATCTCACCACAGAGCATGAGTCAGGAAGCCAGACTGAGCAGTGATGGCATTTATTTGTCTGCAAAAGATATAGCTCCTTTTTAGCATCTCCCACCATATTCTGCAGGAGGGACACCTCTGTGGGGTGCAGGGAGCAAGCACCTAACAGAACCTGCAGCAGCCCAGAAAGAGATAAACGAGTTGTTACCAGAAAGCAGCTCTCTGCACAGATCATGACCCTCCCAGGATCCAAACATCCTGTGAACATATTTCATAAGAGAGCATTTCCGTAATGGAGCTCAGCACACCCAAATGGTGGACTGTCATCAACTCTTCCCGCCCAGCCACCTAATCCTGCCACTTCCCTTGAGTGAGACGAATCAGTTCAGCTGGCTGATCCACAGAAACCTATTTACCTCGATCACCCTCAGGCTTAGTCTTCCACTGGATCAACCAGATGAACCAACTCACACTGTGGCAACATCAACAGATGCACGACGAGGTGGCAAGGGGACAACTGGACTTTCCCATTAGACCAGCTTAGCTGTAATGCAAAAACACTCCTTCAGTAAGGAGCTTGGTAAAGGATCAAACATAACAGTAAAAAGTTACGTGCTTCTGTCATTAGGAGCCTTTTACCAGAGAGTGTGACAGGTTTCTTTCTGCTTAACCTTTGATTTATCCAGCTCCTAAAACAATGCAGCAAGATATTTCTGAGAATATTTGCAAATGTAAAGGCAGGGACAGGGCTGTGGCCATAAGCAGTTACTGCAAACTACGCCATCCCATGCTTAGAGGATTTTTTTGTGCTGTGTGGGTGCATTTTTCCCCCATGATTTATTAACGGCTTGCTTCAGTGAGAGAGTTTGCAGAGGGCTGAACCATTGAGGTGTGAATGAAGAACAGCATGAATGATGCGAGTCAGAGACTTCCCCTCAGAACCGACTTTATTATGCAAACTTTTTTTTTTTTTTTTTTTTTTTAAAACAAGGGCAACCAAAAAAGTGTTTTCAAGAGGCAGAGAAGATGCCCCACAGGAAGGCAAGGATCAGCTTGCCTCAGCTTTCACTGTTGAGAAGGGCTATACCAGCTGGACAGGGAGTGGGTTTTCAGGCCTTCTCTTGAGCCTTTCCTGAAGAAGAGGAGATTTCATAAAGATACCATCCATTCTGCAAACATCCCATCCTTCGCTGGAGAAGTCTGGCCTCAACTCCTTTGCCTCAATCAGGCTGCAGTATCAACTCTTCCCTCCTCAGCGCTTCAGTCTGAGCCTCTTGCCAACTTCCTCAGCATGTCTTGGAGCAACAGGCTTGGCTGCACATCTCGGGCTGTCAGGGTTTTCCATCCCTGCAGATACCAGTCATTTGCCCCATTCCTCGCTTTGCCATGCTGAAGTGGCCACTATGATGGGAAATAAAAACAAATAGGCAGGCAGGCAGATATCAAGAGCAACGTCCCAACTGAAAGCATGCTGGGACAGAGGCTTGTGCCTCTCCCCCCACCCAATCTCCCTGGGGGATCTAGAAATGATGGAACAGTAGAAATGTAAAGTGACTGCTCCCTCCCCTCTCCCACATGGAAAGAAAGTGCAAAGAGCTCTCACAAGCCTAGGGACCAGAGCAGGAACACCAATGGCCTTAGTAAACAAGAGCCTTGCAAACTCTTATCTCCTGCCTGGGACCCTCAACGCACATGAGGAGCAGACAGCTGAGCAGGAGCAAGTACTGTCCTCAAACCACAGGGCAGAGGAGAGTCTTCCCACAGCCCAGCGGTGTCAGTACTGACTCCTTGTGCCTCTCCAAGTCTCCCTGCACCAGCTAGAGCACTGGCATTCAGAAAAGGTCAGAGCTTTAGGCAGGGGGAACAAGAGCCAAGGACTGGGTTCACTGCCATCCCTCCTACATTTCCTAAGGTGCTGCTGGCCCCTGGTGGCAGGCAGGCTGGGTAGGCCATGCCACTAACCCACAGTTCTCCTGCTTGGCATGCAGAAACACCCTAAGGGCTGCTTCTCTTCAGAGTGACATGCAACTGTGTCTGGAAAGAGGCAGCCAGGGCTCCAAGCCAGGCACTGTGGGAGAGCACAAGTGGGTGACCATGCTGGCCAAGGGGACTGCTCAGTGGCCAGGGGCACTGCCACCATGAGGGGCAACTCCCACAACCAGCAAGGGCTGCTGAGCAGGCACCCAGAGGGCAAAGCTCCAGGAGGGAGAAAAGGTAGCAGCTGGAGGAGGGCAGGGGCCCAGCTAGGTACACACCTCATTAACAGAGGATTAAAACTGTATTTTAAAAACACTATTTGTGTCAGAGTCTGAAACAGCCTGAAGATCTCTGCTCCCTCCCCCAAGTGGCACAGCACAGATGATAAAGGAATGCATACCTGTCATCCCTGGAGTCCTCCTCCTGCCCAGCTTGACTACTGCCTCCACCTTCATAGCTGGCTCCGGTGACACCCCAAGCAGATCCCGAGATCCCAGATCTCTAGTACCTCCCTGTCCTGTTCATCATCCTCCAGGCAGTTCAGAACCACCGTCTTCCTTGTGTTCCCATCACATAGCTGCATGCAGCCTCCATGCAGGCTGCCCGGAAGAGCGAGGGGGGAAGGTTCAGTCCAGCTCTTTACAGACCACATGCCATTTTCCACCCTGCACCCTCGCTAGCCTCAGCCCAGCTTTAACCAGGCCAGCCCCCAGGCCCACTGGTCCCGAGCGGCCCTCTGCTAGGCACTTGTTCAGACACCAAGACCCAGCATGCTCCCAGCAGGGCTGACACAGAGCTGTTAAACAGCTGCCCAAGCCTCCACTGGAAACACAGAGCCTGAGTGAGCATCACCAGCCACACACATTACAGGGCAGCAAGGCCCTCAGGCTGGGAAGCTTGTGGGATGCAACTCATGGGCCACCTCCATGAGGAGCACCGTTGTTAGGAGACCCCTGTGCAGACCAGCAACCCCTGCAGAGGGGCCAGTCAGTCCAAAGAGCCTTAGGGAGTCATGCCTTGCACAAACAAAGATAATACAAATAAAGAAACACTGCAGCATCCAGGGAGTCCTAGAGAGGTCAGCGCTTCAGCACCACCTCTCAGCTTCCACCTTGCACAGGGGAGAGAGAAGCATAAGACAGGCTGGACCTCAAACCTTGTCCAGGGAAAACAGCCACTGGCATCTGCTCCCAGAGAATAACGGCCCCTCTCCCCCCAAAAAGCACAGACACAGGCGCCCCTTCCTTGAGAGGTGGCTGCAAAACACTCCCCTTCTCCCCTGCGGTGCCACTGCCACCTCTCTGCCTTGAGTGAGGAACACTTACTTGCCATGCTGCCTCACTCGGCTACTGGGGGCTCCCACCTACCTGCAGGGAAGAAAACAGGAGAGTCACTGAGAGCTCAGACTTCAGCCCAGCAGTCCCTGAAGCCCAAGCCCTCCAACACCCGGGGTCAGATCTGTGCAGAAAGCAGGGTGCTATCTGGTGGACCCATGACTGATCTCAGTCAAGCGCTACCTTTTCTGAGAGCCAAGGACTCAATCAGCCTCCCCACCCAACACATGGCTGGAGAGCCCAAAGCTGCCCAGGGTATCCCCAGTTCTCAGGCAACAGCATGCGTCACAGCGCTCTGAAAGACACAGCGATCTCCCATCTCCCAGCAGAAGGCTGTTTGGACATGGCCCATCTATGCTGAATTTCCAGGGCCCATGGCAGAAGGAGGCCAGAAGTACCCCAAGAACCCCCTCAACAGGAGACAGGTTTGTAACAGGAGTACCCACACAATGCACAGGAGAGAGGTGTGGAAGACGGAGGCTCAAGAACATGTTTTGCCATTACTGGCTTTTGTGGTTCATGTTTCCAAACTGCTTCCAAAAAACCAGTGTCCTCAGATTAACAACTAGATCATTGCCTAGACAGAAGACATCTGCTCCTCACTCCCTACCTACAGCCCTCCTAGGAAGGGAGGGCAGAAGGAAAAAATCAGGCCCAACCTTGCAACCTGTCAAGCACTTTGCTTTCTTTGAGTCCACAGAAATCAAGGATGCTCAGAAATGGTCAGCGTCTCTAAGAGACAGAGACTTCAACATAAACAGCATGGGACAAAGAGCAAAAGGGAGAGACTTTCCTTCACTTGATTTGGACACCCTTAAAACAGTCAGTGAGATATCTCCACCCAACAAGGAGATGCACATGAAGAACAATTAGGGATGTTCTGCTGAGCGTAGAAAGTGCATCTGGCACCATATTCTTCCTCTGCCTGGCCTGCCAGCTGTCATCAGCTGCTTGGGGCAGGTCTCTGCTGTACTTGTACAGCACCTAGCCCAGTGAGGGCCAGGTCTCTGCCCAAGAAGCCCAGATTGCTGAGACACATCCTAACTAGAAAGGGAAGAACTGAGATCAGGGAGAAGCCCTTTATCTCGTTAGAAGATCCAGCCTGTGTGTTAGAAGCTGCTGGGAACAGTCTGCTACTCTTCCCTCACAAAAGAGATTGATGGATACAGGTAAAGCAGTCATCTTGTTTTAGATCAACTTCACAGTCATACCAATTCTCACTTCTGCAACTCCTACCCACAATCTGCAATAAACATGGCTGTACTGTTTCCTCCACTGCTATAAAGCATACAGCACATTACATAGCAGGAGAGGAAAGGATACATACCTCCTCTAAAAGACATTTGGCCAAGCTAAGAGCAGCAGCAACAACGCAGGAGCTGCCTACACACCCAGTAAGGCAGTTTTCCTGCTGGAACAGCACCTTTTGCACTTCAAAAGCTAAACTAAACTAAGACCCACAGGAGTGAAAAATGTATTTCTGCAGAGGCAGAGTATATCCTTCTCTGCTCATAGGAGGAATTTTTTGCTTGTTTTTCGTGGTTTGTCTTTTCATCATGCTCTAACACTGAGCTAAACACATGAGTAGCGAGGCCCCTTCCCTTCCCCTCCCACATACTACCCACAGATCAGACTCTGGCCAAACCCAGCTCCCGTCACCTTCAAAGGGGCACCTGTGACAAAAATCACAACTCTGTCAAAAAACACAGGTGACAGGACCAAACTCCTATGGGGATTTATACTGAATGAAGGAGCAAAGGCAGTTAGTAACAGCAGGAATTAAAACACATCCTGACCTAAGATCCACGACTTTGGATAGTCAGTCTTGACCCAAAAGCACTTTGATTGGCTCAGCTGAAGTGAGGTCAGCGACAGCAGGCCATTCACTGGGTGAGCAGTGTTAGAAACAAATTTCTTAGAAGGCAAGAATCCAGACACACAGGAGGGTTGAAGCATCACCACCAACACAGGCAGTATCCATCCTCACCAACAGCCCACTTCTGAGTAAAACTAGCATTTCTCCCTGCCAAAACAAGGTTTCATATGGCTTCTGAGATTCCTGTACCAGGAATGGCAAGAAGCCAAGCAAGCCTGGAGCTGTGTGGCAGGCAGCTTCCAGAGCCAGAAAGCAGACTCTTTAAAACAGTTGTGAAACTCAGATTGTGAAACTCAGGCTGGAATTCAAGCAGAAGCAGGGGAAATCAGCAGAACAGAATTACATAAATCAATCTGCCATCTCCTGTATCTCACAGTCCAGACTAGAAGGCTGTTCACTTTTTTTTTCACAAGGAATCGCATACCTGATCTTGCTTCTCTAAGTCATTTTTATGGATCTCTGAGAGCAGTTTCACAGGCCTGCAGGATCTGTGCATCCCAGGTTGACAATCACTCCCTCACAGGCTGTGTCATCTATAAGCAAAGACTACTTGACCTGCTTTTTCTGTAATCAGTTTTTATTAAGAAAGCCAAGCCCACAAGATAAAATACACTGTATGGAAAACTTGCCATAGTTTCCATAACACAAAAACTTTGTACCACAGGTTATTATGGGCAGTAAGCACCACATCCCCCCCCATTTGACAGCAGTACTGAGTCACAGAAATAACACTGGACATTCAAGACCAGATTTGTCAGTGCGCCAGGCTCCACAACCCATGTGGTACATCAGGCAACATGTTTCAGGCGTAAGAGCATAGTGATGATGAGTTTGCAAAGATTTTTTTCTTTAACTTCTTCCAAAGAGGAGGGCTGATGCACATCATATCAGAGCTCAGAGATTGTTTATTACAGTGCAACAATAAACCAGGTCTACACAAGCCTAAAAGCATCACAAATGCCAACCTCTGGGTGTGTGTGAGAAATGAGGACATCCCAGTTACTCATTTCTATTTCCACATGCAAATTCCTAACCACCTTCACCAGCTCCAGCACCTCAGATGAGCAGGAAAGCTGGACCACCACACGCTCTGACAACACATGAGTAACATCCGTTCTGCCTCTGCTCAGCCAAATAAGCTGAAAGAAGCCTGAAGCTGGAGGCTGACCTCAGCACACGCCCACCCAATCCAGGTGGCCCCCCCCCGCTTCCCAACATGCGAGTGGCATTCACCTCCTCTGTAAATACCCCCACCGATAGGAGGTTGCTAAGGTAACCATGAGGAGGCGCGAGGGACGCAGCCATGAGAGCGAGGATGCTGCAGTCACACATTTGTGTCTCCCCCGGGCTCCCCCCATCTCCGCCCCTGCTCTCGTCACTGTTGCCAAAGGAGGAAATCGTGCTGGTAAAATATGGTGCGTGCGCAGCCCCAGCCCCCAGCAGACTTTGAGTAGGCATGGGGGGGAAGAAGGAGGTAGACTGGGAAGCAGCATCTCCTTGCCAGGTTTGGGGGCACTGGCACGGGGTGGGGGGTGATGCGCGGACCACGGCACCCTGCAAATACTACTGATGTGCCACAGCATACAGAGAGGCTGTCAGATCTCTTGGCATCACACTGTCACAGCTGCCAGCAGCCCAGCAAGATTTTAGCAATATTTGGGGTTTTCTGTGCCAAGATCCACATTGGGGTAGGAGAGGCTGCACCGGCTCCACTTGCCAGAGACAGTAGTGTCCCTGCAGGGTGCCAGGAAACTTCAACCTCCCAAAACAGCCCTCAGAGCCAATCCCATGTTGCCTGCCCTCATGCTGCCCCCCAGCCAGCCTCCACCCTGACCCACAGGACCCCCGAGGCTGCCCCTGTCCTCTCCTCCCTTCCTGACTCTTCCTTCCTCTGCTCCTCTCCATGTCAGCCTCCTCTCCGCCACAGCCCCAACACGGTCCCTGCCTTGCCTCAATGCCCAAGCCCAACCCCAAATCCTTTCCATCATCCCCAGTTTCTTGTGTCATCCCATATTAGGGTCTCCCTCTTAACTCATCTTTCCTGCAACCTCTTATCAGTCCAAATACTTTCCCAATATGTTCTTCCTACTCCCAAATGAACCTCATCTTCACATCCTCTGCCCCACATCCATGGTTCCTCTCTTCCCCAAGTGTCCAACAACCCCTTCCCTTTCCACCACCATGTCTCTTGATTCCCAGCTACAAACCAACACTCTCCTCCCTCCCTAGCCACATCCCTCCCTACAGCTTTTGGCCCATCACCCCATAACTCTTTCCATACCTGTACCTTACAGCTCTTGCCCTAAGCACCTCATAACCCTCCACATCACCTCAACAGTTCTTAAACGTCCATCATCTCATAACCCACCCCTCACCCACAGCTCCTGCCCCATCCCCATAACCCCAACATCACTCCACCCTACAAGTTCTGCCCCATCACCCCATAGCCCTGTAACTCCATAGCTTCTACTCTCATCACCCCATAATCATTCCTGTCATCCCACCGCAAAACTCCTAACCCCCTCATCCCATAACCCTCATAGCCCCATAACTCCTGCTCCCTTCATCCCATAATCCTCCCTTGTCACCCCACCTCACAGTTCCTGCTCCCAACACCCCATAACTCTGCCCGTCACCTCACCTCAGAGCTCCTGCCCTCATCACCCTCCTTGTCACTTCACCCTACAGCTCCAGTCCTGGGCACCCCATAGTCTTCCTCCTCACCCCACAGCCCCCCCTGCCGCCCCACAGCTCCTGACCCCTCACCCCACAGCCCCCCCACAACTCCTGACCCCTCACCCCACAGCCCCCCCCGCCACCCCACAACTCCTGACCCCTCACCCCATAGCCCCCCTGCCGCCCCACAGCTCCTGACCCCTCACCTCCTCACCCCACAACCCTCCTGTCACTCCGCAGCTCCTGTCCTACACCCTAGAGCCCCTGCTCCCTCACCCCATAGCCCCCCTGCCACCCCACACCCCGGGCCCGTACCTCATGGCGGCTCCCGCCGGCCCCTCGCCTCGCCTCGCCTCGCCTCGCGCTCCGCCGCGCCGCGCGCCGCGCGCCGCAGCCGCTCCCTCCCGCCGCCGGGAAGAGAGAGGCGGGGCGAAGCCACACTCCCGCCTCTCCCCACCCAAACACTGCCTCTCGGCCAATCGAACCGGCCGCGGCCAGCAACGCACCGCCTCCTCATCCCGCTTGCCCAATGGGAGCGCGAAGGGGGGAGCGGGCGGACCACTATGCCCATCCCCCCCAATCCAAGGGAGATTGGGCGAGCCTGTACCCAATGGGAGAGTGCCATGGCGGGACCGGGGCTGCCGCGGGGGGTGTTGGGGGTTGTAGTTCTGCCACTCACCTCCCCCCCCCCGGTTGCCACGCAGCGGGGCGTTCCGCGGGTGGCGCCGGGGGCCTCCCCGGGCGGGGAGACCGCAGTCACGGCCCAGAGCCGGCCGGGGCGGGCAGGTCCCCCGCGCCCCCGCTGGGCAGGCCCGGGAGGCGCCGCCAGGAGGCCGTTAGAGCTGCACACGCGGCGTTTCGTTTCCCCGCGCACGCGGCTGAGCCGCGGCGGGCTGCCTCCGGCGGGCGCCGCCCCGCCGCCCCCCGCGCTGCGGAGAGCCGAGCGCAGCGCCGGCGTCGGGCTGCTGCCGCTGCCTGCCCGTGCCGTCCCTGGCGGGACGCCCCGGCCGCGCCGCCGTGCAGAGCGCGGGGGCCTCCGCCGCCAACCCGCCCCGGCGCCTGGCCGCTGGCCTCCGTCCCCGCGTCTGACTGCCCCGGCAGGGGCGGCCGGGGGGGCATCTGCCCGGCCGGCGCAGCCCTCCTCGGCCCGGGCGAGCCGGGCTCCTGCCTGCCCCGGCGGCGGCCGCTCGCGCTCCCCTGCCGCGGAGAGCCTCCGCGCCACCCGCGCGTCCGGCCCTCGCGGCCTGCGCCCCACGAACGGGCACCCTCACACCGCCCGGGCTGCCTGCCGCGGGGAGCCTGCCTCCCGGGAGCGCACGGCCTCCTCTTCGTCGTCGTCGTCGTCGTCCTCCTCCTCCTCCTCCTCCTCGCTGTCCGAGTCGTCGTAGAGGCTGAGGGTGGCCTGCACGGGGAAGTTCTCCAGCAGCTTCTCCCCCACGCTGTACAGATAGTCGAAGGACTTGGATCTGGGCCAGAGGAGCCTGCGTGGGGAGAGCCCACCTGAGAAACCCCTGCCACGGGGAGCCCCGGCGGGGCGCGGGGCGCGGGGCACAGCGCAGAGCTCTGACGGCCACCGCCGCGGGGGCGCCGCGCGGCGGAGGACCTACCTGACTGGGTGGTGGAAGAGCGCCAGCGCCTTGTCCCCCGTCGCGTTCTCGGGTCTGCCATCCCCTGTCACGCCGTGGGGCCGGGCCTGCGGAGACACAGCCCGGGGTGGGCACCTGCCCCAGGGTCCCGCTGCCCCCTCCTCCTGGCGCGGCACGCGGGGACCGGGCGGGGCGCGGGGCCAAGTGGCCTCAGGAGGATGGGCGGCAGCAGGGTTGGGGACCTTTTCCACCCGCCGGGAGGGTTTTACACCCCCCCAGGCCTCACAGCCCCTGTGCAATGTCCCTGGAGGCTCAGCCTCCGCTGGACCCTGCTTCTCCCCCTGCCCGCGTGGCGTGCATCGTGGTCCCTGCACCCCCCCAAGGGAGCTGGTGCCCAGACCTCGCCGCCAGGCTTCGTGCCAGGGTAATCTCCCTCCGTGCTCCAAAGCTCCTGCCCAGACGCCTGCTAACCCCCTGAGGAATGCCTGCTGGCCGGGGAACGGGCGGCCTCATCCGGCCCCCGCAGGGCCCTCTGTGTTCGCAGGCTCTGCCCGGCGCTGCCCCCAGGGCAGCCCTGGCCCCGGGCGCCGTGTGGGCACGCTGGCTGCTCTGCCAGGGTCTCCCCCGCTCGCTGGCCCCTTCTCCTCCAGCAGCTCCTCGCGGAGCCCCGCCACCCTCCACGAGGCAGACAGGCTCAGGCTGACCCCGGCTCGGGGCCAGAAGGATGTCGGCCCCAGAGCCTGGGGGCGCTTGCAATGGGTGAATGCACCTGGGGCAAGAGGGCTGTTTTCTGCCTGCCTGGGATGGGGACCCCGATCCCCACAGTGGGAGAAGGGGGACCCAGCAGGGAGCATAAAACTCACAGTATCCATCAGCTGGCCGGATGCCTCCTCATCGCGGGGCAGCCAGGGTCTCCAGAGAGGCAGGTCTCTAGGGGGAGAGCAGGCTCAGCACCACCGCAGCCCTGGCCCGCTCCCCTCACGCCGTCCTCATCCGCACCCCGGCTGCCTGCCCGCTGGTGCACCCATGCCACCCCAGACCGCAGCGCCTTGGCGCTCCTCTCCCTGCTGCCCCCCGGGGACGCGGCACCCCCGGCATTGCTCCCCGGGGTCTGCGCCCTCTCCCCCAGCCACAGCCGCTGGGATGGTGCGAGGAGCAGCACAGCCTTCACCCCCGCGCCTGGCTGCAGCCTCCCCTACGCCCATCGCCACCAGGTGTCCCGCGCACCCCTGCCCTGGCCCGGCTTCCTCCAGCCCCGGCTGCAGCGCCCACGGTACCTTCCCCCTCGCTCGAGCCGCTGGGCCGGGCCAGCCCCAGTCGCAGGCAGCCGCGGCCAGGCAGGAGGCAGGCGGCAGGCGGCAGCTTCCATGGTGGCGGGCAGAGGCGGCAGCGATGTCCCCTCCGAGGTCGCAGGCCCCGTGCGAGGACGCCTTTATAGCCCTGCCCAGGCTGGTGACTCACAAATTCTTCAGGGCAGGGGCCAGGGAGCGAGGGGCCAGGGGTGCGGGGGACAGCGGTCCCCCAGGTGTGAAATTTGTCCCAGTTGTGTAAACAGAGGGTTGGGGGGGAGGCTGGGAGCGGGGTGCTGTGATCTCTGGTGGAAAAGCAAAACACAGAAGGGAAAAGTTAGACACCATTTGTGAGAAAATCTCCAGGGGGGCCAGGGGGGAGCAGGGGAGGGCAGGGACAATTAACGAGGATGATTAAGTGCTCTTTGTAGCCATTTGCATAAGGCAGGGGGGACTGGGGGAGAGATTGGGAGCGCTGGGGCAGAACGATGGGCACGCAATGGGCATGGAATGGGCACAGTGTGATGGGCAGCAATGGGACAGTGCAATGGGCACGCAATGAGGACAGTGTGAGGGACATGCAATGAGGACAGTGCAATGGGCACACAATGAGGACAGTGCAATGGGCAGCAGTGGGCACAGTGTGACGGGCATCAATGGGACAGCGCGATGGACATGCAATGGGACAGTGTGATGGGCAGCAATGGGACACTGCGATGGACACACAATGAGGACAGTGCAATGGGCAGCAATGGGACAGTGTGATGGGCAGCAATGGGACAGCGTGATGGGCATGCAATGGTGGCAAGGAGGTGGTTGAAGGGTTGCACAGGAGAGAACAAGGAGGGAAGACGGACCTGCAGGAGATGCACCCCAGCTGTAAAGCAGGGCAATAGCCATGCTCAGAGGTTCACAGACCCTGTTGGGCTCACCCCAAGGAGGTGTCAGGCACTGCCAGAGCAGCAGGAGGGCAAGGGCTGCTCCTCTCACTGGGGCCGGGAGCAGGGCTGGCCCCAGTGTGAGCCAGATGAGGGTGCAGGGTGGCTGTTGGAGATGCAGAACGGGACAGAAGGCGCGAGCAAAGCCCTGGGGACCGGGCCCTCCCCTGCGGCTGCCTGCTCTGGGTGCTTGCAGCTGTATCACAGGTTGTTCCAGGAACAGCCTCCTGGGACCAACCTGCCTTCCTGGTTTCTCCCCTCTGGCAGGAAAGGCTTCAGCCTTCGCAGCTCAGGGCAGTGCTGGGGCACAGCAGTTCCAGTCTGGGGCTGGAGCAAAGGAACAGTGGGATTTTCTCTGCTGAATCAACGCGAAAAACCCACACAGAGCTGGCTTGGCCAGGGACCAGCTTAGGACACCCCCATTACCGAGTGTCGCCTTGCCCGAGGTGGCAGGAGCTGGAGGCTCCAGGCACATTGCGTCCTCCTGTGCCAGATCCAGACCTGCGTCACCCCAGACAGTCCCACGCACCACTGAGCCATGGCATGGCACATGCTTGCCATCCTGCAGCCCGCTGTATCATTCCCTCTTTGATCCTTTGCTGGTTTCTCCAGCGCCAAGTGCGTCCGTGAAGTGCCTCGAACCCCCGGGCAGGCCAGCAGCCCCGCCAGCACACAGGGATGGGGACAGCAGGCACATCAGGTGCTGAGCTCTGGGACAGTCAGTCCCTGCCTTGGAGCACGGTGAAGCTCGCCTGTGCATGTCCCTAAATGTTCAGCACCCACCTACTGGCTCAGACAGCTCGGGAAGTGCGCGGAGTGCCTGCGCTTGCCTGGGAGAGCAGAGCTGTGCACTCCCCCGGCAGCATCTCCTGGCCAGGAGAGGGGACCGGCATGGGGGCTCTCCCACTGTATGCTTTTTTCACCCAGAAATGTCCCAGCCCAAACTTTGCAAGGCAATATTCACGCCGCGGTCAAGAGGAGAGGCTTTCTGCCTGGAAACAAAGCGGAGGAGAGCAGGCGTGCAGTGAGCCCTGCTCGCAGGTGACACTGCACGGGGCACCCTGTCCCCTCCAGGACCCTCCCGCCTGTGCAGAAATGCAGAAATATTTGCTGCAGCAGGGATGGGACATTCGGCCCCCGCGGTCCATGCCAGGCCCTGAATGACGGGCTGCGACCCTGGCTCTGAGCAGCCCTCCCCTCTCGCCCCGCAGCAAACAGCCGTGGCGGGGAGAGCAGCACAAGCCAGCCCCACCTGGGGTCGGCACACAGATGAGGGGCATCAGGGTACCTGAGCCCCCAAATTCAACAGAGCTCCTCGGATCAAGAGCTGGGGGAGACGTGAGGGGCTGGCACCCCTGCGCACCTCCCCGGGCTGTGCTCCCTGCCGACTGGCTCTCCCCTGGCTTTTCGTGGTCTGGACGGTACCGGGAGGTCGAGGGAAGCTGCCCCTGCCGCCCGGCACGACTCACCCCGGCACGGCCAGCGCTAGGGGTGCTGCGCAGGCAGGTCAGCCTCCCGCTCCCTGGAGAGAACGAGCTTCAATTGGGGGCAGAAAAGGAAAGAAAATAGCAAATGGTCCCTGCTGAAGCTGTGCCGTCAGCGTCCCAATGCCCCTGTCCAAATGCAGGCCGGGCCGGCTCGGCTCCGAGCACAATTTGTCGGCGGGGGCCCTGCCTGCCCCTCTCCATCTGCGGCAGCCGCGACGCTGGAGGGGGCACGGCGCGAGCCCGGCCCTCATTACCGTCCCCATTTGCTCCTCATTTGGGCCAGGAGTCTTACAAAAACAAACCCCGCGGCGGACGAGCGGGACAGGGAGGCGTGCGCCAAAGCCTGGGCTCGCCGCGCAGGCGGTTTAGCCCACGGCATCTCCCTGCCCCGCCGACCCCAGCGCCGGGCAGGCGGCCCGACACGGACGCGTGGAGCGGGGCGCGTGGTTGCCTGCCCCAGCGCATCAGGGCCGCCCTGTCTCGGGGCACTGGGGTGCCACGGGACGCCGCGGCCTCGCGCCCAGCACCAAACGGCGGCGGTACACCCTGTCCGGTCCCCAGCACTGCCCGAGCCCGGTCCGAAGGGTGCTGAGCGCCACAGGCAGCGGTGTCCCCGCTTCGTCCGCCGCGGCCGTGTCCCACGCCACCCCGGCCGTCGCCGATGGCCAGCCGCGGGGATGGCGGCGGCAGGGAGGAATTTGGCTTCGCCCCCACAGTCTGCAGCAGGTTCCCGTCCTCAGCTCTGCTTTGCTTCGCTCCACCCATCTTTTCTGCCTGCCTTTCCCCCACGCTGCACAAGCTCCCCCAGCCTCTTCCCCAAGCCGCACAAGCATACACCTACCCGGATAATTAATACGAAACAAGGCGTCACAGCTCCCCAATCCTTCCCGAACCCGAAAGGGTTTAATTCTGCTCCACGATAAGCCTCTGATCCAGGCTAAGATTTGTGCGTGGATTTTGCAAAGCTGCAGCCAACAGTTCGCAGTCCTTTATCCCTCCGGTCCGGGCCCCCTCGCCGCCGGCGCTGCCGCCGGAGCCACCTTCCCCCAGCCCTGGACGACCCATGTCCGCAGCTCGAGCGCCCCTCGGCCGCCGTCAGCCCAGCTCCGCGTCTCCGGCTGCCGTCGTAAGTACAGCAAAGCCCTGGGCGCTTCCCACACGTGGACCCCAAGGAGTGCCCGTGGCGTGTTATTTTGCACCCCGTTAGCAGCACCCACAAGACAGGGCAGAAGGGCCCAGGTCCTAGCTAGAGTCTGGGAAAGGAGACAAAAAGTTGGGAAAGTTTGGTACCAAACATTTGAGGTGCTGAAGCAGGGGAAGGAGAAAGGGGCAGAGCCGGGGGAGGCTGTTACAGCCGAGCCGGGAGCTTTCCCAGGGAGCGAGGCCGGCGGCCTGGTGGTATCAGTGTTAAGACAGCCCGGTTTCGCAAGACACCGCGGGATGGGAAATTTTGAAACAAGGTGAAGGGAAAAACAAACCACCCTGCTCGGCAGCGTGTGCCAAAGCCCGGCCGCCCGTGCCCGGGGCAGCAGGCCGGAAGCGAGGACGCAGCGGGGCCCGAGGGCGGCGAGGAGAGACACGGCCGCCGTGGCGCCTGCGAGCTGCACCCCCAGCGCGCCCACCCTGCGCGGGACGGGCAGGTAAACATCGCCCGGCGTCACCCCACTCGGCCCGGCACTCCCGGGAAGCGGCCTTCGGGCTGGCCCCGACGTGCTGCTAATGAACGCTCCACTCTGACGTAGCTCTGCCCTCCGCGGCCCTCTGGGCTTTCCCGAAGAAGCGGCCATCGCTGTCACATGCCATCCCTCCCAGCACCGTCCCCAGCAGCACAGGCAGGGTGACGGCCGCGTTTCTGTCTCAGGCGGGCGCTTCCCTGTGCACCGGCCCAGCTGGATACCCTGCCGCTTGCGGGGGAGGTTGGACGGCAACGCAACGCCCTAGGTGAGCCCAGCACAGAGATGGGGACGGGGAGCAATCCTCCTCCTCCAGCTCTCCAAGGAAGCTCTGGGGCCACCACCCAAAATCACCTCCAGCAGGTCCCACATGAGCAATGCACAGCAGCAATTTCGGCTTTCTTGCCAGAGGGCGTAGCAGAAAGCGCAAGGTTAGCTGGATTCTCAAAAGCAGCCTGATGAATTCATAGCAGCAAAGGAGTATTTCCACGAAACGCAGAGCTACAACACATGGGTGCCGCTAACACGCAGCCGTCAGCCCTGCGCGCAGTGGCATCCCACGGGTTCCTGCGTGCCAGGACAGCCGGCTGCCCAGGGAAGGCAGCGGGCCCCTCCACGCCGCGGGGGCTGCCGGCGCTTCGCTAGCGGGGCCGGCTCAATCCCTTCCCGCGCCCGGCAGCGGCCCAGCGCAGAGGAGGGCCTTGGCGGTCTGGCGTCCTTCCCAGGCTCTGCCTCTGAAGTTCAGCTGGGAAGATAGCAGAGGTGAAAGGGCGCTTGGCGTTTCTCCGGAGGCTCGGGTCAATCGTTAATCGGGGAGGGATTGCTTTTCACTCTTCCAGGTAACCTCTCCTCCCCCCGGCTCCCACCCACACGCCGTTGCCCGCACAAAACCAGCACCCCCGGGAGCGGGGTGGAGAGGAGCCGCCGGCCGGGCCATGGGAAGGTAGGCACGCGCGGGAGAGCTGCCAGCGAGCCGGGCGAGAGGCAGCGGCACAGCGATCCCCGGGGAGGTGACACGCGTGCGCCAACATGGTCTCCGTGGGGCTCCAGCTGGTGGGCTACACCATGGCTTTCCTGGGCTACATCGGCACGCTGACGACCACACTGCTGCCCAGCTGGAAGATCAGCTCCTACATCGGCTCCAGCATCGTGACGGCCGTGGGCTTCACCAAGGGGCTGTGGATGGAGTGCGCCACGTACAGCACGGGCATCACCCAGTGCGACATCTACAACTCCCTGCTCGGCCTGCCCGCCGACATCCAGGCGGCCCAGGCCCTGATGGTGAGCTCCAGTGTCGTCTCCTCCCTCGCCTGCCTCATCGCCATCATGGGCATGAGGTGCACCATCTTCATGCAGGGCTCGCCAGCCAAGGACAGAGTGGCGGTGACGGGCGGTGTGGTCTTTGTGCTTGGGGGGCTGCTCTGCTTCATCCCCATGGTCTGGAACATCCACGTGGTGCTGCGGGATTTCTACAGCCCCCTGCTCCCCGACAGCACCAAGTATGAGATGGGTGAGGCACTCTACCTGGGCATCATCTCTTCCCTGCTCTCCCTCATCGGTGGCTTCATCCTCTGTGCCTCCTGCCCTCCCCGGGACTCACCAGACACCTACCACAGCACCTACCAGCCCCAGCTGCTGGCGGGCAAGGGCCCCCGGCCCTCCACCAGCCAGACGCAGAAGACCAAGAGTGAGTTCAGCTCCTACAAACTGACGGGATACGTGTAGAGGGGCCCCGCAGCTGCCCTGATGGCAAGGTGGGAACCCAGCTGGCACCTGCCCCGGCTCTGCGAAACTTCTGGGCTGGTGCAAATGGCATCTGGTAAGAGGAGAGACCATAGCAGTGTCTCTCGCGCTCAGCCCTCTCGCTCGCACACATGTGCTCGGGGGAGGGGGGTTCAATCTGCTCTCCCTGCCATTCCCTCAAGAGCCTTGCTACTGTTTTAGAGATCCCAGCTGATTACCTAAGTTGGTGAAAAAAACAAATTTGACTGCTGTTACCTGCTTGGTGCAGCGCGGCGCTGTTAGCTTGCAGGGAGCACCTTGACAGGCGGAAAAGCAGCGATGCCGCAGCCCGGGCACAGGTGGCTGCACTGCAGGGAGACCCCAGGCACGCGGTGACAGCAGCCCCAGCAAGCGTGCCGGCCCCTGGCTGCCTCCGTGGGGCGCCCCCAGGGTTAACCCACTGGGTCACTGCATGTACCGTGTCGCAGGGCCAAGCAGAGGCATCGCAAGGGCAGTTGGGCATCCACGCGGGCCCGCTGCAGGTCAGGAGTCACCATTGCAGGGTCGAGTGCTGATTTCAAACCAGTTTTGCAATAAATCTGTGTTTCTAGCTGGGCTGTGTCTGAGCTTTCCTCCAGCACCGAGGGCCCGGGGGCCTCCCCACGCTGCAGGGGAGCCCGGTGGGGGATGTTTCAGAGGGACAGGGTGACCATGTGCCCATGTACCAGCTGATCCCGCTGCGGCCGCTGCTCCACCGGTGCATGATGGCACTGTGGGTGCCGGAGAAGGAAAGGGAGCAGACCAAGGAGGTGGGCGGCAGCGCCGGTCCAATTTTGGCCCTGCCTATGCACTGGGTGGGCAAAGCGGGGGGCAGCAAGGTGGTCCTGCCTGCAGGGTACGTGCCCATGCAGAGGTATCACCATGGCCATGGCCCAGGGCCACCTGCCCCCAGCAGCACTTCTCACCTGGGGCCCCAAAGAGATGTGGGGCAGCAGCGGGTCTCACAGGGAGGGTCAAGCAGCACTGGTGGGGGCACGTAGGGAGCCCCTTGCTCTGCCCTGTCCCCCTCTTCTCACCCCACAGCTTTGCCCCAGGAGCCCAGAGAGAACGGGCACACGCTGACTGGGGGCAGTCCCTGCCTGGTTTCTCCTGGGAGACTGCTGGGTGGTCACAAGCATGTCTCCCGGGCGCTGGCAGCAGGGTGACGGTCCCCTCGCACCCACTTGCTCCCAAAGCGCCTGCAAGGACCAGGCAAGCTCAGCTTCATCCTGCACCCGAACCTGCCCTCCCTCTGGAAACCCTGATGCCCCATCCCATGCTTGAATCCGCCAGCCATGTGCAGGTGCCACGAGGCGCGCAGGCTGAGCAGAGAGGCAGGACTCCACTGACATTAGCTTTTATCAGAAACATCATAAAATGAGAAAAAAAAAAAACATTACCAAGGGAGCAGGGGTAGCTGCAGGTCCTGGCTGCAAAGGGCTCCTGGCCATGAGGGTAATGGGACATGGGACCCATGAAACCTTCTCCCCTCACCCCCTTGCAGCCCTGGGCTGCTGCAGCATGAGCACAGAGGGAGGGCAGAGGGGAGGACGCTGTGGACTGGTGGGCAGCGGGCAGGACCCAGCACCCACTGCATCCCCATCCCCGTGAGGCAGCCAGCACCAGGAGCAGGGCCTGCATCAGAGGCAGCAAGGACCCCTCTTCCCCCGGCTCCCCTGCCCTAGGAGCAGTAGTGCCTCGGCCCCCCCACTGGCCCCTCGTAAAGCAATTTAGATTAGGTGCTGGAAAGGAGGGCATTGGGTTCCCCGCTCAGGCGTCACTGTTTCCATCATTAACCTTGCACGAGTGAAATCATGTTTACCTGCCGCGCTAACGCTCCTGATAATCGTGTGAGTCACGCTTTCTCCCCTCTTGGCCAAGGGAGAGGCCACCCCGGCCATCCCCACAACACGAGAGACGCTCCTGAGGTCACCAGGGATTTTGAGGCAAAGACCAGTCACCCACCTTCTGCGGCACCGGGACGAAGCCCAATGCATTACTGGGCATCGCTCCCACAGGGGAACGCGAGACACGGGGCCAGTGGGGACGGGGCGCAAGGAGGGCAAGCACAGCACCACCGGCCGCTTCCCCCAGGAGCCAAGGCATGGCCCTGAACACGGGCCCTGGAGTTCACTCAAGTCCTTCATCGGTGAATGTTTTGTTTCTTGGCAGATGACGCAGAGAGGAGGCTTGAAAATATTTGGCAACAGGCATGCTGCCTCCGCGTGTCAGGAATGCCTGCGCTCAGCCCTCGCCCCTCACCTCCTACCTGGGGCCGGAGGGCTGGCGGGGGCCGCGGAGCCGGCACAGCGCTGCCTGTGTCTGTGGTGAGAGACTTCCCTAAGCAAACAAAGGGGCGCTTGAAACTCAGTCTGCAGTTTTGTGGCTGCTGCTTTTATTAATGCTTTAATTCAAGCACCAGAGAGAAAATTCCCATTTTTAAGAGAGTCGGCACATATTGCCCATGGGGGAGAGAGGCTGCCGGCAGGGTGAGAGGCGCGGGTCGATAAAGCAAAAAGCTCCCATACGAGAAGGCCCTCGGTGCAGGACACGACTGCAGGGCCGAGGACAGCATGGGGCTGGAGGCGTTTGGGAGTGCGCTGCCCCAGCAGAGGCTCTCCGAGGGGGCAGGTGCCTTTGGGAGAAGCAGCCACTGTAAGCACACTCCTGCCCGCTCCGAGAGCTCGGCTCTGCCGAGCATGCTTGGGGTCTCGCTCTGCCTTTAAACCAAACGTTTGGCAAGAGCAGATGCACCCAGCCTCGACAGCCAGCACGGGGCTGGGGAAGCTGCGCCTGCACCGCTGTTGCAAGACGGTGAAACCAGAGCCGGGGGAAAGGCAGCGAGAAAATCCCCTGGAGGTGGCACGGGCCCCGGGGGGGCTGCAGCAAGTTGGGTGCTGGCGCTTCTTGCTTAAAGGCAGGCCGGAGGCCAGGGAAAGGCACTGAGTGCATGAAGGTAGGTTATCCCCGCCTCTCGCCATCGCCCTGTTTCCTGTGACTGAGATAAACCAGGTCCTTGAGGACAGGTTGGAGGCGGCCCAGCCCCGGGCTGGAGCAGACGGGAAGCCCAGGCTGACCCAGGAGCCTCTTCCCTCTCGCAGGGCTCCGGCACCTCGTTGCAGATTGAACATCACCAGAGCCCGATGTTTGGGTGGCTGTGCTGAGCCTGGCCAGAGCGATGGAGCCAGCCTCGCCGGTCGGTACGGGCCGTGGCCACACGTCACCCGCTGCGCTCCTCGCTGGCATCGCGAGGAGGACTGGCACCTCTCGGCCCCTGCACTTTCCTGGGGCCAGCTGGGCACTTGGGCAAATGCGTGCTCAGCCCTTTCCCAGCAGGAGAGCCGCAGCAGAGTGGGGCCCCAGGCGGGACATGAGGGATGCAAGCAGGACACGGGGTGGGAAGCAGAGCGGAGCCACCACCTTGCAGGGCAGCATCCTTGGAGCTGGGGAGTCTCGGCCCCGCTCAAGAGGGCCGAGGCCTTGCTCCGATGACTAATCCCCTATCGTGGGGAACGAGTCCTTCCCTGTGCACCTCCTTGTGCTGAAGGGTGTCACAGATGAAAAGAGGGGGCAATAAAATATTAACATGCCCTTATCTGCAAAAGCAATAGAGGCACTATAAACTTGCCCAGCACACAGAAACCCACGGCCGCACCTGGGCCAGGGGCTGTGACCTCATTGTACGTCTGCGAGAGCCACGTTTCGGTCACATCACCCCCTCCCGGCACCTGCACCCCAGGCTAAAACATTATGTGCTGGTCTCCAAGCCTTTTGCAGCCAGCCCTGTCCCCTACCACTGCCCCCGGGGCCTTTCGAGCTCCTTGCTGCCTCCCCTGCCCCCTGCTCCCTGCCCTGCCTCAGGCAAGGGAGCGTGCAACGCCCCTCTCCCCGGGACATCCCACCCCATGAGACATCCCACAGGAGAAGGCAGAAGCTCACCCCCGTCCCCAGCCAGACCATGCGCCTCCCTGCAAACCACACCAGGCCAGCAGAGTTTAGCCCTTTCAGCACCCACAGTGACCAACTGTTCTGGTTTTAATGGGAGACTTTGCAAAGGTGAGATAGTCAGAAAGCAGCAAAAGGGACCAGGGGTTGGGATCTGGAAAGAAATCGTTGCCCTTTCCTACAAGCGGAGAGGAGGTGAGGAGCCATGGGAGGACCCTGTGACAGGTTGGGGGACCTGGCAGTGATGCACGAATACGAAGCCAAAAGACCATGCTGCCAAGACCACAGTAACTACAGTTACTGTGCAAACAGAGCACCGTGGAGTTGGGGAATGAAGACTTTTAAGATGCCAACAGCAAATAGCAGCAGCAAAATTCACCTGGTATTACGGAGCTCTGGGAATCCCACAGGACATCACACCAAATCACCAGCAACTCCTCTGTCCCCACAGTCAGGCACGAGAAGAAACAACCATGGCACCTTTGTCCAAGGGACCACTTGGAGTAGGGCTGCAGGAAAGAAAAAGCAGCAGCAGCAGCTCATGAACACAGAAAACAAGGAAGGATGAAGATCTTTAAAGAAAAATATGAGGGAAATAGGGCAGAATGGACTGCACAGCACAGCAGGGGAAACAGACCTTTGGGTACAACAGAGGAGATTGCTAAAAAGTGCCTTCCTAGCTGGGTTGGGACGACAGCTCAGAAAGCTATCAGGAGAATTATGAAAACTATTTGTCTTAGAAACCCACATGCTGTACCTGTGAGCAAGACAGGGAGGTTTGATCTTCAAGGCATTACATTAACTTCACAATCATATTTCCCTGTAATTTGAGTCTAATCTACACTGGAGGAGTTTCGGGTTAGTGATCTCAGCAAACCTAGCACACATGCATTCTACAGCAGCAAGAACAGGCTTTCTCAGTAGAGCCAACACCAATTCAGCAAGTAAAATAAGCTATATCAGCAAGAAACACTTTTATAGCAGTGTAAAATAAGCTATGCCATGGATTTTGGAAATATTCCTAAAAGCGGACCATTCATCTCTAGTGAAAATCTGTCCTGGAGAACCAGGAAGAACCAAGAGAATTGATGATTAATTGTACTGCACCCTCAACAACTCCACCACTGACCTCTGGTTAAACAGCAGTGCACCACAAGAAAGAGGTCAAGACCAGAGGATTCTAAAGACCAATCCATGAACAAAATGAACCACAACCACATTAAACAGTTCACAGAGTCAATCCAAGCAATCCAATTTACCTGCTCTTTTATCTCCATGCTAAGGTTACATGGGGACACTTGAGGGCTACAATCCAGGAGCACTAACACTTTGGGAACTGCTAACCTACGTTCATATCTACAAGATATTTAGGCCCAAGACATAGCAGGGCCCCTCAGAAGAGCTTGCCATTGCACATCTAGAAACTGCCAGTTGATTTCTTGGAGCCTGTTTTGTTGAGCCAAATCTTTAGAGACTAGAGCACCCAGAGAAGGCGCTACCCAGCACCCCCGCGCAGGCCACAAGAGGAGCCCATGGAGGTGCTAGTAAAGAAGTTTGGGGTCTTTCAAGTCATTCCACTGTGCCATGGCTGGGGTTAGGAAGCAGTTTTCTCATTCCAGCTCCCTTTCATGGAGAGCAAAAGTCCGAGTCCCCCCCCAGCAGGGCTCACTGACAGCACCTGAGGACAGACAACAGCTCCTGTCTACACCTGGGTCATGGGGCAGGGACCCTCTCCCAGTTTGCAGGCAGAGGCTTCAACCTCCCAGAAGTGCTGCATGGAACAAACTCACTGGCAGCGAAGTCCCTGCAAAGCATGCCAAGAGTCCGCAAAAAACAAGAAGTCATCCCATAAGCACAGGAACCAGGGAGGCAAATAGGATTTCAAAGGGTGGGCGTGCTCTGATGAAGTTTTTCTCACACAGGGAAACTCATCTTTCCTGGAGGCCTTTTTTTCCACAAAACTCATAGTACCTCCCATTTCTGGGATGTCCAGACCACCAGGAAGGGCTAAAACCAGGCCAAGACACACATCGCAAACAGCATGATTGCATTAAAATCACTTCTTTGGAAAACCTATATCTAGGTATCTCAGATGACCAGAGCAAAGTCCCAGAACTCATTATACCTGGCAGATGGCTCCCAAGATGGCTTTGACAGATGTCTTTTCCTCACCCAAACTTTTAGTCCTTTCCTTTCTGGGGAGAGGGGAATGAGAAGGCATCTCAGCACTGAGGCCAAAAGCAGCTCCACCCTTCAGTCTATTTTCCAAGCCATACAGAAGCCCAGGGAGTTTGTGGTCATTATAGAGCAGGTCAGACCTTTGTCATTGCTGGCTCCATGGCCCTGGTGCCCCCATGTCCTTTGAGCTATTCCTCTACAATTTTACAGGCAATACCATGGTGCTCTTACTTAGCCTTTGGATTTTCCCCTGGCTCTGGTAAAGGCCAGGCTCCAAATCTCAGAGCCCAAGTAGGAGACAGGGCAATTAATCTCTGCTCAGTCCTATCTTCCCTAAGATTGTAGGCTTCCTCATTGACATTTTCCACTCCCCAGCACACCTCATGTCAGCGGGGTTTCCAGATGGCAATCCAGCAAGTCAGGTCACCCAGGCCATGGCTGCTGGCCTGTCCCCATCTCCACGCAAGCAGAGGAGACACAGCAGATAAGAGGCAGCAGTTGGCAAAAAAAATGAGTTCCTGTTCTTGAGGCAAGGAGAGTGAGCCCGTCAGGACCGGAGGTGTTCCTCAATGAAGAGAAGGACCTCCGCGCCCCAAGGCAAAGCGAAGGAAGAGGCAAGTGGCTCACAGCACAAAGCCCCTTCTCTCAGCACTAGGGGACAAGGCAAAGAACTACTGCTGTAGGGGGGTCTATTAACACAAATTAAGTCTCCCCAGGCAGAGCCATCGACATGAGATCTTTGTGGGGCCATGCGGTTAACGGCCCTGCGCCTATTCACACACAAAGATCTTGCTGTGACCTATGGGCTGCTTCCTAAAACTGGAATATCCCATCTCCCAGGCGTGCTATAGCAGCTAGCATCACATATATGTCCCAGGCACTGATTCTGGCTCGCATATTTTAAATTTACAACCGAAAATAGGTTAGTGTTACTGCACAGACAAATCCAGCTAATTCTCCCAAATTCAGCATTGCTACCAAATAAAAGCCTCACTGAGGGAATAAACACGGCCACACACACACTAAAGGCAGCTCAGTCTTGCAGGAAGAGACAAGTTTATCCTCCACTATCCCTGAGCACAGACACCCTTCTCAGAAGAGGGCTGATTTCCCACCTTTTCCTATGGAAAACCTCTGTAAAATGGGAGGAGGTTGCCCACAAAACACCATGCTAAAACTTCCAGCTCACTTATGGGATGGAAAAACCCACACTGCTTGCACTGCTCTCCTGGCTGAATTAGGCTCTTCCCCAGCTCCTCACACTGCCTGTCTGCGCTGAGGCTGCAATGAGACACTTGCATGCTTTGTGTGCAACACTGAGAAGTAAAAAGTTTAAATAGGTTTAAAAACAAACAAAAAAAACCGCAAAACAAGCCAGGTTTCCCTCCTGAGCCAGGGCTGCCTGCTGCAGTCCCAAGCCTTTATGAGAGACAGCATGGTACTGACTGTGGAGAAGCCGAGAGCTCCAGGAGGAAAAAGCTTTGTCAAACGGGGTTATCTTTGAGATCCTTTTCTGACTTCCTCACCTGCAATAAGTATTTATCTTCGATATACAACTTAATCTGCCCAAACTACTATGGCACCAGCCTGCCTTGGCACGGACAGTAGTGAGTGAGCTTTGCAAGGAGAGAAGTGCCAAGTTTCAAAACCAGGTACTTTGATACCAGCTTATCTAAGGAAAATAAATAACTGTACCGTTTGCTAAGCTACATTCATTTAGGAAATGTTCCATCACACGACTGTTTCTGTTATTTCTTTATGCTGCCACTTCTTAAGCTGATCTATTTTTCCTCAGCGACCTTGTATTAGTGTAGAGAGCATATATTTTGCCTTGTCGGTAATGCAAGACACAGAGGCGAGTATGAAACCTGCTAACTGCTCACAAGCTGTTAAACACTTCTAAAGGCTCCTGGATCTGCCCCTATCAATGCTTGCATTGAAGCTGCCCTTTGCTCGCCACCTCCTCACTCAGCACAACTCATTCCTATCACTAACACTGGCTGTTTGCTGTACATCAGGCAAATGTGTCATCCTTTCCCCGGGGCGCAGGAATTAAAACAAGAGGAGCTTCCAGTTGGGCAGCCCCTGTGGATGGTCCCGCTGCAGCAGCCACGTTGCTGGTGAGGGGCATGGCCCAGGGAGGCTGCCACGACGGACCGGACCCCTGCCAGCCCCACTGCTATCAGGTCTTGGAAGTGCTGCTGCATTTTGGCTTCTGCTCCTTAGAGGATCATTAATCCCCCAAATCATCTCTGGTTCCTCTTCCCCAGCAAGCACTCTACCTACTATTGAAGACCATAGAGAAACAGGGACATTTTGAAGGGTCCTGTGCAGAGGCGAACATGCTGCTCCCCGTGAGCGCTCACCTCCATCCCTGCCAAGAAAAACTGAAAATGTCCAGCAGAGCCGTGGCACAAACGCCTTTGCAGACAAGAAGCAAAGAGGAACTTAACTCCTTGGACGCAAAGTCTGCTCCAAAAGAAATTAATTACCTGGATGATACAGAGAAGCTGACAGGTCTCTGAGATCCCACCATGACAGCCAGGCTGGCAAAGTATTAGGAAAGCAGTTTTTAGTTTCCATTTATAAAACAAAGCACAGGCTGCTAAGATCAGTTACCAATGCTATTTAGCTTTAACAACCTTTGCTAATTTTTCTAGCAATGACTCAAGAGTGTCAGGGTTGTGTTGAAAAACAGGCAGAGTGTGAAAAAATGAGAAACATCGGAGGTGTCTGGAAATAATCTTTCAAAAAATAAGGTCAAGAAGTATTAGGGATAAACTTCAGATCTCAAAGCTATAATGGGACAGAATAAACAAGATGCAAAGAAGAAGAGCAACAGCTGAGGTAACTAGCTTAACATATATGTGCCGAGAAGAGCATTGAGATCAAGCCTGAAGGAGGTGTGCACATTTCCTGCTTTAGCAGCAGCTTTAGAGAAGAAAATAAGGTTCTGTCTCTTCCTTTACCAAAGGTAGATGATTCAAAGGAGGACTGGCATATGGGATAAAAATCCCCAGCACAGTCAGAATGTTGACAGCTCCCCACGATAGCTAGCTGTTTTGCAACTTGGAAACTGTATTTCATGCAACTGTAAAATGAGTGTAGAAGTGTCCCAACCACTGTGAAAGGGAACTTTGACTCATCAGCATCTTCCTGATGGAGATTCAATCTCCTCAACAGCTTTATTGAAAATTAAATGCTGTGAGGGCACAGTATAAACAGCCCCACAGTTTGAGGGCTAGCTGGTGAGCTGTCTAGAGAAAAAGAAAAAAAAAAAAAAAGCATGAACGGAGATAGGAAATGCTACCTTCAAACCATGAATTGAAATAAGGGAGCTAACTTTCAAACTCAAGTATTACCACGCGTGATACTGACCTGAAAATGCAGTAAACAGCACAGTCTGAAAACATCAGGAGAGGCCACAGAAACAGCTCTGAGATCTAGAAACATGAACTGAAAACAAAATAGGATTCAACCAGAAAAAGAGGAGGACCAGAAGTCAGAAATGGTAGACAGAGACAGCATCTACAGACTGCAGAAAAGCCACTGTTGTGGCTCAGCTCCTCTAAGCCAGTCATTTTACACCTATAAGAAAGCACATTTAATTTAAAAAGCTTCCAAGCTGGAAATAAGTAAAGGCTTGAAAGATATTGAGGATATATAATATTCACTTGTCCTGGTTCTTTAACTTCTTCCCATGAACCATGCCAGAGGTGGGACATGGAGCTACAGCCCCTCCTTGGTCTGAGTGTGGCCGTCATTCTGGGTCATGTCTGGCTACTCTTAAGCCCCTCATCTGCCCCCGAACACCCCACGTTCCTCTACATTCCCATTCCTGAAAGGGCAGCCGTGCTGCTGGCTACAAAGAAGCTAAGAAAATAAGCCTAACAAGAAAGTTGAATGGGAGAAGCTCCCATGCAGGACAGCACCTGCTCAGCCACGCTAGTCAGCGCCTTGCAGCAGAGCTGACTGCACACCTTGACGTCACTGTACCACCAACGGTTCCCATAGCTACATGGGAAGACAAAATTAGCTCAAAGAACCTTCTCTCGCTCCATTATTTAACAAACAAAACAAAGATGCACTTAGGAGAAAAATGCAGGCAGGGACCCAGTTTAGCTGCTGCCTGGGCTCATCAGGCCTGTAACTGGAGATGGGCACCTGGAGAGCCAGGGTCCAGCTCCTGAGGCCCACCACCGTGCTGCTGTAACAGGGACTGAGCCAGCCAGCCACATTAGTCACAAGAGAACTCCTGCCCAGTGGCACAGCGTGTTCAGGTTGTGCTCCCCTAGGATGCTTCTTGTATCAGGTGCTGGGCAGTCACTGCCAGGTTTCCCTGCCTCTCCACTACTCAATCCAGAGTGCTGAGGAGCAGAGAGGCCTTCAGCAGTGTCCACTGGCCAGGCAAGACACAGGCTGGCTGCGCAGAGCCATGCCCATGCTGCAGTCTCCACTGCTCCCACCACCACCGGGTTTCCGCCGCCAGGGGAACCCCAGCCCCCAGTTACGGAAGCAAAGAGCCATGCCAGTCCTGCAGACCAGGACAGGGCAAGAAGGGAAAACCCTTGCCCCACCAGAATGATGGTCTAGAGCACAAGTAAAGCAACCAGGGGTTTATTAACGATACTGTACAAAAGGCACAGTGGTAGGAGAGAAGGGACTACTCCAACATGCGGTTTGTCTCCAGTACAGTCTGCAAG
Organism: Apteryx mantelli; assembly: GCF_036417845.1. Taxonomy (NCBI): domain Eukaryota; kingdom Metazoa; phylum Chordata; class Aves; order Apterygiformes; family Apterygidae; genus Apteryx; species Apteryx mantelli. The sequence goes on along the minus strand of NC_089990.1, from coordinate 13,106,301 downwards.
ATCTCATCCACCTGATCTGACTCAAAGTTAATCTCCTGGAGCTCCAAGTGAGGGAGGACCAACGAGAGAAGCCAGCTCACATTCATACGCAGGTTCTTAAGTTTCTCCATAACGCTGTGGGCAAGAGGAGAAAAGTCAAGAGAGGAGTCAGTGGCATAAGCCTGGATCCCGTCACACACTCAGCTGCTGTCCTCCTTCCTACCAGGAGTAGCACGTGCCCCAGAGGATTCCTTGCTCCACCCCACTCTTATCCCCACTACAGACCCGATGCTGTGCAAGTGATTCAGCAAGAACATATTAGTGTAGGACAGACCAGAATAGACAAACCACCTTTTTGTATGGCATTTTTGAAGCCTGATCAATTATTTGGATTCATCTGTTGATTCCACCCCCTCACAACAGCAAGATCTTCAGTTATAATCCAGTCACCAGTGTTATGGATACAAGGGTAGCAGTGTCCTATGGAAATGGCAGCCCACAATTACTCTTGCCCTCTCCCCCACTTTAGGGCCAACGGGGACAGCCAACCCAAGTTCTGACCTCTTCATGTCTCCTCTCTCTGGGCCCCTGCAGGAAACCTGTGCCTCCCTGAGCACCTCTAAGTGCATCTCTGTCTCCTTGAGTCTCTCCATCAGTTCAGCCTTCTCCTCTGTGGACCTTTCCAGCTTTGCTTTCAGCTCCTGCACCTCAGCTTGGCGGTAACCCATATGTTTCTTGCTCCAGTACAAGCCTTCAGTCTCCTGAGCTCTGAGCACTGCCAGTTCTTGCTGGCTTTTCAAGAACTCTGTTTTCAGGTAACACTTCTCATGCTCTATTTCCTCCACCTGAAATGGGAGAGGAAGGTGCATGCATAGGAATGACACCAATCAGCAAAATAAAAAGAGCTTTGCCAGGCCTGAAGGAGAAATGAAGAGTCAGCAGATAAAAGAAGCAGCCCACTACCTTCTTTATAGAAACATCTCTCCTGCTCAGCCCACTTTGACCAGCCCTCTCCAGTACCCTCCTAACCTGCTGGGATGCACAACCACAAATTAGTTACCTTGCACCGGAGCAAATCCCGCTCTGCTGAAATATTCTTCAGTTCCACAGAGATATTCTCCATTGCTCTTCTCATGTCCTCCTGCTCTGTTATATCCTCCTGCTCCCCTGTGTTCAAAACCTGCAATTCTCCTCCTCCTCTGTCTCCAGTCCTGAGGCATGGGGCCTTCCCCACCTTTGGCCTCTCAAGTCTCTCCTTCCACCCAAAAGGGAAGAGCTGAATGGGAGCCTCACCACTTGCAGCAGCCTTCGAAACACCAACAACCGCCACAAAAGGTCTCTTGTCCATGTCCTTTGTGCTCCTGTACGTGTTCACACAAACGTTCAAGTCTGCAGCCTGTCTTTCTGCTATTAAGTTTGGCATTTGGTCTTCCAGCTCTCCCTGGACCATACCAGTCTCTTTCTGATCTCCTGCTGAGCTACTGGGCGATGCTGGAGTCTCTTCCCTGTGGCAGCATCCATCCCAGTGCAACGCACTGTTAGCATGGCTGGTGCTGCTGAGGGTGCCCGGCAGCCCTTGGAGCAGATAGCTGTGCAAGCTGCCTCCTACATTTGTCTCCTGTTTTATGCACACAAGGTCTTCCCTATCTTGGTAAGGTACTGAAAAACTCTTCCGAAGGGGGAAAGGAGGCAGGCTGGGACAAGTCAGATCTGGGGGTGAAACCTCCCTCAGCTCCTCATGCTTTTCCAGTAGCTCTTCTTTTATGGTCAAGTTGGGCTTGCTATAAGAGAGAGAGAGAGGGTGAGCAGGCAGGAGTGCCCCAAATCCACAGCACAGCTGACCTCTTCCACCAGACAATTCCTGTTAGCTACGTGCTGGGGGAGAGACAAACCAGCAATTTCGTAGGACCACAGGGATTACAGTGGGACACAGCCCACTGCAGGGGGGAGCCCCTTGCCAAGGCTGCCATTGGGGTGGAGGCAAGAAAGAGTTTGTCACAGGGCTGTGAAGGTATTGGCACTGACTGACAGAGAAAGGACACTGGCTGAGGTGAAACTGGGAGTACTTAAAAATACCAACTTGGCAAGGGTTTCTGTTCCTCCCTCTGTCCCACCTTGCTCCACTTCCCTGTCCAGACGTCAGAAAGTGAAGGAGCATTTGAGTCCCACAAACCCCTCTCAAACAGAGAGGATGGGGAAAAAGACCAAAGACAGATCCACTGGCTTTGGTCAGTGCTCCTTCCACCAAACTGCATCTCACCAAGCCTTTCCACACTGGCCTTGGTACAGACCCAAACATGGGGACAGAGGATGGTAAAGGTGTGGAGCAGGAGCCTGCAACCTACCACCTACCCTGCTGTCAAGAGGGTGTTTGGTTCCTGAGGTCCAGTTCCTATCTGCCTTGCAGTGATCTTTTTGAGAGGAGGGGGAGAGGCAGCAGTCCCGTCAGCAACCTTCTCCTCAGTCTCCAGCTTCACAGCACAGGTGAAACTGCTGGTCCGAGCAGGCCAGGACACTGATGCAGGGGACGACACCTGGGGAAGAAAGAAGCATTTAAAAAAGGTAAGATAACAGCCCACAATATGCCAGCTGCACTAAGGGAAACCAAGCCTTAGCCAAGAGGAAAGAGGCACGAGAAGACAACTGAGCCCCTTTTGAGCAGGTTCCACCAGACAAGTATTAAATCAAGATGCCCTAACCAATAACCATCCTTGGGAAGCAACCAGTGGAGATCAGTTCCCAGTCCCTCAGACCGTGCCCTCTAGCATCCATTTCACCAGCAGCGACTGGCCCCAGTCCCAGCAGTCACACTCCAGGGAGCTCTGCCACCTGCGAGCCCAGCACAGTCCTCCTTGCAATTAACCAGCTTGCACCAAATATTCACTGATGCTGTCCCCAGAGCAAACAGTGCTCCCTTCACACCCCACTATCTTATACCACAGGTGGCACAGTTCGTGTTTCAGGCTGCAAGTGTGTCTCCTTGATTTGGGGGATGGTGCTTTAGTTCCTCCGTGCTTCGACGAGGCACTTGTTGCTGTGCAGTGAGAGCTTGCATGCTTGTTATAGATAAACATGCAACAGACAAACCAATTCTCTTTCTACATACATGCACCTGAGATAACATGAGATGACCATGTCATGGAGGAAAAATCAGCAACGAAAAGGAGAGATGCTGCTACATTATGGAAGAGATGACAAACGTGAGTGAGGACAGAGTTACTCCCAGAGAGCCTCCAAGGTTCAAACCAGAGCAGATTCTCTGTGACAGTTATCAAACTCTCATTTACTTACGTGTACTGCAATAGGCAGGTTTATTAGAGATGGCTCATAGGAGAAAAAAGGTGTGCGTGGGGGGTGAGAAATCCCCTGTCCTTACCAGGTTTGTCCTTTCCAACGCACTGAGAAAAAGACTAGTCTAGCATGCGACATGAAGGTATCTTTGGGAAGAGGGCATGCAGAGAGACTAGGCTGGGGTTGGAGGGCCACAGAAGACATCTGAACACCATGGTGAGGGTTGGGAGGGAACTGTCCCTAATGAACGGCCAACCTGATCACACGCTGCAGTGTCCAGAGCTGCCTGGAGAACCCATCCCGGGCAGCCGTGTCCAAAAGACAGATCTCCTGAAAATTCAAAACATCAGAGTCTTTATACAACTGGTTAACCTGAAAAAGGGGAAGGAGGCCACACAGAATCAGCCCTGCAAACCCAGGAGAGGAAGCAGGGAGCTCACCGCATCCTCTTCCAGCCAGGTGAGACAGTAATGAACTCACTGGGACTAGGCAGGACAAGATCAGGATGTGCACAAGAGCTGGGACTGCCCTGATCCCTGTTAAGAGTTTGAAGCATGTTCAAGCTGTGCATAAATAAGAATTATCGTCTCATTTTATATGATGCTTCATCATCATCACATGTTGGCTTCTCTCTCGGCAGAAGGAGGGAAGGAGGACAACAGCGAGGCAAGGATGAGAACCTGCCAAGCCCCGCAGCACCGAGCAGGCTCTTCCCGTGCTGTCTCCCACCTGTCTCACCTGCTGTTCCATGCTCTCCCCTGATGACAACGATGACGACCTCCTTCTCTTCCTCTCTGCACTCAGATCCCTAGACCATGGAAGGGAAAAATGGAGCAAGTGTGCTGTCATTCTGAGAGGTAAGACATTCTCTCTGCCAGGAAATGGAGCCTGGGATGCAGGAGAAAAGCAGCAGACATCTGCACCAGCAGTGACCACGCAGGAGGTGCCACTGCTGGGCAAGGAGACACCTGACTTCCCTCTTGCCTCCTTGCTCCAGGTAGCTGAGTGGCAAGGTGGAACCGGACATCCTCACCCCTTCCTGCATTTCTGGTTGTAGCTGGGGCTCTTCTCCTCATCGCTGGCTTCCTGCTCCTCAGGTGCTGAGCAGTTTCTGCAAAAAGAGAAATCCACCACATTTCAATATGTGAAAGAACAGTTTGGCTCCCCCTCCCATCAAAAATCTCCATGGTTTGGGCATCTGTCCAATGTCTCTAGTCTTTTAGGATTTCAGATAAGGTAAGACCATGGAAACAGTTGAAGAGTCAAACATTGCATTTAAGGGCAGAGGGAGAAAAAGAGCCATTTGACTCTCAAAATAACATAGATGAAGAGCAATGAAGTACAAACCATGAGCCCAGAGTTCAGCACATCAAATAGCATGCCAGCCATTTCTGTTTCAGTTTCGAGTTGACTGAGAAATGCATCATAGACAATGTGGGGAGCACAGACCACTAATACCAGTTGCTTCAAAGGAAAGAAACTGCCACAGTGATTAATTACATGGCAACAGCCTATAGGAGAAGTTCCCTCTTATATGTTTGCAGCCATGTCCTGAAGCACATGGTACAAACCCTTTATATATGAGTTTAAAAAGAAATTACTGTGGATTTATCTCAAGCTGCTAAGTCTCCATCACAACTGCTTGTTCATTGTCACAGTTATCTTTACATCACATCCCTCCTACTTGCACTTCCTCTCCTCTGACAGAAGTGCTGCCCTACTTCTCAGGATTTGCACAGACCACCCTTACTCTTTTCAACCTGGCTGCCCACAACTGAGGAAAGCATCACAAGTATGGCTGTACCAGGGACTCCAGATAGAAAGTTTCTAATATTCTCTAGCCTTTATATAAACCTACTATCTTTACAACTTCTTGTTGGGTTTATCTTTGCTTTTCTGACAGCCACAAGTACTGCACAGATTTTTACTGAAATATCCAAAATATTCTTAGGCTTCCCTCCTCAGATGATACTGCTAACTTAGAAATGATCTGTATACCTAGGCAATCATAATTATTCCTTTTACAGCACATTATTTGACTACCCTGCTCTTCCATTACCTTGCTGTCTGATTGTTCAGTTGTTCATTTGAAGCAGGTCAGTCTGAAGATACTCACAAGCCCCACAGTCCATTTGTCTGGCCTGACACAGAACTCTCTCTCATCTGTAGTTTCTTTTGCTTCTTTTTCCAGATCACTGACTTTAATGCATTAAATAGCTTTAAATTCAGGCAGTCCTATATTAACCTCCTTCTCTGTTGAAAAGTGGCTTTATTATCTAGTTTCTAGGCCATAAAAACTTCCCCCTCTCTCCCCAAAGCCAAATGATTTCCTTAATGGTTTATCATGAAGAATGTTTTATTACAGACTTTGTGGAACTCCAAACTTCAGTAGATAAAAGCAATTCAGACATTTAAATTGATTACTGGAGCTTGTTAAAAAGAGAAAAGGATTTTCAGTAAAATCCACCTGGTTGGTCTCAGTCACAAGTTCTTGTATCAGTTCTTTCCATTTAGCACTTCAGTAGATGCTCTTGGTAGGGGAATTTTTTTTAAATTCTCCAACAGGTCAGCAGATTTCAACAAGAAATCATATTTTGTTATTAGCAGTTACTGACAGTTATTCAATTGGCACATTTAACTAAAACCCATCAAATCCTTCATACATCCTGTAATTTAAATGGCCAGTTTCTTCTAGCTCAAAGTCTGCTATTTTAAGCATATCAGGAAAAAGAGGTCAGGCAGCAACCAAAGTAAGCATGTACTAAAACAGTGCTATAAATGCTGGCTTCTGTTTAAGGAAGAGACAGAATGCAAACATACTAAGTCTGAAGGAGAATGGGAACAAGCTACCAACAAGTCTTTCAGTAGGATTCTTGTTTTCCCTCCATACCTGCATTTTTCCAAGAAGAGACTGGAGAAATGCCAGTACAGACCTGACTCATACAATCTCCTATTTTAAGGAATCTCTGTACTCACAAGTGCATGGACAGAAAACAGGAACCCACACATTTGACACAAACCATCTGTATTTCAAGGATGTGGGATGGCAGCCGAGAAAAGTCACCCAGGACTCTATCTATGAGTTCCTACCTGTATTTGGGGAGAGGATGGAGATAGCAAAACCACTTTTCCGGTAATGATGTGAGATCAACCTGGTCAGGGAGTTTCCTCCATTTCAGACACTCCTCACACTGCACCCATGTCTGGTCTGGTCTCTCTCTGCAAAAACCAACACATGGTCTAAATATCTCAGGTGTGGAGCAAATGCTGGGAAAGGCTGGTCAGTGCAAGCACTGCCACCTGACCCTGAGGTGGTCCCAGCCCATTCGGCACAGCACATGGCATAGTCTGGGGCTCTGACGTTCCATCTGCTCTCCCAGAACACCCTGCCCATGGCGTGGCATCCCTCCCACTAACCACGGGGCCAAACTCCACGGGTTCAAACCTTGGCTCCCAAAATAAAGGAGGGATCCAAACACCTCTTTGCTGCCTCTGACCCTCCTGGTGGCACATCCCCACCCCACCTTGGCCAAGGGAAACTCCCAGGCTGTTAGTGCTGACAAAGATCAGAGCTGGCTCTCACGCTATTATGCAGGCTGCATCCGCACTTCCCAAATTCATCTGGGCCATCTTCGCCTTCCAGTAGGCGTTGAGTTTCTGCCCCAGCACAGCGACTGTCCGTCTGGAAGGGAAAACACAGTGAGAAACCAGGCAATCCCACCAAACAGCACAAGAGACAGCACAAGGAACAGCAAGGACAAACACAAACCTCTCCCCCAAGAGCCCAACTCAGACTTGGAATTGCAGGTTTTAGATTGGCACCTAAGCAGCCCCACGGTAGCACCCACCCCACAGCGGCAAAAAACGTGCCAATATCATCGTAAAACATTCAGACTTTCTCCTCCACTCTCCAAGGGCAGCTCTGCTGCCTCAAGCGCTCCCTCACCTCTCTGGAGTGGCACTGACTGGAGTTCAGGGTTGCATACACCTCCCTTCCAAACCAGGGCAAACCCAAGGCCTTGCAAGGGTCCCGAGGGCCAAGCAGTGCACGGGAAGTCACTCGTCCTGGTCACAAATGCATGTGTAGCATGAAAACATGCTAGACTGCATCAAATGGCCACGCAGACCCAGACCAAACCTTCGTGGCTAATGAGGTCTGACTAGCCCTACCCCAATTAGTTCTGCACAGACTCAGGCTCGCCCTCCTCCCCTCACACCCCAAAAAGGGGCCATCACCTCCTTGGTATTCTGTTATTAAACACGTATTACAGCACTAGGTCGCACCAATGAGAGCCAGGGCAGCAGAGACCACCCAGCCACGGCTCTGTGTTCAGAGAGACCCTGGCCACTCTCAGAACCAAACATGCAACCCAGCCCTCGCAAGGCTCTCGCTGCGATTCAGTCTGCAGGAGAGCACAGGGCACTGCAGGCAGGACGTCAGGTCCTTCCCTTCATCAGTCCAGGGGTGTTTTCTTGTACATCCTTTTGCTTATCAGCAAATTCCTGGGGTTGGGCTGAGAAAGACCCCTGCCAATCAGCAGCACAACCCTCCTACACCTCAAAAAGTTGCAGATAATCAAACTCCAGTGTTAGCAAAGCCTGGCAGGGGGAGGAAGCAGAGATGTCCACAAACATTGCACCTCACAGCCCTCACTTCCTGCTGAGGAAAGGGCCCTGCAAACTCAAGTCACTAAAGCTCTGTGCTATTTACTCTAATTTAAGAATAGTTCTCTAGCAGCATAGCAAAAATAAATTGCTTTGGTCTACTCTGTCCCAGTCTCGCTTAACCCTGCCCCAGGTTTCAATTTGCCCAAGTCCCTTTCCCAAGCGCAGCCCCCCTGACACGTGGAGCACGGGACACCAGGAAGCAGGGGCTGGCGCCCGGAGGGAGAGCACTGCTTGCTTCTGCTGTGCTCCTTGGCTGGAGGCTCCCTGCAAGCATCTGACCTTCCCTGCTGGCTTTGAGGGACTGTTCCCAACTTGGGCAGCTCTGCTGAAGTGTACACAAATGCAGACACCGTTTTATTTTGGAGGGGTTTCCTTAGGGCTGGATTCTTGTGGGGGAACATGCCTGGATGCCAAGGCTGGATGAACACACAGACTGCGTCCACGCTTCAACTCAGGGCTCTATGCTTGCACCACGCTTCCCAGGCATGCAATTCTTCTTGTTCTCTAAGGGCATCAGAGATGGAAAAAAATGGCCTGGTCTGGAGCTACTTCAGAATAAACAGACCTAAGAACATGTGTAGCAGCTCAGAGCGAAGGCTGTATCACAGCAAAACCCTCCCCAAGCAGCAGCAGCCAGGGGCACAGGCCTCTCTTACCGGTACTCTTTGCTTTCTTCAAAGTCCTGTTTGTTCTGTGCTGGTTTCAAGAAGTTGCATTCAATTACCCCAATGACACCCACGCCTTCTCCCTGCATTGGGGGCCAGCAGCGAAGGGAAAGAGCTGTTTTAGACAACTCTGCTCACAACAGAAAAGAAAGTAGTCCTCTGAGGAGAGCTGACACCCTCCTCACCCCCCAGTACAGATGTAGGCAAACCCATGGCTCGGGTGTTACACACCAACGTATGAGCTGCATTTGGCTAGCAGCATTCACAAGCCCCGCTGGCAAAAATCCCTGCAAGGGTATTTGCAGTATGTACTGAAGCTTTTCCTTCCAGAACACAGAGCACTGGCTGGCTTAAGTAACACGCCAGAATTATCTGTGGCTGAAGGTGTGCCACAGTTCTGATATACTCCCACAAGATAACGGCTGGAAGCAACTGCTTCAGAGCCAGCTTCCCATCAGAGCTGAGGCTGTCCTGCCAGAGCAGATCCACCTGGATCACCCTGGGGGAGAGGCCAGCTGCCTGTCCTCTCACAGCTCCTCCAACCACAGCAGCATTACACACCAGCTGGACACCTCTAGTTCCTAAAAGCCAGATAGGCACCCACTATGGAGATGCACACGCTGACCTGATTCTTGGGACATAGCCTCAGAAACACCAGGTCTCCGGGCTCAACTCTGGCCACTGTGCAATAGGGAAGCAAAGATCTACAACAAGGTTGTTTTTTGCAAAGCCCCATTCTCCCCTCTCCCAAATAAAAAAGGGAGAAAGACCGGTCCAGTCACTTACCTTCCTCTGGCAGCCCACTTTCTCATAGGACTTGATGAGCCGGTTGTTGTGGTACATCATGATCCCATAGTGGCTTTTGTTCTTGCAGTTGAATCCAAAGGTGATCTTCACTCTTTTGTTCTGCAGAAAAACTCGTCAAGGGAGCAATAAACCAGGAGTTCTGGGAGAGGCAGGGGTGGGTGGGGGAATGCAGACCCCAACCTCTGGGGGAGGCCACAGCACTGAGCGGCCCCCGCTGCCCTCCTCGGCAGGGAAGCAGCACGCAGCCTTGGCCCACTTCGAAGGACAACCCCACGCACGCAGCCAACAGTTGCAGATAACGGCAAGCACAACCGACTGGAGGTGAGCTGGGCACAGCTGTACCGAGCACAGCCAGCCTGCTACTGCCAAGTCAAAATACGCGTCAGTTAGAGCTCCCATAAAGGCTCCGATCCTCATTTATATTACACTGATAACAGAAGAGTCAAGATTTGGCCGAAGAAACAGCCTCAAAGCGTATCACAAACAAGATAACTAATGACTAAATTTTACTTGTGATTAAAAGATACAATAGCTAATGTTTACAAAACTAAAACAAACACACATGGTCAAGGCTGAAGAAACCTTAACAACTAGTGATAACACCAAGGTCCAGCACAGAAGAAAGAGTTCACTTTCAGCACCCTCCAATTTCACAAATTCAGTTCTGGACAGACTGTTATTAGATGGGGAACTGTGGTTTTTAGGATTAAAATATTTAAATAATCACTTACTGTTTAAAGATATTTTTAATTTGCTTATTTCTTAAAGTCAGAGCTTGTGTATTTGCAATGTTCATAGACATTGCATGCCTTCCACTACATGCCACTGTATATAACAGATGTTATCCTCCAGATCTCAAGGAGCTATTATTTCATGCACACTCACTATGAAAAGTCAAGGCATCTTTGACAGCAAATGGAAATCCACCATCATTATAGTTTTCTAACCTCCAGTTTGCTGCACTTCTGCAAATCATCTCAAAAAAACAGTGGCTCAGCAGTTGCCCTGAAGAGGGCAACTAGTGTGCAAAATCTTAACTACTGGTAAGCTACAAAAGCAGGAAAAGACTTGTGTTTTCATTCTCCAATTCCTGACTGAGTAAATAGGGATGGAATTTAGGCAAATAATATTTTTTCACATTTGATGCAGACACTGATATAAGCACAGAAACTTGGGACACAAAACTACCTTTAAGCATGTGAAAGGAGGGGGGAAAAGATGCTCAGATGTAGTTCAAAACAGCTTAAGCAAAATTCTTTCTGGAAGCCATTTGAACATATTTGATGGCCATATTGGCTTTGACCCAGACACACTCTTCTCCAAAAGGATGTGTCAACAGATCAGCCAGAAAAGCCAGTCTTATTCCCAACCACCCAATAGGGGAGGAAAAAAACCACCCCAAAACATCAACACACTCTAAGAACTCAAATTAGCAACTTCTAGTCAGTCAGGAAAAGCAAGCAACTAACTGTTGAGGAATGGGACAGAAAGGCTTTTCTGGTCTCTGCTCTCACTTTTGATAAAGTGTTTTTTTCCACTGAATTGAAATAATATTGACATTTAAAATATATTTGCTTTTTCCCAAGCAAAACTGACCAGTCAGCAAAAGCCTTGAGTCCCTCCCCACCCCATCCTCCCTGGACACAGCACATTGGCCTCATTGCATGGCGAGAACTGGCTCAAGTTCAGTGTGAGCCATGGCATGCCCTGCTCCAGCAGGAGCAGCCTTGAGGGATCCTTTCTACCTTCACATCAAGACTTGGCTTCTCAGAGGTGACCAGAAGACAGGAAGGAGAAGATAAATCAGCCTGTCTATTTGTTTAAATACTGTATTTCTCTATGCACCGAGAGCAGACCTAAACCTATCCACAAGGCTGATCTGGACCTTACAGAGTGCTGAGGCCGCTGTGAGAGCAGAGCGCTGAGAGGTTGGCAGGAAGGATACAGCAAAGGTGGGCTTGTATACATCATATTCGATGTTGGCCAAGCTCTTGGAGACCAGCTGAGTGTTCACCTTCTTCTGTCGCAGGACGATCTGCATGCGAGGCTTCAGGTACAAGATACTGCAATATGCCTGGGAGAGGGGACAGCACAACAGAACAGGAGGGATGAATTCCAGATATGGGGAAGACATCAGACACTCAGTCAGTCCCATATAGTCATTTTCAGGCCAACCCAAAATCTGCTTTGGATTCCACATCTTTCATCCCCTGCAAGGCACCAGAAGAGGGTGGTCCACCATAACGTGACACTAGAGGGACGGGTTACCCACACTGCCTGCCTGGGAAGCACGGAGCAAGCCTGGGGAAGGGCTGCCTGGCTCCCTTCAGCCCTCGATAACTCACCCGTAATGAGTACTCTGTCTCCGGGGCAGGAAACTCTTGGACCATCTCCTGACAGGGCAGAACCTTTTTGCTGGGAATCTCCACGTTCTCTGCAAGGAAGTCTGCTAACCGAATATCATACTCATCTGTATCAAAATCCAGCTCTGGCTTCCCATCTTTATTTCTGAAAAACACCAGAAGCAAAAATAAGGACAACCTCTTCCATTCATCCCACACCAGGGTCCAAAGAGGAACCAGCTTTAACACAATCACACAAGAGTCTCGCACCTGGAAGGACAACAGCTTAGCGGGACTCCACTATAGGGAAATCAATGACTAAATCTATCCCTTTGCTCTTGACCCTGGTGTCAGGAGACACAGCTTCCCTGAGCAGTCTGCTCTTCTGTATCAAGGTCCCAAGGGAACAGCAGATAAAGCAGTGTCTTTCACACAGCCCACAGATCTCATTAGTCAATCATTTAATTACAGGGGTTTCTATGCAGAACACCAAAGCAGTAGAACGTTTCACAACTGTCTTGATACACAGAAATATGGAAGTTTTCCCTTGCACAGAGGGGAAAAAAGAATGAGTTTGTAACAGACAGAACGAGATCGATCTCTCCCAACTCCCAGGGCAGCATGCCAAGCACTCAGTCACACAGAGGGAGGGGGGGAAATCCCTGTGCTCATTCCTCCAGCACTTCCCGGGGCGGGGGGGACACAGCACACACTGAAGGAGGCGGCAATACCTCTGCCCACAGCATAAATGCTCCTGCAAAGCAAGCAGTGCTCTGGTGGCTCCAGCCACAGGAGGGAAAGGGAGGAAAACGAGCCACACTCAACACAACGCCAAGTCCCCTCTATCAGCGAAATCCCCACTATTCTCCACACACATTTTACAGCAAAAGACAGTTTCTTCTGATGGTCCAAGGCAATCAGACTCTTGTGCAAACTCAATGCCCACAGCACAAGTGCTGCCAGGGAAATCTCATGTGCTGAAACTCCCCGGCCCCCTTCCCACAAGCAGGCTGGCGCTTCAGAGCTTGGACAGCAAGCAGCAACAGCAGGCAGCCCAGCCCCAACCCGGTCTCCATCGGGAAGCAGGCAACCGTTTCACGTAAGAAGTGGCTGCGCTGGATGTGTGGGCTTCAACCCCCCAGGCCGGCACTGCGCTGAAGCCGCCTGTGCTGCAAGCTCTCCCTGCCTTGGTCAGGGCACAGTCGCCTGCCCGCCAGCCCCTCCAACCCATACCTGCGGATGTTCCAGATGAGGATGCGCGTGCCCTTCTTGCCTGGGATAGCATCAAACTGTGCCAGCAGCTCCTCCCTGGTGTTGAAGAGGGTATGCTCCAGGATGGCCTCCAGGCTGGGCACAGAGTCTTCAGTAACAATTATTTTCTCTAGAAGCCACAGGGTCAAGGAGAACAGGGTTGCCTAGTCCCCCTGCAAAAAGGGACAAAAAACCCCCCAGCTACAAGGACCCAGCCCCAGGCCTGACACCCCAGAGAAGCGCAACCCACTATGGTCTCAAAGAAAGACTGAGCCAGCACAGGCATGACAGCAGGGTGTTTTGCAGAAAAATACTCCAAGTACTGAGCTGGGTGGGGGGAGCGGATGCAAGGCAGCAACGTTGTGCCAGCCGATAACGAAAGGGGCTGTGCGAGCAGCGCTGCGAAGCTGCATGACCTTGGCTTCCTTGGCATAATGGCAACACAGCCTGAAGGTATTCCAGCACACCAGGGCAACACTGAGGGATGTTCCTGGTGCAGAAAGGCAGCATGCAGCAGAGCTGCTGGGCTGGGGAGGCGTACGTGGGCCTGCATGGGGGGAAAGGGACAGAAACACGTAGTGCACAGGTCAGCAGCATGACAGCAAAGGCTTTCCAGGAGCCAGGCTGGCCTTGACGAGCAGCAGATACGCCCACCAGATGCACAAGTGACAGCAGCATGCTGAAAGCAGGGTCTGCTGCAGAGATGCTCCAGGTGCAGCACCCATTGCAGTTATTCCCACCCTCTCCAAGCATTGCACTGTGTGGGGGGGGCCTAGAGGCAGGCACGGGCAGCCGCACCCTCAGTACCGTGGCAGGGCCCCCCAGGACCCTTCAGAGGGGGGCAGGCAGCTCAGCCGCCCATCTGTGAAAGGATACTGTTTTGCTGGTTGAACGGCACCATGGGGACAATCACTGCCTCCGCATGGACACGTTCCAGGTAGGTCTGGGAAAGCAGCCCCACGCTGAGGGCCCCGCCGTTCTTGGTGAAGACAATGGCATCCTTCCCCAGACGCATGGAGCCAGACTTGAAGCCATTTCCGTACACCCCGATGCAGGGATGGTTTCTCTTCACAGTCTTCTCCGTGAAACCAAAGCTGAAAGTAGGCAAAGCAGAAAGGGACTGGAAATGGGGAGAGCCTGCTGCACTCCAGGCCCAGGTCCACATTCCTGCCCGAAGCACCTGGCAAAGGGAGCTCAACTCCCATCCAACAGGCAGAGAAGCAAAGACTCAGGGTGCAAAGAGGTTTCTCTGCTACAATACCACCCACAGCATTGCAGCGCATGTAAAGAAGCCAAATCTCCTACCTGCCAGTCCTACACTCCCTCCATCACGCACTGAAAACCACACCAAGGGAGGGGAAGTGCTTTCCACAGTGAGGGACTCCAAGCCCTAACTAACCCAAAGCACCTTTACAATGTTTTTACGTTAACAGACAAGGAAATCAAGAGGCAGAGGAGCAAGGCAATCTGCAGCTCTGCACACCCAGGCCGCCAGCTGGCCGGGGAGACCTCATGTGCCTGTTCTTCCTAACCCTGCACCAAGCTCCATCTCTGGTCTCCTCTGGAATGCCTGCACCTGCGCAGGGATGGCCTGCTCCTCCACCGCACACCAGGGCGGGAAGCGGCAATAGGGAAAAGAAGGAGTGTTCTTTCGTGATTTTGCTACACTTCAGCCTAACCTGTTCTGAATTAGCCCCAGAGCAGCTTACAAAGCATTGTGTTCCTCCCCGCCGCCCTCTTCTTGCCCTCTTGCTCTGCCACAGGGGAAGGATTTTGCAATGAGCATCCAGCTGCCACTGCAGTATCGCACCAGGGCTTCCCCAAGCTCACGGTCTGTCGCCCTCCCGCTTCGATCCACAGATGCACTGGGGCTAGCAAGAGAACAAGTGCGAAGCCCAGGGCATCTCCTCCTTCCGTCACAGCACGGGCAGGAAGGGGCCAGGGCTTCTGGTTTTCACTTCCTGAACCCCTCTCACTTTTCTGAAGAGCTGTGGTTTTGCACTTGCTGCAATTAAAGAAATTACAGTTCCTCTGCTTTGTTCCCCCATCTTTTTGCTTCTATCAAACAAAATGGTCGGACAGGAACAAAATTAAGCCCCAAGCCCTTCACTCCCACCCTGGAAATGACTGCGCTTTGCAACAGCAAGCTAGAAAAGGAGCAACTCATGAAGCAAAACTGAAGCCTGGACATTTTGCAGCAGCAGTAGTTCTGGGAGAGGAACAGCCAGGGTCAGAGCAAGGAGCAGCCCCAGCCAGGAGCCATCCCTGCCCACATGGGCACTGCCAGCAGGAAGAGCAGGGCTGGCAATAGCAAGAAAGGAGACCCCGGGGGTAAGCTGCAAGCAGCCTAGCACCTGCAAGCAACAGAGTGATCTCCTAAATAAAAGAGGCAGGTTATAGGAAGAAACAGCTTTCTGCTCTGTTTTGCGACTTCAGAAAAATGTATCAGTCACTTGACAGCGTTTCCTCACTGTAAGTAGCACCTAACGTCCTGAAACTGAAATTTGTCATCACACAATGTCACACTTCAAATCTCTGCCATTAGCCTGTTTCATTCTCTCTCAGCACTACCAGAAAAGCCTTCCTTACATCACAGAGAAAGATTAATGCAATATAAACACAGCTTCTAAAGCCACAGCTCACTTCAGCATCCTCGGGGTAAGGCAGATGAGAGGGGAAAACTCCTCTCTAATGTGAGTCTGCAGAAAAGGGCTCCTGGTTTGACTTCAGGCACATATGTTCATTTTTAAACAGATCTTATCCACATCCCTGACTGAAAGCACCTACTCTGCCCACTGCACAGTTTGCACAACATGGCTCCAAATGGCTTACAGCAGGGTGTTTATCAAGTAGAAAGCTGGCTACAAGTCCCTAGACTACCTATTACATGTTGAGGCAGACCGCGCACGTGTGTAAGAGCAGTTATCTTAAACCTTTGCATGCTGGGAGGATGAGGAAGGCATAAGTATGGAGAGATGTATGCATTAACATTGGATGACTATGATCCGGGGGCCAAAAGTGTCAACGCTCGCAGGAGCGAGGAGAGTCCAGGGCGGCTGCGGGACGCGGGCGGGAGCGTAGCTCATACCTGAGCATGCGGTGCAGTTTGTGAGGGGTCATTCCTGCCCCGTTATCTGTGAAAGTTAGACAAAGGTGACCCTTGAGCTCCACAACGTCAATGCAGAGAAGCTTTGCCGTGACGCCGGGATCTGAAGCATTGTCTGCAGGAGGAATAAAACCGGGCAGTCAGAAATACCCTGTTACTCTCAACCCTCCCCAGCCCCCTTCGCACTCTGGTCAATTCTGGGGAGCAAAAGCAGTTTCCTGAATCTCTTTTTTCCTCCAAACACAAGGGCACGCCTAGAAAAAGCAGCACCCCCGTGCTTGCTAAAGCCACTGGTGGCAAGGGAAGGCGCGCCCGCCGTCGCGGAGGGAGCGGGAACGCGGTGCGCCACGCTCCCCAAGGCCGGCGCGACACTGGCCAACGCGGCCCGCGCCGGGGCTGCGCGTTACGCCAGCCCGGCCAGCAGTCACTGCAGGCGACTACTGGCAAAACCCCACCCCGCGCTACAGAGGCGCCGCTCTGCGAGCCCTTTGGGAACGAGAACAAGAGCCAGGGAGCGGGAGCCGTCGCGCCCCGAGCAGCGCGCAGGGCCGCAGCCGCGCGCGGGGCCGGTGCAGCCTGCGCAGGGCGCCGGGGGCGGCCCGGCCCGGCCCGGCCTCGGCCTCGGCCCCGGCCCCGGCCCCGGCCCCGCGGGGGCAGCGCCCACCGCCGGGACACCCGGGCGGCGCGGCGCGGGCTGCCCCGGCCCCCGCAGCCCCGTGCTTACCGAGCAGCTCGGCCACGGCGCTGAAGGGCCGCGTGTGGCTGGTGCTGTTGCTCTGCAGGTAGCGGGGGCTCATCTGCAGGGACAGAGACAGCGGCGGTCAGGGCGGCGCGGCGGCGGCGGGGCGCGATGCGGTGGCCCGGCCCACACTTACGGAGCCCTGCTCGGTGCCCGGCCGGCGGGACATAGCTGCGCCCCCCACTGCCCGCCGCCCGCCACAAGATGGCAGCCCCCTCGCGGCGGCGCCGCCGTACGGCACGATGGCGGCTCCCACGCGGCCGCCCGGCCTCACGCGGAGCGGCTTCAAGCGCTAACGCCCCTCCCCGCGGCGCGACATGGCGGCGCCCGGCGCCGTACAACATGGCGGCGCCCTGCAGCGCCCTCCCCAAAAGGTGCCCCTGTTTGCGGCCCTCCCCGTCTCTCGCGGAGGCGCCCTGAGGCCCCCCGCGGCCTCCCGGCCCTCCTCACCCTCCACCGCTCCCCTCCCGCCCGCCCCGTGCCCCCGAGGCGGGGGGATCCATCGCACCATCCTTCCCCCCTTCTCCAAATTCACCCTTGACCCTCATGGGCAATCCCCAACTTCCCACCTTGTTTGCGAGGGGCCCCCGAACTGCAGCTCCCCGGGCTTGGCCCTGGGCTCATCCCCCCATGCCTGGGCTCGCTCCTGGGCTTGTCCCGGGGCTGCCCCACCGCCACCTCTCTGCCGCAGCCCCGCAGCCCAGGCCGCCCTCACTCCCGCGTCCCCCCGGCAAAGGGGTCCCAGCCGGGGGCGCACAGCGAGCAGGGCTGCCACAGAGGGGCCCCCCCACAGGTACCGGGCAACAAGGGCCTGGCCGAGCTCCAGCCGGAGCCAGGAGGCACAGCCACAAGGCCACGGCCTCTCCGCAAGCTGCGAGCTCACTAAAAACCAGTTGCCCAGATGCCAGTGCTTTGCTCTCCGGAGGGAGCAGGGCGACGTTCCGGGGGAAGAAACTGAAGGAGTCCCTTGGGACCTACCTGGGGCACAGCCGTGCCCTCCTGCAAGGCCATGGTGGAAAGCTCTGTGTGTCACAGAACCCTCCCCACGGAGACGCGCAATGGCTCCGCAGTGACTCCGGCTCCTCTGGACACAGCCGCTCTGCAGCCCCCAGCTGCAGCTGCTGTCCCAACCATCTCCAGGCATTTTGCGTGCCACATGGCTCTCGGGCCTCCAAACTTTGAAAGGGCAAAGTGTGCCAGCACCAGGGCACAGTTGGCTTGCTCAGTTCCTGTCAGGGCTGGGCAGAGCCAAAGCCTTTCTTCCGTTTTGATTTTTCAGTTTGCTCCAAAACTGAATGCTTTCCTCCCCAGTAGATCAAGTCTTTGCACTGTGCAGCCTTGGCCAGCATCCAGATCTACATCTGTGCTTTTTGTAAGATTTTTTGTAATTTGTGCATTTACAAGAAGGACAATTACAGAAGGAGTCAAGCAGACTGGAAGGGGAGATGGTGTCAGGGAGAAAAATGGCTGTTCTTGGGAACGTTCATCTCTTCTCTGCATGGCTATATTTAAGATTGCAGAGAAAATCTGCAACTCAATTCTGTTGGGAAAGACTTGGTTCCCTCAATCAGCATCAACAAGAGCTTGAATGCTGCCCTCCCAGGAATGGTAGAAAAACATGGGAAACATAAGATATTAGCTTGCCTTGTTCACAAAGTGAGCTAAAACAGGTCATCAGATCAACCATGGCATCTGCTGTAATGGTTCCTTATGAGCACTACCATCCTCCAAGCTACAGGGCTTTTAGAGATCAATATTGAGAAGTCAAGAAAAGGGGCAGCATTTCTCCCTTCTCTCAAAGCACTGTATCTGCTGCTGTCGGACAGGACAGCAGCCTCACCAGTCACTGCACCAGTAAGGAACTCCAGCTCCCAACACAGAGGCCAGGAACTGAACTCTGCTGACACAATCCTGCATCATAAAATTGCAGCACACTTAGCTCTAGAAGAAGGACTTGCACTGGACAAAGGCAAATAAATACATACTAAGAAAATACCATATAAGTGCATTTATTCATATGGTTTCCTCTCTCCCTCCTTCCCACAAAGGGCTGAGAAGGCAGACACAGAAGTGTAGACCAGGAGGAAATAGCCAGTATATGCTAACAGTGTAAAGACAATGCTAGAACTGTACACAGAAGGGCACACACACAGCCCAGATCCTCACACAACACTTAAAGATCCTCAGGTGCCCTCAAACCAGAGTCAAGCCACACTCTACACTGGGAGAGGCCATATTCACCCCATCACTCTGAGCTTCCCCACTGGCTCAGGCTAGGAAGGAGCTCTTTCTCCCATATCACTCAAAGAGCCTAGTCCCCTGCTTTCTCCCTTCCCCACTTTGAGATTCATAGATCTGCATGTTAACTTCCAACAGTCCTTTACTGTCCCAGTTCTGACCAAGGAGTTCCCACGGCCCGTGCAAATCCACAAGGTCCCCACGTTATCCATCCCTTACTTGGCAGGGGCATTCTCTCCAGTACAGGAGGAGGGGGTGGCAGAGTCAGCCTCTGACGAATACCCCTTGCTTTTCCCAAATTCGATAACCAGTGGCTTCCCCTGCAGATTGTACCCATTCACCAGCTGCATTGCGTTCTGTGCTGCCTGAATATCTGCAACAAGAGAGTAAAATGGGCTCAGGTTACAGGTCACCAGCTTCAACACAAACCCAGCAAGTTCTGGCATTGACACGTGATGTTGGCACAGACATTCCTGGCTCACAGACCCTTGATCAGCACCACGATCAAGTGCAGGGCTGCGATTGCTCAGCCAGAGTGACAGTGAATACAGCCTGTAACAGACTGCATTCCCTGTGTCTTGATGGACCTCTCAGTTCAGGGGAAAGATTGTTGGCATGATACAAAGGCAAAGGACTGAATTCACCTCCTGCTCCATGGACCATTGGCCTTGCACCAGCCCAGTACCCTGTGGAGCAGAGGTGGCACCTCCATGAGTCAGAAAAGAACTGTGAGGCACGAAGGAGCAACTCACCAGGGAAGGTAATGAAAGCCTGACCCCTCATCCGGCCACTCAACAGGCGAAACTGGACTGGTGGGCTGTTTTCCTTCTGGAACCGAGCAAACAAGGACACTAGGTCCTTCATCGTCACTCGAGGGCCCAAGTTCTTCAAATACAGCACCTATTCCCAAGAGAGAGGGAGCCATGCACACAGATTGCCTTTCAACTCAGTCCCAGCCTGTGCACCTCACACTGATGAATTAGTTCAGCCCCTCTGACACCCCAAAGTCCATCCTTCCCCTCAACACTGACAGTGGAGTTTGGAAGACAGAGGTGGGTGTGTAGAGACAGTCAGCACTGGATTCAAGGCATCATCATGCTGTCTCTGTGCAAGTTGCTGATGGCTCCAGTTATTCATAAAACATTACAAGCTCCAGGTACTAGTTAAACACAGTTTGAACAAAGTCATGGCTGGTCTCAGTCAGGCCCACATGGGCAGAGGACATTTTGTCTAGAGATTCCCCAGAGCCAGGAAGGACTAGGGTCTGAAGTGCAGCTATTTGCCAGGCAGGGTGACTTCCTGCTGTGGTCAAAGGGCCCCTTCTCTCCCACAGCAGAGGCTGCTCCCTTTGGCAGAGAGGATCAAGCAGGCACCCTCCAGGCAACAGTCATTCAATAGCGAAAAGGAATCTTTGCCTGCTGAAGGGGCTTTAGGATATGTAACCAGGATGTATTCATCTTCCTAGCTAACATCTTAACATACCTTGCTGGGCTCCCCAGGATGGTAGGAGGCAAACCTGGGGATACTCCGGAGTTCATCCTCTGAGAGCCGGTTCTTACAGATCTCCTCTTGCGGGACAAACTCCACAGGCTCTTTTATAGTCACAGGCCTTGGCGGGGACTGGTGGGGCTTAGTTGCAAGAAGGCTGGGACTTGTTTCCTGCTCTGCCTGCTCTCCCTGGTCTGGAAGTGATGTCTTCTCGAACGCAGGCCCCTTTGGGGCCACAGAAAGGGGCAAGCATGGATCATTCTTTGTAGGCTGGAGTTCCTCAGGCAACTGTTTGCTCAGCAGCTCTTGATAAACAGTCTCCAGGTGAACCATGGGGTCCTTTTCATTTGCTGTCCTCTTCTGAGTGTCATCTAACCCACCACAGAGCAACATGATAAAGTTATTACCACCAACAACCTGGAAAATGAAGACTTCAGGAAGAAACAGACAGGACCCCAAAACAAGAAAAGCCCTGTTCTAGGCAAACCTCCATGCACCTGCCATCTAGGACCTGTGGATTACTTAACATAGGAAGAACAGCTGCAACAGCCAGCAAGTATCAGTACACCAACTCAGGACAGACCTGCAGAGAGGAGCAGCTCTGCCAGTGCTTTGTACAGAGCTCATTTTTCTGCAGAGGATCTCATTAGGTTATCTGCAACCACATTTCAGCACAGTCTAGTAATTCCTTCCTCCTCCTCCTGCATGACCAGAATGTACCATGCTGATTTAACTTGGTATTTTGCTTCCAGGGACATCATCAGGTTAAACTAATGGATTTAAAGAAGGCCCATATCAGGGATGTACCAATGATGTGTCCTTTACTGTATTTAATGGAAGAGAGGACAGAAATGAAAGGGGCCTCTCCCAGCCTACCAGCCTCAACTTTGCTGCCTCTTGGTTTTCCTAACTGCAGCAACACTGATGTAACACCAGAAGGGGGAGCAGGGACCAGAGGACGTTGGAGTCAGCTGTATGTTAAAGCTGGAACAACATCAACCCTAACCAGAGCAGTGTTCTTCCTCACCTTGTCATCTATTTAACCCTGTCTTATGCACAAAACCAGTCTGGGGCAGGAGCTTCACCTCTGCATGTTCTCCAGCTAAAGCAGAAGGAGCAGTTTAACATCTCTAGGCAATACCAGACTCTCCATCCAAAAAGTCACATTAAACCACAGATTAGGGGAGAGCACTGCTGGGGTGAGAGATGGTGTCATCCCATAGACAGTGCACTCATCTGGGAATCAGCAATTAGGCTCTATTTCCACCTCTGCTACTGATTTACTGGGGGGTCTTTAACAAGTCACTCCTATTTGCTCTGTGCCTTTGCATCCCTCCCACTTTTGCTAGACTACTGCTAAGTCACAGAAGGGACAATCTCTAGTCCTTCACAGCCCCCTTGTTTCACTCAGTGCAGCTCTGTCCTCAGCGAGGACCTCCAGGCTCTACAACACCAGAACATCGGCTGTTATTCCAGGCACTGCACTGGGCTCTGCAGTACTCGCAGCACATCAACAAGATTCACAGCACAGCTCTCCAACCATGGAGATGGCTAGATTAAGGGGGGGGGGAGCGGGTTCTGAAGGGTTTATCTGCTCACACAAGCAAGGAAAAATATCTCCTCCCACGCAGCGCTAAAACAGGATGATGTCTACAGGGGCAGAAGGCCAGACAGAAATGTGTTGGACTCCCACACACCTCAGCTCTCCCTACTGGAGCAAAGGCAGGAACAGCCTCAGGCTCACATACCTTCGTGGTAGAGTGCCCGGAGGAAGGAATGACGGTCTGTTCCCTGAAAGAGTGCATTTTCAATCTCCATCTCTCGCCGGCTCAGCTGCTTGCTGCCAGCAAACCTCTGGGGTAGGGAGAGTATGCGCTGACGCTCTTCCATCTTCTCCTGGATGGCATGGAGTCGGTCCTGCGTGGCCTCAGGGGCCGCTCCCAGCCCAGAGCCCTGGAAGACAGGTACAACTCTGCTCAGATGCAGCACATGCCTCCCTTCAGGGGTCTGGCTAGCAGTCAAACCACATCCTCCACTTCTGGAGTGGGTGCAGCCAGGAAGCATCTGAAGGGCATTTCAGTTTTTCCCCATCAATCTTTTTCAGAATCCAGAGAACACATTGTTGTCTGGGGCTGTAGGTGGATTTTCTTTTCTCAGATTCAGTCTTTTCAGAATTACTATGGCAGATCCGTCTGCCTCAGGCAAAAAATCAGGCGCTCTCTGGCCACAGATCACAGTCTAACAGAGATTTTCCCAAGGGTATCTCTCCCTTCCCTCCTGATTGCATTGGCCTACATCTGCCCTGCTTCTATTCACCATTTCACAGCTTCCCTGGAGCAAAAAGGGCTGTTTATGTGGAAAAGCAATTCTAGAAAATCATTTGTAGCACCTTGTTTTCAAAAGAGCTGCAATTCAGCAGCTGAAAATAAGAAAGGCCTGCACTGATACCTTGCTGAGAGCTCCACAGGCAATCTGGAGTCCTCTTTGTCTCAGCTGATTCCTCTTTGATGGAATTTTTCACTTGGGACCCTCCACCTACAAAGTTGCACATCTCTGCTAGACTTGAGCTTTCTCTCTAAATATTATGCTCCTTTCATGAGCTGCAGAAAATATACCCTAATGTCACCGACTCTTTCTATCAGAATAGTGTTTGTCATTCTAATTTTTATTTCTAAATATCCCTGGACTGATTTTGTACCAACTTTAACAGATTGTGCTGTTGGCATTAATTTTCACTTTAAAGGAACACCACTCCCCTCCTTAACCCAACCTGAATACAGGCTACACCAGGTCTGGGCTTGCATTTAAATACTGAAGTACCGACTTCAGTTGAAGAGAGGCAAACCCATGATTACCACTGACTTACTGCTTCCTTCCACACAAAACTACTGCTCAGCAAGAGGAGGCAGAGTTGGAAGGAAGCCGAGGGTCAGCTCAAGTCCTGTTTTGTACCTTCTGCTTTACCAAATTAAGAGAAAGACATTCCAGAGCACTTGACACAGACTGACCCCAACAGCCCCTTATCTCTGAAGTGCGAAAGAAATGGGTAAAGGAAGGGAAAGGGGGAAGCTGCTTCCCCTGTCTGCTATGGCACTGCTCTGCTGCAAACTGCACCCCAAGAGGAGTATGTCACTGCAGTAACATACTTGGTCAAACAGCTCTGCACTGCTACTTTTATTGTTCCCTGAAGAATCTGCAAGCCTCTGAGGAGCACATGCAAAACCCTCCTAACAAACAGCTATCTCAAGCCTGCCAGTGATCCAGTGAAGTGTCAGAACACAGAAAGGAGGTTTTGGTGCTTTGAAGTGTTTCCTCCTTCCCCTCCTCCAGCTTTTAATACCTTCTTTCAGGGATATAAAGAGGTGAAATGATTTGCTCATGGTCATCAAGGTACTCTGTAACAGAGGCAGGAATACAACCAGGTCCTGCTGTGCTCCCAAGGACCACCTTTCCTGTCCATCAGAGCTTTTGGCACAGACCCTTTAACCAAACAAAACAGGCCAGAAGAAATGTCTGACCCTGCTGGTCTAAAGGCGAGAGATCCCATGGAGTGGCTACTCTTTACTCAAGAGATTACACAGAGCTTGAAATTTCTACAAAGGTGTTGCAGGCCATGAGGTTGAAGAGACTTGTACACATACAGGTCACAGAGTAGAATGCCTCTCACCTTCTGTGTTGAAGCCCGGTTCTTCCAGAGCAGGATCTCTGAGTCCGAGAGCCCCAGTTCCCTGAGAGAAGCAGTTTCTTTGTCGCTCTCCTGCAGGGCCTGGAACTGTGACAAGGTCAAAGCCCCCGCGGCCTCTTCCCCAAAAGGCTTGTAAAAAGCTGCAGGGGCAAAGCATCTCCGCTTCGATTTGCACCTGTAACCCAAAGCAACAGAACAGCAGAAACTCCTTTGTGCTGAGAAGCAGTGGGGATTGGGAAGGAGCTGGCCTCTCCCACCCAGCCACCCTTTGTCCTGCCCCATCCAGGCAGACACTGTTTCTGAAACACAACGCAGCCACACTCCCTGGACCCACTCCTGAGCCCCTGCCTAAACCTGCTTTTCTCTGAGGCAAGTGGCCTACTAGGTCAAAATAAATTGCTGCTGGCATTTGTCCCAGAAGATCAGGAGTGCTTATCTCCTGTTGGAAACGTCCAGGCAAAAGATACTACAAAGGAAGCAGGATTTGTGCAGCTGTTTTGGCTTACATGACTCACTGCATGAAACACACCTTCCTGGTTAGGAGGCCCCAGCCCCAGCCCCCTAGGCTCTGCTGGCCAGATCAGGACTTACTGTTCAATGGAGACACTGGTATCGAGCTGGTGGTGAAGGAGGCTCTTCAGCTGCCTCTCTCCTTCTGTCTCCAAGTCTTCCAGGAGGAGGTCATCGCTGGACAGGCTGGTGTTGACTCTGGGGAACACAAAGGCAACACGGAGATGGTGTGATGGTGTTCTCCTTTCCCCCCCACTGATGTGCTCTCTCCCCCTCAACCTGACCTCCCTGTAAACAGCACCTATGTAGGGGCTAGTTGAGCATGCACCAACTAAGGCCCGTCTAGTATGCAAATATGACTATGAGTCAATCATCTCCCCCCCATAAATAGGGGGCAGCCCAGAGCCCCTTGAGCTCTCCTACATGGCAGCGGGCTGCACTGCAGAACCTCCCCTTGATCAGGGACACCTCTCAGGGTTACTCCTCGTGGTTGCAGATTCCTTACCCGCGACAGATCCTCGGTAAGTGATTGATAGCATGCTGAACTTTTGCGTACTTCACGAAACTTTGCTGAGTTATATCTCTGACTAATTGCACGCATAATCCCTTAGACATAAACCGTTGACCAAGTCTGAGACTAGGACTGGATCCAGCTGCACCTAGGCTCCTCTCCGAAGGAGTTTAGAAAGCAAGGGGTCCAGTCTGAACCTCATGACTCAACGGGAGGGTCTCCGTTGCACATGCATCTGACCCTGTCCTTCATGCAGTAAATAACTGAGTGAACCTTGCCAATCGAACCTCATTAAATCGTTCTTATTTACAATTGAACTTTGTTAAGTCGCTGTCTTACTGCAATAAATGTAGTGCTGCTTCCCTCTTACGAGTGAAGTCCATCACTCCTTTCGCGACAGATAGTCAGTAAGGCAACAGGAAAAAACACTTACAATCCATTACCATTAGAGTCTCTCCACCTCCTTAACACTTTTTAGGGGGACTTAAAGCGCAGAAGGAACCAAAACTAGCTTGACCAAGAAAACTCCCACTGTTAACCAGAAAAGCAAATAGATTTGGGACTACTTTGAGAACATTAGAAATACCTCAGAGAGGGTTTTTGATTTTTTTTCCCCTATTTTTTTTAATTATGCATACAATCTTGTCATTTTTATTCCTGGAAGGTTAGTTTTTATTATCTAAACAAATATTGCCTAGTTTCAAGTAACTCAAAAAAAAAACCAACAAAACTATGCGAGAGAAAAAAAGAAACTGGGAATTTTAGCAGCATATGCACATATATTAAGTTCAGTTTGCCCTTCCTAGGGATACCTAGTTTCACGCACAGACACCGCCTCCTGCTTGTAATCCAGTACAAAACAAACCCTGGCAGGAGCATTTTCGTGTCTCACCATGGGGCTGGAGGGACCTGCTGCTTCCTCTCTCGAAGACCATCCTCCCACACTTCTGGAGGCACCGTGCGTTTCTGCCAAAACTTTCAGCGATGCAGAATCACGCTGTTAGCAAGATCTCAGATTAACCTTTTGTTGGAATGAGGGGAAACCCACACCTCTCCTGGGTAGCTATTTCAAGCTGTCTCAAAACTAGAAAGGGGAACAGGCATCAGGCAAGAAGCAGGCAAGCAGCCTAGTTTCAGGTAAGAGTTTTCTTTGCCACCTTCAGAACCAGAAACTTTTTTCAGTGAAAGCATGGGCTACATCTATAGATAGAGAAATGCTTGTCTAATACACTGATCTCATCTGAGCCTTCTATTAAGTAAGAGGCTTTGCTTTTTAGGCCTCTTCCTTATTGTTTTCTGACAGCTTTGGGCAAGGAGCTACACAAACGCAGAGGATGGGGATGGCACAGAGCACAGCCCGAGCAGACAGTACTGCAGAAGCCCTCAGCCATCTGCGCTCTCAGCAGCGAGCCTGAACTCCTGTACCGACAACAGATGAAATCTGCCTTTGAGGAACGAACTGCCTGGAAGGACTGACCACAGCACACCTAAAGGGTCTTATTTCTCAGCTCCGCCCCACAAAACACAGCTTTCAAATACATCAGGAAACCTGCAGAAACTGCATGCCCCATTAGGCATTTAGTGATTACTCAGGCCATAATAAGAGTTTCATGCTAATAAAATACAGTAGCTTTATCCTAGTTGGGTTTTGAAACAGCATCAGCTGTCAGAGCATCAGCCCTGGCCCTCGAGAGCGGAAGCAAGAGGGTTTGGGACGGCTGGCCCTGCCGTCCCGCGGAGCTCGCAGGGGACCGAGCGTCCCCCACGCACCCGCCCCACGGCCACCCCACCGCCCCAGGGCACCCGCGTCCCCCGCGAACCCGCCCCACAGCCCCCGCGTCCCCCACGCACCCGCCCCACGGCCATCCTGCAGCCCCACGGCACCCGCGTGCCCTACACACATACACCCCACATACGTACCCCGCGGTGCCCCGCAGCACTCGCGCCCCCAACACGCCCCTCGGCACCCCTGCGGCCCCGCACCCGCGCCCAGCCCGGCCCCACAGACAAAGGGGCCCGCTCACCTCCGCATGGCCGCGGCCGCTCCGAGGCCCTCGGCCGCCGCCCGCCCGGGCCTCCAACTCCCAGCAGCGCCCGCGAGCGGCGCTCCGCCCGGCGGGGGGAGGTGGCGCCGCGGGGGCTGCCGGGACTCGTAGTGCGGAAGGCCGCGGGGCCCACCCGGGGGGAGGCGCACCCCGTCCCCGGGAACAGCCCGCGCGGCGGCGGGGCGGGAACAGCCCGGAGCCCGGCCGCCTTGACCGGCTCCTATTCGAGCCCACTGCAAGCCGCAGGTAAAGGTAAGTTACTACTGACAGTCACTGAAGTAATGGAATAGCTCCGGTCCTAGGTGGGAGCGAGCATGGAGCCCTCTAACATCGTTTCCCCCACCCCTTTCCTCCTCAGCCCTCCACCTCCCCTGGCAGCCATCTCCTCCACAGAGCATATGAGCGACAGATGAACGTGTACGAAGACATTCCTCCTTTCCTCTAAGGGGACAGCATGCTCACATCGAGGAAGAAAAGAGAAGAGTTAAAGAACTTGCAAGAAAGATCACTCCATTAAAATCAGTGAAGTATTACAATAATTGGGCCACTTCCCTTTTTCCAGGGGACAATACATAAGACAAATGGGGGCAAGGGGTAAATGAAGAATAAAAGACATTATTTGTATCCATTCACAGCATTCAGCAGAATCAGAAGCCTATACATGGAGCAAGTCAGAATCAAGTATTAGTGCACTTCTGCTAAGAAAGTGGTTATTCATTTTCCCATATTAGTAAAAATATACTGGAAGCTGCATTAAAATAACATTTTAATCAAAAACAATGACATTACTATATCTCTAAAGTCTTCACAACAGACTGTTTAATACATTCTTTCCTGTACCCTTATGACTGAACAAGCTCTACAACCCATCACAACAGAAGTACCATTTTTCTTCTTGCACATCTAGTATTTAATCACAAATTCTGCTTACATCCAGGTGCTTCAGAAACACTTGAAGGTACAAGCACAAAAACAATTTGTCAAAACCACAGGAAACAAACCTCACTTTCAGAATTGGGAGCGTACCCAATTTAAACATGTATATGCCAGCTTGTGATACTGGGCATCTGCATTTGTCAGACTTCTGCAGCTCTTTGGGAGGACACCTGTTCATCAAGCCTTCTCATAAAAACCTGAACAAAAGCTTATGAGGTTCTGATTGAAAATATTTAAGTTATGTTTAAACATAACAGCACTGGAGAGCTCAGCTGTGAAGTCACATAGGGCTTAAATCCCTTAAAGGCAGCATTTTCATATCTACTCAGTTTGCATGCACTTAAAGATTAGAGAACAAAAGCACATACTTTCAGCACAAACTTTATGCAGTCTCTCAGACTGGACTCACTGAATTCCTGTATGACACTGCAAAGACTAACTTTGGAATAAAAAACAAAGCAAGCTTTATTGAAATAAAAAAACAAATACAAAGCCAGATCACAATTTAAAATCCAGGTCCCCACCAACCTCAGTTTTCTATGTAGATGGGACTTCAGGTTAATAATCTAACACCATTGAGTCTTTCAATCAAATGTGATTCTAAAACTGCGCTCTTGCTCCTTGCGGCGGCTCTCACAAACCTTTGTCACCTCTTCTACCTTTCTCTGCAACAGGGCTGGGGGAGGAAAGAAAAAAAGTGACCAATCAGCCTAAAATACAACCTTGCACAGTTTAGCCTGCAGGAGGAGAAAAAAGGCATTTTCAGTACTGACATTTGCTCAGGTTTGACACTGCACAAGGAAAGAGGAAAACCCAACAAAAAACACTGCTAGAGCTCCAAGAAAAAGAAGATTGTTCCAAGAAGTATTATGTGGCATTCAGGGACTAGCAGGCAGATCCAGAAGAGCTGTGGAACATGCCATAACACTCTTTACCAAGCCAGTTTCAGGTTGTTGTAGTTTCAGCACACAGCATTAGATAACAGAGCAAACCCTTCCTGAATAGTAACAGTAGCTGGCCTTCAACTGCAGAAAAAGTAATTGCTGTATTGAAGTTTTTCCTACCCACCTCATGCTAAATAGTTTTGAATTTTACAAGTTACAGGTTAACCACAATCTGTTAGAAGTCATGATATTCTGCAAGAAAATATGTAAATTATAACAAGCTTTCAACCAAAAATACATAGAAGTGCAATCAAAGAGCTGCAGATCACTTGCAGTCACATTACAGATCATCTGTTACCTGCAGATCACTGATTTGGCAATACACAGGCAATTAAGTTAATAACTAAATACTGTAGCCATTGCAATACACAAAGAATTTTTGGCATAAACTAGAGTACTTAATTTCATGGAACCTTATCAGATGTTATTCAACAGGCCTACTGCATTATGTCAGTCTGCAGCTTGAAGATATTCCAGGTTAAGTTATTCCACAGTGTGCCAAACCTAGAACCTTCCAGTAACATATGAAGAAACATATCCACCTTTCAGTTTGTCAGTTTTCAAAGATTCACCACACAAAAGTGATTGACATAAAATAACTCTGCTTCACTATCTCACATATCTAGTCTTGTTCAATTCAGAACTCTGGTACAACTAAGAAAGTAACTGGTTGAGGCAAAACTTGAGAACAAGGCTTCAAACAAATCCTCCCTTCACTGTGGCCACCTTATAAAGGAAGCAGCATCATGCATCTGTTCAGCAAGCCCATTTAATTGGTTTGGCATAAGAGAAGCTGAACAAATAAATTAACATCAATTTGATTAAAGTGCTAAAGTTGCATATAACTAAGTCAGACATGTTAATAGCCAAATAAAAATGTATGCTTAGAAAAAGCTCACTTGCTTTTGTGAAACAGCCCTGGAGGTGTCTCATAGGAAACAAAATTTGTAACATTATGTACAGTGCAGATATCTTACATTTTTAAATCAAGAAGTGTTAGAAATGTATCCTTCCCAGGCCTACTCCAAATTAATAATGGCAAGGGCTATTTTAGTTACTTCAGAACTGCATGTTCTTTTGCGATGTAGCATTTAAGTGCATATAATAACAGGAATTCTTCTCCTTGCCAAGAACCCCATAGACACAATGAGTCACATTAATCATCATTTTAAAAAGCTATGCATTGAGGTTTATTGCTTCTTTCTTGTTTAAAGGGCTTTCTCTACCACACTGAAGCTGAACCATTCCTTTAGAAGATGTACAGTTCCCAGTAAAGATAATGAATAACAATTAACTGACAAAAGAATTACTTCTAGCACAAAATGACTGACAAAAGAACTGCTCTCCTTTCCAATAAGTTTTGGAGAGAAAAAAGTTAACCTGTAAAAGTTGCTATTTTCAAATTCATTCTGTAAGTCAGTCAGAACTCTGATACTACAGGAGACATACCAACAACTATCAATTTCACGATGAAATGCATGCTTAGCATACAGAAGTTGGCACAGATCTTCTAGAAAACACAAATTCAATCCTGACATAAGCCAATATTATTTAAAAATCAATGGAAGTGTGCCTGCTTTCATCCAAGATTAATTACGCTGATGTGAGCACTTTGACAGTACTGCAACCAGATGGCTGCAATTCAGTGCCGGTGAAAGCTGCACCACTTTAGTCAACAGTGCCTCCTTGTGGCTACTAACATCAGTTAAATAGAAAAACAAAATTTTTGAATGCCTGACAACAGGAGAGTTCCTATGAGAAAAGTGGAGGGGTTGGGGGTTTTTTGTTTGTTTTTTAAAGTGTTGAACTCTGGAAGCACCCTGGTATACTAGTGAATCCAGGATAAGAAACAACAGTAACTACACTACCAGTTTTCCACTATGAAGTGCAGCTTCTGGTCTGCATTACTTTTTCAAGTTATTACTGCTGTGGCACTTTCACTCCATTATTCAATAATTACTGCCCTTGCAGACAAATGAATGGTGTTCAGAATCTTACCTGAGCTTGGCTTTCCTGCAGTTTGCAGTAGGAGGCCGATAACATTAACACCCCCCACACCCAGAATCTAACTTTCATATTCCAAAGGGAAACACACGAACATTTCAGAAGATCACACATTTAACTGTATTTTGATAGAAGAAACAAGGTTTAAGTCCCCTGCTTTGCACTGATGCATTTCAAGCAGTGTTTTTGGTGAAACATTAGCAGTGTACCAGGAATCACTTCTCAGTGGCACCCTTTTATACAGATCAGAAGGAGATTTCAAGAAAGGAAGCAACAAGCGTAGTCAGAGGCAAGGGGGAAGAGATTCCTCAGTGATCTTCAGGAATTCATTTATGTTCAAGAAACACTTCCACACACACAGGCACACACAACATGCTTCATTTTTATTCCTAAAAGGCTGCATGAAGACTCTCACCTGAGTTCTGGTCAATCCACTGCAATGAATCCATATGTGCATTCAAAATTTTACAGATCTGCTGAAGCTGAAGAGAAACAGAAGGTGCAAGGTATTTGTTACAGTACATAAAAACCAAGAGCAGCATAAGATAGCCTGTCCCTGCACCTTGAAACATGAAGCTGTCAAATTTCTCATATGTACAGCTTCACCAACAGTTATTTTCCCAAAGTCGGCACAGCAACTATGTTACATTGCTTCTTTTCCAGCAAGACAACAGATTTGTTTGGAGTATATCCCTGTGGCTTGGTCTTACTCAAATTCAGACCTCAGATGCATCACAACATTAGTCTCAAGATCGCAAGAATAAAACTGAATGGGGAAAAAAGTCTGCAATACTCAGAAATTTTTACTAGGGGAAAAAAGAAAAACTTATCAGTAAAAAACCATAAGGAGTATTAAGATCAATTTAATATACATAATAAAGAGCTCATAATTCAGATCTCTTCCAGGACACAAATGTACTAGTAAGAAAGTAAAAGAAGAGCAGCAACAGCTACTGCATTTTGTACAGAACTTAGATTTGCCACAAGAAAGATGCAAGTGGCAGAGAAGGTGGCAAGATCAAAACTCTGAACTGCCTCCGAAACAAGTTGCTATCTAGGCAAGAAGACAAGAAAAAATAACTGGAGGTCATACTACAATGAGATATTCTGAAAATTCTTAACAAATTCCAAAGTAATCTTGTGAGAGCCAGGCTGGCTTGAGTTGTGCTAGAATGACTTACCAGAAGAGAACTGGCTTAAGGACAAAAAGTACTCTTCCAAGGTTGAAACCACAAGCAGCAGAGTATCCACAAATGGAGGAGGTGAAGAGTTAGAACTTAAGATCTTTTGTGTCTCTTTACCCAGATGCAAACAAAGCTTGGACTTACCGGGTCACTAGTGTCTGCTGGGCCTCCTGATGTATTCAGGTGCTCAATGATGTCCTTGAGATCTTGTGCCATACGCTTTAACTGAGCATCTATGTTTTCGGCCAGTTTATATCTGCAAAATGCATGGGAACCAAGGGCAGAATATTTATAGTGAACCTCAGAAGACCTGCTCCCAGTTGCAGTATCTGCAGGTAATCAGAATTAGCACCCATGCCTTTCAACCAAGACATAGCAGATACATGGGAACTGCACCATGACTGGCATTCTATTACACAGATTAGGTAACACCTAATGTCTTTGCTCTCATGATAATCTATGGAGACAGATGTGCAATATTAATGAGGGCTTTCTAGAAGGTTAACACCAGAATTAAAGTAACCAGTTGGACAAGATTCTTCAAGATTCATGCCTCTTGAACCAAACACTTCACCCTGCTAAAATTCAGTACTTGTAACATGCTTACAAGGATGCTTGAGTTCCACAGAGTGCTTTCTGCTCTCATCACTTGTCATTAATCACTTTAAAGAAATTATGCCAAAATTAGTAACCTTATAAAACAGCTAGTTAGACCCACATCCAAAGAGCTTTTCATGCTGATTAAAGGGGCTTCCAGTTGCAATTCCCCTAATTTCTAATGTGTAAAATGTAAATTGTAAAGCATAAAGCAGGATTACATATTTGAAAGAGGCTATTGATAGTTCAATATTGTCATGCACCACAACTCTACTTCTGATTGAGCATCACCACACTAGTCTACTTATCACATGTTCAAAGCAGATTTATCTTACGTTCTCTCCCTTTCTTCATCTGCATGCTGCAAGTAGATAGTCCCACTCTGTTCCTTCACAGACTCCTCCAGAGGGGTCAACAAGTCTTCCAGCTCTTTCTGTTGTGACAGAATAAAGTCTAGTTCCTGATCCAGTCTGAAAAGAAAAACATTACCCACTGAACACAGTTTAGATCAGGTTTACATGTGGTATACATCCTAGGACTTCTATACAAAACCACAAAAAGATGAAAATAAAACCATCTCAATTGTCCATAGTTTACCTCTTCTGATCAAGCTTCACTTTCTCTACTTCTCTGTGCAACGAAGTAATCTAGAAACAAAACACATTTAGTGATAGTAGGAAAGTTCAGAGATCTGGTAAAATAGTGGAGGAACTGAGGAAACAAGCACTATGCAAATATATATTAGAAACAGGGAACAGACATGTTTGTAGACCAGAAAATATTTAATAAATCTTTGGCTTTGAAAGCTCAACTCTAAGATAACTTGTTCACATAACTCAAAACATTTTCAAGCTTTGATGCCTAAAAATCAAGACAGACATACAGTCAGGTTTTCAAAGCATCCATATATAACTGACACCCTATCTTTAAAAAAGAGAGAGACCCACCAGATGGCTTGCTGCATCTATAACACTTAATATCTTTTAAAAATTTAAGTAAACAAAATCAGGTTATACCAGATGTCACCTTACCTTTTCTCCATTCTCTATCAGTGTTCGATCCCAAGCATTAACTTGCGTAGCTTGATGAAGGAAGTGTTTCTCTTGATCTTCAAGTTCTAGACTCCACTTGTTTATCAAGCTCTCAAGCTGGGCATAAGTCATCACTGGAGGTGCGCTGAGAAGCATGAGACAGTACAGAGCACAAGATCAGAAATCAAGGTATAAACATGACTAACAGCACCCATTTCCCCTTCCTCCAGACACTAACATTAATATTGCTATTACCCAAATCAAAAAGTTACGAAAAACCACTCACCTGGTTGTTGCTGTGGTTATAGTAGCCGTAGAAGTCACAGCTCCAATGGTACCAGTGGTAGTTAACGGCTTAAGATTCAAAGCAAAGCTTACACTAGGAGCAGAGGAAGAGCCTGAAAGAAAACATTCATGTTAAACATCTGAAGAGGACACATCTAACAGATCAAGAACAGATCCAACTTACAATTTTAACCCCAATGCTGTTGGATGTCAAATGTGTCCCTTCTGACAAAAAGGGAACCCCATTTGAGATAAGCAGGGAATGATGCACATCTTGACACCATTAAAAGCAATGGACTATAAATACCTGTAAATAGTTCTAGCAGAATGTGGGATTGACAGCCTGCACTTTTCCTGGGCAATATTCAAAGAAATACAACATTAGCATAACCCACACCCCTCTCAATCTCCAGTTATTTTAACACTAGACCTAATAACTACCAGCACACCCAGTTCCTGCCCTGCACAATTGTTGCTACAGTGCATTTTGCAGAATAATTTCTAAATTTTTTTGCAAAGCTAAAGAGCAGTCAGTACTGTCAGCCAGTCATACAGCACTTCTATCCATTGATCTCAAATTCTTCATAGTCACTCCAGAAATGAGCTTTAAGTTCCTGACAGCTGAGCAGCATCCATGTTACAACACTGAAAACAGAGGTAACTGCAGCCAGAAAAGGATGCTCAGTCCTGAATCCCAACATTATGTAACAGCAAAGTTCACTGTCAGTTTTCACATGAGAGTTGCCATTTAAATACAGCACTTCTCTCTGCATTTTTAGAGAAATCCTACACTGAGACTTACAATAGGGAAGAAACGAATGGAAACAGAGGAAACAAAGGAAACAAAGGAAAGACAGCTCTCCCTAACCCTCCCACAAGTCTTCGGCCTCTCCCTTCCATCATAAAGGCATCTCTCCCTAGCCTCTTAAATCAATTCCATGACTACACAGGAGAGCTAGAGCAGTAAATAATCTATTTTACTTTACTTCAAACCAGAACAAAGCCCTAAAGGTCCTCACCCAAGGTCTCTTTACTATGGACATAAACTCTCAAAAGTTTTAACCGAATTTGGGGGATGGAAAAGGAAGATCAAAACCAAACAAATATTGTGCTATTTTCAGTTACTGGAGGGAATTAGAAATTAGAATTGCTGTGCTGCTACATCAGCATGGCCCTTTACTACTACAGAGCACTGAAGCCAGTGTTTATTTACAGCATTTAGTTCTTACTAGTCACAGTGCTTGTTGCTGCAGCTGTTGTCCCAGGAACTTTTAATCCAAATCCAAGAGTTCCAAGAGTGGCTGTACCAGTGGAAGTGGCACCAACTGTGAAGAGAAAACAGGAAGAGTGAGTGCCCCATTCCATAAGGGTTCCCTTTGAAAAATTATGCTCTTCCCTGCCTGTCCACCCATCTCCCCTTGATATTCGTACTAGCAATGATCACCATTTAGGTGAGGGAACATCCCAGCACTACATGAAGAAAAGCAGACTGAAACTATAAAATAGCCAGAGTGCTCTGTGATCCTTTCAGAAAATTGTCAACTCAGGTGCCAAGCTACCACCATTTCTCTTCGCTTATATTGAAGTATCCAACATTTAACTGCTATCTACTGCTAAAATAAGCAGAGGATACTGGATGCTGGCAGGTAGGAAACACCACCTTTGAAGGATAAGCTTCTCAGATATGATCAAGAGTGTTAAGGGTGGCCTGCATGCATCTACTTGTTAAAATAATACAATTTCACATACTACAGAAAGCATGCTGTCACTTCTTTATGGCCATGAAGCAGCTTACTTATATCATCTAAGCATAATGGTTCAGACATCTTGATACACTGAGAATGCCCAAAGGCTTAAGAGCAGTCTTAAACACCTAACTTTTCAGAGCTGGGCGTAAGACAGTATTATGGTATGAAATAATTATGTAACAGCTCTGGTAAACATTGATTTTTCGTAATTTTGCTATAGCTAACCTCCATAATCAAGGGAAACCAAAGTGTTTCATCTCATCAGGTTGGAAAAGATGGAAACATCTCATTACAGGTTGGAAACAAAAGCTATTAGGACTCCAATCAAGCCTTGCCTACTACCTAAAGTCATAGAAAGACAAAATATTTCCTGTCATGAAAATAAGTCTGCAAGGGGAAACACGCCCATTATTGCCAGAGGAAATTGCAAGTATACAGCTGTGTGAATATTTGGCTTTATCACATTGCATCTCCACTTCCACAGGCCACTTCTTTCTTAAAGGCTGAGTGTGAACACCTAACATAAGAGTCAAAGTTTCTTAAAGGCAGATGCAGCCAGACTCATAGCACTGTCTGACAAATAGCTAATATATCACTAGAAAGCTCAGTTGTGGTGATATTACCCCTCAAAAAGAAATTCACATGCAGCTACAATCGCCACTCTCTGCCTGCTCACTCTGAAATTAAATATGCTTTGTTTTGGACAAAGCTCTCCATAATTCACCACCAAAAAAAGTTTGCCATGAAACAAGAGGGAAGGTGACAAACATCAAGGACAGCTGACTATTTTAATTGTCCTATGTCACAAGAGCATCTGAAGCTTCATTACTGACAGATACCACCAAATATCCTCATCAATTATTCTTCCAATATATAATTTCTGTATATTGTGACTTACGTGAGAGGCCTGTGGTGGTAGATGACGTTGGTGCTGAGGAACTTGCTATAGATGCAAACAGTGTAGGACCAGTTGAACCAAGAAGGGAAGTTGTGGTGGTAGTAGCAGTTGCAGAAGCTGTGGATGTTACTAGAAACAGAACATGTAAGTCTCATACAAGCAGATCCTTGTCAAGCTCTAACACATTTCAGAAGAGCCAAGCTGAGAATGCAATGAGTCTGTCAGTTTATGCCATGTTTTTTTAATGGGTGCAAGAGAATTCTGAACTTTTTCCTGTACTCCTCCTCCATTCTGTCTCTTTTCCTATGTACCCTTTGCATTTGCTTTTGCTTCTGTTCCATAATGCCCTGCAAAGAACTACAGAACACAATTCTGCACACAGGACAGTACAAGATCTAGTATATTTAATAAGACAGTTCATTGAACTTTCACAGATTACCAATGCCACTGTAAATTCACATTAACAAATACATCCAGCCCATTTCCAGACTCCAGTAGAGAGAACTAAACTGAGAAGGACAGGAGGTTCTCTATGCTTTGAATCATTTCCTAAATCATCTCCTACCTCCAAGTTTGGCTCCAAATGACAGAGTGGGTGCCTGGCTCGTACTAGTGGTCAATGTTCCTGTGGGTGCACTAGTGGCTGCTGTTGAAGTCAATGATCCAAAGTTTAGACCTGGAACAAGTAGCAGCATAAGTAAAAAAACAAGAAAAGATGAACCCATTGCTATGGAGAAACTGATCATTGCATTATTCAAGTTAGTAGAGATAAGAATATTTATTAGGAAAACATTAATTTCAATCTAACAAATACTCTGCACTATCAAGGAAATTAACTAGAGCTAACAAGTTCCTTTGTTATATGAACAACTTTAAAGACCAATTCTAACACAGATTCACAGATTAAGAACAATTCCAACTTCAGCCCTCACTGCAGACCAATGATTCTTCCTGAGGCCTGCACTATCACCAACACAAATTGAAAGTTGCAGCCTGAGTTTTCGCTGGACTCTGCAGAAACAGACAGGTTTGTTGCCTGGGTTCAGCAGCAGTTCAGCATCCTGGGCAGGGCACTCCCCTTCCTCACCACTCCCAGCCCTGCCTCTACACCCCCCAAATCCAACAAAAACTTTATCCAAGCACTTCAAATGTAGCTGACACTTCTGTTCAGTGACAGAATTATTTCAGCCTCAGTCTCCAAACTCCTAAGTAATACTTCTCAAACACCTCTCAGCTTAGGAATCCCTATCCATAATGCTCAAGCCCCACCCCCAACAGCCCAAAAAGTACTGACAGCAAAGTCATTCAAAATCATGCAAGGCACATTCAAACACGAGTGATCCACTGTTATCTCTGCAGTTACTTTCCTTCTATGCCACCTTACACTGTACTTATCTTTTTATCACCTCCAGTTTCAAATTCACACACAGTCACAAAATAAAGACTAACCATTCAGAATTTAAGGAGGCAAGACAACAGGCTACTTCATTTCAGCATTAAGCTCAAGTATCACAAGAAACAGCTAAACCTAGACGCTCTTCTGAGAAACTCTCTCACAAACAGATGCTTTGCTTCACCAGACTGACCTAGACAGGTGGCAAACTCACTAATCCATTTAGACATACATAAAAACTCTGCCAATTGCTGCATCATTAAGAAACAAATGGATACAGGCATATCTGTTGGGGTCCTAATGGGTGCACTTGTGTCTGTATTATCTTAACAACCTCGAAAAAAAGCAAACAATTGCTAGGTAGAGCTCAATGTATGTTCAAACTCATGAGTTTAGAGACAGCTATTTCTCATGAAAATGGTGTGCCAACAGCTAAATTGTAAGTATTATTCATAACTAGAGATGCTGGATAAATAGGGAAAAAATAAAGGAAACAATCACAGGTTTCACTTCACACCAACAAAAGCTGAAGGAGGCTTCAGAACTTCATACACCCCCCCCAGGTGCCCTCCAGGTTGGCAGGCTTCCCGATTACAGCCCCCATTTCCAGCCCAGGCACTCACCTGAGGACTGTCCCCCAAGGCTGAAGGCAGTTGCTGGCTGTGTTGTTGCTCCTAGGGTGGCAGCAGTGGTGGCAGCAGCAGCAGGCACTGTTCCAAAGGTCAACCCCATGGGCACTGCTTGAGGGGTTGCATTGCTTACAGTGCTGATATTGAAGCTGGGTGTTGCTGCCTGAGTCACACTACCACTGGAAAAGTTAAACCCTCCAGTTGTCCCAGACTGAGTGGTGGTGGTGGTGGTGGTGGTACCAGCAGAGCCAAAAACAAAGCCAGATGGGGCTGCTGCTTGACTTGAGGGCACACTAGCAGGTACAGAGCCACCAAACCCAAAGCCTCCTGTGATACCTGTAGCTTGAGTTGTGCTACTGCCTCCCAAGTTTAATTTGGGTGCATTTCCCCTAGGAAAAAAAAAAAAGAGTAAGGTAATCTGTTTGAGACATATCCAGTGAACTACTAAGAATGACCTTTCTTACAGAGTATTTGCTGACAGCAGAAAACATCTTAATTTCAAAGAGATGTGCACTTCAGGTCCACATTTCAAGCTAACTGCAGCTCAGTTTTGACACAGATTGTATTAAAGTCTATATGATAAGAATTCTAAGTCCACTTTTACTGACTCCTTCTTAATTACACCCTCCCATCAAGGTATTCCAAAACATTTATGGTAATGTAAAACAGTTTCTTCTCTCAGATCTTAAACATCCTTGTCACCTCCTCTGCTTCAAACACAAGACTTTTTTCCAACTACCTTCCCACTGCTAGTCTCCATCCAACTCCCTTTCCACTGCTTTCATGTGGAAAAGTTATTTTCAATTCAAACAAAAACACTACAATGATGACAAAAGGCCTTCCTGAGCAGCAGCTGCTCCATAATTGGAAGAAAAAAGGAAAGAACATAAGCTAAGAAAGAAACAGTGTATTTTTTGAAAAAGTGAAACCATTCTTTTGTATGATTTTCCATTAATAAACTGCTCTAGAGACCCTTATTAGAAATGGCACTATTCTGTAAAGCAAAAGATAAAACTGGAAAAAAAAAGCCAATAACCTCAATTACTTACCATTTTCTAGTCTCTTCCCTTTCCCAGCCACAAGGCAGATGACAGAAAGTAAAACCACAGTTCACTCCTACACAACATCTCTTTTCCATTGCTATTGGTAAGATGTTGGTTCTTGGTAACCTTCATTCTACCTCTATTAACATTACCTGAAGAGCACTGTTTGGGCAAAATCAGAGCAAGCAGGATTTCCCTGGGCTGTTTCATCACATTTTTCTACTTCAGAAGGGGAAATATCCGAGATGACAAATGATTCTACAAATTCCCATTCCAGAGTGTATAACCTCTTGAAAGGACTAAATGGTCCTGCTTGGGTAAAGAAAGATTCTGAACATTCCAAGTTTCAATCACCACAGGAAAGACATATTATACAAGACCTCAAAAATTTTTTTCTCCATTCAAACAGCATAGACTCATGTCTCAAAAGAAGTAGCATAAACATACAACTTTCAGCAATGGAATAAATTACAGAATTGATTGTTCTTAATATCCCATAGAAAAGTGAATAGGGGGAAAGAATAGGCCTCATTAAATGCTTTTTTGAGCGTGCTACACTGCAGCGTGGATTCACACCACAACAGCAGTGGGCTCACTCTGTTCTGAATTGCTTTCTAAAATGCTTCCAAAGCGGCAGACCGCTCAGCAGCGCTGGCGCCCCCACCCTGAGGCGGTGAGCGCTGGGCCGCGGGACTCACCCCAGCGAGAACACGGCGCCGGCCGGAGCCGCCGTGGCGGCGGGCTGCGTGCCGAAGCTGAAGCAGGCAGGCTGCGCGGTGGTGGCCGGCGTGCTGAAGGAGAAGAGCCCGGCCGGCTGGCTGCTGGCGGGCGTCTGCGCCGCCGTCCCGAAGCTGAAGCCTCCCGAGGCGGCAGAGGTGAAGAAGGAGAAGCCGGTCGTGGCCGTGGTGGCAGCGGCCGTCTTCGGCGTGCCGAAGGTGAAGCCGCCTCCCGCCGCGCCCGACCCGAAGCTGAACTGGTTCATGGCTGTCAGCGGCCTGCGAGAGAAGGGCCGCGCCGCCGTCAGGCCTCGGGGAGGGAGGCGCGGCCCGGGCCTGCGGCTGAGGCGACGCGCGGGGGGCCCGGGCCCGGCTCGCCGCCCACCGGGCCATGCGGCGGGGCTGCGGCACCGGCAGGGCAGGGCAGGGCAGGGCAGGGCAGGGCAGGGCAGGGCAGGGCAGGGCAGGGCAGGGCAGGGCAGGGCAGGGCAGGGCAGGGCAGGGCAGGGCAGGGCAGGGCGGAGGTGGAGGTGAAGGGCCCCGGGGGCCCCGCGCACTTACCGGAGAGACGGCAACAGCCTCCCTCCACTGCCAATTCCCGCCTCCCGCACGGCGCTCGCGTCCGCTGATGACGCTATTTACGCAGGCTTCCGGCAGATAGCGCGTGACGCAACGCTCTGCGCCCGCCCCTCGCCCCCATGGCCCACTCGCCGGCCGGGCTCTCACCGCCCTTACAAACTATTGGCTCTTCTCGCCGCCGCTTGTGATGGCCGCGCCGGATTGGCTCGCGGGGCGAGGCGGGGCGGCGGGCTCCTTGTTACTGCGGCAACGGGGGACGCGGCCGGTGCGGGACGGCGGCTGGAGGCGGCAGTGAGGCCGGGGCCGGGGCGCGCCTGGGCCCGCTGAGGAGGCTGCTCGCGGCGTGGCGTGGCGTGGCGTGGCGTGGCGTGGCGTGGCGTGGCGTGGCGTGGCGTGGCGCGGCGCGGGCCGCGGGAGGCCGGGGCCCGGGGCGGGGTCTGCGGGGCGGTGTGCAGCTGGAAGCGGCTGGGGCACCGCCGGCTTCTATCGAGGCAGAGCCGTCCGGGCCGCGAGCGCTTCCAGAAAGTTCCGTGAAGGCCAGAGGCTGCAGCGGCCGAACGCTGCTGCGGGACGCTGCTGCAGCGGAGGTGTCGACCCTGGCTTGCTGGCAGCTCCCTGCGGTGGGTGGGGAGAGCTGTCCTTCCCTCGCTCCTCCTCCCTTCCTCTCCCGCCCCCAGCTTCCCCCTCTAGGCCCACCGTTGGGTTTTGTGTTTTGCAGCAAGTTATTTGGTGGCTTCAGTGCTCTGTGTAATGGGGATGGTTAAATTTCCCAATCTCAGAGCTGTTTGGTCAGGATGAATACAGTGTGCTTTAAAGACTTTAAGATGCTACATGAATGGGGCTATATGGTTATATGCAAATTTGTTGAGTTAATTGCCAAGTACAATCTCTGTTCCTGGATAGTGAGAACCTGGGCTAAAGGAGGAAAAAAATTCTAGATAATACAGTATTACTGGTTACAAACCGAAGCTGGTTTCTGTGGGGGCAGCTTAGATCTCTCTGCACCTCACTTCCCTGTGCTTTAGGTTGTTGGAAGGCATACCAGCTTGCCTGTGGCACTGCACAAAGTCCCAGCTCAGCTTGGACCTAGAGCTGAGTCTCTCCTAAGCCTCCCTGGAACAAGGAGGCCAGAGAACCTGGTGTGGAGACCTCTGCCTGGCTCCTCAGGGAGACAAATATAGTCCAGAATGCCAAACTGAAACCTGCAACAAGAAATTATGCTGCCCTCAACCTGGCCACAGTAGCAGAAAATCCATGTTTGCATGGGGCTGTGCCAGAGCTAATAAGCACTGTTAGACTTGAGCTGTCTCCACAACAGATGCTTATGGAGCAAAAGAGTCAATAACCTGGTTATGGATAAGGGAAAATTGATTATATTCCACTGTACATGTGTTGGCATCTCATGTAAGTTTTTGGACAAAGTTTTTCCTTCTAGAACATAGCAGGAAAATTGTTTGCATTTGAGGAAGGACAGTATAGAAAAGGTGTTGTTCTTTCTTCATCTGTCACTTGTTTTTTCTGCACAGGTAAGCAGTGGCTGTGGATATGGATATAGATGATATTTCCTCAGTCTCTTCTCTGCAGTCCCTTGCCAAGCTACTTAGTGATACTCAAGAAGATGATGATAATGACAATGACTATGGGGTGAGTCTTCCACAAGAAATGCTGCTTCTTCTACATGTTGTACCATAGTCTCACCTTGTTAACTAAGAAGAAGCAAATTTGGCTTTTCCCCGCGTGAGTAAAGAAAGCCTTACAAAGTTTTGGACGACTGAAACAGAAGGTATTTTTAGGATAAGAAGCTCCTGAGGGAGAAAAAAAGGAAGATGCCCCAGGAATAGGAGGAGAGATTATGACCACGGAATGGGAGGAAGACTTATTTTCTCAGCCTAAAGGAAATGAGAACATGTAGTTGAAAGAGTGTTAGATACTTCAGACTCCCCCCTGCTTTTCCCTGAAGTCTGTCAGAGATGAAGGCAATTACAATTAGATATAAAGGACTTCATATGAAGAAAAAAGTTGCGGCTTAACTTCTGAGTAAAGACTAAAATATCCAGAGGCAACTGAGTGTACTAATTCTGCATGTCAGGCATTGAAGAACTGTAGAGATAATTGATCACTGAAGTAATCATTCTAAGATGAATGATCTGAATGATTAATAGGAGAAATACCTTTCCATTCTTTTATATCAGTTCATCTCAGGACTAGATGAAAATCACAGCATCTGGAAAATGTCCTTTGTTTCCACAATATACTGCTGCTGGTTTTATCTAGGTATGCATGTGTGCTAGGGAGAAATATCTGTCTGTTATGCCCAGG
The DNA here is from genome assembly GCF_036417845.1 of Apteryx mantelli. NCBI lineage: Eukaryota > Metazoa > Chordata > Aves > Apterygiformes > Apterygidae > Apteryx > Apteryx mantelli. Next base: position 13,062,670 of record NC_089990.1, on the reverse strand, counting down.
AGGACCACACGTGCCAACAATCACAATGTACAAGGCCGCAAGGAATGTTCAAAACTCTTTGAAAAGTCTCTTAGGATTTGAACAAGTCTTTTTATGACCTGAGTAACAAAAATGGCACATGTCTCAGTAATCCTCCCTAACATCACCCTTCAAAGAAGAGCCAGCTGGCTGACCCAGCAGATGTGCCCTAATAGTAACAGTAGTAATGAACATTTGGGACGAAGGGGGTGCATTTCCCTTGAGATTTCCTTTCGGTAGATAGTAGATGTGGTCCTTCACACTCTGACTACCCTTCAGCTCTTTTATGTTTGCTTTTAAAGCTGGTATTATTGCTGTACATCTCTGCAGTAATCATCCCAGTTTTAAAAGAACTTTACATCTTATTAATAAAATGAATAACTCTTCAGAGACGGAAATGAAAAATTGCCACAAGTGATGTCAATTAAGTCTGAGTCAATCTGGGTATTTTGAAATCTTCATTTTGATTTAATTGAATGTTCTGTGCATATGAGGCACTTTTATCAAGCCAAGGAATCTTCATACATATAGAAATGCTTCACATCGGCCTATTAGCACTAAATTGCTTCATAATTAGAGGAAAATGTTGTTGCCTCCTATGATCTCTAGTGTTAAAAGGAATCCAAATGCTGTGATGAGATTTGCATGTAGCACCCCTGGCTTGTTGCAGTATTTTCATGGCAGGCAAAGCAGGACAGTTTTGTCAAAATGCCATGGAAACTAATACACAAAAAATAGCGCATCTGTCTGTAAGACTGTACTTCTGAGTTCTGTTTAAACCCAATGTATCAAGATCATTCTCTGCTAAGTGAGAGTGAGGAAGAGAGTATATTCAATGGTTCAGTCATGAAGTTGAGAATACTTTTGGATCCTATCACTGACTTGATTGACCCTGGATAATATTGTTACTGGATGTTATTGTTATTGATCTGGGCTCTGTGAAAATTAATTAAAGTTTCATTTGGCTTTTTTTGCAGCCACACTGTTCTGTTAGTGCCATGGCTCCTGGTAATATTGGACCAGTAAAGAAAGAAACCACTGGTAAGAAGGGTTGTTTGTACAGTTTAGCATTCAGTCACACGTTAGCAGAATAAAACAGCTATTTTAAGAGTTACTACTGACACAGCTTGCTTCAAGAATTGAGTGGTCACTGGCCTTTGAGTTGAGAGGGAAATAGCACTACTATTTTTACAATTACATTGTGAAATACTTCTTTTCCTGAAAGCTGAAACATATATGAAGGGCAGCAGAAAGGGTAGCTTCAGAAGGTAGAAACCTCAAGTGGAGAAGATAAACGGTATGGAATACAGCCTGATCATGGGCTGAGGGGAATCATAACTAAGCAGCGAAAAGCTCTGTATAAGAACTGCCATTGAACAGTTAATGCTCCCTTAGAGCAGACAAGGAGGATGAGCTTTTAAATACTCATCTGAAAGGATCTTCACAGAATAAATTGCATGGAACTGAGTCCATCCTTCTCAGGAGGATGAAAAGCTAAGTGCACCGTGAAACAGACATACCATATTCCCCCCAAAAGTCTCACAAACCTATTTATACAAAACACTGGAAGAAAAATAAGCTTTATTCAGTGCTGCCTTCGACATGCTAAAATCTGACAGACAAAGAGAAAAGTGTATTTCAGTTTTCCTCCTCACTACACCTATTTCTTTGCCAGGAAATCCAGGACAATTAAGGTGCTTTATCTGACTCCAGATGTTCTGGCAGCATATAGAAGGACAGACTTTCAAACAACAAGAACCAAAACCTTGAGGGTTCATAAATTTGTTTCAGCACCTTGGATTGTGTTCAGGAAAGAAAGAAACCCAAGTATAGTTTTAGCAAAGTTGATATAATGTTCCTCCTGAAGCTAATACCATCACATATTGGGCAGCTTAGTTATGAGCCATAAGAAAGGTCAACAAGGACCAGGATGGGTGTAGCAAACTTTAGCAAATATAACAAAATAGACTGTTTTTGCTTGGGAATCAAAAAATAATCAGAGATCTGACTATAAAAACCTTCAAGCTGAAGATTTACCAGATAAATAAAAAATACATTTTTCCATGTAGGATAGACATAAACCATGCTATTCTGTCAATGAACTTTCATGAGTCTTCAGTATCTTGTCTGGGTTACGCTCAATAGTTAATGGTAAGAACTGGATTTATATGAGGAAAAGAGATCCTATTGTAAACATCTCTGCTCACTTAAAATCTCTTGTCAGAGGGCTTAGGGAAAGATAAATATTTCATGTACTTCTACATATTATCCATTTTGAAATGCTATATATTTTATGCCTGAAAGCAAGATTTCCTTTACACAGAGGTTGGGTAAAGGAAATTTAAGGGAATAGAAGTGAAAACATCCTCTGTTTGCCAATTCTCTTTCATATGGTATCCAGGTGAAGGAGATCACAATTGTTAGAAAATCTTTTTATCAAAAAAATACATCATAATTATAGCCTAGAAAAACATATGTTTTTAGCAAATCTAGAAAAAAATAGACATTCTAAAATATGATAGTGTGATTTCTTTCTTATCACCAGTTACAGGTACTTTTCAAGTGAAATCTGAAAATAGTAAAACTATTTGGAATACAGAGGAGGTCCCAGAAGGATCAGAATTTGATGATACCTGGGATCCTAGGGAACAGCCAGAGTAAGTGTAAGCGAGCTGAGACTGCCTACATTGGTTTTACATAGCTTTGATGGAAATGTGTTAAATAGCACCTACTGTGTTTGAGTAAAATACAGCCATCTGAAAAATTTGTATCATGGAAGGACAAAGGAACGAGTACTGATTGTTGCCTTTAAAGAAGCAACAAGTGAAGAGGGATTTGGCATTCAGCTATATCTCTGCATACTGTTGTATGTTTGTTCTTATTTGAAACTTATCACCTGTGAGGTATAGAACATGCTCTCTATTTGTGTTGTGGCCACAATGGATGTTTTTCTCATGCCATTTTTTCTTGATTCTTCCCTGCTGGGGAAAGAGTGGCATGCCTCAAGCGATTATGTACTGCATTGCACAGATGAGAAGAGTATAAATCTTTGTAATAGTTCATTGTATTAATTCACTGAAAATGGCCCAAAAGGAAAACAGATGGTTTGAGAGGTGCATCCAGAGCTATTAGACAGATTTCTCATTGACTGAGAGAAATTGTTACATATGCACATGACCAGTGGAGATGTGAAGAAGACTCTTGCCATACACTTTTCCCAATAGTATAGAGAATGACTCCTTTTGCTCAATTTATTAGGAGTAATATATGTTCTAAATACAATATTTAGTTGTATTTCCTCATCCATTAAATCTCAAGAGCAAGAGAACATATGATTCCAAATTTTGTAGCATTCAGGATTGGACAAATTGATTTGGAGGGGGAGAAAATCAATGTTGGCCAAACGCAAAATAATTACAATTAGGCAAGAAAACAGTGTTATTCCCATGCTCCAAGAGTATGATGAATGACAGAACAGAACACAGTCAGAGATGTGATTATGTGACAGTATCCTTTTCTCAAGATACTGTGTTGGTTGACTAGTTGATAAGTATCATATTCATTTAGGATGCTTTCTCTGCTCCCTGATCCTGCAAAGACTGGTTAGTGAGGTGGAGGAAGTAAAGTGAATACCTTGGAAGGTGGTGTGAATGTTCTACACGTCTTCCAGCCAACTGTGTCATTCTTGGCTCTGAAAAAAAATCTCATGCAGACGGATTGAAGGCTTGAAGGGAGACTGGCAAGGAGGAGAGAGAATGTGATAAGGACAGGAGCACTGATACAAAGGTTTATGGTCAGTCCCTTGAGAAATGCAGCCTCCTTTAGTCTCCTGCCGCTTCTCCAGTGTGGTGTGAGACAACTAATTTTCTCTCTGTCTCTCAGGTATGATATTTTATTCAAACAGCGGGTGGGAACAGAGGACATCTTCTTAGGGATGAGCAGGAAAGACCCTTCCACAGCCTGCTGTGAAGACATGGTGGTACGCTGAGCCTGTATCTCCCATCCCTTCTCTGTAGCCTTTCCCTGCAGCCTCCTTTCAATCTTGCCCTCTTCTCAAGACACAGAACATAAACATCAAGCTATATTGCAGCTTTTGGCCTTCTATGGGATTTTCTTGTATCTTTCCACATACTTGTAGATGATATTTACCCTTGCTAATCTGAGGAACTTGTGTAGCTCCTCAAGGACACTGTACTCAAAAGAGAAAGAATCAATGCAAATGTATACTACATACAGACTTGTGGGAAATGAAAGTAGCTCCAACATGATGTCTCATCTTAGACATGATTTTTTGTGGGAAAGGGGGGGGCTAGGCAGGAAGAGACAGTTTTCTTCTGCCTGCATCTATTACAAAGTACGAGTTAGCAGAGTACTACAATACTGTGGCAGTCTTTAAAGTTACAGGTATCAGATCCTGTCCCATTTATTATATGATCAGGGACTTTGCTGCTTTCTAAAGTTCAGGAGAGATGTAACTGCTATATGGTTTTTCTAGCTGAAGCAAGCTGTCCTTAGAATAAACAAACCCAGGGGCTTTTGGTGGATGTAGAATACCTTTCAAGTATATTATCAGCTCAAGATTTTGTAGAAAATAAGGTATCAATAAATAACAGAGCTATTGAAAGCACTGATTATCACTTTCTCATATTTTCTCTAATACAGATTGCCTGCTTAGAATGTTGCTCTTTGACACTAACATCAAAATGATCATGAAGATATGAGATCTTTTATGGTTTGTAGGGCTGCACAACTAATCACAGCTTTACCTCTGCTTGTTATTTCAGATTAAAATCAAACTGCCAGAAACAAAGTTCTCGGACATCACTTTAGATATCCAGGACAAGGTTCTTGACCTTCGAACCCCCCAAAAGTAAGAGAATCAGAAATTGATAGAGGTGTAGTTAGTATCTTGTTTCAATGGGAGTTTAACCAAGCTTTCAATAAAATACTACGTGAAAAGCAAAGATAAAGATGCAGATGGAATTATTAATTGCACAGGAGAAATAAATACAGAAAAAAAGGTATTATAGTCCATTTTTAGGCTTGTAGTGTGCTAGGGTTAAAACCTCTGATACTGGTCTAGCAAGAATAGCCTTAAAACAGTTTTTGGCTACTGAAACAGCAAGCCTTTAAGGGCCCAAAATGTTTGTGACAAATTGACTGCAGTCTTGAAGGACTACTTGGGAATTTGGTTTGTAAATGCTAATTTATACACGTGCACAAATGAAAATAAACAAAAATGTGCAGATACAGTTTTAGAGGTTGAGAGTGGAATTGCATCTGTGCCTGGTTATGTACACAGAGGGATGGAATTATTACAAGGTTGTCCTAAAGAGATTGCCCTTGAGTTCTTGCTTTCTATAGGGCTGCTTCATAAATACAACAAAGACAGCTAAAAACTGACTGACATACTTTAATACTTCCTCACAATCTTCATTCATATTTCCCACAGTGTGGAATAGCTAATAATCACTTACAGAACCCATAGTTAGCAAAAGACATAGAATGATGCAGTACTGCAGATGTAGGAAATCCTCAACATCCTTTTTCTTTTGCAATCCTGCTTTTTGATGACTCAGATCTGCCATTATCTTCTTAGTATCCAGCTGTCTCAAGTCACAAGTCTAGCAAATAAAATGTTTGCTGTAAATCTAATGGATACTTGGGTAAAGCCTGACCCAGTGCTGATTTCACAAATATAAGTGCATACTGTCAGTATGAAAGAAGTAAATAAGACTTCAAGTTCTACATACCAAAAAACACTGTGCTCTCACCATTGTATAGGAAGGGCTCAAAGGAACTGTTTCCAACTCTGTGGTCCTGAGGCTGATTCTAAGCCAGTCTAATTTTAAAGACTTCCAAATTATGCCAACTGGCTACTTTCAGTAGGCAGGGTGCAAAGGTGCTCTGACTGTACCCCTTCCTTTCAGCTATGGCTCCTATGACACAGAGCTGAAAAGATCTGTGAAGAAGAATCAGCATGACCTAAAATCCAATTTGAAACAACCCCCATCTGTGCTACTTTGTTTTCTTGCAGGGCTTTATAGTGTTTGGCTGGGCAGGTCTCTTGATTCTCAAGTCTCCTTGGTTCTATTTGCACTGTCAATAGAGCACAGGTCCAAGACTGGCCCATGGTTCATTTTGTTAACATAAAAGCTCTGTGTTAAGAGAGGAAAGAGGCCCGACTTTGCATGGGCAAGTGAGCTTGAGCTCTCATTAATTGTCGAGTTGATCCAGAAGGCTTATCAGCCATTCCAGGAAGAGCTTTCTGCTTGCTGTAGCAAGGGACTGCAGGATATCTCCTGAGTCCAAGATCCAGCCTTCCTTTGTATGTTAGGTGCCTCAGCTACAAGTAGGAGATCACTGAATTGATCTCCAGTGTAGGTTAAAAAAAAGCACAGGGACTTTATAACCCTAAGTCCTCTCTCATACCTGCACTTTACTTTGTAGTATAGACATGCCCTTTGTGTAACTGGACTGGACAAAACCTCTAATTAGACTTCACCAGTAATTTCTTTTTATTAGGGAAGACAAGCTCCTAAAGACACATGTTCAGGCCTTAGGCATTATTCAGATTTTTTTTTTTTTTTTTTTTTACCACCAATAGAGCATTATCAATGCAGCTCCTCCTTCCTCTGCATTTACAATGCAGCACTATGCAGAAGCAAGAACTGTGGAGAGAGCCCGCAATCCATCATTGGAAATTGTTGTCATAACCACAGCCAAGAGAAAGAAAAGAGTAGTGTTGGAAATATTCCAGAGCCTGTATAACTGTGCACTGGGTATTGCAGGTGCCCCACAACCTGTCATGAGTGGGAGAATATGCTAAATTAATGTTTCTTGATATACTCTGATAGGTGAACTGCTAGAGTAAGTTGCAGTCCCATCTCAGTTGCTCACCCAGTCTGAGGCATCTAAACCCACTGTGTCCTGTTTTACAGGAAGCTGTTGCTGCACCTCCCCCACCCTGTGGACAGCAAGAATGGAAAAGCTCATTTCTTCTCCGAAGAGGGGATCTTGGAAGTCACCTTGAGGATGACAAGGGAGTTTGACTTCATCAATTTTGCCTGATGGATAGAGAAGTGAAGAAAATTTTCGAAAAGTGATCCCTGTACATTTGAAGTTTTCTCAAGACCTAACCGGTCATCAAGTAGTAGATTGTTCCCCTTGAACAGTCCAGAGGGAAAATCCCTGGAGAAATTAAATGAGTTAAGAGGAACAAAAGAGAAAGGAAAAGATGTATTTAAAACAGCCATAGAATCTGTAGACTGGGGCTGTCCAGCTCTTGCACTGCTCTGGTTAACATTCTGCTTCCTTCAATCTGATACAGGCCTGGGAATCAGGCAATAGGTGATCACAAATTCTGTAAGCCAGGAAAAGTCTTTCTGTGATTGTGGCTGATAAGTAGAACAATGAGGCTCTGGCCCATGACTGTGTTTCTTAGTTACTGTTGCCAGATTGCAAGTGATAATATTCCTACCTGGCCTCCTATTAGAGAAGCTGAGAACAAGGCCAGTTCAGAACTCACTTTTAGCTATTCCTAGGTGAGGAGCTCTAAGCTTTTCAAGGGTCCATTTCCACATCTGAGGCTCCTTTACACTGGCAGAAGAAGATGCCCTGCTAGACTGTTGAACAGCTCAGCTCTATTGAACGATTTTTTACAATGTGTGGTTCAGTGTCATCTATTCACCTGCTATCCCTCCAGCTATTCTTCTGATCTTTCTTAATTAATAAGTGTGTGTTCTAATGAACTGTTCCAGTTAGCTTCACCTCTGTCTTCTCTGCATTGTGTTCTGAGAGGCTTTCTAGAAGTGAGATAAGAGGAACTTTGAATAACAAAGCATCATTTTCTTAAAGGGCTGAAGCATGGCAGAAGCTTTTCTATGGCCTTCAGGTCTAATCTAGAACTACACAGGTGGGTAACAAAGATGTTCCTCTTTTACCAGCTGCTGGGCTAATACATTCATTTAACATTTTGTCAATCATATAGGAAGAAAATAGATATCTGCTCAATGATCAAAGTAGAAAGGACAAGTAGGGCTTGTGCTTTAATGGAATAAGTATGCTTATCCAAGATTTTTGAGGCCTCTTGATAAAGTCCGTCAGTGCCAATAAAAATGAGGGCGGGAAAGGACCAGGTGCCTTTGCAGACAACTTGAGCCAGGCCTAGAGTTAAGCCAGGCCTAAAGTTAAGCAGGAAAGGACCAGGTGTCTTTGTAGATCTTGTCTGCAAGTGGCTTTTCACTTCTGGGCATTTTTCTGATACATCTACCAAAGCCTAGATCATTCTTGCTTAAAGCACCGAAGACTAGGCCAAATTCCTTCACACACCAACATCCCAGGAGGAAAGGGAGAGCAGCAGCACCTAACAAAAAAAAAAAAAGTTTATGTACAACTGATTCAGTTGTTTTAAAGTACTGGTTTCTGTGCAGAGAAACAACAAATCAACCCCGAGGGCATAGCTATACTACGATCATTTTGACACTATTTCTACAACAGCATTTTCTTCCCCAAGATAAACTCTGCAAGACAGAAAATAGTCATATTTGCATGCTAGATGAGTCTTAGATAGCGCACGCTCAATTAGCCCCGTCTACGTGCTGTTTACAGGGAGGTCAAGTTGAGGGGCAGAGAGCACATTGTGGGGGGGGGAGGTACATATCATCACACAAATGGGCACAGTGGAGGACTGCTGGGAAGGAATCAGGGGCTTGGGAAGAGAAGGGGAGCATCTACGGAGAGAATTGTAGCCCACGGGCCTTGGACTGGCTGCTGGGGCTCAGAGACCTTCTGAAGGTGTCATGAGCTCCTCACAATGGGCCGCTGAGCGTGCGTGCGGCCTGCTGGCTCCTTGCGAGTCGCCCTGTGCAGGTGGGATCTCAGTGGCACCCGCTGTTTGCTCTAGCCTGCGCTTCTCCTGAGCGCTATCTGGCGGAGAGGTGGTCCTTCACAGAGCCGGGCAGGCTGTGCAGATGAGCCTCTGCAGGGCCTGACTAAAACGAGGGAGGGCGCGCGGAACCAGGCTGGAAGGCTCTTTGGCTCCGTGCATTTCCCCACAGTAAAACAAGAAGCACAGTAAAAGAACAGCCACGTAAGGCAGTGTTTGAATGGGTTCGTCTCCTTTTTACCCCATGGCAGGCAAAGGCTTTCCTTTCCCCAAAGGGACAGAGGCAGTGGTGACCCTCCCCTTGCTTCTCGAGCTGACCCAACTCCCCAGCAAGGCAGCGAAAGCCCTCTCTCAGCCAGGCCCGTCCCCACAGAGAGGAAGCAAAGCGAGTCCGACTGGAGCTTCCTAGGTTGTGAGGGAGCCGGTAGGCTTTGAGTTTGGATTTGGTGGGAGCTGCGCCAGGTGGCGCACGCGGTAGGAGGGACTGTGCTTTCTGAAGGAGCTCGTCCTGAAAACGCGGCTTCCCCTGCTTGTGTCCCGCACGTGGCCCAAGCAGGAAGGAGCTGCGTGTGCCCTGTTGACTCGGCAGTGAGTGCAGCTGTGCATTCAGAGCCGTGTGTCTGGCAGGGGTGGGAAGAGAAGGGGAGCGTCTCCGGAGAGAATTGTAGCTGGCAGGGCTCGAGCGTGACCCAGAATCCCTTCCGCCGGGGTCGGAACGCCGCCTGTCCGTGCGGTGTGCTGCGCTGCAAGCGCGGATTGCTAACGGGAGGGTAAGCGAGAGCTACGTCGGGAGGCACCTTGACTGATCGGAAGCCTTCGTAAGTCCGGGGAGTCCGCTGGCTCCCTTTCCACCATGGTGTCCCTGTCCTGCACGTGTGCTTGTGCTGTTGGCAGTTACGCGGGCTTTTGAGGAAGAGCGGCACGCGCAGGCAGTGCTTGCTGCGCCTCAAGAGAAGCGTCCGTGGCACAGCAGAAGAGAAAGGAGCAGCTGCACCACTGTGTGTGGGGCCCCAGGCTGATGCTGCTTGTGCCGTGGTGTGTCCAGGGGAGAGCTGAGGGTCGAGCACCTTGTCTCTGGAGCCGCATGCAGCTGAACTGGAACGTGGTAGGGCACAATTTTGTGGGCGTGGTGCCATTCGGGGTGTAGGAAGTGGGTGTAGATGCATTCATGTCCTCGTCCTGGGATTTCTGCTGCCTGGTGGTGGACAGTGGTGGGTCGTTGCTTTTCATGTCCCGATGGCTTGAAGGAGGTCTTGTGAGTGTGAGCGCTTGCAGCTCTGAGGTGGAGGTGGTGTCTTGTGAAGACATGGGCAGCAGTTGGTTTGCTGCTTGTGGAGTTGCTGCTGGCAGGAGGGGAGATGCTTGAGGGAAGAGAGGTGTCCTTGCAGACCGTGAGCGCAGCGCTGGGGCTTTTCAGCTGCTTTGTGTCGTAAGCAGATACCCTGAGCCTCTCGGTCGCGCTGGGGTTGCAGTGCAGGGTCAGTAGCTGTGTTGTTCGTGGAGCAGCTTGTGTGAGGCCTGGTTGCCGCAAGGAAGAGTGTGCGGAGCTGCTGGAGCAGAAGTGCGCGCGAAGGTTGTGCTGGAAGGCATGGAGCCCTGGAGCAGTTGAGGTCGGAAGGGCTACCTGGAGGCCAGCGAGTGCGCTGGCCTGCCCAAAGCGGGTCTGATTTGGCCGGGTGGCTCGGGGCCTCGTGCAGCCGAGTCTCCGACTGCCCGAGCCTGGGCAAAGCTGGCGTTCCTTCTTCGTGGCGTTGCGTTTGGTGGACCGTGTGGAGACCGTGCGGGTTGTGGTGTGCGGTTTGGTCTCTTTGCTGGTGTGATGTGCGAGCTGGTGCAGGGAGCAGCGAAGCCACGACCTCCTTGTGGAGAAGCCCCGGAGGCGCTGACAAGCCGTGCAGCTTTGCCCCGCTTGTCTCGAAGGGGCCCGGCTCCCGAAGCGTCTGCGAGAGTCAGGCGAGAACCGCGACGCTTTTGCGCAGGAGATGCGGGCGCCCTGTGTGCGTGCAGCAGCCCTTTTGGAAGCACTTTGCAGCGGTCTTTGGTTCTTCTGCCATCGTGTGGCTGCGCAGAGCTTGCGGGCTGAGGTTTCTGCGGCGGGTGATGAGAGCGCGCTTCTGTGAGCAGGAGCAGCCCAGCGCGTCGCCGGGGGTGTCGCAAGGGCTGTCGGCGAGGCTTGTGCCTTGCCGCAGGCTGCTGTGAGGGAAAGGGGCTTTTTGCAGCTGCCCCGCGGGCGCGGCGGCAGTGGCGGCGGAGTGCTGGGAAGGGATGGTGGGCTGCGGCTGGCGGAGCCGGGGCCCCTGTGGCAGCCGCGTGCGCGCGTCAGGGCGCGTCGAGCGGCAGAGGAGGGGCGGCAGGCTGCGCGAGAGCCGGGCGCCGCTGGGGCGCAGGCGGGGGCTGTGGCGGGGCGGCGGGGAGGGGGCTTTGCTGCACGGGGCGGCGGGGAGAGCACACGCTGCCTTCAGCCGCGGCGCCGCGGCAGGGCTCTGGCTGCGCCCCGCGCGGCTGCTGCCGAGGGGCCCGAGGCCTGGCCGCCGGGACGCCGCGCAGCCCCGCGTTGCAAAGCCCCGGGAGGCGAGTGCTGCTGGCGCAGGCGCGGGCGGTGCGGAGCACAGGAAGGCAGCGAGGCGCTGGCAGGTGGCGGCGCTTCCCGGCGCTGGGGGTTGGGCACGAGCGCAGCGTGCCTGGGAGCCGGCGCGACAGCGCAGGGAGAAAGGGCCGGGCTGGCAGCGCGCGGGGCTGTGACGGGGTCTCGTAACTGGTGTCCCCTGTGCTCCGTCTCGCCCAGGAGTGCTCCTGGCCAAAGCCCTTGGGCCCAGCTGTGCTGGTGCTGGAGCGTGTGCGAGCGAAGGAGCTCTGTGCCCCAAGGGCTGTGGGTGGGAGCGCGCCCCCCACGGAGAGCCGCTCTAAGTAACCACCACTCTGGCGCTGCGTGAGCTCTGCCTCCTCTTGATCTTTATTACGCAACTGCCCGCTCGTGCAGGTGGCCGTGTGTGATGATGGCGCCGGCCCGAGACGGAGGAGGGCAGTGCGGGCAGGCCGGGCGGAGTGTCGGTGCCGTGCCCTGGCGTCGGGGCAGGCTCTTGCTTTGCGGGCGCGCGCTGGAGCTGGGCAGCGGCAGCAGACTCTCGCGTGTTGGGCAGCGGAGTCATGGGCGTGCGAGTAGGTGAGCTTGTGGGCGAACGCGCCCGTGCTTCGCCGGGGCTCTGCTGGGCTCTGGCTGATGTGCTGTTGAGGGTCAGCGTAGTTCTCGTGGTGCCTCAGTGGCCCCGGTGCCCGTTTCCCACCGCACGGCCCCAATCTCGCTCGGCGTCAGCGTGCCCAGCCCGGCATGCCGCCCGCTCAGGCCCCGTCACTGGTTGGTGGTTCGGGTCCGTGTGTGCTGGGCGCGCCTGCATTGTCGGTGTTCTCCTCCTGCGCCGTGGCACTGAAATGGAAGCAGCGGTTGTGTGCAGTAGCTTTCTGAAGGGCATACTGGCCAGCGCCAAAGGAAAGGGAGCGGGAGAATACGTCTTTAAGCCCGCCAGGAGGCCCCCCCCAAGCAAGCCCACCCTTGAAAGGGGCGCAGTATAGTCAGACAAACATGTCTTCTGCTTCTGTGGTGGTTATTACCTGTCAACAGAAGAGCTTCTGCTGAAGTTGTCTAGGTCCGGGGTGGGAGGCCAGGATGGAAGAAAAAGGCCGCCAAAGGGATTTTCATCTTTATCATCCCAGGTGATGCCGAGCTCTACGCTTTCTGCGCTCGGAGAAGTGCACCTGGAGCAGGTAGACTGCAGGCTCGTGGGATGCTGGGAATAATGCATCAGCGGATGAGCTTTGTGTTGGTGCGAGTTTGAAGAGGGGAAGGTTTGAAGGGACTCGCTCGGATGGAGCTTTTTGTCCCGGAGGCAGAAGGGAACTCACCTCCCCGCAGCGGCCGAGGATCTGGCGAGCAGCTGCCTCCGCGTCGTCCTCTGGAGACCTAGGAATCGTACAGAGAGGTTTTACTTGTCGTTGAAAGGCAGAATCGTAGCGTGTTGTCCTTAGGTAGGCTAAAGCCAAGGCCTTTGCGCTTCCTCGTAGGGAACTTGTGCTTTGCTGCATTTGCCAAGGGAAGCCCCTCAGAGAGTAGCAGGGCTCTGCGTCTTTGGTCAGGTATGCGGCCTTTAGGAAGGGTTCAAATGCCAGCCTGGGAGCTTTCTGTGAAGCCCTGAAAGTACAGCTAGGCTGAATGTAAGCCCTTTGTGCAGCTTTGTAATGGCCGCTTTGCAGTTGTGCTGTTCCTTCTGCCTGGCCATGAGCGCAGACTGGCAAGAGAGGAGCCCGGGGAAGGGTGCTAGTCAGTGGGATTGAACCCATTTACGAGCAATGCCTGGAAGTCCGTCAGCATCCGTATTGGCAGCCTGTTGAGTGCAGCTGTCGACTTCCCTGCAAGTGGTGGCCGAGTGCTCGACTCGGGTCAGCACTTGGCTGTCGCTTTCTGCCCATCTTTCTGCTGTCTGCCAGCTGTGGAGCAGGAGGGTCAGCGCTACAAGGGCGTTGCTGTGGGTGGACCCTGACTCATGCTGCGAGAGGCTAAAGCTAGGGACCTGCCCGCACTGCGAGCTGCTTTGCAACTTATCGCTTTGTAAGGGATGTGAATTTTAAACGTTACCTTTCTTTGCTGGTCTTGAGCCGGAAGCAAATCCAAATGCAGAATGTGCAGGAGACCGCAGCAGCGATGAGCGACAAAATGTTTATTATAATGATGAGTAAACGGTGATTTAGAATGCCAGGGTCAACCTCTTCAAAAGCATTGGGGAAGATTGCTGCAAAATGATGGAAAGAGATCAGAGTTTATATGAAACGTGCATGCTGTGGTAGGTCAAAGGTAGGAGGTGGAGGGCTGATGTATGAAGAGCCCGAGCACAGTGGCACACGCGTTGCGGCCGTGGGGACATGGCGCCCCAGCACGTGCGGGCTGCTGTGTGGTATACGAGTTCAGTGCTGTGCATTGAGAAAACACGCCCGCTCTTCTCTTCTACCCTCTGCTCCTTTTGGTGGAGTTGCTCCTCCTCTCATGCCCTCTCCTTCCTGCACTGGGAAGAAGGGAAGCAGGAGCCTGCTGTCACGAGCAAGAGCCAGAAGCGCTGGGACGAGGCTCGGCAGATGCTTTTGCGTGCCCCGTGGGGGCAGCATAGGAGGGCGGCGCAGACGGCTTTGGAAAGCCAGGTCTCTGCAGAAGAGCTCCTCCTAAAGTGTTCTCAGCTTTGGAAGGGACCCAGCTCTTCTGCCTGTGCCCCCAGGTGCTGCTATAGGTGCCAGGGGAAGCGCTGCCTCCCCCCTGGAAACTGATCCGTAGAAAACGTTAGTGGGGGAGAGGAGGTTTTACGCTGGAGTACGTACCTTCAGGCGATGCTGAAGCCTCTCTTTCCTCGGGTATGGGGAAGCCGTGTACCAGAAGAGTACCCAGGAGAAGGCACACGAAGGCAGAGCAGCCAGCCATATCTGCTGCTACTCCGAAAGCGGTGTGCACAAATGAGGCCTGCGCGGCAGCGGGGCCCTTGGTTGCCCTCGCAGGGCTGTGACATCGCTGACGGGCGCAGAGGCCTTCTGAAGGTGTCATGAGCTCCTCACAATGGGCCGCTGAGCGTGCGCGCGGCCTGCTGGCTCCTTGCGAGTCGCCCTGCGCAGGTGGGATCTCAGTGGCACCCGCTGTTTGCTCTAGCCTGCGCTTCTCCTGAGCGCTATCTGGCGGAGAGGTGGTCCTTCACAGAGCCGGGCAGGCTGTGCAGATGAGCCTCTGCAGGGCCTGACTAAAACGAGGGAGGACGCGCGGAACCAGGCTGGAAGGCTCTTTGGCTCCGTGCATTTCCCCACAGTAAAACAAGAAGCACAGTAAAAGAACAGCCACGTAAGGCAGTGTTTGAATGGGTTCGTCTCCTTTTTACCCCATGGCAGGCAAAGGCTTTCCTTTCCCCAAAGGGACAGAGGCAGTGGTGACCCTCCCCTTGCTTCTCGAGCTGACCCAACTCCCCAGCAAGGCAGCGAAAGCCCTCTCTCAGCCAGGCCCGTCCCCACAGAGAGGAAGCAAAGCGAGTCCGACTGGAGCTTCCTAGGTTGTGAGGGAGCCGGTAGGCTTTGAGTTTGGATTTGGTGGGAGCTGCGCCAGGTGGCGCACGCGGTAGGAGGGACTGTGCTTTCTGAAGGAGCTCGTCCTGAAAAGGCGGCTTCCCCTGTTTGTGTCCCGCACGTGGCCCAAGCGGGAAGGAGCTGCGTGTGCCCTGTTGACTCGGCAGTGAGTGCAGCTGTGCATTCAGAGCCGTGTGTCTGGCAGGGGTGGGAAGAGAAGGGGAGCGTCTCCGGAGAGAATTGTAGCTGGCAGGGCTCGAGCGTGACCCAGAATCCCTTCCGCCGGGGTCGGAACGCCGCCTGTCCGTGCGGTGTGCTGCGCTGCAAGCGCGGATTGCTAACGGGAGGGTAAGCGAGAGCTACGTCGGGAGGCACCTTGACTGATCAGAAGCCTTCGTAAGTCCGGGGAGTCCGCTGGGTCCCTTTCCACCATGGTGTCCCTGTCCTGCACGTGTGCTTGTGCTGTTGGCAGTTACGCGGGCTTTTGAGGAAGAGCGGCACGCGCAGGCAGTGCTTGCTGCGCCTCAAGAGAAGTGTCCGTGGCACAGCAGAAGAGAAAGGAGCAGCTGCACCACTGTGCGTGGGGCCCCAGGCTGATGCTGCTTGTGCCGTGGTGTGTCCAGGGGAGAGCTGAGGGTCGAGCACCTTGTCTCTGGAGCCGCATGCAGCTGAACTGGAACGTGGTAGGGCACAATTTTGTGGGCGTGGTGCCATTCGGGGTGTAGGAAGTGGGTGTAGATGCATTCATGTCCTCGTCCTGGGATTTCTGCTGCCTGGTGGTGGACAGTGGTGGGTCGTTGCTTTTCATGTCCCGATGGCTTGAAGGAGGTCTTGTGAGTGTGAGCGCTTGCAGCTCTGAGGTGGAGGTGGTGTCTTGTGAAGACATGGGCAGCAGTTGGTTTGCTGCTTGTGGAGTTGCTGCTGGCAGGAGGGGAGATGCTTGAGGGAAGAGAGGTGTCCTTGCAGACCGTGAGCGCAGCGCTGGGGCTTTTCAGCTGCTTTGTGTCGTAAGCAGATACCCTGAGCCTCTCGGTCGCGCTGGGGTTGCAGTGCAGGGTCAGTAGCTGTGTTGTTCGTGGAGCAGCTTGTGTGAGGCCTGGTTGCCGCAAGGAAGAGTGTGCGGAGCTGCTGGAGCAGAAGTGCGCGCGAAGGTTGTGCTGGAAGGCATGGAGCCCTGGAGCAGTTGAGGTCGGAAGGGCTACCTGGAGGCCAGCGAGTGCGCTGGCCTGCCCAAAGCGGGTCTGATTTGGCCGGGTGGCTCGGGGCCTCGTGCAGCCGAGTCTCCGACTGCCCGAGCCTGGGCAAAGCTGGCGTTCCTTCTTCGTGGCGTTGCGTTTGGTGGACCGTGTGGAGACCGTGCGGGTTGTGGTGTGCGGTTTGGTCTCTTTGCTGGTGTGATGTGCGAGCTGGTGCAGGGAGCAGCGAAGCCACGACCTCCTTGTGGAGAAGCCCCGGAGGCGCTGACAAGCCGTGCAGCTTTGCCCCGCTTGTCTCGAAGGGGCCCGGCTCCCGAAGCGTCTGCGAGAGTCAGGCGAGAACCGCGACGCTTTTGCGCAGGAGATGCGGGCGCCCTGTGTGCGTGCAGCAGCCCTTTTGGAAGCACTTTGCAGCGGTCTTTGGTTCTTCTGCCATCGTGTGGCTGCGCAGAGCTTGCGGGCTGAGGTTTCTGCGGCGGGTGATGAGAGCGCGCTTCTGTGAGCAGGAGCAGCCCAGCGCGTCGCCGGGGGTGTCGCAAGGGCTGTCGGCGAGGCTTGTGCCTTGCCGCAGGCTGCTGTGAGGGAAAGGGGCTTTTTGCAGCTGCCCCGCGGGCGCGGCGGCAGTGGCGGCGGAGTGCTGGGAAGGGATGGTGGGCTGCGGCTGGCGGAGCCGGGGCCCCTGTGGCAGCCGCGTGCGCGCGTCAGGGCGCGTCGAGCGGCAGAGGAGGGGCGGCAGGCTGCGCGAGAGCCGGGCGCCGCTGGGGCGCAGGCGGGGGCTGTGGCGGGGCGGCGGGGAGGGGGCTTTGCTGCACGGGGCGGCGGGGAGAGCACACGCTGCCTTCAGCCGCGGCGCCGCGGCAGGGCTCTGGCTGCGCCCCGCGCGGCTGCTGCCGAGGGGCCCGAGGCCTGGCCGCCGGGACGCCGCGCAGCCCCGCGTTGCAAAGCCCCGGGAGGCGAGTGCTGCTGGCGCAGGCGCGGGCGGTGCGGAGCACAGGAAGGCAGCGAGGCGCTGGCAGGTGGCGGCGCTTCCCGGCGCTGGGGGTTGGGCACGAGCGCAGCGTGCCTGGGAGCCGGCGCGACAGCGCAGGGAGAAAGGGCCGGGCTGGCAGCGCGCGGGGCTGTGACGGGGTCTCGTAACTGGTGTCCCCTGTGCTCCGTCTCGCCCAGGAGTGCTCCTGGCCAAAGCCCTTGGGCCCAGCTGTGTTGGTGCTGGAGCGTGTGCGAGCGAAGGAGCTCTGTGCCCCAAGGGCTGTGGGTGGGAGCGCGCCCCCCACGGAGAGCCGCTCTAAGTAACCACCACTCTGGCGCTGCGTGAGCTCTGCCTCCTCTTGATCTTTATTACGCAACTGCCCGCTCGTGCAGGTGGCCGTGTGTGATGATGGCGCCGGCCCGAGACGGAGGAGGGCAGTGCGGGCAGGCCGGGCGGAGTGTCGGTGCCGTGCCCTGGCGTCGGGGCAGGCTCTTGCTTTGCGGGCGCGCGCTGGAGCTGGGCAGCGGCAGCAGACTCTCGCGTGTTGGGCAGCGGAGTCATGGGCGTGCGAGTAGGTGAGCTTGTGGGCGAACGCGCCCGTGCTTCGCCGGGGCTCTGCTGGGCTCTGGCTGATGTGCTGTTGAGGGTCAGCGTAGTTCTCGTGGTGCCTCAGTGGCCCCGGTGCCCGTTTCCCACCGCACGGCCCCAATCTCGCTCGGCGTCAGCGTGCCCAGCCCGGCATGCCGCCCGCTCAGGCCCCGTCACTGGTTGGTGGTTCGGGTCCGTGTGTGCTGGGCGCGCCTGCATTGTCGGTGTTCTCCTCCTGCGCCGTGGCACTGAAATGGAAGCAGCGGTTGTGTGCAGTAGCTTTCTGAAGGGCATACTGGCCAGCGCCAAAGGAAAGGGAGCGGGAGAATACGTCTTTAAGCCCGCCAGGAGGCCCCCCCCAAGCAAGCCCACCCTTGAAAGGGGCGCAGTATAGTCAGACAAACATGTCTTCTGCTTCTGTGGTGGTTATTACCTGTCAACAGAAGAGCTTCTGCTGAAGTTGTCTAGGTCCGGGGTGGGAGGCCAGGATGGAAGAAAAAGGCCGCCAAAGGGATTTTCATCTTTATCATCCCAGGTGATGCCGAGCTCTACGCTTTCTGCGCTCGGAGAAGTGCACCTGGAGCAGGTAGACTGCAGGCTCGTGGGATGCTGGGAATAATGCATCAGCGGATGAGCTTTGTGTTGGTGCGAGTTTGAAGAGGGGAAGGTTTGAAGGGACTCGCTCGGATGGAGCTTTTTGTCCCGGAGGCAGAAGGGAACTCACCTCCCCGCAGCGGCCGAGGATCTGGCGAGCAGCTGCCTCCGCGTCGTCCTCTGGAGACCTAGGAATCGTACAGAGAGGTTTTACTTGTCGTTGAAAGGCAGAATCGTAGCGTGTTGTCCTTAGGTAGGCTAAAGCCAAGGCCTTTGCGCTTCCTCGTAGGGAACTTGTGCTTTGCTGCATTTGCCAAGGGAAGCCCCTCAGAGAGTAGCAGGGCTCTGCGTCTTTGGTCAGGTATGCGGCCTTTAGGAAGGGTTCAAATGCCAGCCTGGGAGCTTTCTGTGAAGCCCTGAAAGTACAGCTAGGCTGAATGTAAGCCCTTTGTGCAGCTTTGTAATGGCCGCTTTGCAGTTGTGCTGTTCCTTCTGCCTGGCCATGAGCGCAGACTGGCAAGAGAGGAGCCCGGGGAAGGGTGCTAGTCAGTGGGATTGAACCCATTTACGAGCAATGCCTGGAAGTCCGTCAGCATCCGTATTGGCAGCCTGTTGAGTGCAGCTGTCGACTTCCCTGCAAGTGGTGGCCGAGTGCTCGACTCGGGTCAGCACTTGGCTGTCGCTTTCTGCCCATCTTTCTGCTGTCTGCCAGCTGTGGAGCAGGAGGGTCAGCGCTACAAGGGCGTTGCTGTGGGTGGACCCTGACTCATGCTGCGAGAGGCTAAAGCTAGGGACCTGCCCGCACTGCGAGCTGCTTTGCAACTTATCGCTTTGTAAGGGATGTGAATTTTAAACGTTACCTTTCTTTGCTGGTCTTGAGCCGGAAGCAAATCCAAATGCAGAATGTGCAGGAGACCGCAGCAGCGATGAGCGACAAAATGTTTATTATAATGATGAGTAAACGGTGATTTAGAATGCCAGGGTCAACCTCTTCAAAAGCATTGGGGAAGATTGCTGCAAAATGATGGAAAGAGATCAGAGTTTATATGAAACGTGCATGCTGTGGTAGGTCAAAGGTAGGAGGTGGAGGGCTGATGTATGAAGAGCCCGAGCACAGTGGCACACGCGTTGCGGCCGTGGGGACATGGCGCCCCAGCACGTGCGGGCTGCTGTGTGGTATACGAGTTCAGTGCTGTGCATTGAGAAAACACGCCCGCTCTTCTCTTCTACCCTCTGCTCCTTTTGGTGGAGTTGCTCCTCCTCTCATGCCCTCTCCTTCCTGCACTGGGAAGAAGGGAAGCAGGAGCCTGCTGTCACGAGCAAGAGCCAGAAGCGCTGGGACGAGGCTCGGCAGATGCTTTTGCGTGCCCCGTGGGGGCAGCATAGGAGGGCGGCGCAGACGGCTTTGGAAAGCCAGGTCTCTGCAGAAGAGCTCCTCCTAAAGTGTTCTCAGCTTTGGAAGGGACCCAGCTCTTCTGCCTGTGCCCCCAGGTGCTGCTATAGGTGCCAGGGGAAGCGCTGCCTCCCCCCTGGAAACTGATCCGTAGAAAACGTTAGTGGGGGAGAGGAGGTTTTACGCTGGAGTACGTACCTTCAGGCGATGCTGAAGCCTCTCTTTCCTCGGGTATGGGGAAGCCGTGTACCAGAAGAGTACCCAGGAGAAGGCACACGAAGGCAGAGCAGCCAGCCATATCTGCTGCTACTCCGAAAGCGGTGTGCACAAATGAGGCCTGCGCGGCAGCGGGGCCCTTGGTTGCCCTCGCAGGGCTGTGACATCGCTGACGGGCGCAGAGGCCTTCTGAAGGTGTCATGAGCTCCTCACAATGGGCCGCTGAGCGTGCGCGCGGCCTGCTGGCTCCTTGCGAGTCGCCCTGTGCAGGTGGGATCTCAGTGGCACCCGCTGTTTGCTCTAGCCTGCGCTTCTCCTGAGCGCTATCTGGCGGAGAGGTGGTCCTTCACAGAGCCGGGCAGGCTGTGCAGATGAGCCTCTGCAGGGCCTGACTAAAACGAGGGAGGGCGCGCGGAACCAGGCTGGAAGGCTCTTTGGCTCCGTGCATTTCCCCACAGTAAAACAAGAAGCACAGTAAAAGAACAGCCACGTAAGGCAGTGTTTGAATGGGTTCGTCTCCTTTTTACCCCATGGCAGGCAAAGGCTTTCCTTTCCCCAAAGGGACAGAGGCAGTGGTGACCCTCCCCTTGCTTCTCGAGCTGACCCAACTCCCCAGCAAGGCAGCGAAAGCCCTCTCTCAGCCAGGCCCGTCCCCACAGAGAGGAAGCAAAGCGAGTCCGACTGGAGCTTCCTAGGTTGTGAGGGAGCCGGTAGGCTTTGAGTTTGGATTTGGTGGGAGCTGCGCCAGGTGGCGCACGCGGTAGGAGGGACTGTGCTTTCTGAAGGAGCTCGTCCTGAAAAGGCGGCTTCCCCTGTTTGTGTCCCGCACGTGGCCCAAGCGGGAAGGAGCTGCGTGTGCCCTGTTGACTCGGCAGTGAGTGCAGCTGTGCATTCAGAGCCGTGTGTCTGGCAGGGGTGGGAAGAGAAGGGGAGCGTCTCCGGAGAGAATTGTAGCTGGCAGGGCTCGAGCGTGACCCAGAATCCCTTCCGCCGGGGTCGGAACGCCGCCTGTCCGTGCGGTGTGCTGCGCTGCAAGCGCGGATTGCTAACGGGAGGGTAAGCGAGAGCTACGTCGGGAGGCACCTTGACTGATCGGAAGCCTTCGTAAGTCCGGGGAGTCCGCTGGCTCCCTTTCCACCATGGTGTCCCTGTCCTGCACGTGTGCTTGTGCTGTTGGCAGTTACGCGGGCTTTTGAGGAAGAGCGGCACGCGCAGGCAGTGCTTGCTGCGCCTCAAGAGAAGTGTCCGTGGCACAGCAGAAGAGAAAGGAGCAGCTGCACCACTGTGCGTGGGGCCCCAGGCTGATGCTGCTTGTGCCGTGGTGTGTCCAGGGGAGAGCTGAGGGTCGAGCACCTTGTCTCTGGAGCCGCATGCAGCTGAACTGGAACGTGGTAGGGCACAATTTTGTGGGCGTGGTGCCATTCGGGGTGTAGGAAGTGGGTGTAGATGCATTCATGTCCTCGTCCTGGGATTTCTGCTGCCTGGTGGTGGACAGTGGTGGGTCGTTGCTTTTCATGTCCCGATGGCTTGAAGGAGGTCTTGTGAGTGTGAGCGCTTGCAGCTCTGAGGTGGAGGTGGTGTCTTGTGAAGACATGGGCAGCAGTTGGTTTGCTGCTTGTGGAGTTGCTGCTGGCAGGAGGGGAGATGCTTGAGGGAAGAGAGGTGTCCTTGCAGACCGTGAGCGCAGCGCTGGGGCTTTTCAGCTGCTTTGTGTCGTAAGCAGATACCCTGAGCCTCTCGGTCGCGCTGGGGTTGCAGTGCAGGGTCAGTAGCTGTGTTGTTCGTGGAGCAGCTTGTGTGAGGCCTGGTTGCCGCAAGGAAGAGTGTGCGGAGCTGCTGGAGCAGAAGTGCGCGCGAAGGTTGTGCTGGAAGGCATGGAGCCCTGGAGCAGTTGAGGTCGGAAGGGCTACCTGGAGGCCAGCGAGTGCGCTGGCCTGCCCAAAGCGGGTCTGATTTGGCCGGGTGGCTCGGGGCCTCGTGCAGCCGAGTCTCCGACTGCCCGAGCCTGGGCAAAGCTGGCGTTCCTTCTTCGTGGCGTTGCGTTTGGTGGACCGTGTGGAGACCGTGCGGGTTGTGGTGTGCGGTTTGGTCTCTTTGCTGGTGTGATGTGCGAGCTGGTGCAGGGAGCAGCGAAGCCACGACCTCCTTGTGGAGAAGCCCCGGAGGCGCTGACAAGCCGTGCAGCTTTGCCCCGCTTGTCTCGAAGGGGCCCGGCTCCCGAAGCGTCTGCGAGAGTCAGGCGAGAACCGCGACGCTTTTGCGCAGGAGATGCGGGCGCCCTGTGTGCGTGCAGCAGCCCTTTTGGAAGCACTTTGCAGCGGTCTTTGGTTCTTCTGCCATCGTGTGGCTGCGCAGAGCTTGCGGGCTGAGGTTTCTGCGGCGGGTGATGAGAGCGCGCTTCTGTGAGCAGGAGCAGCCCAGCGCGTCGCCGGGGGTGTCGCAAGGGCTGTCGGCGAGGCTTGTGCCTTGCCGCAGGCTGCTGTGAGGGAAAGGGGCTTTTTGCAGCTGCCCCGCGGGCGCGGCGGCAGTGGCGGCGGAGTGCTGGGAAGGGATGGTGGGCTGCGGCTGGCGGAGCCGGGGCCCCTGTGGCAGCCGCGTGCGCGCGTCAGGGCGCGTCGAGCGGCAGAGGAGGGGCGGCAGGCTGCGCGAGAGCCGGGCGCCGCTGGGGCGCAGGCGGGGGCTGTGGCGGGGCGGCGGGGAGGGGGCTTTGCTGCACGGGGCGGCGGGGAGAGCACACGCTGCCTTCAGCCGCGGCGCCGCGGCAGGGCTCTGGCTGCGCCCCGCGCGGCTGCTGCCGAGGGGCCCGAGGCCTGGCCGCCGGGACGCCGCGCAGCCCCGCGTTGCAAAGCCCCGGGAGGCGAGTGCTGCTGGCGCAGGCGCGGGCGGTGCGGAGCACAGGAAGGCAGCGAGGCGCTGGCAGGTGGCGGCGCTTCCCGGCGCTGGGGGTTGGGCACGAGCGCAGCGTGCCTGGGAGCCGGCGCGACAGCGCAGGGAGAAAGGGCCGGGCTGGCAGCGCGCGGGGCTGTGACGGGGTCTCGTAACTGGTGTCCCCTGTGCTCCGTCTCGCCCAGGAGTGCTCCTGGCCAAAGCCCTTGGGCCCAGCTGTGTTGGTGCTGGAGCGTGTGCGAGCGAAGGAGCTCTGTGCCCCAAGGGCTGTGGGTGGGAGCGCGCCCCCCACGGAGAGCCGCTCTAAGTAACCACCACTCTGGCGCTGCGTGAGCTCTGCCTCCTCTTGATCTTTATTACGCAACTGCCCGCTCGTGCAGGTGGCCGTGTGTGATGATGGCGCCGGCCCGAGACGGAGGAGGGCAGTGCGGGCAGGCCGGGCGGAGTGTCGGTGCCGTGCCCTGGCGTCGGGGCAGGCTCTTGCTTTGCGGGCGCGCGCTGGAGCTGGGCAGCGGCAGCAGACTCTCGCGTGTTGGGCAGCGGAGTCATGGGCGTGCGAGTAGGTGAGCTTGTGGGCGAACGCGCCCGTGCTTCGCCGGGGCTCTGCTGGGCTCTGGCTGATGTGCTGTTGAGGGTCAGCGTAGTTCTCGTGGTGCCTCAGTGGCCCCGGTGCCCGTTTCCCACCGCACGGCCCCAATCTCGCTCGGCGTCAGCGTGCCCAGCCCGGCATGCCGCCCGCTCAGGCCCCGTCACTGGTTGGTGGTTCGGGTCCGTGTGTGCTGGGCGCGCCTGCATTGTCGGTGTTCTCCTCCTGCGCCGTGGCACTGAAATGGAAGCAGCGGTTGTGTGCAGTAGCTTTCTGAAGGGCATACTGGCCAGCGCCAAAGGAAAGGGAGCGGGAGAATACGTCTTTAAGCCCGCCAGGAGGCCCCCCCCAAGCAAGCCCACCCTTGAAAGGGGCGCAGTATAGTCAGACAAACATGTCTTCTGCTTCTGTGGTGGTTATTACCTGTCAACAGAAGAGCTTCTGCTGAAGTTGTCTAGGTCCGGGGTGGGAGGCCAGGATGAAAGAAAAAGGCCGCCAAAGGGATTTTCATCTTTATCATCCCAGGTGATGCCGAGCTCTACGCTTTCTGCGCTCGGAGAAGTGCACCTGGAGCAGGTAGACTGCAGGCTCGTGGGATGCTGGGAATAATGCATCAGCGGATGAGCTTTGTGTTGGTGCGAGTTTGAAGAGGGGAAGGTTTGAAGGGACTCGCTCGGATGGAGCTTTTTGTCCCGGAGGCAGAAGGGAACTCACCTCCCCGCAGCGGCCGAGGATCTGGCGAGCAGCTGCCTCCGCGTCGTCCTCTGGAGACCTAGGAATCGTACAGAGAGGTTTTACTTGTCGTTGAAAGGCAGAATCGTAGCGTGTTGTCCTTAGGTAGGCTAAAGCCAAGGCCTTTGCGCTTCCTCGTAGGGAACTTGTGCTTTGCTGCATTTGCCAAGGGAAGCCCCTCAGAGAGTAGCAGGGCTCTGCGTCTTTGGTCAGGTATGCGGCCTTTAGGAAGGGTTCAAATGCCAGCCTGGGAGCTTTCTGTGAAGCCCTGAAAGTACAGCTAGGCTGAATGTAAGCCCTTTGTGCAGCTTTGTAATGGCCGCTTTGCAGTTGTGCTGTTCCTTCTGCCTGGCCATGAGCGCAGACTGGCAAGAGAGGAGCCCGGGGAAGGGTGCTAGTCAGTGGGATTGAACCCATTTACGAGCAATGCCTGGAAGTCCGTCAGCATCCGTATTGGCAGCCTGTTGAGTGCAGCTGTCGACTTCCCTGCAAGTGGTGGCCGAGTGCTCGACTCGGGTCAGCACTTGGCTGTCGCTTTCTGCCCATCTTTCTGCTGTCTGCCAGCTGTGGAGCAGGAGGGTCAGCGCTACAAGGGCGTTGCTGTGGGTGGACCCTGACTCATGCTGCGAGAGGCTAAAGCTAGGGACCTGCCCGCACTGCGAGCTGCTTTGCAACTTATCGCTTTGTAAGGGATGTGAATTTTAAACGTTACCTTTCTTTGCTGGTCTTGAGCCGGAAGCAAATCCAAATGCAGAATGTGCAGGAGACCGCAGCAGCGATGAGCGACAAAATGTTTATTATAATGATGAGTAAACGGTGATTTAGAATGCCAGGGTCAACCTCTTCAAAAGCATTGGGGAAGATTGCTGCAAAATGATGGAAAGAGATCAGAGTTTATATGAAACGTGCATGCTGTGGTAGGTCAAAGGTAGGAGGTGGAGGGCTGATGTATGAAGAGCCCGAGCACAGTGGCACACGCGTTGCGGCCGTGGGGACATGGCGCCCCAGCACGTGCGGGCTGCTGTGTGGTATACGAGTTCAGTGCTGTGCATTGAGAAAACACGCCCGCTCTTCTCTTCTACCCTCTGCTCCTTTTGGTGGAGTTGCTCCTCCTCTCATGCCCTCTCCTTCCTGCACTGGGAAGAAGGGAAGCAGGAGCCTGCTGTCACGAGCAAGAGCCAGAAGCGCTGGGACGAGGCTCGGCAGATGCTTTTGCGTGCCCCGTGGGGGCAGCATAGGAGGGCGGCGCAGACGGCTTTGGAAAGCCAGGTCTCTGCAGAAGAGCTCCTCCTAAAGTGTTCTCAGCTTTGGAAGGGACCCAGCTCTTCTGCCTGTGCCCCCAGGTGCTGCTATAGGTGCCAGGGGAAGCGCTGCCTCCCCCCTGGAAACTGATCCGTAGAAAACGTTAGTGGGGGAGAGGAGGTTTTACGCTGGAGTACGTACCTTCAGGCGATGCTGAAGCCTCTCTTTCCTCGGGTATGGGGAAGCCGTGTACCAGAAGAGTACCCAGGAGAAGGCACACGAAGGCAGAGCAGCCAGCCATATCTGCTGCTACTCCGAAAGCGGTGTGCACAAATGAGGCCTGCGCGGCAGCGGGGCCCTTGGTTGCCCTCGCAGGGCTGTGACATCGCTGACGGGTGCAGAGGCCTTCTGAAGGTGTCATGAGCTCCTCACAATGGGCCGCTGAGCGTGCGCGCGGCCTGCTGGCTCCTTGCGAGTCGCCCTGTGCAGGTGGGATCTCAGTGGCACCCGCTGTTTGCTCTAGCCTGCGCTTCTCCTGAGCGCTATCTGGCGGAGAGGTGGTCCTTCACAGAGCCGGGCAGGCTGTGCAGATGAGCCTCTGCAGGGCCTGACTAAAACGAGGGAGGGCGCACGGAACCAGGCTGGAAGGCTCTTTGGCTCCGTGCATTTCCCCACAGTAAAACAAGAAGCACAGTAAAAGAACAGCCACGTAAGGCAGTGTTTGAATGGGTTCGTCTCCTTTTTACCCCATGGCAGGCAAAGGCTTTCCTTTCCCCAAAGGGACAGAGGCAGTGGTGACCCTCCCCTTGCTTCTCGAGCTGACCCAACTCCCCAGCAAGGCAGCGAAAGCCCTCTCTCAGCCAGGCCCGTCCCCACAGAGAGGAAGCAAAGCGAGTCCGACTGGAGCTTCCTAGGTTGTGAGGGAGCCGGTAGGCTTTGAGTTTGGATTTGGTGGGAGCTGCGCCAGGTGGCGCACGCGGTAGGAGGGACTGTGCTTTCTGAAGGAGCTCGTCCTGAAAAGGCGGCTTCCCCTGTTTGTGTCCCGCACGTGGCCCAAGCGGGAAGGAGCTGCGTGTGCCCTGTTGACTCGGCAGTGAGTGCAGCTGTGCATTCAGAGCCGTGTGTCTGGCAGGGGTGGGAAGAGAAGGGGAGCGTCTCCGGAGAGAATTGTAGCTGGCAGGGCTCGAGCGTGACCCAGAATCCCTTCCGCCGGGGTCGGAACGCCGCCTGTCCGTGCGGTGTGCTGCGCTGCAAGCGCGGATTGCTAACGGGAGGGTAAGCGAGAGCTACGTCGGGAGGCACCTTGACTGATCGGAAGCCTTCGTAAGTCCGGGGAGTCCGCTGGCTCCCTTTCCACCATGGTGTCCCTGTCCTGCACGTGTGCTTGTGCTGTTGGCAGTTACGCGGGCTTTTGAGGAAGAGCGGCACGCGCAGGCAGTGCTTGCTGCGCCTCAAGAGAAGTGTCCGTGGCACAGCAGAAGAGAAAGGAGCAGCTGCACCACTGTGCGTGGGGCCCCAGGCTGATGCTGCTTGTGCCGTGGTGTGTCCAGGGGAGAGCTGAGGGTCGAGCACCTTGTCTCTGGAGCCGCATGCAGCTGAACTGGAACGTGGTAGGGCACAATTTTGTGGGCGTGGTGCCATTCGGGGTGTAGGAAGTGGGTGTAGATGCATTCATGTCCTCGTCCTGGGATTTCTGCTGCCTGGTGGTGGACAGTGGTGGGTCGTTGCTTTTCATGTCCCGATGGCTTGAAGGAGGTCTTGTGAGTGTGAGCGCTTGCAGCTCTGAGGTGGAGGTGGTGTCTTGTGAAGACATGGGCAGCAGTTGGTTTGCTGCTTGTGGAGTTGCTGCTGGCAGGAGGGGAGATGCTTGAGGGAAGAGAGGTGTCCTTGCAGACCGTGAGCGCAGCGCTGGGGCTTTTCAGCTGCTTTGTGTCGTAAGCAGATACCCTGAGCCTCTCGGTCGCGCTGGGGTTGCAGTGCAGGGTCAGTAGCTGTGTTGTTCGTGGAGCAGCTTGTGTGAGGCCTGGTTGCCGCAAGGAAGAGTGTGCGGAGCTGCTGGAGCAGAAGTGCGCGCGAAGGTTGTGCTGGAAGGCATGGAGCCCTGGAGCAGTTGAGGTCGGAAGGGCTACCTGGAGGCCAGCGAGTGCGCTGGCCTGCCCAAAGCGGGTCTGATTTGGCCGGGTGGCTCGGGGCCTCGTGCAGCCGAGTCTCCGACTGCCCGAGCCTGGGCAAAGCTGGCGTTCCTTCTTCGTGGCGTTGCGTTTGGTGGACCGTGTGGAGACCGTGCGGGTTGTGGTGTGCGGTTTGGTCTCTTTGCTGGTGTGATGTGCGAGCTGGTGCAGGGAGCAGCGAAGCCACGACCTCCTTGTGGAGAAGCCCCGGAGGCGCTGACAAGCCGTGCAGCTTTGCCCCGCTTGTCTCGAAGGGGCCCGGCTCCCGAAGCGTCTGCGAGAGTCAGGCGAGAACCGCGACGCTTTTGCGCAGGAGATGCGGGCGCCCTGTGTGCGTGCAGCAGCCCTTTTGGAAGCACTTTGCAGCGGTCTTTGGTTCTTCTGCCATCGTGTGGCTGCGCAGAGCTTGCGGGCTGAGGTTTCTGCGGCGGGTGATGAGAGCGCGCTTCTGTGAGCAGGAGCAGCCCAGCGCGTCGCCGGGGGTGTCGCAAGGGCTGTCGGCGAGGCTTGTGCCTTGCCGCAGGCTGCTGTGAGGGAAAGGGGCTTTTTGCAGCTGCCCCGCGGGCGCGGCGGCAGTGGCGGCGGAGTGCTGGGAAGGGATGGTGGGCTGCGGCTGGCGGAGCCGGGGCCCCTGTGGCAGCCGCGTGCGCGCGTCAGGGCGCGTCGAGCGGCAGAGGAGGGGCGGCAGGCTGCGCGAGAGCCGGGCGCCGCTGGGGCGCAGGCGGGGGCTGTGGCGGGGCGGCGGGGAGGGGGCTTTGCTGCACGGGGCGGCGGGGAGAGCACACGCTGCCTTCAGCCGCGGCGCCGCGGCAGGGCTCTGGCTGCGCCCCGCGCGGCTGCTGCCGAGGGGCCCGAGGCCTGGCCGCCGGGACGCCGCGCAGCCCCGCGTTGCAAAGCCCCGGGAGGCGAGTGCTGCTGGCGCAGGCGCGGGCGGTGCGGAGCACAGGAAGGCAGCGAGGCGCTGGCAGGTGGCGGCGCTTCCCGGCGCTGCGGGTTGGGCACGAGCGCAGCGTGCCTGGGAG
Organism: Apteryx mantelli; assembly: GCF_036417845.1. Taxonomy (NCBI): domain Eukaryota; kingdom Metazoa; phylum Chordata; class Aves; order Apterygiformes; family Apterygidae; genus Apteryx; species Apteryx mantelli. The sequence continues at coordinate 13,034,082 of NC_089990.1, read as the reverse complement.
CCGGCGCGACAGCGCAGGGAGAAAGGGCCGGGCTGGCAGCGCGCGGGGCTGTGACGGGGTCTCGTAACTGGTGTCCCCTGTGCTCCGTCTCGCCCAGGAGTGCTCCTGGCCAAAGCCCTTGGGCCCAGCTGTGTTGGTGCTGGAGCGTGTGCGAGCGAAGGAGCTCTGTGCCCCAAGGGCTGTGGGTGGGAGCGCGCCCCCCACGGAGAGCCGCTCTAAGTAACCACCACTCTGGCGCTGCGTGAGCTCTGCCTCCTCTTGATCTTTATTACGCAACTGCCCGCTCGTGCAGGTGGCCGTGTGTGATGATGGCGCCGGCCCGAGACGGAGGAGGGCAGTGCGGGCAGGCCGGGCGGAGTGTCGGTGCCGTGCCCTGGCGTCGGGGCAGGCTCTTGCTTTGCGGGCGCGCGCTGGAGCTGGGCAGCGGCAGCAGACTCTCGCGTGTTGGGCAGCGGAGTCATGGGCGTGCGAGTAGGTGAGCTTGTGGGCGAACGCGCCCGTGCTTCGCCGGGGCTCTGCTGGGCTCTGGCTGATGTGCTGTTGAGGGTCAGCGTAGTTCTCGTGGTGCCTCAGTGGCCCCGGTGCCCGTTTCCCACCGCACGGCCCCAATCTCGCTCGGCGTCAGCGTGCCCAGCCCGGCATGCCGCCCGCTCAGGCCCCGTCACTGGTTGGTGGTTCGGGTCCGTGTGTGCTGGGCGCGCCTGCATTGTCGGTGTTCTCCTCCTGCGCCGTGGCACTGAAATGGAAGCAGCGGTTGTGTGCAGTAGCTTTCTGAAGGGCATACTGGCCAGCGCCAAAGGAAAGGGAGCGGGAGAATACGTCTTTAAGCCCGCCAGGAGGCCCCCCCCAAGCAAGCCCACCCTTGAAAGGGGCGCAGTATAGTCAGACAAACATGTCTTCTGCTTCTGTGGTGGTTATTACCTGTCAACAGAAGAGCTTCTGCTGAAGTTGTCTAGGTCCGGGGTGGGAGGCCAGGATGAAAGAAAAAGGCTGCCAAAGGGATTTTCATCTTTATCATCCCAGGTGATGCCGAGCTCTACGCTTTCTGCGCTCGGAGAAGTGCACCTGGAGCAGGTAGACTGCAGGCTCGTGGGATGCTGGGAATAATGCATCAGCGGATGAGCTTTGTGTTGGTGCGAGTTTGAAGAGGGGAAGGTTTGAAGGGACTCGCTCGGATGGAGCTTTTTGTCCCGGAGGCAGAAGGGAACTCACCTCCCCGCAGCGGCCGAGGATCTGGCGAGCAGCTGCCTCCGCGTCGTCCTCTGGAGACCTAGGAATCGTACAGAGAGGTTTTACTTGTCGTTGAAAGGCAGAATCGTAGCGTGTTGTCCTTAGGTAGGCTAAAGCCAAGGCCTTTGCGCTTCCTCGTAGGGAACTTGTGCTTTGCTGCATTTGCCAAGGGAAGCCCCTCAGAGAGTAGCAGGGCTCTGCGTCTTTGGTCAGGTATGCGGCCTTTAGGAAGGGTTCAAATGCCAGCCTGGGAGCTTTCTGTGAAGCCCTGAAAGTACAGCTAGGCTGAATGTAAGCCCTTTGTGCAGCTTTGTAATGGCCGCTTTGCAGTTGTGCTGTTCCTTCTGCCTGGCCATGAGCGCAGACTGGCAAGAGAGGAGCCCGGGGAAGGGTGCTAGTCAGTGGGATTGAACCCATTTACGAGCAATGCCTGGAAGTCCGTCAGCATCCGTATTGGCAGCCTGTTGAGTGCAGCTGTCGACTTCCCTGCAAGTGGTGGCCGAGTGCTCGACTCGGGTCAGCACTTGGCTGTCGCTTTCTGCCCATCTTTCTGCTGTCTGCCAGCTGTGGAGCAGGAGGGTCAGCGCTACAAGGGCGTTGCTCTGGGTGGACCCTGACTCATGCTGCGAGAGGCTAAAGCTAGGGACCTGCCCGCACTGCGAGCTGCTTTGCAACTTATCGCTTTGTAAGGGATGTGAATTTTAAACGTTACCTTTCTTTGCTGGTCTTGAGCCGGAAGCAAATCCAAATGCAGAATGTGCAGGAGACCGCAGCAGCGATGAGCGACAAAATGTTTATTATAATGATGAGTAAACGGTGATTTAGAATGCCAGGGTCAACCTCTTCAAAAGCATTGGGGAAGATTGCTGCAAAATGATGGAAAGAGATCAGAGTTTATATGAAACGTGCATGCTGTGGTAGGTCAAAGGTAGGAGGTGGAGGGCTGATGTATGAAGAGCCCGAGCACAGTGGCACACGCGTTGCGGCCGTGGGGACATGGCGCCCCAGCACGTGCGGGCTGCTGTGTGGTGTACGAGTTCAGTGCTGTGCATTGAGAAAACACGCCCGCTCTTCTCTTCTACCCTCTGCTCCTTTTGGTGGAGTTGCTCCTCCTCTCATGCCCTCTCCTTCCTGCACTGGGAAGAAGGGAAGCAGGAGCCTGCTGTCACGAGCAAGAGCCAGAAGCGCTGGGACGAGGCTCGGCAGATGCTTTTGCATGCCCCGTGGGGGCAGCATAGGAGGGCGGCGCAGACGGCTTTGGAAAGCCAGGTCTCTGCAGAAGAGCTCCTCCTAAAGTGTTCTCAGCTTTGGAAGGGACCCAGCTCTTCTGCCTGTGCCCCCAGGTGCTGCTATAGGTGCCAGGGGAAGCGCTGCCTCCCCCCTGGAAACTGATCCGTAGAAAACGTTAGTGGGGGAGAGGAGGTTTTACGCTGGAGTACGTACCTTCAGGCGATGCTGAAGCCTCTCTTTCCTCGGGTATGGGGAAGCCGTGTACCAGAAGAGTACCCAGGAGAAGGCACACGAAGGCAGAGCAGCCAGCCATATCTGCTGCTACTCCGAAAGCGGTGTGCACAAATGAGGCCTGCGCGGCAGCGGGGCCCTTGGTTGCCCTCGCAGGGCTGTGACATCGCTGACGGGCGCAGAGGCCTTCTGAAGGTGTCATGAGCTCCTCACAATGGGCCGCTGAGCGTGCGCGCGGCCTGCTGGCTCCTTGCGAGTCGCCCTGTGCAGGTGGGATCTCAGTGGCACCCGCTGTTTGCTCTAGCCTGCGCTTCTCCTGAGCGCTATCTGGCGGAGAGGTGGTCCTTCACAGAGCCGGGCAGGCTGTGCAGATGAGCCTCTGCAGGGCCTGACTAAAACGAGGGAGGGCGCGCGGAACCAGGCTGGAAGGCTCTTTGGCTCCGTGCATTTCCCCACAGTAAAACAAGAAGCACAGTAAAAGAACAGCCACGTAAGGCAGTGTTTGAATGGGTTCGTCTCCTTTTTACCCCATGGCAGGCAAAGGCTTTCCTTTCCCCAAAGGGACAGAGGCAGTGGTGACCCTCCCCTTGCTTCTCGAGCTGACCCAACTCCCCAGCAAGGCAGCGAAAGCCCTCTCTCAGCCAGGCCCGTCCCCACAGAGAGGAAGCAAAGCGAGTCCGACTGGAGCTTCCTAGGTTGTGAGGGAGCCGGTAGGCTTTGAGTTTGGATTTGGTGGGAGCTGCGCCAGGTGGCGCACGCGGTAGGAGGGACTGTGCTTTCTGAAGGAGCTCGTCCTGAAAACGCGGCTTCCCCTGTTTGTGTCCCGCACGTGGCCCAAGCGGGAAGGAGCTGCGTGTGCCCTGTTGACTCGGCAGTGAGTGCAGCTGTGCATTCAGAGCCGTGTGTCTGGCAGGGGTGGGAAGAGAAGGGGAGCGTCTCCGGAGAGAATTGTAGCTGGCAGGGCTCGAGCGTGACCCAGAATCCCTTCCGCCGGGGTCGGAACGCCGCCTGTCCGTGCGGTGTGCTGCGCTGCAAGCGCGGATTGCTAACGGGAGGGTAAGCGAGAGCTACGTCGGGAGGCACCTTGACTGATCGGAAGCCTTCGTAAGTCCGGGGAGTCCGCTGGCTCCCTTTCCACCATGGTGTCCCTGTCCTGCACGTGTGCTTGTGCTGTTGGCAGTTACGCGGGCTTTTGAGGAAGAGCGGCACGCGCAGGCAGTGCTTGCTGCGCCTCAAGAGAAGTGTCCGTGGCACAGCAGAAGAGAAAGGAGCAGCTGCACCACTGTGCGTGGGGCCCCAGGCTGATGCTGCTTGTGCCGTGGTGTGTCCAGGGGAGAGCTGAGGGTCGAGCACCTTGTCTCTGGAGCCGCATGCAGCTGAACTGGAACGTGGTAGGGCACAATTTTGTGGGCGTGGTGCCATTCGGGGTGTAGGAAGTGGGTGTAGATGCATTCATGTCCTCGTCCTGGGATTTCTGCTGCCTGGTGGTGGACAGTGGTGGGTCGTTGCTTTTCATGTCCCGATGGCTTGAAGGAGGTCTTGTGAGTGTGAGCGCTTGCAGCTCTGAGGTGGAGGTGGTGTCTTGTGAAGACATGGGCAGCAGTTGGTTTGCTGCTTGTGGAGTTGCTGCTGGCAGGAGGGGAGATGCTTGAGGGAAGAGAGGTGTCCTTGCAGACCGTGAGCGCAGCGCTGGGGCTTTTCAGCTGCTTTGTGTCGTAAGCAGATACCCTGAGCCTCTCGGTCGCGCTGGGGTTGCAGTGCAGGGTCAGTAGCTGTGTTGTTCGTGGAGCAGCTTGTGTGAGGCCTGGTTGCCGCAAGGAAGAGTGTGCGGAGCTGCTGGAGCAGAAGTGCGCGCGAAGGTTGTGCTGGAAGGCATGGAGCCCTGGAGCAGTTGAGGTCGGAAGGGCTACCTGGAGGCCAGCGAGTGCGCTGGCCTGCCCAAAGCGGGTCTGATTTGGCCGGGTGGCTCGGGGCCTCGTGCAGCCGAGTCTCCGACTGCCCGAGCCTGGGCAAAGCTGGCGTTCCTTCTTCGTGGCGTTGCGTTTGGTGGACCGTGTGGAGACCGTGCGGGTTGTGGTGTGCGGTTTGGTCTCTTTGCTGGTGTGATGTGCGAGCTGGTGCAGGGAGCAGCGAAGCCACGACCTCCTTGTGGAGAAGCCCCGGAGGCGCTGACAAGCCGTGCAGCTTTGCCCCGCTTGTCTCGAAGGGGCCCGGCTCCCGAAGCGTCTGCGAGAGTCAGGCGAGAACCGCGACGCTTTTGCGCAGGAGATGCGGGCGCCCTGTGTGCGTGCAGCAGCCCTTTTGGAAGCACTTTGCAGCGGTCTTTGGTTCTTCTGCCATCGTGTGGCTGCGCAGAGCTTGCGGGCTGAGGTTTCTGCGGCGGGTGATGAGAGCGCGCTTCTGTGAGCAGGAGCAGCCCAGCGCGTCGCCGGGGGTGTCGCAAGGGCTGTCGGCGAGGCTTGTGCCTTGCCGCAGGCTGCTGTGAGGGAAAGGGGCTTTTTGCAGCTGCCCCGCGGGCGCGGCGGCAGTGGCGGCGGAGTGCTGGGAAGGGATGGTGGGCTGCGGCTGGCGGAGCCGGGGCCCCTGTGGCAGCCGCGTGCGCGCGTCAGGGCGCGTCGAGCGGCAGAGGAGGGGCGGCAGGCTGCGCGAGAGCCGGGCGCCGCTGGGGCGCAGGCGGGGGCTGTGGCGGGGCGGCGGGGAGGGGGCTTTGCTGCACGGGGCGGCGGGGAGAGCACACGCTGCCTTCAGCCGCGGCGCCGCGGCAGGGCTCTGGCTGCGCCCCGCGCGGCTGCTGCCGAGGGGCCCGAGGCCTGGCCGCCGGGACGCCGCGCAGCCCCGCGTTGCAAAGCCCCGGGAGGCAAGTGCTGCTGGCGCAGGCGCGGGCGGTGCGGAGCACAGGAAGGCAGCGAGGCGCTGGCAGGTGGCGGCGCTTCCCGGCGCTGGGGGTTGGGCACGAGCGCAGCGTGCCTGGGAGCCGGCGCGACAGCGCAGGGAGAAAGGGCCGGGCTGGCAGCGCGCGGGGCTGTGACGGGGTCTCGTAACTGGTGTCCCCTGTGCTCCGTCTCGCCCAGGAGTGCTCCTGGCCAAAGCCCTTGGGCCCAGCTGTGTTGGTGCTGGAGCGTGTGCGAGCGAAGGAGCTCTGTGCCCCAAGGGCTGTGGGTGGGAGCGCGCCCCCCACGGAGAGCCGCTCTAAGTAACCACCACTCTGGCGCTGCGTGAGCTCTGCCTCCTCTTGATCTTTATTACGCAACTGCCCGCTCGTGCAGGTGGCCGTGTGTGATGATGGCGCCGGCCCGAGACGGAGGAGGGCAGTGCGGGCAGGCCGGGCGGAGTGTCGGTGCCGTGCCCTGGCGTCGGGGCAGGCTCTTGCTTTGCGGGCGCGCGCTGGAGCTGGGCAGCGGCAGCAGACTCTCGCGTGTTGGGCAGCGGAGTCATGGGCGTGCGAGTAGGTGAGCTTGTGGGCGAACGCGCCCGTGCTTCGCCGGGGCTCTGCTGGGCTCTGGCTGATGTGCTGTTGAGGGTCAGCGTAGTTCTCGTGGTGCCTCAGTGGCCCCGGTGCCCGTTTCCCACCGCACGGCCCCAATCTCGCTCGGCGTCAGCGTGCCCAGCCCGGCATGCCGCCCGCTCAGGCCCCGTCACTGGTTGGTGGTTCGGGTCCGTGTGTGCTGGGCGCGCCTGCATTGTCGGTGTTCTCCTCCTGCGCCGTGGCACTGAAATGGAAGCAGCGGTTGTGTGCAGTAGCTTTCTGAAGGGCATACTGGCCAGCGCCAAAGGAAAGGGAGCGGGAGAATACGTCTTTAAGCCCGCCAGGAGGCCCCCCCCAAGCAAGCCCACCCTTGAAAGGGGCGCAGTATAGTCAGACAAACATGTCTTCTGCTTCTGTGGTGGTTATTACCTGTCAACAGAAGAGCTTCTGCTGAAGTTGTCTAGGTCCGGGGTGGGAGGCCAGGATGAAAGAAAAAGGCCGCCAAAGGGATTTTCATCTTTATCATCCCAGGTGATGCCGAGCTCTACGCTTTCTGCGCTCGGAGAAGTGCACCTGGAGCAGGTAGACTGCAGGCTCGTGGGATGCTGGGAATAATGCATCAGCGGATGAGCTTTGTGTTGGTGCGAGTTTGAAGAGGGGAAGGTTTGAAGGGACTCGCTCGGATGGAGCTTTTTGTCCCGGAGGCAGAAGGGAACTCACCTCCCCGCAGCGGCCGAGGATCTGGCGAGCAGCTGCCTCCGCGTCGTCCTCTGGAGACCTAGGAATCGTACAGAGAGGTTTTACTTGTCGTTGAAAGGCAGAATCGTAGCGTGTTGTCCTTAGGTAGGCTAAAGCCAAGGCCTTTGCGCTTCCTCGTAGGGAACTTGTGCTTTGCTGCATTTGCCAAGGGAAGCCCCTCAGAGAGTAGCAGGGCTCTGCGTCTTTGGTCAGGTATGCGGCCTTTAGGAAGGGTTCAAATGCCAGCCTGGGAGCTTTCTGTGAAGCCCTGAAAGTACAGCTAGGCTGAATGTAAGCCCTTTGTGCAGCTTTGTAATGGCCGCTTTGCAGTTGTGCTGTTCCTTCTGCCTGGCCATGAGCGCAGACTGGCAAGAGAGGAGCCCGGGGAAGGGTGCTAGTCAGTGGGATTGAACCCATTTACGAGCAATGCCTGGAAGTCCGTCAGCATCCGTATTGGCAGCCTGTTGAGTGCAGCTGTCGACTTCCCTGCAAGTGGTGGCCGAGTGCTCGACTCGGGTCAGCACTTGGCTGTCGCTTTCTGCCCATCTTTCTGCTGTCTGCCAGCTGTGGAGCAGGAGGGTCAGCGCTACAAGGGCGTTGCTGTGGGTGGACCCTGACTCATGCTGCGAGAGGCTAAAGCTAGGGACCTGCCCGCACTGCGAGCTGCTTTGCAACTTATCGCTTTGTAAGGGATGTGAATTTTAAACGTTACCTTTCTTTGCTGGTCTTGAGCCGGAAGCAAATCCAAATGCAGAATGTGCAGGAGACCGCAGCAGCGATGAGCGACAAAATGTTTATTATAATGATGAGTAAACGGTGATTTAGAATGCCAGGGTCAACCTCTTCAAAAGCATTGGGGAAGATTGCTGCAAAATGATGGAAAGAGATCAGAGTTTATATGAAACGTGCATGCTGTGGTAGGTCAAAGGTAGGAGGTGGAGGGCTGATGTATGAAGAGCCCGAGCACAGTGGCACACGCGTTGCGGCCGTGGGGACATGGCGCCCCAGCACGTGCGGGCTGCTGTGTGGTATACGAGTTCAGTGCTGTGCATTGAGAAAACACGCCCGCTCTTCTCTTCTACCCTCTGCTCCTTTTGGTGGAGTTGCTCCTCCTCTCATGCCCTCTCCTTCCTGCACTGGGAAGAAGGGAAGCAGGAGCCTGCTGTCACGAGCAAGAGCCAGAAGCGCTGGGACGAGGCTCGGCAGATGCTTTTGCGTGCCCCGTGGGGGCAGCATAGGAGGGCGGCGCAGACGGCTTTGGAAAGCCAGGTCTCTGCAGAAGAGCTCCTCCTAAAGTGTTCTCAGCTTTGGAAGGGACCCAGCTCTTCTGCCTGTGCCCCCAGGTGCTGCTATAGGTGCCAGGGGAAGCGCTGCCTCCCCCCTGGAAACTGATCCGTAGAAAACGTTAGTGGGGGAGAGGAGGTTTTACGCTGGAGTACGTACCTTCAGGCGATGCTGAAGCCTCTCTTTCCTCGGGTATGGGGAAGCCGTGTACCAGAAGAGTACCCAGGAGAAGGCACACGAAGGCAGAGCAGCCAGCCATATCTGCTGCTACTCCGAAAGCGGTGTGCACAAATGAGGCCTGCGCGGCAGCGGGGCCCTTGGTTGCCCTCGCAGGGCTGTGACATCGCTGACGGGCGCAGAGGCCTTCTGAAGGTGTCATGAGCTCCTCACAATGGGCCGCTGAGCGTGCGCGCGGCCTGCTGGCTCCTTGCGAGTCGCCCTGTGCAGGTGGGATCTCAGTGGCACCCGCTGTTTGCTCTAGCCTGCGCTTCTCCTGAGCGCTATCTGGCGGAGAGGTGGTCCTTCACAGAGCCGGGCAGGCTGTGCAGATGAGCCTCTGCAGGGCCTGACTAAAACGAGGGAGGGCGCGCGGAACCAGGCTGGAAGGCTCTTTGGCTCCGTGCATTTCCCCACAGTAAAACAAGAAGCACAGTAAAAGAACAGCCACGTAAGGCAGTGTTTGAATGGGTTCGTCTCCTTTTTACCCCATGGCAGGCAAAGGCTTTCCTTTCCCCAAAGGGACAGAGGCAGTGGTGACCCTCCCCTTGCTTCTCGAGCTGACCCAACTCCCCAGCAAGGCAGCGAAAGCCCTCTCTCAGCCAGGCCCGTCCCCACAGAGAGGAAGCAAAGCGAGTCCGACTGGAGCTTCCTAGGTTGTGAGGGAGCCGGTAGGCTTTGAGTTTGGATTTGGTGGGAGCTGCGCCAGGTGGCGCACGCGGTAGGAGGGACTGTGCTTTCTGAAGGAGCTCGTCCTGAAAAGGCGGCTTCCCCTGTTTGTGTCCCGCACGTGGCCCAAGCGGGAAGGAGCTGCGTGTGCCCTGTTGACTCGGCAGTGAGTGCAGCTGTGCATTCAGAGCCGTGTGTCTGGCAGGGGTGGGAAGAGAAGGGGAGCGTCTCCGGAGAGAATTGTAGCTGGCAGGGCTCGAGCGTGACCCAGAATCCCTTCCGCCGGGGTCGGAACGCCGCCTGTCCGTGCGGTGTGCTGCGCTGCAAGCGCGGATTGCTAACGGGAGGGTAAGCGAGAGCTACGTCGGGAGGCACCTTGACTGATCGGAAGCCTTCGTAAGTCCGGGGAGTCCGCTGGCTCCCTTTCCACCATGGTGTCCCTGTCCTGCACGTGTGCTTGTGCTGTTGGCAGTTACGCGGGCTTTTGAGGAAGAGCGGCACGCGCAGGCAGTGCTTGCTGCGCCTCAAGAGAAGTGTCCGTGGCACAGCAGAAGAGAAAGGAGCAGCTGCACCACTGTGCGTGGGGCCCCAGGCTGATGCTGCTTGTGCCGTGGTGTGTCCAGGGGAGAGCTGAGGGTCGAGCACCTTGTCTCTGGAGCCGCATGCAGCTGAACTGGAACGTGGTAGGGCACAATTTTGTGGGCGTGGTGCCATTCGGGGTGTAGGAAGTGGGTGTAGATGCATTCATGTCCTCGTCCTGGGATTTCTGCTGCCTGGTGGTGGACAGTGGTGGGTCGTTGCTTTTCATGTCCCGATGGCTTGAAGGAGGTCTTGTGAGTGTGAGCGCTTGCAGCTCTGAGGTGGAGGTGGTGTCTTGTGAAGACATGGGCAGCAGTTGGTTTGCTGCTTGTGGAGTTGCTGCTGGCAGGAGGGGAGATGCTTGAGGGAAGAGAGGTGTCCTTGCAGACCGTGAGCGCAGCGCTGGGGCTTTTCAGCTGCTTTGTGTCGTAAGCAGATACCCTGAGCCTCTCGGTCGCGCTGGGGTTGCAGTGCAGGGTCAGTAGCTGTGTTGTTCGTGGAGCAGCTTGTGTGAGGCCTGGTTGCCGCAAGGAAGAGTGTGCGGAGCTGCTGGAGCAGAAGTGCGCGCGAAGGTTGTGCTGGAAGGCATGGAGCCCTGGAGCAGTTGAGGTCGGAAGGGCTACCTGGAGGCCAGCGAGTGCGCTGGCCTGCCCAAAGCGGGTCTGATTTGGCCGGGTGGCTCGGGGCCTCGTGCAGCCGAGTCTCCGACTGCCCGAGCCTGGGCAAAGCTGGCGTTCCTTCTTCGTGGCGTTGCGTTTGGTGGACCGTGTGGAGACCGTGCGGGTTGTGGTGTGCGGTTTGGTCTCTTTGCTGGTGTGATGTGCGAGCTGGTGCAGGGAGCAGCGAAGCCACGACCTCCTTGTGGAGAAGCCCCGGAGGCGCTGACAAGCCGTGCAGCTTTGCCCCGCTTGTCTCGAAGGGGCCCGGCTCCCGAAGCGTCTGCGAGAGTCAGGCGAGAACCGCGACGCTTTTGCGCAGGAGATGCGGGCGCCCTGTGTGCGTGCAGCAGCCCTTTTGGAAGCACTTTGCAGCGGTCTTTGGTTCTTCTGCCATCGTGTGGCTGCGCAGAGCTTGCGGGCTGAGGTTTCTGCGGCGGGTGATGAGAGCGCGCTTCTGTGAGCAGGAGCAGCCCAGCGCGTCGCCGGGGGTGTCGCAAGGGCTGTCGGCGAGGCTTGTGCCTTGCCGCAGGCTGCTGTGAGGGAAAGGGGCTTTTTGCAGCTGCCCCGCGGGCGCGGCGGCAGTGGCGGCGGAGTGCTGGGAAGGGATGGTGGGCTGCGGCTGGCGGAGCCGGGGCCCCTGTGGCAGCCGCGTGCGCGCGTCAGGGCGCGTCGAGCGGCAGAGGAGGGGCGGCAGGCTGCGCGAGAGCCGGGCGCCGCTGGGGCGCAGGCGGGGGCTGTGGCGGGGCGGCGGGGAGGGGGCTTTGCTGCACGGGGCGGCGGGGAGAGCACACGCTGCCTTCAGCCGCGGCGCCGCGGCAGGGCTCTGGCTGCGCCCCGCGCGGCTGCTGCCGAGGGGCCCGAGGCCTGGCCGCCGGGACGCCGCGCAGCCCCGCGTTGCAAAGCCCCGGGAGGCGAGTGCTGCTGGCGCAGGCGCGGGCGGTGCGGAGCACAGGAAGGCAGCGAGGCGCTGGCAGGTGGCGGCGCTTCCCGGCGCTGCGGGTTGGGCACGAGCGCAGCGTGCCTGGGAGCCGGCGCGACAGCGCAGGGAGAAAGGGCCGGGCTGGCAGCGCGCGGGGCTGTGACGGGGTCTCGTAACTGGTGTCCCCTGTGCTCCGTCTCGCCCAGGAGTGCTCCTGGCCAAAGCCCTTGGGCCCAGCTGTGTTGGTGCTGGAGCGTGTGCGAGCGAAGGAGCTCTGTGCCCCAAGGGCTGTGGGTGGGAGCGCGCCCCCCACGGAGAGCCGCTCTAAGTAACCACCACTCTGGCGCTGCGTGAGCTCTGCCTCCTCTTGATCTTTATTACGCAACTGCCCGCTCGTGCAGGTGGCCGTGTGTGATGATGGCGCCGGCCCGAGACGGAGGAGGGCAGTGCGGGCAGGCCGGGCGGAGTGTCGGTGCCGTGCCCTGGCGTCGGGGCAGGCTCTTGCTTTGCGGGCGCGCGCTGGAGCTGGGCAGCGGCAGCAGACTCTCGCGTGTTGGGCAGCGGAGTCATGGGCGTGCGAGTAGGTGAGCTTGTGGGCGAACGCGCCCGTGCTTCGCCGGGGCTCTGCTGGGCTCTGGCTGATGTGCTGTTGAGGGTCAGCGTAGTTCTCGTGGTGCCTCAGTGGCCCCGGTGCCCGTTTCCCACCGCACGGCCCCAATCTCGCTCGGCGTCAGCGTGCCCAGCCCGGCATGCCGCCCGCTCAGGCCCCGTCACTGGTTGGTGGTTCGGGTCCGTGTGTGCTGGGCGCGCCTGCATTGTCGGTGTTCTCCTCCTGCGCCGTGGCACTGAAATGGAAGCAGCGGTTGTGTGCAGTAGCTTTCTGAAGGGCATACTGGCCAGCGCCAAAGGAAAGGGAGCGGGAGAATACGTCTTTAAGCCCGCCAGGAGGCCCCCCCCAAGCAAGCCCACCCTTGAAAGGGGCGCAGTATAGTCAGACAAACATGTCTTCTGCTTCTGTGGTGGTTATTACCTGTCAACAGAAGAGCTTCTGCTGAAGTTGTCTAGGTCCGGGGTGGGAGGCCAGGATGGAAGAAAAAGGCCGCCAAAGGGATTTTCATCTTTATCATCCCAGGTGATGCCGAGCTCTACGCTTTCTGCGCTCGGAGAAGTGCACCTGGAGCAGGTAGACTGCAGGCTCGTGGGATGCTGGGAATAATGCATCAGCGGATGAGCTTTGTGTTGGTGCGAGTTTGAAGAGGGGAAGGTTTGAAGGGACTCGCTCGGATGGAGCTTTTTGTCCCGGAGGCAGAAGGGAACTCACCTCCCCGCAGCGGCCGAGGATCTGGCGAGCAGCTGCCTCCGCGTCGTCCTCTGGAGACCTAGGAATCGTACAGAGAGGTTTTACTTGTCGTTGAAAGGCAGAATCGTAGCGTGTTGTCCTTAGGTAGGCTAAAGCCAAGGCCTTTGCGCTTCCTCGTAGGGAACTTGTGCTTTGCTGCATTTGCCAAGGGAAGCCCCTCAGAGAGTAGCAGGGCTCTGCGTCTTTGGTCAGGTATGCGGCCTTTAGGAAGGGTTCAAATGCCAGCCTGGGAGCTTTCTGTGAAGCCCTGAAAGTACAGCTAGGCTGAATGTAAGCCCTTTGTGCAGCTTTGTAATGGCCGCTTTGCAGTTGTGCTGTTCCTTCTGCCTGGCCATGAGCGCAGACTGGCAAGAGAGGAGCCCGGGGAAGGGTGCTAGTCAGTGGGATTGAACCCATTTACGAGCAATGCCTGGAAGTCCGTCAGCATCCGTATTGGCAGCCTGTTGAGTGCAGCTGTCGACTTCCCTGCAAGTGGTGGCCGAGTGCTCGACTCGGGTCAGCACTTGGCTGTCGCTTTCTGCCCATCTTTCTGCTGTCTGCCAGCTGTGGAGCAGGAGGGTCAGCGCTACAAGGGCGTTGCTGTGGGTGGACCCTGACTCATGCTGCGAGAGGCTAAAGCTAGGGACCTGCCCGCACTGCGAGCTGCTTTGCAACTTATCGCTTTGTAAGGGATGTGAATTTTAAACGTTACCTTTCTTTGCTGGTCTTGAGCCGGAAGCAAATCCAAATGCAGAATGTGCAGGAGACCGCAGCAGCGATGAGCGACAAAATGTTTATTATAATGATGAGTAAACGGTGATTTAGAATGCCAGGGTCAACCTCTTCAAAAGCATTGGGGAAGATTGCTGCAAAATGATGGAAAGAGATCAGAGTTTATATGAAACGTGCATGCTGTGGTAGGTCAAAGGTAGGAGGTGGAGGGCTGATGTATGAAGAGCCCGAGCACAGTGGCACACGCGTTGCGGCCGTGGGGACATGGCGCCCCAGCACGTGCGGGCTGCTGTGTGGTATACGAGTTCAGTGCTGTGCATTGAGAAAACACGCCCGCTCTTCTCTTCTACCCTCTGCTCCTTTTGGTGGAGTTGCTCCTCCTCTCATGCCCTCTCCTTCCTGCACTGGGAAGAAGGGAAGCAGGAGCCTGCTGTCACGAGCAAGAGCCAGAAGCGCTGGGACGAGGCTCGGCAGATGCTTTTGCGTGCCCCGTGGGGGCAGCATAGGAGGGCGGCGCAGACGGCTTTGGAAAGCCAGGTCTCTGCAGAAGAGCTCCTCCTAAAGTGTTCTCAGCTTTGGAAGGGACCCAGCTCTTCTGCCTGTGCCCCCAGGTGCTGCTATAGGTGCCAGGGGAAGCGCTGCCTCCCCCCTGGAAACTGATCCGTAGAAAACGTTAGTGGGGGAGAGGAGGTTTTACGCTGGAGTACGTACCTTCAGGCGATGCTGAAGCCTCTCTTTCCTCGGGTATGGGGAAGCCGTGTACCAGAAGAGTACCCAGGAGAAGGCACACGAAGGCAGAGCAGCCAGCCATATCTGCTGCTACTCCGAAAGCGGTGTGCACAAATGAGGCCTGCGCGGCAGCGGGGCCCTTGGTTGCCCTCGCAGGGCTGTGACATCGCTGACGGGCGCAGAGGCCTTCTGAAGGTGTCATGAGCTCCTCACAATGGGCCGCTGAGCGTGCGCGCGGCCTGCTGGCTCCTTGCGAGTCGCCCTGCGCAGGTGGGATCTCAGTGGCACCCGCTGTTTGCTCTAGCCTGCGCTTCTCCTGAGCGCTATCTGGCGGAGAGGTGGTCCTTCACAGAGCCGGGCAGGCTGTGCAGATGAGCCTCTGCAGGGCCTGACTAAAACGAGGGAGGACGCGCGGAACCAGGCTGGAAGGCTCTTTGGCTCCGTGCATTTCCCCACAGTAAAACAAGAAGCACAGTAAAAGAACAGCCACGTAAGGCAGTGTTTGAATGGGTTCGTCTCCTTTTTACCCCATGGCAGGCAAAGGCTTTCCTTTCCCCAAAGGGACAGAGGCAGTGGTGACCCTCCCCTTGCTTCTCGAGCTGACCCAACTCCCCAGCAAGGCAGCGAAAGCCCTCTCTCAGCCAGGCCCGTCCCCACAGAGAGGAAGCAAAGCGAGTCCGACTGGAGCTTCCTAGGTTGTGAGGGAGCCGGTAGGCTTTGAGTTTGGATTTGGTGGGAGCTGCGCCAGGTGGCGCACGCGGTAGGAGGGACTGTGCTTTCTGAAGGAGCTCGTCCTGAAAAGGCGGCTTCCCCTGTTTGTGTCCCGCACGTGGCCCAAGCGGGAAGGAGCTGCGTGTGCCCTGTTGACTCGGCAGTGAGTGCAGCTGTGCATTCAGAGCCGTGTGTCTGGCAGGGGTGGGAAGAGAAGGGGAGCGTCTCCGGAGAGAATTGTAGCTGGCAGGGCTCGAGCGTGACCCAGAATCCCTTCCGCCGGGGTCGGAACGCCGCCTGTCCGTGCGGTGTGCTGCGCTGCAAGCGCGGATTGCTAACGGGAGGGTAAGCGAGAGCTACGTCGGGAGGCACCTTGACTGATCGGAAGCCTTCGTAAGTCCGGGGAGTCCGCTGGCTCCCTTTCCACCATGGTGTCCCTGTCCTGCACGTGTGCTTGTGCTGTTGGCAGTTACGCGGGCTTTTGAGGAAGAGCGGCACGCGCAGGCAGTGCTTGCTGCGCCTCAAGAGAAGTGTCCGTGGCACAGCAGAAGAGAAAGGAGCAGCTGCACCACTGTGCGTGGGGCCCCAGGCTGATGCTGCTTGTGCCGTGGTGTGTCCAGGGGAGAGCTGAGGGTCGAGCACCTTGTCTCTGGAGCCGCATGCAGCTGAACTGGAACGTGGTAGGGCACAATTTTGTGGGCGTGGTGCCATTCGGGGTGTAGGAAGTGGGTGTAGATGCATTCATGTCCTCGTCCTGGGATTTCTGCTGCCTGGTGGTGGACAGTGGTGGGTCGTTGCTTTTCATGTCCCGATGGCTTGAAGGAGGTCTTGTGAGTGTGAGCGCTTGCAGCTCTGAGGTGGAGGTGGTGTCTTGTGAAGACATGGGCAGCAGTTGGTTTGCTGCTTGTGGAGTTGCTGCTGGCAGGAGGGGAGATGCTTGAGGGAAGAGAGGTGTCCTTGCAGACCGTGAGCGCAGCGCTGGGGCTTTTCAGCTGCTTTGTGTCGTAAGCAGATACCCTGAGCCTCTCGGTCGCGCTGGGGTTGCAGTGCAGGGTCAGTAGCTGTGTTGTTCGTGGAGCAGCTTGTGTGAGGCCTGGTTGCCGCAAGGAAGAGTGTGCGGAGCTGCTGGAGCAGAAGTGCGCGCGAAGGTTGTGCTGGAAGGCATGGAGCCCTGGAGCAGTTGAGGTCGGAAGGGCTACCTGGAGGCCAGCGAGTGCGCTGGCCTGCCCAAAGCGGGTCTGATTTGGCCGGGTGGCTCGGGGCCTCGTGCAGCCGAGTCTCCGACTGCCCGAGCCTGGGCAAAGCTGGCGTTCCTTCTTCGTGGCGTTGCGTTTGGTGGACCGTGTGGAGACCGTGCGGGTTGTGGTGTGCGGTTTGGTCTCTTTGCTGGTGTGATGTGCGAGCTGGTGCAGGGAGCAGCGAAGCCACGACCTCCTTGTGGAGAAGCCCCGGAGGCGCTGACAAGCCGTGCAGCTTTGCCCCGCTTGTCTCGAAGGGGCCCGGCTCCCGAAGCGTCTGCGAGAGTCAGGCGAGAACCGCGACGCTTTTGCGCAGGAGATGCGGGCGCCCTGTGTGCGTGCAGCAGCCCTTTTGGAAGCACTTTGCAGCGGTCTTTGGTTCTTCTGCCATCGTGTGGCTGCGCAGAGCTTGCGGGCTGAGGTTTCTGCGGCGGGTGATGAGAGCGCACTTCTGTGAGCAGGAGCAGCCCAGCGCGTCGCCGGGGGTGTCGCAAGGGCTGTCGGCGAGGCTTGTGCCTTGCCGCAGGCTGCTGTGAGGGAAAGGGGCTTTTTGCAGCTGCCCCGCGGGCGCGGCGGCAGTGGCGGCGGAGTGCTGGGAAGGGATGGTGGGCTGCGGCTGGCGGAGCCGGGGCCCCTGTGGCAGCCGCGTGCGCGCGTCAGGGCGCGTCGAGCGGCAGAGGAGGGGCGGCAGGCTGCGCGAGAGCCGGGCGCCGCTGGGGCGCAGGCGGGGGCTGTGGCGGGGCGGCGGGGAGGGGGCTTTGCTGCACGGGGCGGCGGGGAGAGCACACGCTGCCTTCAGCCGCGGCGCCGCGGCAGGGCTCTGGCTGCGCCCCGCGCGGCTGCTGCCGAGGGGCCCGAGGCCTGGCCGCCGGGACGCCGCGCAGCCCCGCGTTGCAAAGCCCCGGGAGGCGAGTGCTGCTGGCGCAGGCGCGGGCGGTGCGGAGCACAGGAAGGCAGCGAGGCGCTGGCAGGTGGCGGCGCTTCCCGGCGCTGGGGGTTGGGCACGAGCGCAGCGTGCCTGGGAGCCGGCGCGACAGCGCAGGGAGAAAGGGCCGGGCTGGCAGCGCGCGGGGCTGTGACGGGGTCTCGTAACTGGTGTCCCCTGTGCTCCGTCTCGCCCAGGAGTGCTCCTGGCCAAAGCCCTTGGGCCCAGCTGTGTTGGTGCTGGAGCGTGTGCGAGCGAAGGAGCTCTGTGCCCCAAGGGCTGTGGGTGGGAGCGCGCCCCCCACGGAGAGCCGCTCTAAGTAACCACCACTCTGGCGCTGCGTGAGCTCTGCCTCCTCTTGATCTTTATTACGCAACTGCCCGCTCGTGCAGGTGGCCGTGTGTGATGATGGCGCCGGCCCGAGACGGAGGAGGGCAGTGCGGGCAGGCCGGGCGGAGTGTCGGTGCCGTGCCCTGGCGTCGGGGCAGGCTCTTGCTTTGCGGGCGCGCGCTGGAGCTGGGCAGCGGCAGCAGACTCTCGCGTGTTGGGCAGCGGAGTCATGGGCGTGCGAGTAGGTGAGCTTGTGGGCGAACGCGCCCGTGCTTCGCCGGGGCTCTGCTGGGCTCTGGCTGATGTGCTGTTGAGGGTCAGCGTAGTTCTCGTGGTGCCTCAGTGGCCCCGGTGCCCGTTTCCCACCGCACGGCCCCAATCTCGCTCGGCGTCAGCGTGCCCAGCCCGGCATGCCGCCCGCTCAGGCCCCGTCACTGGTTGGTGGTTCGGGTCCGTGTGTGCTGGGCGCGCCTGCATTGTCGGTGTTCTCCTCCTGCGCCGTGGCACTGAAATGGAAGCAGCGGTTGTGTGCAGTAGCTTTCTGAAGGGCATACTGGCCAGCGCCAAAGGAAAGGGAGCGGGAGAATACGTCTTTAAGCCCGCCAGGAGGCCCCCCCCAAGCAAGCCCACCCTTGAAAGGGGCGCAGTATAGTCAGACAAACATGTCTTCTGCTTCTGTGGTGGTTATTACCTGTCAACAGAAGAGCTTCTGCTGAAGTTGTCTAGGTCCGGGGTGGGAGGCCAGGATGAAAGAAAAAGGCCGCCAAAGGGATTTTCATCTTTATCATCCCAGGTGATGCCGAGCTCTACGCTTTCTGCGCTCGGAGAAGTGCACCTGGAGCAGGTAGACTGCAGGCTCGTGGGATGCTGGGAATAATGCATCAGCGGATGAGCTTTGTGTTGGTGCGAGTTTGAAGAGGGGAAGGTTTGAAGGGACTCGCTCGGATGGAGCTTTTTGTCCCGGAGGCAGAAGGGAACTCACCTCCCCGCAGCGGCCGAGGATCTGGCGAGCAGCTGCCTCCGCGTCGTCCTCTGGAGACCTAGGAATCGTACAGAGAGGTTTTACTTGTCGTTGAAAGGCAGAATCGTAGCGTGTTGTCCTTAGGTAGGCTAAAGCCAAGGCCTTTGCGCTTCCTCGTAGGGAACTTGTGCTTTGCTGCATTTGCCAAGGGAAGCCCCTCAGAGAGTAGCAGGGCTCTGCGTCTTTGGTCAGGTATGCGGCCTTTAGGAAGGGTTCAAATGCCAGCCTGGGAGCTTTCTGTGAAGCCCTGAAAGTACAGCTAGGCTGAATGTAAGCCCTTTGTGCAGCTTTGTAATGGCCGCTTTGCAGTTGTGCTGTTCCTTCTGCCTGGCCATGAGCGCAGACTGGCAAGAGAGGAGCCCGGGGAAGGGTGCTAGTCAGTGGGATTGAACCCATTTACGAGCAATGCCTGGAAGTCCGTCAGCATCCGTATTGGCAGCCTGTTGAGTGCAGCTGTCGACTTCCCTGCAAGTGGTGGCCGAGTGCTCGACTCGGGTCAGCACTTGGCTGTCGCTTTCTGCCCATCTTTCTGCTGTCTGCCAGCTGTGGAGCAGGAGGGTCAGCGCTACAAGGGCGTTGCTCTGGGTGGACCCTGACTCATGCTGCGAGAGGCTAAAGCTAGGGACCTGCCCGCACTGCGAGCTGCTTTGCAACTTATCGCTTTGTAAGGGATGTGAATTTTAAACGTTACCTTTCTTTGCTGGTCTTGAGCCGGAAGCAAATCCAAATGCAGAATGTGCAGGAGACCGCAGCAGCGATGAGCGACAAAATGTTTATTATAATGATGAGTAAACGGTGATTTAGAATGCCAGGGTCAACCTCTTCAAAAGCATTGGGGAAGATTGCTGCAAAATGATGGAAAGAGATCAGAGTTTATATGAAACGTGCATGCTGTGGTAGGTCAAAGGTAGGAGGTGGAGGGCTGATGTATGAAGAGCCCGAGCACAGTGGCACACGCGTTGCGGCCGTGGGGACATGGCGCCCCAGCACGTGCGGGCTGCTGTGTGGTATACGAGTTCAGTGCTGTGCATTGAGAAAACACGCCCGCTCTTCTCTTCTACCCTCTGCTCCTTTTGGTGGAGTTGCTCCTCCTCTCATGCCCTCTCCTTCCTGCACTGGGAAGAAGGGAAGCAGGAGCCTGCTGTCACGAGCAAGAGCCAGAAGCGCTGGGACGAGGCTCGGCAGATGCTTTTGCGTGCCCCGTGGGGGCAGCATAGGAGGGCGGCGCAGACGGCTTTGGAAAGCCAGGTCTCTGCAGAAGAGCTCCTCCTAAAGTGTTCTCAGCTTTGGAAGGGACCCAGCTCTTCTGCCTGTGCCCCCAGGTGCTGCTATAGGTGCCAGGGGAAGCGCTGCCTCCCCCCTGGAAACTGATCCGTAGAAAACGTTAGTGGGGGAGAGGAGGTTTTACGCTGGAGTACGTACCTTCAGGCGATGCTGAAGCCTCTCTTTCCTCGGGTATGGGGAAGCCGTGTACCAGAAGAGTACCCAGGAGAAGGCACACGAAGGCAGAGCAGCCAGCCATATCTGCTGCTACTCCGAAAGCGGTGTGCACAAATGAGGCCTGCGCGGCAGCGGGGCCCTTGGTTGCCCTCGCAGGGCTGTGACATCGCTGACGGGCGCAGAGGCCTTCTGAAGGTGTCATGAGCTCCTCACAATGGGCCGCTGAGCGTGCGCGCGGCCTGCTGGCTCCTTGCGAGTCGCCCTGCGCAGGTGGGATCTCAGTGGCACCCGCTGTTTGCTCTAGCCTGCGCTTCTCCTGAGCGCTATCTGGCGGAGAGGTGGTCCTTCACAGAGCCGGGCAGGCTGTGCAGATGAGCCTCTGCAGGGCCTGACTAAAACGAGGGAGGACGCGCGGAACCAGGCTGGAAGGCTCTTTGGCTCCGTGCATTTCCCCACAGTAAAACAAGAAGCACAGTAAAAGAACAGCCACGTAAGGCAGTGTTTGAATGGGTTCGTCTCCTTTTTACCCCATGGCAGGCAAAGGCTTTCCTTTCCCCAAAGGGACAGAGGCAGTGGTGACCCTCCCCTTGCTTCTCGAGCTGACCCAACTCCCCAGCAAGGCAGCGAAAGCCCTCTCTCAGCCAGGCCCGTCCCCACAGAGAGGAAGCAAAGCGAGTCCGACTGGAGCTTCCTAGGTTGTGAGGGAGCCGGTAGGCTTTGAGTTTGGATTTGGTGGGAGCTGCGCCAGGTGGCGCACGCGGTAGGAGGGACTGTGCTTTCTGAAGGAGCTCGTCCTGAAAAGGCGGCTTCCCCTGTTTGTGTCCCGCACGTGGCCCAAGCGGGAAGGAGCTGCGTGTGCCCTGTTGACTCGGCAGTGAGTGCAGCTGTGCATTCAGAGCCGTGTGTCTGGCAGGGGTGGGAAGAGAAGGGGAGCGTCTCCGGAGAGAATTGTAGCTGGCAGGGCTCGAGCGTGACCCAGAATCCCTTCCGCCGGGGTCGGAACGCCGCCTGTCCGTGCGGTGTGCTGCGCTGCAAGCGCGGATTGCTAACGGGAGGGTAAGCGAGAGCTACGTCGGGAGGCACCTTGACTGATCGGAAGCCTTCGTAAGTCCGGGGAGTCCGCTGGCTCCCTTTCCACCATGGTGTCCCTGTCCTGCACGTGTGCTTGTGCTGTTGGCAGTTACGCGGGCTTTTGAGGAAGAGCGGCACGCGCAGGCAGTGCTTGCTGCGCCTCAAGAGAAGTGTCCGTGGCACAGCAGAAGAGAAAGGAGCAGCTGCACCACTGTGCGTGGGGCCCCAGGCTGATGCTGCTTGTGCCGTGGTGTGTCCAGGGGAGAGCTGAGGGTCGAGCACCTTGTCTCTGGAGCCGCATGCAGCTGAACTGGAACGTGGTAGGGCACAATTTTGTGGGCGTGGTGCCATTCGGGGTGTAGGAAGTGGGTGTAGATGCATTCATGTCCTCGTCCTGGGATTTCTGCTGCCTGGTGGTGGACAGTGGTGGGTCGTTGCTTTTCATGTCCCGATGGCTTGAAGGAGGTCTTGTGAGTGTGAGCGCTTGCAGCTCTGAGGTGGAGGTGGTGTCTTGTGAAGACATGGGCAGCAGTTGGTTTGCTGCTTGTGGAGTTGCTGCTGGCAGGAGGGGAGATGCTTGAGGGAAGAGAGGTGTCCTTGCAGACCGTGAGCGCAGCGCTGGGGCTTTTCAGCTGCTTTGTGTCGTAAGCAGATACCCTGAGCCTCTCGGTCGCGCTGGGGTTGCAGTGCAGGGTCAGTAGCTGTGTTGTTCGTGGAGCAGCTTGTGTGAGGCCTGGTTGCCGCAAGGAAGAGTGTGCGGAGCTGCTGGAGCAGAAGTGCGCGCGAAGGTTGTGCTGGAAGGCATGGAGCCCTGGAGCAGTTGAGGTCGGAAGGGCTACCTGGAGGCCAGCGAGTGCGCTGGCCTGCCCAAAGCGGGTCTGATTTGGCCGGGTGGCTCGGGGCCTCGTGCAGCCGAGTCTCCGACTGCCCGAGCCTGGGCAAAGCTGGCGTTCCTTCTTCGTGGCGTTGCGTTTGGTGGACCGTGTGGAGACCGTGCGGGTTGTGGTGTGCGGTTTGGTCTCTTTGCTGGTGTGATGTGCGAGCTGGTGCAGGGAGCAGCGAAGCCACGACCTCCTTGTGGAGAAGCCCCGGAGGCGCTGACAAGCCGTGCAGCTTTGCCCCGCTTGTCTCGAAGGGGCCCGGCTCCCGAAGCGTCTGCGAGAGTCAGGCGAGAACCGCGACGCTTTTGCGCAGGAGATGCGGGCGCCCTGTGTGCGTGCAGCAGCCCTTTTGGAAGCACTTTGCAGCGGTCTTTGGTTCTTCTGCCATCGTGTGGCTGCGCAGAGCTTGCGGGCTGAGGTTTCTGCGGCGGGTGATGAGAGCGCACTTCTGTGAGCAGGAGCAGCCCAGCGCGTCGCCGGGGGTGTCGCAAGGGCTGTCGGCGAGGCTTGTGCCTTGCCGCAGGCTGCTGTGAGGGAAAGGGGCTTTTTGCAGCTGCCCCGCGGGCGCGGCGGCAGTGGCGGCGGAGTGCTGGGAAGGGATGGTGGGCTGCGGCTGGCGGAGCCGGGGCCCCTGTGGCAGCCGCGTGCGCGCGTCAGGGCGCGTCGAGCGGCAGAGGAGGGGCGGCAGGCTGCGCGAGAGCCGGGCGCCGCTGGGGCGCAGGCGGGGGCTGTGGCGGGGCGGCGGGGAGGGGGCTTTGCTGCACGGGGCGGCGGGGAGAGCACACGCTGCCTTCAGCCGCGGCGCCGCGGCAGGGCTCTGGCTGCGCCCCGCGCGGCTGCTGCCGAGGGGCCCGAGGCCTGGCCGCCGGGACGCCGCGCAGCCCCGCGTTGCAAAGCCCCGGGAGGCGAGTGCTGCTGGCGCAGGCGCGGGCGGTGCGGAGCACAGGAAGGCAGCGAGGCGCTGGCAGGTGGCGGCGCTTCCCGGCGCTGGGGGTTGGGCACGAGCGCAGCGTGCCTGGGAGCCGGCGCGACAGCGCAGGGAGAAAGGGCCGGGCTGGCAGCGCGCGGGGCTGTGACGGGGTCTCGTAACTGGTGTCCCCTGTGCTCCGTCTCGCCCAGGAGTGCTCCTGGCCAAAGCCCTTGGGCCCAGCTGTGTTGGTGCTGGAGCGTGTGCGAGCGAAGGAGCTCTGTGCCCCAAGGGCTGTGGGTGGGAGCGCGCCCCCCACGGAGAGCCGCTCTAAGTAACCACCACTCTGGCGCTGCGTGAGCTCTGCCTCCTCTTGATCTTTATTACGCAACTGCCCGCTCGTGCAGGTGGCCGTGTGTGATGATGGCGCCGGCCCGAGACGGAGGAGGGCAGTGCGGGCAGGCCGGGCGGAGTGTCGGTGCCGTGCCCTGGCGTCGGGGCAGGCTCTTGCTTTGCGGGCGCGCGCTGGAGCTGGGCAGCGGCAGCAGACTCTCGCGTGTTGGGCAGCGGAGTCATGGGCGTGCGAGTAGGTGAGCTTGTGGGCGAACGCGCCCGTGCTTCGCCGGGGCTCTGCTGGGCTCTGGCTGATGTGCTGTTGAGGGTCAGCGTAGTTCTCGTGGTGCCTCAGTGGCCCCGGTGCCCGTTTCCCACCGCACGGCCCCAATCTCGCTCGGCGTCAGCGTGCCCAGCCCGGCATGCCGCCCGCTCAGGCCCCGTCACTGGTTGGTGGTTCGGGTCCGTGTGTGCTGGGCGCGCCTGCATTGTCGGTGTTCTCCTCCTGCGCCGTGGCACTGAAATGGAAGCAGCGGTTGTGTGCAGTAGCTTTCTGAAGGGCATACTGGCCAGCGCCAAAGGAAAGGGAGCGGGAGAATACGTCTTTAAGCCCGCCAGGAGGCCCCCCCCAAGCAAGCCCACCCTTGAAAGGGGCGCAGTATAGTCAGACAAACATGTCTTCTGCTTCTGTGGTGGTTATTACCTGTCAACAGAAGAGCTTCTGCTGAAGTTGTCTAGGTCCGGGGTGGGAGGCCAGGATGGAAGAAAAAGGCCGCCAAAGGGATTTTCATCTTTATCATCCCAGGTGATGCCGAGCTCTACGCTTTCTGCGCTCGGAGAAGTGCACCTGGAGCAGGTAGACTGCAGGCTCGTGGGATGCTGGGAATAATGCATCAGCGGATGAGCTTTGTGTTGGTGCGAGTTTGAAGAGGGGAAGGTTTGAAGGGACTCGCTCGGATGGAGCTTTTTGTCCCGGAGGCAGAAGGGAACTCACCTCCCCGCAGCGGCCGAGGATCTGGCGAGCAGCTGCCTCCGCGTCGTCCTCTGGAGACCTAGGAATCGTACAGAGAGGTTTTACTTGTCGTTGAAAGGCAGAATCGTAGCGTGTTGTCCTTAGGTAGGCTAAAGCCAAGGCCTTTGCGCTTCCTCGTAGGGAACTTGTGCTTTGCTGCATTTGCCAAGGGAAGCCCCTCAGAGAGTAGCAGGGCTCTGCGTCTTTGGTCAGGTATGCGGCCTTTAGGAAGGGTTCAAATGCCAGCCTGGGAGCTTTCTGTGAAGCCCTGAAAGTACAGCTAGGCTGAATGTAAGCCCTTTGTGCAGCTTTGTAATGGCCGCTTTGCAGTTGTGCTGTTCCTTCTGCCTGGCCATGAGCGCAGACTGGCAAGAGAGGAGCCCGGGGAAGGGTGCTAGTCAGTGGGATTGAACCCATTTACGAGCAATGCCTGGAAGTCCGTCAGCATCCGTATTGGCAGCCTGTTGAGTGCAGCTGTCGACTTCCCTGCAAGTGGTGGCCGAGCGCTCGACTCGGGTCAGCACTTGGCTGTCGCTTTCTGCCCATCTTTCTGCTGTCTGCCAGCTGTGGAGCAGGAGGGTCAGCGCTACAAGGGCGTTGCTCCGGGTGGACCCTGACTCATGCTGCGAGAGGCTAAAGCTAGGGACCTGCCCGCACTGCGAGCTGCTTTGCAACTTATCGCTTTGTAAGGGATGTGAATTTTAAACGTTACCTTTCTTTGCTGGTCTTGAGCCGGAAGCAAATCCAAATGCAGAATGTGCAGGAGACCGCAGCAGCGATGAGCGACAAAATGTTTATTATAATGATGAGTAAACGGTGATTTAGAATGCCAGGGTCAACCTCTTCAAAAGCATTGGGGAAGATTGCTGCAAAATGATGGAAAGAGATCAGAGTTTATATGAAACGTGCATGCTGTGGTAGGTCAAAGGTAGGAGGTGGAGGGCTGATGTATGAAGAGCCCGAGCACAGTGGCACACGCGTTGCGGCCGTGGGGACATGGCGCCCCAGCACGTGCGGGCTGCTGTGTGGTATACGAGTTCAGTGCTGTGCATTGAGAAAACACGCCCGCTCTTCTCTTCTACCCTCTGCTCCTTTTGGTGGAGTTGCTCCTCCTCTCATGCCCTCTCCTTCCTGCACTGGGAAGAAGGGAAGCAGGAGCCTGCTGTCACGAGCAAGAGCCAGAAGCGCTGGGACGAGGCTCGGCAGATGCTTTTGCGTGCCCCGTGGGGGCAGCATAGGAGGGCGGCGCAGACGGCTTTGGAAAGCCAGGTCTCTGCAGAAGAGCTCCTCCTAAAGTGTTCTCAGCTTTGGAAGGGACCCAGCTCTTCTGCCTGTGCCCCCAGGTGCTGCTATAGGTGCCAGGGGAAGCGCTGCCTCCCCCCTGGAAACTGATCCGTAGAAAACGTTAGTGGGGGAGAGGAGGTTTTACGCTGGAGTACGTACCTTCAGGCGATGCTGAAGCCTCTCTTTCCTCGGGTATGGGGAAGCCGTGTACCAGAAGAGTACCCAGGAGAAGGCACACGAAGGCAGAGCAGCCAGCCATATCTGCTGCTACTCCGAAAGCGGTGTGCACAAATGAGGCCTGCGCGGCAGCGGGGCCCTTGGTTGCCCTCGCAGGGCTGTGACATCGCTGACGGGCGCAGAGGCCTTCTGAAGGTGTCATGAGCTCCTCACAATGGGCCGCTGAGCGTGCGCGCGGCCTGCTGGCTCCTTGCGAGTCGCCCTGTGCAGGTGGGATCTCAGTGGCACCCGCTGTTTGCTCTAGCCTGCGCTTCTCCTGAGCGCTATCTGGCGGAGAGGTGGTCCTTCACAGAGCCGGGCAGGCTGTGCAGATGAGCCTCTGCAGGGCCTGACTAAAACGAGGGAGGGCGCGCGGAACCAGGCTGGAAGGCTCTTTGGCTCCGTGCATTTCCCCACAGTAAAACAAGAAGCACAGTAAAAGAACAGCCACGTAAGGCAGTGTTTGAATGGGTTCGTCTCCTTTTTACCCCATGGCAGGCAAAGGCTTTCCTTTCCCCAAAGGGACAGAGGCAGTGGTGACCCTCCCCTTGCTTCTCGAGCTGACCCAACTCCCCAGCAAGGCAGCGAAAGCCCTCTCTCAGCCAGGCCCGTCCCCACAGAGAGGAAGCAAAGCGAGTCCGACTGGAGCTTCCTAGGTTGTGAGGGAGCCGGTAGGCTTTGAGTTTGGATTTGGTGGGAGCTGCGCCAGGTGGCGCACGCGGTAGGAGGGACTGTGCTTTCTGAAGGAGCTCGTCCTGAAAAGGCGGCTTCCCCTGTTTGTGTCCCGCACGTGGCCCAAGCGGGAAGGAGCTGCGTGTGCCCTGTTGACTCGGCAGTGAGTGCAGCTGTGCATTCAGAGCCGTGTGTCTGGCAGGGGTGGGAAGAGAAGGGGAGCGTCTCCGGAGAGAATTGTAGCTGGCAGGGCTCGAGCGTGACCCAGAATCCCTTCCGCCGGGGTCGGAACGCCGCCTGTCCGTGCGGTGTGCTGCGCTGCAAGCGCGGATTGCTAACGGGAGGGTAAGCGAGAGCTACGTCGGGAGGCACCTTGACTGATCGGAAGCCTTCGTAAGTCCGGGGAGTCCGCTGGCTCCCTTTCCACCATGGTGTCCCTGTCCTGCACGTGTGCTTGTGCTGTTGGCAGTTACGCGGGCTTTTGAGGAAGAGCGGCACGCGCAGGCAGTGCTTGCTGCGCCTCAAGAGAAGCGTCCGTGGCACAGCAGAAGAGAAAGGAGCAGCTGCACCACTGTGCGTGGGGCCCCAGGCTGATGCTGCTTGTGCCGTGGTGTGTCCAGGGGAGAGCTGAGGGTCGAGCACCTTGTCTCTGGAGCCGCATGCAGCTGAACTGGAACGTGGTAGGGCACAATTTTGTGGGCGTGGTGCCATTCGGGGTGTAGGAAGTGGGTGTAGATGCATTCATGTCCTCGTCCTGGGATTTCTGCTGCCTGGTGGTGGACAGTGGTGGGTCGTTGCTTTTCATGTCCCGATGGCTTGAAGGAGGTCTTGTGAGTGTGAGCGCTTGCAGCTCTGAGGTGGAGGTGGTGTCTTGTGAAGACATGGGCAGCAGTTGGTTTGCTGCTTGTGGAGTTGCTGCTGGCAGGAGGGGAGATGCTTGAGGGAAGAGAGGTGTCCTTGCAGACCGTGAGCGCAGCGCTGGGGCTTTTCAGCTGCTTTGTGTCGTAAGCAGATACCCTGAGCCTCTCGGTCGCGCTGGGGTTGCAGTGCAGGGTCAGTAGCTGTGTTGTTCGTGGAGCAGCTTGTGTGAGGCCTGGTTGCCGCAAGGAAGAGTGTGCGGAGCTGCTGGAGCAGAAGTGCGCGCGAAGGTTGTGCTGGAAGGCATGGAGCCCTGGAGCAGTTGAGGTCGGAAGGGCTACCTGGAGGCCAGCGAGTGCGCTGGCCTGCCCAAAGCGGGTCTGATTTGGCCGGGTGGCTCGGGGCCTCGTGCAGCCGAGTCTCCGACTGCCCGAGCCTGGGCAAAGCTGGCGTTCCTTCTTCGTGGCGTTGCGTTTGGTGGACCGTGTGGAGACCGTGCGGGTTGTGGTGTGCGGTTTGGTCTCTTTGCTGGTGTGATGTGCGAGCTGGTGCAGGGAGCAGCGAAGCCACGACCTCCTTGTGGAGAAGCCCCGGAGGCGCTGACAAGCCGTGCAGCTTTGCCCCGCTTGTCTCGAAGGGGCCCGGCTCCCGAAGCGTCTGCGAGAGTCAGGCGAGAACCGCGACGCTTTTGCGCAGGAGATGCGGGCGCCCTGTGTGCGTGCAGCAGCCCTTTTGGAAGCACTTTGCAGCGGTCTTTGGTTCTTCTGCCATCGTGTGGCTGCGCAGAGCTTGCGGGCTGAGGTTTCTGCGGCGGGTGATGAGAGCGCGCTTCTGTGAGCAGGAGCAGCCCAGCGCGTCGCCGGGGGTGTCGCAAGGGCTGTCGGCGAGGCTTGTGCCTTGCCGCAGGCTGCTGTGAGGGAAAGGGGCTTTTTGCAGCTGCCCCGCGGGCGCGGCGGCAGTGGCGGCGGAGTGCTGGGAAGGGATGGTGGGCTGCGGCTGGCGGAGCCGGGGCCCCTGTGGCAGCCGCGTGCGCGCGTCAGGGCGCGTCGAGCGGCAGAGGAGGGGCGGCAGGCTGCGCGAGAGCCGGGCGCCGCTGGGGCGCAGGCGGGGGCTGTGGCGGGGCGGCGGGGAGGGGGCTTTGCTGCACGGGGCGGCGGGGAGAGCACACGCTGCCTTCAGCCGCGGCGCCGCGGCAGGGCTCTGGCTGCGCCCCGCGCGGCTGCTGCCGAGGGGCCCGAGGCCTGGCCGCCGGGACGCCGCGCAGCCCCGCGTTGCAAAGCCCCGGGAGGCGAGTGCTGCTGGCGCAGGCGCGGGCGGTGCGGAGCACAGGAAGGCAGCGAGGCGCTGGCAGGTGGCGGCGCTTCCCGGCGCTGCGGGTTGGGCACGAGCGCAGCGTGCCTGGGAGCCGGCGCGACAGCGCAGGGAGAAAGGGCCGGGCTGGCAGCGCGCGGGGCTGTGACGGGGTCTCGTAACTGGTGTCCCCTGTGCTCCGTCTCGCCCAGGAGTGCTCCTGGCCAAAGCCCTTGGGCCCAGCTGTGTTGGTGCTGGAGCGTGTGCGAGCGAAGGAGCTCTGTGCCCCAAGGGCTGTGGGTGGGAGCGCGCCCCCCACGAAGAGCCGCTCTAAGTAACCACCACTCTGGCGCTGCGTGAGCTCTGCCTCCTCTTGATCTTTATTACGCAACTGCCCGCTCGTGCAGGTGGCCGTGTGTGATGATGGCGCCGGCCCGAGACGGAGGAGGGCAGTGCGGGCAGGCCGGGCGGAGTGTCGGTGCCGTGCCCTGGCGTCGGGGCAGGCTCTTGCTTTGCGGGCGCGCGCTGGAGCTGGGCAGCGGCAGCAGACTCTCGCGTGTTGGGCAGCGGAGTCATGGGCGTGCGAGTAGGTGAGCTTGTGGGCGAACGCGCCCGTGCTTCGCCGGGGCTCTGCTGGGCTCTGGCTGATGTGCTGTTGAGGGTCAGCGTAGTTCTCGTGGTGCCTCAGTGGCCCCGGTGCCCGTTTCCCACCGCACGGCCCCAATCTCGCTCGGCGTCAGCGTGCCCAGCCCGGCATGCCGCCCGCTCAGGCCCCGTCACTGGTTGGTGGTTCGGGTCCGTGTGTGCTGGGCGCGCCTGCATTGTCGGTGTTCTCCTCCTGCGCCGTGGCACTGAAATGGAAGCAGCGGTTGTGTGCAGTAGCTTTCTGAAGGGCATACTGGCCAGCGCCAAAGGAAAGGGAGCGGGAGAATACGTCTTTAAGCCCGCCAGGAGGCCCCCCCCAAGCAAGCCCACCCTTGAAAGGGGCGCAGTATAGTCAGACAAACATGTCTTCTGCTTCTGTGGTGGTTATTACCTGTCAACAGAAGAGCTTCTGCTGAAGTTGTCTAGGTCCGGGGTGGGAGGCCAGGATGAAAGAAAAAGGCCGCCAAAGGGATTTTCATCTTTATCATCCCAGGTGATGCCGAGCTCTACGCTTTCTGCGCTCGGAGAAGTGCACCTGGAGCAGGTAGACTGCAGGCTCGTGGGATGCTGGGAATAATGCATCAGCGGATGAGCTTTGTGTTGGTGCGAGTTTGAAGAGGGGAAGGTTTGAAGGGACTCGCTCGGATGGAGCTTTTTGTCCCGGAGGCAGAAGGGAACTCACCTCCCCGCAGCGGCCGAGGATCTGGCGAGCAGCTGCCTCCGCGTCGTCCTCTGGAGACCTAGGAATCGTACAGAGAGGTTTTACTTGTCGTTGAAAGGCAGAATCGTAGCGTGTTGTCCTTAGGTAGGCTAAAGCCAAGGCCTTTGCGCTTCCTCGTAGGGAACTTGTGCTTTGCTGCATTTGCCAAGGGAAGCCCCTCAGAGAGTAGCAGGGCTCTGCGTCTTTGGTCAGGTATGCGGCCTTTAGGAAGGGTTCAAATGCCAGCCTGGGAGCTTTCTGTGAAGCCCTGAAAGTACAGCTAGGCTGAATGTAAGCCCTTTGTGCAGCTTTGTAATGGCCGCTTTGCAGTTGTGCTGTTCCTTCTGCCTGGCCATGAGCGCAGACTGGCAAGAGAGGAGCCCGGGGAAGGGTGCTAGTCAGTGGGATTGAACCCATTTACGAGCAATGCCTGGAAGTCCGTCAGCATCCGTATTGGCAGCCTGTTGAGTGCAGCTGTCGACTTCCCTGCAAGTGGTGGCCGAGCGCTCGACTCGGGTCAGCACTTGGCTGTCGCTTTCTGCCCATCTTTCTGCTGTCTGCCAGCTGTGGAGCAGGAGGGTCAGCGCTACAAGGGCGTTGCTCTGGGTGGACCCTGACTCATGCTGCGAGAGGCTAAAGCTAGGGACCTGCCCGCACTGCGAGCTGCTTTGCAACTTATCGCTTTGTAAGGGATGTGAATTTTAAACGTTACCTTTCTTTGCTGGTCTTGAGCCGGAAGCAAATCCAAATGCAGAATGTGCAGGAGACCGCAGCAGCGATGAGCGACAAAATGTTTATTATAATGATGAGTAAACGGTGATTTAGAATGCCAGGGTCAACCTCTTCAAAAGCATTGGGGAAGATTGCTGCAAAATGATGGAAAGAGATCAGAGTTTATATGAAACGTGCATGCTGTGGTAGGTCAAAGGTAGGAGGTGGAGGGCTGATGTATGAAGAGCCCGAGCACAGTGGCACACGCGTTGCGGCCGTGGGGACATGGCGCCCCAGCACGTGCGGGCTGCTGTGTGGTATACGAGTTCAGTGCTGTGCATTGAGAAAACACGCCCGCTCTTCTCTTCTACCCTCTGCTCCTTTTGGTGGAGTTGCTCCTCCTCTCATGCCCTCTCCTTCCTGCACTGGGAAGAAGGGAAGCAGGAGCCTGCTGTCACGAGCAAGAGCCAGAAGCGCTGGGACGAGGCTCGGCAGATGCTTTTGCGTGCCCCGTGGGGGCAGCATAGGAGGGCGGCGCAGACGGCTTTGGAAAGCCAGGTCTCTGCAGAAGAGCTCCTCCTAAAGTGTTCTCAGCTTTGGAAGGGACCCAGCTCTTCTGCCTGTGCCCCCAGGTGCTGCTATAGGTGCCAGGGGAAGCGCTGCCTCCCCCCTGGAAACTGATCCGTAGAAAACGTTAGTGGGGGAGAGGAGGTTTTACGCTGGAGTACGTACCTTCAGGCGATGCTGAAGCCTCTCTTTCCTCGGGTATGGGGAAGCCGTGTACCAGAAGAGTACCCAGGAGAAGGCACACGAAGGCAGAGCAGCCAGCCATATCTGCTGCTACTCCGAAAGCGGTGTGCACAAATGAGGCCTGCGCGGCAGTGGGGCCCTTGGTTGCCCTCGCAGGGCTGTGACATCGCTGACGGGCGCAGAGGCCTTCTGAAGGTGTCATGAGCTCCTCACAATGGGCCGCTGAGCGTGCGCGCGGCCTGCTGGCTCCTTGCGAGTCGCCCTGTGCAGGTGGGATCTCAGTGGCACCCGCTGTTTGCTCTAGCCTGCGCTTCTCCTGAGCGCTATCTGGCGGAGAGGTGGTCCTTCACAGAGCCGGGCAGGCTGTGCAGATGAGCCTCTGCAGGGCCTGACTAAAACGAGGGAGGGCGCGCGGAACCAGGCTGGAAGGCTCTTTGGCTCCGTGCATTTCCCCACAGTAAAACAAGAAGCACAGTAAAAGAACAGCCACGTAAGGCAGTGTTTGAATGGGTTCGTCTCCTTTTTACCCCATGGCAGGCAAAGGCTTTCCTTTCCCCAAAGGGACAGAGGCAGTGGTGACCCTCCCCTTGCTTCTCGAGCTGACCCAACTCCCCAGCAAGGCAGCGAAAGCCCTCTCTCAGCCAGGCCCGTCCCCACAGAGAGGAAGCAAAGCGAGTCCGACTGGAGCTTCCTAGGTTGTGAGGGAGCCGGTAGGCTTTGAGTTTGGATTTGGTGGGAGCTGCGCCAGGTGGCGCACGCGGTAGGAGGGACTGTGCTTTCTGAAGGAGCTCGTCCTGAAAAGGCGGCTTCCCCTGTTTGTGTCCCGCACGTGGCCCAAGCGGGAAGGAGCTGCGTGTGCCCTGTTGACTCGGCAGTGAGTGCAGCTGTGCATTCAGAGCCGTGTGTCTGGCAGGGGTGGGAAGAGAAGGGGAGCGTCTCCGGAGAGAATTGTAGCTGGCAGGGCTCGAGCGTGACCCAGAATCCCTTCCGCCGGGGTCGGAACGCCGCCTGTCCGTGCGGTGTGCTGCGCTGCAAGCGCGGATTGCTAACGGGAGGGTAAGCGAGAGCTACGTCGGGAGGCACCTTGACTGATCGGAAGCCTTCGTAAGTCCGGGGAGTCCGCTGGCTCCCTTTCCACCATGGTGTCCCTGTCCTGCACGTGTGCTTGTGCTGTTGGCAGTTACGCGGGCTTTTGAGGAAGAGCGGCACGCGCAGGCAGTGCTTGCTGCGCCTCAAGAGAAGCGTCCGTGGCACAGCAGAAGAGAAAGGAGCAGCTGCACCACTGTGCGTGGGGCCCCAGGCTGATGCTGCTTGTGCCGTGGTGTGTCCAGGGGAGAGCTGAGGGTCGAGCACCTTGTCTCTGGAGCCGCATGCAGCTGAACTGGGACGTGGTAGGGCACAATTTTGTGGGCGTGGTGCCATTCGGGGTGTAGGAAGTGGGTGTAGATGCATTCATGTCCTCGTCCTGGGATTTCTGCTGCCTGGTGGTGGACAGTGGTGGGTCGTTGCTTTTCATGTCCCGATGGCTTGAAGGAGGTCTTGTGAGTGTGAGCGCTTGCAGCTCTGAGGTGGAGGTGGTGTCTTGTGAAGACATGGGCAGCAGTTGGTTTGCTGCTTGTGGAGTTGCTGCTGGCAGGAGGGGAGATGCTTGAGGGAAGAGAGGTGTCCTTGCAGACCGTGAGCGCAGCGCTGGGGCTTTTCAGCTGCTTTGTGTCGTAAGCAGATACCCTGAGCCTCTCGGTCGCGCTGGGGTTGCAGTGCAGGGTCAGTAGCTGTGTTGTTCGTGGAGCAGCTTGTGTGAGGCCTGGTTGCCGCAAGGAAGAGTGTGCGGAGCTGCTGGAGCAGAAGTGCGCGCGAAGGTTGTGCTGGAAGGCATGGAGCCCTGGAGCAGTTGAGGTCGGAAGGGCTACCTGGAGGCCAGCGAGTGCGCTGGCCTGCCCAAAGCGGGTCTGATTTGGCCGGGTGGCTCGGGGCCTCGTGCAGCCGAGTCTCCGACTGCCCGAGCCTGGGCAAAGCTGGCGTTCCTTCTTCGTGGCGTTGCGTTTGGTGGACCGTGTGGAGACCGTGCGGGTTGTGGTGTGCGGTTTGGTCTCTTTGCTGGTGTGATGTGCGAGCTGGTGCAGGGAGCAGCGAAGCCACGACCTCCTTGTGGAGAAGCCCCGGAGGCGCTGACAAGCCGTGCAGCTTTGCCCCGCTTGTCTCGAAGGGGCCCGGCTCCCGAAGCGTCTGCGAGAGTCAGGCGAGAACCGCGACGCTTTTGCGCAGGAGATGCGGGCGCCCTGTGTGCGTGCAGCAGCCCTTTTGGAAGCACTTTGCAGCGGTCTTTGGTTCTTCTGCCATCGTGTGGCTGCGCAGAGCTTGCGGGCTGAGGTTTCTGCGGCGGGTGATGAGAGCGCGCTTCTGTGAGCAGGAGCAGCCCAGCGCGTCGCCGGGGGTGTCGCAAGGGCTGTCGGCGAGGCTTGTGCCTTGCCGCAGGCTGCTGTGAGGGAAAGGGGCTTTTTGCAGCTGCCCCGCGGGCGCGGCGGCAGTGGCGGCGGAGTGCTGGGAAGGGATGGTGGGCTGCGGCTGGCGGAGCCGGGGCCCCTGTGGCAGCCGCGTGCGCGCGTCAGGGCGCGTCGAGCGGCAGAGGAGGGGCGGCAGGCTGCGCGAGAGCCGGGCGCCACTGGGGCGCAGGCGGGGGCTGTGGCGGGGCGGCGGGGAGGGGGCTTTGCTGCACGGGGCGGCGGGGAGAGCACACGCTGCCTTCAGCCGCGGCGCCGCGGCAGGGCTCTGGCTGCGCCCCGCGCGGCTGCTGCCGAGGGGCCCGAGGCCTGGCCGCCGGGACGCCGCGCAGCCCCGCGTTGCAAAGCCCCGGGAGGCGAGTGCTGCTGGCGCAGGCGCGGGCGGTGCGGAGCACAGGAAGGCAGCGAGGCGCTGGCAGGTGGCGGCGCTTCCCGGCGCTGGGGGTTGGGCACGAGCGCAGCGTGCCTGGGAGCCGGCGCGACAGCGCAGGGAGAAAGGGCCGGGCTGGCAGCGCGCGGGGCTGTGACGGGGTCTCGTAACTGGTGTCCCCTGTGCTCCGTCTCGCCCAGGAGTGCTCCTGGCCAAAGCCCTTGGGCCCAGCTGTGTTGGTGCTGGAGCGTGTGCGAGCGAAGGAGCTCTGTGCCCCAAGGGCTGTGGGTGGGAGCGCGCCCCCCACGGAGAGCCGCTCTAAGTAACCACCACTCTGGCGCTGCGTGAGCTCTGCCTCCTCTTGATCTTTATTACGCAACTGCCCGCTCGTGCAGGTGGCCGTGTGTGATGATGGCGCCGGCCCGAGACGGAGGAGGGCAGTGCGGGCAGGCCGGGCGGAGTGTCGGTGCCGTGCCCTGGCGTCGGGGCAGGCTCTTGCTTTGCGGGCGCGCGCTGGAGCTGGGCAGCGGCAGCAGACTCTCGCGTGTTGGGCAGCGGAGTCATGGGCGTGCGAGTAGGTGAGCTTGTGGGCGAACGCGCCCGTGCTTCGCCGGGGCTCTGCTGGGCTCTGGCTGATGTGCTGTTGAGGGTCAGCGTAGTTCTCGTGGTGCCTCAGTGGCCCCGGTGCCCGTTTCCCACCGCACGGCCCCAATCTCGCTCGGCGTCAGCGTGCCCAGCCCGGCATGCCGCCCGCTCAGGCCCCGTCACTGGTTGGTGGTTCGGGTCCGTGTGTGCTGGGCGCGCCTGCATTGTCGGTGTTCTCCTCCTGCGCCGTGGCACTGAAATGGAAGCAGCGGTTGTGTGCAGTAGCTTTCTGAAGGGCATACTGGCCAGCGCCAAAGGAAAGGGAGCGGGAGAATACGTCTTTAAGCCCGCCAGGAGGCCCCCCCCAAGCAAGCCCACCCTTGAAAGGGGCGCAGTATAGTCAGACAAACATGTCTTCTGCTTCTGTGGTGGTTATTACCTGTCAACAGAAGAGCTTCTGCTGAAGTTGTCTAGGTCCGGGGTGGGAGGCCAGGATGAAAGAAAAAGGCCGCCAAAGGGATTTTCATCTTTATCATCCCAGGTGATGCCGAGCTCTACGCTTTCTGCGCTCGGAGAAGTGCACCTGGAGCAGGTAGACTGCAGGCTCGTGGGATGCTGGGAATAATGCATCAGCGGATGAGCTTTGTGTTGGTGCGAGTTTGAAGAGGGGAAGGTTTGAAGGGACTCGCTCGGATGGAGCTTTTTGTCCCGGAGGCAGAAGGGAACTCACCTCCCCGCAGCGGCCGAGGATCTGGCGAGCAGCTGCCTCCGCGTCGTCCTCTGGAGACCTAGGAATCGTACAGAGAGGTTTTACTTGTCGTTGAAAGGCAGAATCGTAGCGTGTTGTCCTTAGGTAGGCTAAAGCCAAGGCCTTTGCGCTTCCTCGTAGGGAACTTGTGCTTTGCTGCATTTGCCAAGGGAAGCCCCTCAGAGAGTAGCAGGGCTCTGCGTCTTTGGTCAGGTATGCGGCCTTTAGGAAGGGTTCAAATGCCAGCCTGGGAGCTTTCTGTGAAGCCCTGAAAGTACAGCTAGGCTGAATGTAAGCCCTTTGTGCAGCTTTGTAATGGCCGCTTTGCAGTTGTGCTGTTCCTTCTGCCTGGCCATGAGCGCAGACTGGCAAGAGAGGAGCCCGGGGAAGGGTGCTAGTCAGTGGGATTGAACCCATTTACGAGCAATGCCTGGAAGTCCGTCAGCATCCGTATTGGCAGCCTGTTGAGTGCAGCTGTCGACTTCCCTGCAAGTGGTGGCCGAGCGCTCGACTCGGGTCAGCACTTGGCTGTCGCTTTCTGCCCATCTTTCTGCTGTCTGCCAGCTGTGGAGCAGGAGGGTCAGCGCTACAAGGGCGTTGCTCCGGGTGGACCCTGACTCATGCTGCGAGAGGCTAAAGCTAGGGACCTGCCCGCACTGCGAGCTGCTTTGCAACTTATCGCTTTGTAAGGGATGTGAATTTTAAACGTTACCTTTCTTTGCTGGTCTTGAGCCGGAAGCAAATCCAAATGCAGAATGTGCAGGAGACCGCAGCAGCGATGAGCGACAAAATGTTTATTATAATGATGAGTAAACGGTGATTTAGAATGCCAGGGTCAACCTCTTCAAAAGCATTGGGGAAGATTGCTGCAAAATGATGGAAAGAGATCAGAGTTTATATGAAACGTGCATGCTGTGGTAGGTCAAAGGTAGGAGGTGGAGGGCTGATGTATGAAGAGCCCGAGCACAGTGGCACACGCGTTGCGGCCGTGGGGACATGGCGCCCCAGCACGTGCGGGCTGCTGTGTGGTATACGAGTTCAGTGCTGTGCATTGAGAAAACACGCCCGCTCTTCTCTTCTACCCTCTGCTCCTTTTGGTGGAGTTGCTCCTCCTCTCATGCCCTCTCCTTCCTGCACTGGGAAGAAGGGAAGCAGGAGCCTGCTGTCACGAGCAAGAGCCAGAAGCGCTGGGACGAGGCTCGGCAGATGCTTTTGCGTGCCCCGTGGGGGCAGCATAGGAGGGCGGCGCAGACGGCTTTGGAAAGCCAGGTCTCTGCAGAAGAGCTCCTCCTAAAGTGTTCTCAGCTTTGGAAGGGACCCAGCTCTTCTGCCTGTGCCCCCAGGTGCTGCTATAGGTGCCAGGGGAAGCGCTGCCTCCCCCCTGGAAACTGATCCGTAGAAAACGTTAGTGGGGGAGAGGAGGTTTTACGCTGGAGTACGTACCTTCAGGCGATGCTGAAGCCTCTCTTTCCTCGGGTATGGGGAAGCCGTGTACCAGAAGAGTACCCAGGAGAAGGCACACGAAGGCAGAGCAGCCAGCCATATCTGCTGCTACTCCGAAAGCGGTGTGCACAAATGAGGCCTGCGCGGCAGCGGGGCCCTTGGTTGCCCTCGCAGGGCTGTGACATCGCTGACGGGCGCAGAGGCCTTCTGAAGGTGTCATGAGCTCCTCACAATGGGCCGCTGAGCGTGCGCGCGGCCTGCTGGCTCCTTGCGAGTCGCCCTGCGCAGGTGGGATCTCAGTGGCACCCGCTGTTTGCTCTAGCCTGCGCTTCTCCTGAGCGCTATCTGGCGGAGAGGTGGTCCTTCACAGAGCCGGGCAGGCTGTGCAGATGAGCCTCTGCAGGGCCTGACTAAAACGAGGGAGGGCGCGCGGAACCAGGCTGGAAGGCTCTTTGGCTCCGTGCATTTCCCCACAGTAAAACAAGAAGCACAGTAAAAGAACAGCCACGTAAGGCAGTGTTTGAATGGGTTCGTCTCCTTTTTACCCCATGGCAGGCAAAGGCTTTCCTTTCCCCAAAGGGACAGAGGCAGTGGTGACCCTCCCCTTGCTTCTCGAGCTGACCCAACTCCCCAGCAAGGCAGCGAAAGCCCTCTCTCAGCCAGGCCCGTCCCCACAGAGAGGAAGCAAAGCGAGTCCGACTGGAGCTTCCTAGGTTGTGAGGGAGCCGGTAGGCTTTGAGTTTGGATTTGGTGGGAGCTGCGCCAGGTGGCGCACGCGGTAGGAGGGACTGTGCTTTCTGAAGGAGCTCGTCCTGAAAAGGCGGCTTCCCCTGTTTGTGTCCCGCACGTGGCCCAAGCGGGAAGGAGCTGCGTGTGCCCTGTTGACTCGGCAGTGAGTGCAGCTGTGCATTCAGAGCCGTGTGTCTGGCAGGGGTGGGAAGAGAAGGGGAGCGTCTCCGGAGAGAATTGTAGCTGGCAGGGCTCGAGCGTGACCCAGAATCCCTTCCGCCGGGGTCGGAACGCCGCCTGTCCGTGCGGTGTGCTGCGCTGCAAGCGCGGATTGCTAACGGGAGGGTAAGCGAGAGCTACGTCGGGAGGCACCTTGACTGATCGGAAGCCTTCGTAAGTCCGGGGAGTCCGCTGGCTCCCTTTCCACCATGGTGTCCCTGTCCTGCACGTGTGCTTGTGCTGTTGGCAGTTACGCGGGCTTTTGAGGAAGAGCGGCACGCGCAGGCAGTGCTTGCTGCGCCTCAAGAGAAGTGTCCGTGGCACAGCAGAAGAGAAAGGAGCAGCTGCACCACTGTGCGTGGGGCCCCAGGCTGATGCTGCTTGTGCCGTGGTGTGTCCAGGGGAGAGCTGAGGGTCGAGCACCTTGTCTCTGGAGCCGCATGCAGCTGAACTGGGACGTGGTAGGGCACAATTTTGTGGGCGTGGTGCCATTCGGGGTGTAGGAAGTGGGTGTAGATGCATTCATGTCCTCGTCCTGGGATTTCTGCTGCCTGGTGGTGGACAGTGGTGGGTCGTTGCTTTTCATGTCCCGATGGCTTGAAGGAGGTCTTGTGAGTGTGAGCGCTTGCAGCTCTGAGGTGGAGGTGGTGTCTTGTGAAGACATGGGCAGCAGTTGGTTTGCTGCTTGTGGAGTTGCTGCTGGCAGGAGGGGAGATGCTTGAGGGAAGAGAGGTGTCCTTGCAGACCGTGAGCGCAGCGCTGGGGCTTTTCAGCTGCTTTGTGTCGTAAGCAGATACCCTGAGCCTCTCGGTCGCGCTGGGGTTGCAGTGCAGGGTCAGTAGCTGTGTTGTTCGTGGAGCAGCTTGTGTGAGGCCTGGTTGCCGCAAGGAAGAGTGTGCGGAGCTGCTGGAGCAGAAGTGCGCGCGAAGGTTGTGCTGGAAGGCATGGAGCCCTGGAGCAGTTGAGGTCGGAAGGGCTACCTGGAGGCCAGCGAGTGCGCTGGCCTGCCCAAAGCGGGTCTGATTTGGCCGGGTGGCTCGGGGCCTCGTGCAGCCGAGTCTCCGACTGCCCGAGCCTGGGCAAAGCTGGCGTTCCTTCTTCGTGGCGTTGCGTTTGGTGGACCGTGTGGAGACCGTGCGGGTTGTGGTGTGCGGTTTGGTCTCTTTGCTGGTGTGATGTGCGAGCTGGTGCAGGGAGCAGCGAAGCCACGACCTCCTTGTGGAGAAGCCCCGGAGGCGCTGACAAGCCGTGCAGCTTTGCCCCGCTTGTCTCGAAGGGGCCCGGCTCCCGAAGCGTCTGCGAGAGTCAGGCGAGAACCGCGACGCTTTTGCGCAGGAGATGCGGGCGCCCTGTGTGCGTGCAGCAGCCCTTTTGGAAGCACTTTGCAGCGGTCTTTGGTTCTTCTGCCATCGTGTGGCTGCGCAGAGCTTGCGGGCTGAGGTTTCTGCGGCGGGTGATGAGAGCGCGCTTCTGTGAGCAGGAGCAGCCCAGCGCGTCGCCGGGGGTGTCGCAAGGGCTGTCGGCGAGGCTTGTGCCTTGCCGCAGGCTGCTGTGAGGGAAAGGGGCTTTTTGCAGCTGCCCCGCGGGCGCGGCGGCAGTGGCGGCGGAGTGCTGGGAAGGGATGGTGGGCTGCGGCTGGCGGAGCCGGGGCCCCTGTGGCAGCCGCGTGCACGCGTCAGGGCGCGTCGAGCGGCAGAGGAGGGGCGGCAGGCTGCGCGAGAGCCGGGCGCCGCTGGGGCGCAGGCGGGGGCTGTGGCGGGGCGGCGGGGAGGGGGCTTTGCTGCACGGGGCGGCGGGGAGAGCACACGCTGCCTTCAGCCGCGGCGCCGCGGCAGGGCTCTGGCTGCGCCCCGCGCGGCTGCTGCCGAGGGGCCCGAGGCCTGGCCGCCGGGACGCCGCGCAGCCCCGCGTTGCAAAGCCCCGGGAGGCGAGTGCTGCTGGCGCAGGCGCGGGCGGTGCGGAGCACAGGAAGGCAGCGAGGCGCTGGCAGGTGGCGGCGCTTCCCGGCGCTGGGGGTTGGGCACGAGCGCAGCGTGCCTGGGAGCCGGCGCGACAGCGCAGGGAGAAAGGGCCGGGCTGGCAGCGCGCGGGGCTGTGACGGGGTCTCGTAACTGGTGTCCCCTGTGCTCCGTCTCGCCCAGGAGTGCTGCTGGCCAAAGCCCTTGGGCCCAGCTGTGTTGGTGCTGGAGCGTGTGCGAGCGAAGGAGCTCTGTGCCCCAAGGGCTGTGGGTGGGAGCGCGCCCCCCACGGAGAGCCGCTCTAAGTAACCACCACTCTGGCGCTGCGTGAGCTCTGCCTCCTCTTGATCTTTATTACGCAACTGCCCGCTCGTGCAGGTGGCCGTGTGTGATGATGGCGCCGGCCCGAGACGGAGGAGGGCAGTGCGGGCAGGCCGGGCGGAGTGTCGGTGCCGTGCCCTGGCGTCGGGGCAGGCTCTTGCTTTGCGGGCGCGCGCTGGAGCTGGGCAGCGGCAGCAGACTCTCGCGTGTTGGGCAGCGGAGTCATGGGCGTGCGAGTAGGTGAGCTTGTGGGCGAACGCGCCCGTGCTTCGCCGGGGCTCTGCTGGGCTCTGGCTGATGTGCTGTTGAGGGTCAGCGTAGTTCTCGTGGTGCCTCAGTGGCCCCGGTGCCCGTTTCCCACCGCACGGCCCCAATCTCGCTCGGCGTCAGCGTGCCCAGCCCGGCATGCCGCCCGCTCAGGCCCCGTCACTGGTTGGTGGTTCGGGTCCGTGTGTGCTGGGCGCGCCTGCATTGTCGGTGTTCTCCTCCTGCGCCGTGGCACTGAAATGGAAGCAGCGGTTGTGTGCAGTAGCTTTCTGAAGGGCATACTGGCCAGCGCCAAAGGAAAGGGAGCGGGAGAATACGTCTTTAAGCCCGCCAGGAGGCCCCCCCCAAGCAAGCCCACCCTTGAAAGGGGCGCAGTATAGTCAGACAAACATGTCTTCTGCTTCTGTGGTGGTTATTACCTGTCAACAGAAGAGCTTCTGCTGAAGTTGTCTAGGTCCGGGGTGGGAGGCCAGGATGGAAGAAAAAGGCCGCCAAAGGGATTTTCATCTTTATCATCCCAGGTGATGCCGAGCTCTACGCTTTCTGCGCTCGGAGAAGTGCACCTGGAGCAGGTAGACTGCAGGCTCGTGGGATGCTGGGAATAATGCATCAGCGGATGAGCTTTGTGTTGGTGCGAGTTTGAAGAGGGGAAGGTTTGAAGGGACTCGCTCGGATGGAGCTTTTTGTCCCGGAGGCAGAAGGGAACTCACCTCCCCGCAGCGGCCGAGGATCTGGCGAGCAGCTGCCTCCGCGTCGTCCTCTGGAGACCTAGGAATCGTACAGAGAGGTTTTACTTGTCGTTGAAAGGCAGAATCGTAGCGTGTTGTCCTTAGGTAGGCTAAAGCCAAGGCCTTTGCGCTTCCTCGTAGGGAACTTGTGCTTTGCTGCATTTGCCAAGGGAAGCCCCTCAGAGAGTAGCAGGGCTCTGCGTCTTTGGTCAGGTATGCGGCCTTTAGGAAGGGTTCAAATGCCAGCCTGGGAGCTTTCTGTGAAGCCCTGAAAGTACAGCTAGGCTGAATGTAAGCCCTTTGTGCAGCTTTGTAATGGCCGCTTTGCAGTTGTGCTGTTCCTTCTGCCTGGCCATGAGCGCAGACTGGCAAGAGAGGAGCCCGGGGAAGGGTGCTAGTCAGTGGGATTGAACCCATTTACGAGCAATGCCTGGAAGTCCGTCAGCATCCGTATTGGCAGCCTGTTGAGTGCAGCTGTCGACTTCCCTGCAAGTGGTGGCCGAGCGCTCGACTCGGGTCAGCACTTGGCTGTCGCTTTCTGCCCATCTTTCTGCTGTCTGCCAGCTGTGGAGCAGGAGGGTCAGCGCTACAAGGGCGTTGCTCCGGGTGGACCCTGACTCATGCTGCGAGAGGCTAAAGCTAGGGACCTGCCCGCACTGCGAGCTGCTTTGCAACTTATCGCTTTGTAAGGGATGTGAATTTTAAACGTTACCTTTCTTTGCTGGTCTTGAGCCGGAAGCAAATCCAAATGCAGAATGTGCAGGAGACCGCAGCAGCGATGAGCGACAAAATGTTTATTATAATGATGAGTAAACGGTGATTTAGAATGCCAGGGTCAACCTCTTCAAAAGCATTGGGGAAGATTGCTGCAAAATGATGGAAAGAGATCAGAGTTTAT
Source organism: Apteryx mantelli (assembly GCF_036417845.1). Classification (NCBI taxonomy): domain Eukaryota; kingdom Metazoa; phylum Chordata; class Aves; order Apterygiformes; family Apterygidae; genus Apteryx; species Apteryx mantelli. The sequence continues at coordinate 12,992,299 of NC_089990.1, read as the reverse complement.
ATGAAACGTGCATGCTGTGGTAGGTCAAAGGTAGGAGGTGGAGGGCTGATGTATGAAGAGCCCGAGCACAGTGGCACACGCGTTGCGGCCGTGGGGACATGGCGCCCCAGCACGTGCGGGCTGCTGTGTGGTATACGAGTTCAGTGCTGTGCATTGAGAAAACACGCCCGCTCTTCTCTTCTACCCTCTGCTCCTTTTGGTGGAGTTGCTCCTCCTCTCATGCCCTCTCCTTCCTGCACTGGGAAGAAGGGAAGCAGGAGCCTGCTGTCACGAGCAAGAGCCAGAAGCGCTGGGACGAGGCTCGGCAGATGCTTTTGCGTGCCCCGTGGGGGCAGCATAGGAGGGCGGCGCAGACGGCTTTGGAAAGCCAGGTCTCTGCAGAAGAGCTCCTCCTAAAGTGTTCTCAGCTTTGGAAGGGACCCAGCTCTTCTGCCTGTGCCCCCAGGTGCTGCTATAGGTGCCAGGGGAAGCGCTGCCTCCCCCCTGGAAACTGATCCGTAGAAAACGTTAGTGGGGGAGAGGAGGTTTTACGCTGGAGTACGTACCTTCAGGCGATGCTGAAGCCTCTCTTTCCTCGGGTATGGGGAAGCCGTGTACCAGAAGAGTACCCAGGAGAAGGCACACGAAGGCAGAGCAGCCAGCCATATCTGCTGCTACTCCGAAAGCGGTGTGCACAAATGAGGCCTGCGCGGCAGCGGGGCCCTTGGTTGCCCTCGCAGGGCTGTGACATCGCTGACGGGCGCAGAGGCCTTCTGAAGGTGTCATGAGCTCCTCACAATGGGCCGCTGAGCGTGCGCGCGGCCTGCTGGCTCCTTGCGAGTCGCCCTGCGCAGGTGGGATCTCAGTGGCACCCGCTGTTTGCTCTAGCCTGCGCTTCTCCTGAGCGCTATCTGGCGGAGAGGTGGTCCTTCACAGAGCCGGGCAGGCTGTGCAGATGAGCCTCTGCAGGGCCTGACTAAAACGAGGGAGGGCGCGCGGAACCAGGCTGGAAGGCTCTTTGGCTCCGTGCATTTCCCCACAGTAAAACAAGAAGCACAGTAAAAGAACAGCCACGTAAGGCAGTGTTTGAATGGGTTCGTCTCCTTTTTACCCCATGGCAGGCAAAGGCTTTCCTTTCCCCAAAGGGACAGAGGCAGTGGTGACCCTCCCCTTGCTTCTCGAGCTGACCCAACTCCCCAGCAAGGCAGCGAAAGCCCTCTCTCAGCCAGGCCCGTCCCCACAGAGAGGAAGCAAAGCGAGTCCGACTGGAGCTTCCTAGGTTGTGAGGGAGCCGGTAGGCTTTGAGTTTGGATTTGGTGGGAGCTGCGCCAGGTGGCGCACGCGGTAGGAGGGACTGTGCTTTCTGAAGGAGCTCGTCCTGAAAAGGCGGCTTCCCCTGTTTGTGTCCCGCACGTGGCCCAAGCGGGAAGGAGCTGCGTGTGCCCTGTTGACTCGGCAGTGAGTGCAGCTGTGCATTCAGAGCCGTGTGTCTGGCAGGGGTGGGAAGAGAAGGGGAGCGTCTCCGGAGAGAATTGTAGCTGGCAGGGCTCGAGCGTGACCCAGAATCCCTTCCGCCGGGGTCGGAACGCCGCCTGTCCGTGCGGTGTGCTGCGCTGCAAGCGCGGATTGCTAACGGGAGGGTAAGCGAGAGCTACGTCGGGAGGCACCTTGACTGATCGGAAGCCTTCGTAAGTCCGGGGAGTCCGCTGGCTCCCTTTCCACCATGGTGTCCCTGTCCTGCACGTGTGCTTGTGCTGTTGGCAGTTACGCGGGCTTTTGAGGAAGAGCGGCACGCGCAGGCAGTGCTTGCTGCGCCTCAAGAGAAGTGTCCGTGGCACAGCAGAAGAGAAAGGAGCAGCTGCACCACTGTGCGTGGGGCCCCAGGCTGATGCTGCTTGTGCCGTGGTGTGTCCAGGGGAGAGCTGAGGGTCGAGCACCTTGTCTCTGGAGCCGCATGCAGCTGAACTGGGACGTGGTAGGGCACAATTTTGTGGGCGTGGTGCCATTCGGGGTGTAGGAAGTGGGTGTAGATGCATTCATGTCCTCGTCCTGGGATTTCTGCTGCCTGGTGGTGGACAGTGGTGGGTCGTTGCTTTTCATGTCCCGATGGCTTGAAGGAGGTCTTGTGAGTGTGAGCGCTTGCAGCTCTGAGGTGGAGGTGGTGTCTTGTGAAGACATGGGCAGCAGTTGGTTTGCTGCTTGTGGAGTTGCTGCTGGCAGGAGGGGAGATGCTTGAGGGAAGAGAGGTGTCCTTGCAGACCGTGAGCGCAGCGCTGGGGCTTTTCAGCTGCTTTGTGTCGTAAGCAGATACCCTGAGCCTCTCGGTCGCGCTGGGGTTGCAGTGCAGGGTCAGTAGCTGTGTTGTTCGTGGAGCAGCTTGTGTGAGGCCTGGTTGCCGCAAGGAAGAGTGTGCGGAGCTGCTGGAGCAGAAGTGCGCGCGAAGGTTGTGCTGGAAGGCATGGAGCCCTGGAGCAGTTGAGGTCGGAAGGGCTACCTGGAGGCCAGCGAGTGCGCTGGCCTGCCCAAAGCGGGTCTGATTTGGCCGGGTGGCTCGGGGCCTCGTGCAGCCGAGTCTCCGACTGCCCGAGCCTGGGCAAAGCTGGCGTTCCTTCTTCGTGGCGTTGCGTTTGGTGGACCGTGTGGAGACCGTGCGGGTTGTGGTGTGCGGTTTGGTCTCTTTGCTGGTGTGATGTGCGAGCTGGTGCAGGGAGCAGCGAAGCCACGACCTCCTTGTGGAGAAGCCCCGGAGGCGCTGACAAGCCGTGCAGCTTTGCCCCGCTTGTCTCGAAGGGGCCCGGCTCCCGAAGCGTCTGCGAGAGTCAGGCGAGAACCGCGACGCTTTTGCGCAGGAGATGCGGGCGCCCTGTGTGCGTGCAGCAGCCCTTTTGGAAGCACTTTGCAGCGGTCTTTGGTTCTTCTGCCATCGTGTGGCTGCGCAGAGCTTGCGGGCTGAGGTTTCTGCGGCGGGTGATGAGAGCGCGCTTCTGTGAGCAGGAGCAGCCCAGCGCGTCGCCGGGGGTGTCGCAAGGGCTGTCGGCGAGGCTTGTGCCTTGCCGCAGGCTGCTGTGAGGGAAAGGGGCTTTTTGCAGCTGCCCCGCGGGCGCGGCGGCAGTGGCGGCGGAGTGCTGGGAAGGGATGGTGGGCTGCGGCTGGCGGAGCCGGGGCCCCTGTGGCAGCCGCGTGCGCGCGTCAGGGCGCGTCGAGCGGCAGAGGAGGGGCGGCAGGCTGCGCGAGAGCCGGGCGCCGCTGGGGCGCAGGCGGGGGCTGTGGCGGGGCGGCGGGGAGGGGGCTTTGCTGCACGGGGCGGCGGGGAGAGCACACGCTGCCTTCAGCCGCGGCGCCGCGGCAGGGCTCTGGCTGCGCCCCGCGCGGCTGCTGCCGAGGGGCCCGAGGCCTGGCCGCCGGGACGCCGCGCAGCCCCGCGTTGCAAAGCCCCGGGAGGCGAGTGCTGCTGGCGCAGGCGCGGGCGGTGCGGAGCACAGGAAGGCAGCGAGGCGCTGGCAGGTGGCGGCGCTTCCCGGCGCTGCGGGTTGGGCACGAGCGCAGCGTGCCTGGGAGCCGGCGCGACAGCGCAGGGAGAAAGGGCCGGGCTGGCAGCGCGCGGGGCTGTGACGGGGTCTCGTAACTGGTGTCCCCTGTGCTCCGTCTCGCCCAGGAGTGCTCCTGGCCAAAGCCCTTGGGCCCAGCTGTGTTGGTGCTGGAGCGTGTGCGAGCGAAGGAGCTCTGTGCCCCAAGGGCTGTGGGTGGGAGCGCGCCCCCCACGGAGAGCCGCTCTAAGTAACCACCACTCTGGCGCTGCGTGAGCTCTGCCTCCTCTTGATCTTTATTACGCAACTGCCCGCTCGTGCAGGTGGCCGTGTGTGATGATGGCGCCGGCCCGAGACGGAGGAGGGCAGTGCGGGCAGGCCGGGCGGAGTGTCGGTGCCGTGCCCTGGTGTTGGGGCAGGCTCTTGCTTTGCGGGCGCGCGCTGGAGCTGGGCAGCGGCAGCAGACTCTCGCGTGTTGGGCAGCGGAGTCATGGGCGTGCGAGTAGGTGAGCTTGTGGGCGAACGCGCCCGTGCTTCGCCGGGGCTCTGCTGGGCTCTGGCTGATGTGCTGTTGAGGGTCAGCGTAGTTCTCGTGGTGCCTCAGTGGCCCCGGTGCCCGTTTCCCACCGCACGGCCCCAATCTCGCTCGGCGTCAGCGTGCCCAGCCCGGCATGCCGCCCGCTCAGGCCCCGTCACTGGTTGGTGGTTCGGGTCCGTGTGTGCTGGGCGCGCCTGCATTGTCGGTGTTCTCCTCCTGCGCCGTGGCACTGAAATGGAAGCAGCGGTTGTGTGCAGTAGCTTTCTGAAGGGCATACTGGCCAGCGCCAAAGGAAAGGGAGCGGGAGAATACGTCTTTAAGCCCGCCAGGAGGCCCCCCCCAAGCAAGCCCACCCTTGAAAGGGGCGCAGTATAGTCAGACAAACATGTCTTCTGCTTCTGTGGTGGTTATTACCTGTCAACAGAAGAGCTTCTGCTGAAGTTGTCTAGGTCCGGGGTGGGAGGCCAGGATGGAAGAAAAAGGCCGCCAAAGGGATTTTCATCTTTATCATCCCAGGTGATGCCGAGCTCTACGCTTTCTGCGCTCGGAGAAGTGCACCTGGAGCAGGTAGACTGCAGGCTCGTGGGATGCTGGGAATAATGCATCAGCGGATGAGCTTTGTGTTGGTGCGAGTTTGAAGAGGGGAAGGTTTGAAGGGACTCGCTCGGATGGAGCTTTTTGTCCCGGAGGCAGAAGGGAACTCACCTCCCCGCAGCGGCCGAGGATCTGGCGAGCAGCTGCCTCCGCGTCGTCCTCTGGAGACCTAGGAATCGTACAGAGAGGTTTTACTTGTCGTTGAAAGGCAGAATCGTAGCGTGTTGTCCTTAGGTAGGCTAAAGCCAAGGCCTTTGCGCTTCCTCGTAGGGAACTTGTGCTTTGCTGCATTTGCCAAGGGAAGCCCCTCAGAGAGTAGCAGGGCTCTGCGTCTTTGGTCAGGTATGCGGCCTTTAGGAAGGGTTCAAATGCCAGCCTGGGAGCTTTCTGTGAAGCCCTGAAAGTACAGCTAGGCTGAATGTAAGCCCTTTGTGCAGCTTTGTAATGGCCGCTTTGCAGTTGTGCTGTTCCTTCTGCCTGGCCATGAGCGCAGACTGGCAAGAGAGGAGCCCGGGGAAGGGTGCTAGTCAGTGGGATTGAACCCATTTACGAGCAATGCCTGGAAGTCCGTCAGCATCCGTACTGGCAGCCTGTTGAGTGCAGCTGTCGACTTCCCTGCAAGTGGTGGCCGAGCGCTCGACTCGGGTCAGCACTTGGCTGTCGCTTTCTGCCCATCTTTCTGCTGTCTGCCAGCTGTGGAGCAGGAGGGTCAGCGCTACAAGGGCGTTGCTCTGGGTGGACCCTGACTCATGCTGCGAGAGGCTAAAGCTAGGGACCTGCCCGCACTGCGAGCTGCTTTGCAACTTATCGCTTTGTAAGGGATGTGAATTTTAAACGTTACCTTTCTTTGCTGGTCTTGAGCCGGAAGCAAATCCAAATGCAGAATGTGCAGGAGACCGCAGCAGCGATGAGCGACAAAATGTTTATTATAATGATGAGTAAACGGTGATTTAGAATGCCAGGGTCAACCTCTTCAAAAGCATTGGGGAAGATTGCTGCAAAATGATGGAAAGAGATCAGAGTTTATATGAAACGTGCATGCTGTGGTAGGTCAAAGGTAGGAGGTGGAGGGCTGATGTATGAAGAGCCCGAGCACAGTGGCACACGCGTTGCGGCCGTGGGGACATGGCGCCCCAGCACGTGCGGGCTGCTGTGTGGTATACGAGTTCAGTGCTGTGCATTGAGAAAACACGCCCGCTCTTCTCTTCTACCCTCTGCTCCTTTTGGTGGAGTTGCTCCTCCTCTCATGCCCTCTCCTTCCTGCACTGGGAAGAAGGGAAGCAGGAGCCTGCTGTCACGAGCAAGAGCCAGAAGCGCTGGGACGAGGCTCGGCAGATGCTTTTGCGTGCCCCGTGGGGGCAGCATAGGAGGGCGGCGCAGACGGCTTTGGAAAGCCAGGTCTCTGCAGAAGAGCTCCTCCTAAAGTGTTCTCAGCTTTGGAAGGGACCCAGCTCTTCTGCCTGTGCCCCCAGGTGCTGCTATAGGTGCCAGGGGAAGCGCTGCCTCCCCCCTGGAAACTGATCCGTAGAAAACGTTAGTGGGGGAGAGGAGGTTTTACGCTGGAGTACGTACCTTCAGGCGATGCTGAAGCCTCTCTTTCCTCGGGTATGGGGAAGCCGTGTACCAGAAGAGTACCCAGGAGAAGGCACACGAAGGCAGAGCAGCCAGCCATATCTGCTGCTACTCCGAAAGCGGTGTGCACAAATGAGGCCTGCGCGGCAGCGGGGCCCTTGGTTGCCCTCGCAGGGCTGTGACATCGCTGACGGGCGCAGAGGCCTTCTGAAGGTGTCATGAGCTCCTCACAATGGGCCGCTGAGCGTGCGCGCGGCCTGCTGGCTCCTTGCGAGTCGCCCTGCGCAGGTGGGATCTCAGTGGCACCCGCTGTTTGCTCTAGCCTGCGCTTCTCCTGAGCGCTATCTGGCGGAGAGGTGGTCCTTCACAGAGCCGGGCAGGCTGTGCAGATGAGCCTCTGCAGGGCCTGACTAAAACGAGGGAGGACGCGCGGAACCAGGCTGGAAGGCTCTTTGGCTCCGTGCATTTCCCCACAGTAAAACAAGAAGCACAGTAAAAGAACAGCCACGTAAGGCAGTGTTTGAATGGGTTCGTCTCCTTTTTACCCCATGGCAGGCAAAGGCTTTCCTTTCCCCAAAGGGACAGAGGCAGTGGTGACCCTCCCCTTGCTTCTCGAGCTGACCCAACTCCCCAGCAAGGCAGCGAAAGCCCTCTCTCAGCCAGGCCCGTCCCCACAGAGAGGAAGCAAAGCAAGTCCGACTGGAGCTTCCTAGGTTGTGAGGGAGCCGGTAGGCTTTGAGTTTGGATTTGGTGGGAGCTGCGCCAGGTGGCGCACGCGGTAGGAGGGACTGTGCTTTCTGAAGGAGCTCGTCCTGAAAAGGCGGCTTCCCCTGTTTGTGTCCCGCACGTGGCCCAAGCGGGAAGGAGCTGCGTGTGCCCTGTTGACTCGGCAGTGAGTGCAGCTGTGCATTCAGAGCCGTGTGTCTGGCAGGGGTGGGAAGAGAAGGGGAGCGTCTCCGGAGAGAATTGTAGCTGGCAGGGCTCGAGCGTGACCCAGAATCCCTTCCGCCGGGGTCGGAACGCCGCCTGTCCGTGCGGTGTGCTGCGCTGCAAGCGCGGATTGCTAACGGGAGGGTAAGCGAGAGCTACGTCGGGAGGCACCTTGACTGATCGGAAGCCTTCGTAAGTCCGGGGAGTCCGCTGGCTCCCTTTCCACCATGGTGTCCCTGTCCTGCACGTGTGCTTGTGCTGTTGGCAGTTACGCGGGCTTTTGAGGAAGAGCGGCACGCGCAGGCAGTGCTTGCTGCGCCTCAAGAGAAGTGTCCGTGGCACAGCAGAAGAGAAAGGAGCAGCTGCACCACTGTGCGTGGGGCCCCAGGCTGATGCTGCTTGTGCCGTGGTGTGTCCAGGGGAGAGCTGAGGGTCGAGCACCTTGTCTCTGGAGCCGCATGCAGCTGAACTGGAACGTGGTAGGGCACAATTTTGTGGGCGTGGTGCCATTCGGGGTGTAGGAAGTGGGTGTAGATGCATTCATGTCCTCGTCCTGGGATTTCTGCTGCCTGGTGGTGGACAGTGGTGGGTCGTTGCTTTTCATGTCCCGATGGCTTGAAGGAGGTCTTGTGAGTGTGAGCGCTTGCAGCTCTGAGGTGGAGGTGGTGTCTTGTGAAGACATGGGCAGCAGTTGGTTTGCTGCTTGTGGAGTTGCTGCTGGCAGGAGGGGAGATGCTTGAGGGAAGAGAGGTGTCCTTGCAGACCGTGAGCGCAGCGCTGGGGCTTTTCAGCTGCTTTGTGTCGTAAGCAGATACCCTGAGCCTCTCGGTCGCGCTGGGGTTGCAGTGCAGGGTCAGTAGCTGTGTTGTTCGTGGAGCAGCTTGTGTGAGGCCTGGTTGCCGCAAGGAAGAGTGTGCGGAGCTGCTGGAGCAGAAGTGCGCGCGAAGGTTGTGCTGGAAGGCATGGAGCCCTGGAGCAGTTGAGGTCGGAAGGGCTACCTGGAGGCCAGCGAGTGCGCTGGCCTGCCCAAAGCGGGTCTGATTTGGCCGGGTGGCTCGGGGCCTCGTGCAGCCGAGTCTCCGACTGCCCGAGCCTGGGCAAAGCTGGCGTTCCTTCTTCGTGGCGTTGCGTTTGGTGGACCGTGTGGAGACCGTGCGGGTTGTGGTGTGCGGTTTGGTCTCTTTGCTGGTGTGATGTGCGAGCTGGTGCAGGGAGCAGCGAAGCCACGACCTCCTTGTGGAGAAGCCCCGGAGGCGCTGACAAGCCGTGCAGCTTTGCCCCGCTTGTCTCGAAGGGGCCCGGCTCCCGAAGCGTCTGCGAGAGTCAGGCGAGAACCGCGACGCTTTTGCGCAGGAGATGCGGGCGCCCTGTGTGCGTGCAGCAGCCCTTTTGGAAGCACTTTGCAGCGGTCTTTGGTTCTTCTGCCATCGTGTGGCTGCGCAGAGCTTGCGGGCTGAGGTTTCTGCGGCGGGTGATGAGAGCGCGCTTCTGTGAGCAGGAGCAGCCCAGCGCGTCGCCGGGGGTGTCGCAAGGGCTGTCGGCGAGGCTTGTGCCTTGCCGCAGGCTGCTGTGAGGGAAAGGGGCTTTTTGCAGCTGCCCCGCGGGCGCGGCGGCAGTGGCGGCGGAGTGCTGGGAAGGGATGGTGGGCTGCGGCTGGCGGAGCCGGGGCCCCTGTGGCAGCCGCGTGCACGCGTCAGGGCGCGTCGAGCGGCAGAGGAGGGGCGGCAGGCTGCGCGAGAGCCGGGCGCCGCTGGGGCGCAGGCGGGGGCTGTGGCGGGGCGGCGGGGAGGGGGCTTTGCTGCACGGGGCGGCGGGGAGAGCACACGCTGCCTTCAGCCGCGGCGCCGCGGCAGGGCTCTGGCTGCGCCCCGCGCGGCTGCTGCCGAGGGGCCCGAGGCCTGGCCGCCGGGACGCCGCGCAGCCCCGCGTTGCAAAGCCCCGGGAGGCGAGTGCTGCTGGCGCAGGCGCGGGCGGTGCGGAGCACAGGAAGGCAGCGAGGCGCTGGCAGGTGGCGGCGCTTCCCGGCGCTGGGGGTTGGGCACGAGCGCAGCGTGCCTGGGAGCCGGCGCGACAGCGCAGGGAGAAAGGGCCGGGCTGGCAGCGCGCGGGGCTGTGACGGGGTCTCGTAACTGGTGTCCCCTGTGCTCCGTCTCGCCCAGGAGTGCTCCTGGCCAAAGCCCTTGGGCCCAGCTGTGTTGGTGCTGGAGCGTGTGCGAGCGAAGGAGCTCTGTGCCCCAAGGGCTGTGGGTGGGAGCGCGCCCCCCACGGAGAGCCGCTCTAAGTAACCACCACTCTGGCGCTGCGTGAGCTCTGCCTCCTCTTGATCTTTATTACGCAACTGCCCGCTCGTGCAGGTGGCCGTGTGTGATGATGGCGCCGGCCCGAGACGGAGGAGGGCAGTGCGGGCAGGCCGGGCGGAGTGTCGGTGCCGTGCCCTGGCGTCGGGGCAGGCTCTTGCTTTGCGGGCGCGCGCTGGAGCTGGGCAGCGGCAGCAGACTCTCGCGTGTTGGGCAGCGGAGTCATGGGCGTGCGAGTAGGTGAGCTTGTGGGCGAACGCGCCCGTGCTTCGCCGGGGCTCTGCTGGGCTCTGGCTGATGTGCTGTTGAGGGTCAGCGTAGTTCTCGTGGTGCCTCAGTGGCCCCGGTGCCCGTTTCCCACCGCACGGCCCCAATCTCGCTCGGCGTCAGCGTGCCCAGCCCGGCATGCCGCCCGCTCAGGCCCCGTCACTGGTTGGTGGTTCGGGTCCGTGTGTGCTGGGCGCGCCTGCATTGTCGGTGTTCTCCTCCTGCGCCGTGGCACTGAAATGGAAGCAGCGGTTGTGTGCAGTAGCTTTCTGAAGGGCATACTGGCCAGCGCCAAAGGAAAGGGAGCGGGAGAATACGTCTTTAAGCCCGCCAGGAGGCCCCCCCCAAGCAAGCCCACCCTTGAAAGGGGCGCAGTATAGTCAGACAAACATGTCTTCTGCTTCTGTGGTGGTTATTACCTGTCAACAGAAGAGCTTCTGCTGAAGTTGTCTAGGTCCGGGGTGGGAGGCCAGGATGGAAGAAAAAGGCCGCCAAAGGGATTTTCATCTTTATCATCCCAGGTGATGCCGAGCTCTACGCTTTCTGCGCTCGGAGAAGTGCACCTGGAGCAGGTAGACTGCAGGCTCGTGGGATGCTGGGAATAATGCATCAGCGGATGAGCTTTGTGTTGGTGCGAGTTTGAAGAGGGGAAGGTTTGAAGGGACTCGCTCGGATGGAGCTTTTTGTCCCGGAGGCAGAAGGGAACTCACCTCCCCGCAGCGGCCGAGGATCTGGCGAGCAGCTGCCTCCGCGTCGTCCTCTGGAGACCTAGGAATCGTACAGAGAGGTTTTACTTGTCGTTGAAAGGCAGAATCGTAGCGTGTTGTCCTTAGGTAGGCTAAAGCCAAGGCCTTTGCGCTTCCTCGTAGGGAACTTGTGCTTTGCTGCATTTGCCAAGGGAAGCCCCTCAGAGAGTAGCAGGGCTCTGCGTCTTTGGTCAGGTATGCGGCCTTTAGGAAGGGTTCAAATGCCAGCCTGGGAGCTTTCTGTGAAGCCCTGAAAGTACAGCTAGGCTGAATGTAAGCCCTTTGTGCAGCTTTGTAATGGCCGCTTTGCAGTTGTGCTGTTCCTTCTGCCTGGCCATGAGCGCAGACTGGCAAGAGAGGAGCCCGGGGAAGGGTGCTAGTCAGTGGGATTGAACCCATTTACGAGCAATGCCTGGAAGTCCGTCAGCATCCGTATTGGCAGCCTGTTGAGTGCAGCTGTCGACTTCCCTGCAAGTGGTGGCCGAGCGCTCGACTCGGGTCAGCACTTGGCTGTCGCTTTCTGCCCATCTTTCTGCTGTCTGCCAGCTGTGGAGCAGGAGGGTCAGCGCTACAAGGGCGTTGCTCCGGGTGGACCCTGACTCATGCTGCGAGAGGCTAAAGCTAGGGACCTGCCCGCACTGCGAGCTGCTTTGCAACTTATCGCTTTGTAAGGGATGTGAATTTTAAACGTTACCTTTCTTTGCTGGTCTTGAGCCGGAAGCAAATCCAAATGCAGAATGTGCAGGAGACCGCAGCAGCGATGAGCGACAAAATGTTTATTATAATGATGAGTAAACGGTGATTTAGAATGCCAGGGTCAACCTCTTCAAAAGCATTGGGGAAGATTGCTGCAAAATGATGGAAAGAGATCAGAGTTTATATGAAACGTGCATGCTGTGGTAGGTCAAAGGTAGGAGGTGGAGGGCTGATGTATGAAGAGCCCGAGCACAGTGGCACACGCGTTGCGGCCGTGGGGACATGGCGCCCCAGCACGTGCGGGCTGCTGTGTGGTATACGAGTTCAGTGCTGTGCATTGAGAAAACACGCCCGCTCTTCTCTTCTACCCTCTGCTCCTTTTGGTGGAGTTGCTCCTCCTCTCATGCCCTCTCCTTCCTGCACTGGGAAGAAGGGAAGCAGGAGCCTGCTGTCACGAGCAAGAGCCAGAAGCGCTGGGACGAGGCTCGGCAGATGCTTTTGCGTGCCCCGTGGGGGCAGCATAGGAGGGCGGCGCAGACGGCTTTGGAAAGCCAGGTCTCTGCAGAAGAGCTCCTCCTAAAGTATTCTCAGCTTTGGAAGGGACCCAGCTCTTCTGCCTGTGCCCCCAGGTGCTGCTATAGGTGCCAGGGGAAGCGCTGCCTCCCCCCTGGAAACTGATCCGTAGAAAACGTTAGTGGGGGAGAGGAGGTTTTACGCTGGAGTACGTACCTTCAGGCGATGCTGAAGCCTCTCTTTCCTCGGGTATGGGGAAGCCGTGTACCAGAAGAGTACCCAGGAGAAGGCACACGAAGGCAGAGCAGCCAGCCATATCCGCTGCTACTCCGAAAGCGGTGTGCACAAATGAGGCCTGCGCGGCAGCGGGGCCCTTGGTTGCCCTCGCAGGGCTGTGACATCGCTGACGGGCGCAGAGGCCTTCTGAAGGTGTCATGAGCTCCTCACAATGGGCCGCTGAGCGTGCGCGCGGCCTGCTGGCTCCTTGCGAGTCGCCCTGTGCAGGTGGGATCTCAGTGGCACCCGCTGTTTGCTCTAGCCTGCGCTTCTCCTGAGCGCTATCTGGCGGAGAGGTGGTCCTTCACAGAGCCGGGCAGGCTGTGCAGATGAGCCTCTGCAGGGCCTGACTAAAACGAGGGAGGGCGCGCGGAACCAGGCTGGAAGGCTCTTTGGCTCCGTGCATTTCCCCACAGTAAAACAAGAAGCACAGTAAAAGAACAGCCACGTAAGGCAGTGTTTGAATGGGTTCGTCTCCTTTTTACCCCATGGCAGGCAAAGGCTTTCCTTTCCCCAAAGGGACAGAGGCAGTGGTGACCCTCCCCTTGCTTCTCGAGCTGACCCAACTCCCCAGCAAGGCAGCGAAAGCCCTCTCTCAGCCAGGCCCGTCCCCACAGAGAGGAAGCAAAGCGAGTCCGACTGGAGCTTCCTAGGTTGTGAGGGAGCCGGTAGGCTTTGAGTTTGGATTTGGTGGGAGCTGCGCCAGGTGGCGCACGCGGTAGGAGGGACTGTGCTTTCTGAAGGAGCTCGTCCTGAAAAGGCGGCTTCCCCTGTTTGTGTCCCGCACGTGGCCCAAGCGGGAAGGAGCTGCGTGTGCCCTGTTGACTCGGCAGTGAGTGCAGCTGTGCATTCAGAGCCGTGTGTCTGGCAGGGGTGGGAAGAGAAGGGGAGCGTCTCCGGAGAGAATTGTAGCTGGCAGGGCTCGAGCGTGACCCAGAATCCCTTCCGCCGGGGTCGGAACGCCGCCTGTCCGTGCGGTGTGCTGCGCTGCAAGCGCGGATTGCTAACGGGAGGGTAAGCGAGAGCTACGTCGGGAGGCACCTTGACTGATCGGAAGCCTTCGTAAGTCCGGGGAGTCCGCTGGCTCCCTTTCCACCATGGTGTCCCTGTCCTGCACGTGTGCTTGTGCTGTTGGCAGTTACGCGGGCTTTTGAGGAAGAGCGGCACGCGCAGGCAGTGCTTGCTGCGCCTCAAGAGAAGTGTCCGTGGCACAGCAGAAGAGAAAGGAGCAGCTGCACCACTGTGCGTGGGGCCCCAGGCTGATGCTGCTTGTGCCGTGGTGTGTCCAGGGGAGAGCTGAGGGTCGAGCACCTTGTCTCTGGAGCCGCATGCAGCTGAACTGGGACGTGGTAGGGCACAATTTTGTGGGCGTGGTGCCATTCGGGGTGTAGGAAGTGGGTGTAGATGCATTCATGTCCTCGTCCTGGGATTTCTGCTGCCTGGTGGTGGACAGTGGTGGGTCGTTGCTTTTCATGTCCCGATGGCTTGAAGGAGGTCTTGTGAGTGTGAGCGCTTGCAGCTCTGAGGTGGAGGTGGTGTCTTGTGAAGACATGGGCAGCAGTTGGTTTGCTGCTTGTGGAGTTGCTGCTGGCAGGAGGGGAGATGCTTGAGGGAAGAGAGGTGTCCTTGCAGACCGTGAGCGCAGCGCTGGGGCTTTTCAGCTGCTTTGTGTCGTAAGCAGATACCCTGAGCCTCTCGGTCGCGCTGGGGTTGCAGTGCAGGGTCAGTAGCTGTGTTGTTCGTGGAGCAGCTTGTGTGAGGCCTGGTTGCCGCAAGGAAGAGTGTGCGGAGCTGCTGGAGCAGAAGTGCGCGCGAAGGTTGTGCTGGAAGGCATGGAGCCCTGGAGCAGTTGAGGTCGGAAGGGCTACCTGGAGGCCAGCGAGTGCGCTGGCCTGCCCAAAGCGGGTCTGATTTGGCCGGGTGGCTCGGGGCCTCGTGCAGCCGAGTCTCCGACTGCCCGAGCCTGGGCAAAGCTGGCGTTCCTTCTTCGTGGCGTTGCGTTTGGTGGACCGTGTGGAGACCGTGCGGGTTGTGGTGTGCGGTTTGGTCTCTTTGCTGGTGTGATGTGCGAGCTGGTGCAGGGAGCAGCGAAGCCACGACCTCCTTGTGGAGAAGCCCCGGAGGCGCTGACAAGCCGTGCAGCTTTGCCCCGCTTGTCTCGAAGGGGCCCGGCTCCCGAAGCGTCTGCGAGAGTCAGGCGAGAACCGCGACGCTTTTGCGCAGGAGATGCGGGCGCCCTGTGTGCGTGCAGCAGCCCTTTTGGAAGCACTTTGCAGCGGTCTTTGGTTCTTCTGCCATCGTGTGGCTGCGCAGAGCTTGCGGGCTGAGGTTTCTGCGGCGGGTGATGAGAGCGCGCTTCTGTGAGCAGGAGCAGCCCAGCGCGTCGCCGGGGGTGTCGCAAGGGCTGTCGGCGAGGCTTGTGCCTTGCCGCAGGCTGCTGTGAGGGAAAGGGGCTTTTTGCAGCTGCCCCGCGGGCGCGGCGGCAGTGGCGGCGGAGTGCTGGGAAGGGATGGTGGGCTGCGGCTGGCGGAGCCGGGGCCCCTGTGGCAGCCGCGTGCGCGCGTCAGGGCGCGTCGAGCGGCAGAGGAGGGGCGGCAGGCTGCGCGAGAGCCGGGCGCCGCTGGGGCGCAGGCGGGGGCTGTGGCGGGGCGGCGGGGAGGGGGCTTTGCTGCACGGGGCGGCGGGGAGAGCACACGCTGCCTTCAGCCGCGGCGCCGCGGCAGGGCTCTGGCTGCGCCCCGCGCGGCTGCTGCCGAGGGGCCCGAGGCCTGGCCGCCGGGACGCCGCGCAGCCCCGCGTTGCAAAGCCCCGGGAGGCGAGTGCTGCTGGCGCAGGCGCGGGCGGTGCGGAGCACAGGAAGGCAGCGAGGCGCTGGCAGGTGGCGGCGCTTCCCGGCGCTGGGGGTTGGGCACGAGCGCAGCGTGCCTGGGAGCCGGCGCGACAGCGCAGGGAGAAAGGGCCGGGCTGGCAGCGCGCGGGGCTGTGACGGGGTCTCGTAACTGGTGTCCCCTGTGCTCCGTCTCGCCCAGGAGTGCTCCTGGCCAAAGCCCTTGGGCCCAGCTGTGCTGGTGCTGGAGCGTGTGCGAGCGAAGGAGCTCTGTGCCCCAAGGGCTGTGGGTGGGAGCGCGCCCCCCACGGAGAGCCGCTCTAAGTAACCACCACTCTGGCGCTGCGTGAGCTCTGCCTCCTCTTGATCTTTATTACGCAACTGCCCGCTCGTGCAGGTGGCCGTGTGTGATGATGGCGCCGGCCCGAGACGGAGGAGGGCAGTGCGGGCAGGCCGGGCGGAGTGTCGGTGCCGTGCCCTGGCGTCGGGGCAGGCTCTTGCTTTGCGGGCGCGCGCTGGAGCTGGGCAGCGGCAGCAGACTCTCGCGTGTTGGGCAGCGGAGTCATGGGCGTGCGAGTAGGTGAGCTTGTGGGCGAACGCGCCCGTGCTTCGCCGGGGCTCTGCTGGGCTCTGGCTGATGTGCTGTTGAGGGTCAGCGTAGTTCTCGTGGTGCCTCAGTGGCCCCGGTGCCCGTTTCCCACCGCACGGCCCCAATCTCGCTCGGCGTCAGCGTGCCCAGCCCGGCATGCCGCCCGCTCAGGCCCCGTCACTGGTTGGTGGTTCGGGTCCGTGTGTGCTGGGCGCGCCTGCATTGTCGGTGTTCTCCTCCTGCGCCGTGGCACTGAAATGGAAGCAGCGGTTGTGTGCAGTAGCTTTCTGAAGGGCATACTGGCCAGCGCCAAAGGAAAGGGAGCGGGAGAATACGTCTTTAAGCCCGCCAGGAGGCCCCCCCCAAGCAAGCCCACCCTTGAAAGGGGCGCAGTATAGTCAGACAAACATGTCTTCTGCTTCTGTGGTGGTTATTACCTGTCAACAGAAGAGCTTCTGCTGAAGTTGTCTAGGTCCGGGGTGGGAGGCCAGGATGGAAGAAAAAGGCCGCCAAAGGGATTTTCATCTTTATCATCCCAGGTGATGCCGAGCTCTACGCTTTCTGCGCTCGGAGAAGTGCACCTGGAGCAGGTAGACTGCAGGCTCGTGGGATGCTGGGAATAATGCATCAGCGGATGAGCTTTGTGTTGGTGCGAGTTTGAAGAGGGGAAGGTTTGAAGGGACTCGCTCGGATGGAGCTTTTTGTCCCGGAGGCAGAAGGGAACTCACCTCCCCGCAGCGGCCGAGGATCTGGCGAGCAGCTGCCTCCGCGTCGTCCTCTGGAGACCTAGGAATCGTACAGAGAGGTTTTACTTGTCGTTGAAAGGCAGAATCGTAGCGTGTTGTCCTTAGGTAGGCTAAAGCCAAGGCCTTTGCGCTTCCTCGTAGGGAACTTGTGCTTTGCTGCATTTGCCAAGGGAAGCCCCTCAGAGAGTAGCAGGGCTCTGCGTCTTTGGTCAGGTATGCGGCCTTTAGGAAGGGTTCAAATGCCAGCCTGGGAGCTTTCTGTGAAGCCCTGAAAGTACAGCTAGGCTGAATGTAAGCCCTTTGTGCAGCTTTGTAATGGCCGCTTTGCAGTTGTGCTGTTCCTTCTGCCTGGCCATGAGCGCAGACTGGCAAGAGAGGAGCCCGGGGAAGGGTGCTAGTCAGTGGGATTGAACCCATTTACGAGCAATGCCTGGAAGTCCGTCAGCATCCGTATTGGCAGCCTGTTGAGTGCAGCTGTCGACTTCCCTGCAAGTGGTGGCCGAGCGCTCGACTCGGGTCAGCACTTGGCTGTCGCTTTCTGCCCATCTTTCTGCTGTCTGCCAGCTGTGGAGCAGGAGGGTCAGCGCTACAAGGGCGTTGCTCCGGGTGGACCCTGACTCATGCTGCGAGAGGCTAAAGCTAGGGACCTGCCCGCACTGCGAGCTGCTTTGCAACTTATCGCTTTGTAAGGGATGTGAATTTTAAACGTTACCTTTCTTTGCTGGTCTTGAGCCGGAAGCAAATCCAAATGCAGAATGTGCAGGAGACCGCAGCAGCGATGAGCGACAAAATGTTTATTATAATGATGAGTAAACGGTGATTTAGAATGCCAGGGTCAACCTCTTCAAAAGCATTGGGGAAGATTGCTGCAAAATGATGGAAAGAGATCAGAGTTTATATGAAACGTGCATGCTGTGGTAGGTCAAAGGTAGGAGGTGGAGGGCTGATGTATGAAGAGCCCGAGCACAGTGGCACACGCGTTGCGGCCGTGGGGACATGGCGCCCCAGCACGTGCGGGCTGCTGTGTGGTATACGAGTTCAGTGCTGTGCATTGAGAAAACACGCCCGCTCTTCTCTTCTACCCTCTGCTCCTTTTGGTGGAGTTGCTCCTCCTCTCATGCCCTCTCCTTCCTGCACTGGGAAGAAGGGAAGCAGGAGCCTGCTGTCACGAGCAAGAGCCAGAAGCGCTGGGACGAGGCTCGGCAGATGCTTTTGCGTGCCCCGTGGGGGCAGCATAGGAGGGCGGCGCAGACGGCTTTGGAAAGCCAGGTCTCTGCAGAAGAGCTCCTCCTAAAGTATTCTCAGCTTTGGAAGGGACCCAGCTCTTCTGCCTGTGCCCCCAGGTGCTGCTATAGGTGCCAGGGGAAGCGCTGCCTCCCCCCTGGAAACTGATCCGTAGAAAACGTTAGTGGGGGAGAGGAGGTTTTACGCTGGAGTACGTACCTTCAGGCGATGCTGAAGCCTCTCTTTCCTCGGGTATGGGGAAGCCGTGTACCAGAAGAGTACCCAGGAGAAGGCACACGAAGGCAGAGCAGCCAGCCATATCCGCTGCTACTCCGAAAGCGGTGTGCACAAATGAGGCCTGCGCGGCAGCGGGGCCCTTGGTTGCCCTCGCAGGGCTGTGACATCGCTGACGGGCGCAGAGGCCTTCTGAAGGTGTCATGAGCTCCTCACAATGGGCCGCTGAGCGTGCGCGCGGCCTGCTGGCTCCTTGCGAGTCGCCCTGTGCAGGTGGGATCTCAGTGGCACCCGCTGTTTGCTCTAGCCTGCGCTTCTCCTGAGCGCTATCTGGCGGAGAGGTGGTCCTTCACAGAGCCGGGCAGGCTGT
This sequence comes from Apteryx mantelli, assembly GCF_036417845.1. Classification (NCBI taxonomy): domain Eukaryota; kingdom Metazoa; phylum Chordata; class Aves; order Apterygiformes; family Apterygidae; genus Apteryx; species Apteryx mantelli. The sequence continues at coordinate 12,974,374 of NC_089990.1, read as the reverse complement.
GCAGATGAGCCTCTGCAGGGCCTGACTAAAACGAGGGAGGGCGCGCGGAACCAGGCTGGAAGGCTCTTTGGCTCCGTGCATTTCCCCACAGTAAAACAAGAAGCACAGTAAAAGAACAGCCACGTAAGGCAGTGTTTGAATGGGTTCGTCTCCTTTTTACCCCATGGCAGGCAAAGGCTTTCCTTTCCCCAAAGGGACAGAGGCAGTGGTGACCCTCCCCTTGCTTCTCGAGCTGACCCAACTCCCCAGCAAGGCAGCGAAAGCCCTCTCTCAGCCAGGCCCGTCCCCACAGAGAGGAAGCAAAGCGAGTCCGACTGGAGCTTCCTAGGTTGTGAGGGAGCCGGTAGGCTTTGAGTTTGGATTTGGTGGGAGCTGCGCCAGGTGGCGCACGCGGTAGGAGGGACTGTGCTTTCTGAAGGAGCTCGTCCTGAAAAGGCGGCTTCCCCTGTTTGTGTCCCGCACGTGGCCCAAGCGGGAAGGAGCTGCGTGTGCCCTGTTGACTCGGCAGTGAGTGCAGCTGTGCATTCAGAGCCGTGTGTCTGGCAGGGGTGGGAAGAGAAGGGGAGCGTCTCCGGAGAGAATTGTAGCTGGCAGGGCTCGAGCGTGACCCAGAATCCCTTCCGCCGGGGTCGGAACGCCGCCTGTCCGTGCGGTGTGCTGCGCTGCAAGCGCAGATTGCTAACGGGAGGGTAAGCGAGAGCTACGTCGGGAGGCACCTTGACTGATCGGAAGCCTTCGTAAGTCCGGGGAGTCCGCTGGCTCCCTTTCCACCATGGTGTCCCTGTCCTGCACGTGTGCTTGTGCTGTTGGCAGTTACGCGGGCTTTTGAGGAAGAGCGGCACGCGCAGGCAGTGCTTGCTGCGCCTCAAGAGAAGTGTCCGTGGCACAGCAGAAGAGAAAGGAGCAGCTGCACCACTGTGCGTGGGGCCCCAGGCTGATGCTGCTTGTGCCGTGGTGTGTCCAGGGGAGAGCTGAGGGTCGAGCACCTTGTCTCTGGAGCCGCATGCAGCTGAACTGGAACGTGGTAGGGCACAATTTTGTGGGCGTGGTGCCATTCGGGGTGTAGGAAGTGGGTGTAGATGCATTCATGTCCTCGTCCTGGGATTTCTGCTGCCTGGTGGTGGACAGTGGTGGGTCGTTGCTTTTCATGTCCCGATGGCTTGAAGGAGGTCTTGTGAGTGTGAGCGCTTGCAGCTCTGAGGTGGAGGTGGTGTCTTGTGAAGACATGGGCAGCAGTTGGTTTGCTGCTTGTGGAGTTGCTGCTGGCAGGAGGGGAGATGCTTGAGGGAAGAGAGGTGTCCTTGCAGACCGTGAGCGCAGCGCTGGGGCTTTTCAGCTGCTTTGTGTCGTAAGCAGATACCCTGAGCCTCTCGGTCGCGCTGGGGTTGCAGTGCAGGGTCAGTAGCTGTGTTGTTCGTGGAGCAGCTTGTGTGAGGCCTGGTTGCCGCAAGGAAGAGTGTGCGGAGCTGCTGGAGCAGAAGTGCGCGCGAAGGTTGTGCTGGAAGGCATGGAGCCCTGGAGCAGTTGAGGTCGGAAGGGCTACCTGGAGGCCAGCGAGTGCGCTGGCCTGCCCAAAGCGGGTCTGATTTGGCCGGGTGGCTCGGGGCCTCGTGCAGCCGAGTCTCCGACTGCCCGAGCCTGGGCAAAGCTGGCGTTCCTTCTTCGTGGCGTTGCGTTTGGTGGACCGTGTGGAGACCGTGCGGGTTGTGGTGTGCGGTTTGGTCTCTTTGCTGGTGTGATGTGCGAGCTGGTGCAGGGAGCAGCGAAGCCACGACCTCCTTGTGGAGAAGCCCCGGAGGCGCTGACAAGCCGTGCAGCTTTGCCCCGCTTGTCTCGAAGGGGCCCGGCTCCCGAAGCGTCTGCGAGAGTCAGGCGAGAACCGCGACGCTTTTGCGCAGGAGATGCGGGCGCCCTGTGTGCGTGCAGCAGCCCTTTTGGAAGCACTTTGCAGCGGTCTTTGGTTCTTCTGCCATCGTGTGGCTGCGCAGAGCTTGCGGGCTGAGGTTTCTGCGGCGGGTGATGAGAGCGCGCTTCTGTGAGCAGGAGCAGCCCAGCGCGTCGCCGGGGGTGTCGCAAGGGCTGTCGGCGAGGCTTGTGCCTTGCCGCAGGCTGCTGTGAGGGAAAGGGGCTTTTTGCAGCTGCCCCGCGGGCGCGGCGGCAGTGGCGGCGGAGTGCTGGGAAGGGATGGTGGGCTGCGGCTGGCGGAGCCGGGGCCCCTGTGGCAGCCGCGTGCGCGCGTCAGGGCACGTCGAGCGGCAGAGGAGGGGCGGCAGGCTGCGCGAGAGCCGGGCGCCGCTGGGGCGCAGGCGGGGGCTGTGGCGGGGCGGCGGGGAGGGGGCTTTGCTGCACGGGGCGGCGGGGAGAGCACACGCTGCCTTCAGCCGCGGCGCCGCGGCAGGGCTCTGGCTGCGCCCCGCGCGGCTGCTGCCGAGGGGCCCGAGGCCTGGCCGCCGGGACGCCGCGCAGCCCCGCGTTGCAAAGCCCCGGGAGGCGAGTGCTGCTGGCGCAGGCGCGGGCGGTGCGGAGCACAGGAAGGCAGCGAGGCGCTGGCAGGTGGCGGCGCTTCCCGGCGCTGGGGGTTGGGCACGAGCGCAGCGTGCCTGGGAGCCGGCGCGACAGCGCAGGGAGAAAGGGCCGGGCTGGCAGCGCGCGGGGCTGTGACGGGGTCTCGTAACTGGTGTCCCCTGTGCTCCGTCTCGCCCAGGAGTGCTGCTGGCCAAAGCCCTTGGGCCCAGCTGTGTTGGTGCTGGAGCGTGTGCGAGCGAAGGAGCTCTGTGCCCCAAGGGCTGTGGGTGGGAGCGCGCCCCCCACGGAGAGCCGCTCTAAGTAACCACCACTCTGGCGCTGCGTGAGCTCTGCCTCCTCTTGATCTTTATTACGCAACTGCCCGCTCGTGCAGGTGGCCGTGTGTGATGATGGCGCCGGCCCGAGACGGAGGAGGGCAGTGCGGGCAGGCCGGGCGGAGTGTCGGTGCCGTGCCCTGGCGTCGGGGCAGGCTCTTGCTTTGCGGGCGCGCGCTGGAGCTGGGCAGCGGCAGCAGACTCTCGCGTGTTGGGCAGCGGAGTCATGGGCGTGCGAGTAGGTGAGCTTGTGGGCGAACGCGCCCGTGCTTCGCCGGGGCTCTGCTGGGCTCTGGCTGATGTGCTGTTGAGGGTCAGCGTAGTTCTCGTGGTGCCTCAGTGGCCCCGGTGCCCGTTTCCCACCGCACGGCCCCAATCTCGCTCGGCGTCAGCGTGCCCAGCCCGGCATGCCGCCCGCTCAGGCCCCGTCACTGGTTGGTGGTTCGGGTCCGTGTGTGCTGGGCGCGCCTGCATTGTCGGTGTTCTCCTCCTGCGCCGTGGCACTGAAATGGAAGCAGCGGTTGTGTGCAGTAGCTTTCTGAAGGGCATACTGGCCAGCGCCAAAGGAAAGGGAGCGGGAGAATACGTCTTTAAGCCCGCCAGGAGGCCCCCCCCAAGCAAGCCCACCCTTGAAAGGGGCGCAGTATAGTCAGACAAACATGTCTTCTGCTTCTGTGGTGGTTATTACCTGTCAACAGAAGAGCTTCTGCTGAAGTTGTCTAGGTCCGGGGTGGGAGGCCAGGATGGAAGAAAAAGGCCGCCAAAGGGATTTTCATCTTTATCATCCCAGGTGATGCCGAGCTCTACGCTTTCTGCGCTCGGAGAAGTGCACCTGGAGCAGGTAGACTGCAGGCTCGTGGGATGCTGGGAATAATGCATCAGCGGATGAGCTTTGTGTTGGTGCGAGTTTGAAGAGGGGAAGGTTTGAAGGGACTCGCTCGGATGGAGCTTTTTGTCCCGGAGGCAGAAGGGAACTCACCTCCCCGCAGCGGCCGAGGATCTGGCGAGCAGCTGCCTCCGCGTCGTCCTCTGGAGACCTAGGAATCGTACAGAGAGGTTTTACTTGTCGTTGAAAGGCAGAATCGTAGCGTGTTGTCCTTAGGTAGGCTAAAGCCAAGGCCTTTGCGCTTCCTCGTAGGGAACTTGTGCTTTGCTGCATTTGCCAAGGGAAGCCCCTCAGAGAGTAGCAGGGCTCTGCGTCTTTGGTCAGGTATGCGGCCTTTAGGAAGGGTTCAAATGCCAGCCTGGGAGCTTTCTGTGAAGCCCTGAAAGTACAGCTAGGCTGAATGTAAGCCCTTTGTGCAGCTTTGTAATGGCCGCTTTGCAGTTGTGCTGTTCCTTCTGCCTGGCCATGAGCGCAGACTGGCAAGAGAGGAGCCCGGGGAAGGGTGCTAGTCAGTGGGATTGAACCCATTTACGAGCAATGCCTGGAAGTCCGTCAGCATCCGTATTGGCAGCCTGTTGAGTGCAGCTGTCGACTTCCCTGCAAGTGGTGGCCGAGCGCTCGACTCGGGTCAGCACTTGGCTGTCGCTTTCTGCCCATCTTTCTGCTGTCTGCCAGCTGTGGAGCAGGAGGGTCAGCGCTACAAGGGCGTTGCTCCGGGTGGACCCTGACTCATGCTGCGAGAGGCTAAAGCTAGGGACCTGCCCGCACTGCGAGCTGCTTTGCAACTTATCGCTTTGTAAGGGATGTGAATTTTAAACGTTACCTTTCTTTGCTGGTCTTGAGCCGGAAGCAAATCCAAATGCAGAATGTGCAGGAGACCGCAGCAGCGATGAGCGACAAAATGTTTATTATAATGATGAGTAAACGGTGATTTAGAATGCCAGGGTCAACCTCTTCAAAAGCATTGGGGAAGATTGCTGCAAAATGATGGAAAGAGATCAGAGTTTATATGAAACGTGCATGCTGTGGTAGGTCAAAGGTAGGAGGTGGAGGGCTGATGTATGAAGAGCCCGAGCACAGTGGCACACGCGTTGCGGCCGTGGGGACATGGCGCCCCAGCACGTGCGGGCTGCTGTGTGGTATACGAGTTCAGTGCTGTGCATTGAGAAAACACGCCCGCTCTTCTCTTCTACCCTCTGCTCCTTTTGGTGGAGTTGCTCCTCCTCTCATGCCCTCTCCTTCCTGCACTGGGAAGAAGGGAAGCAGGAGCCTGCTGTCACGAGCAAGAGCCAGAAGCGCTGGGACGAGGCTCGGCAGATGCTTTTGCGTGCCCCGTGGGGGCAGCATAGGAGGGCGGCGCAGACGGCTTTGGAAAGCCAGGTCTCTGCAGAAGAGCTCCTCCTAAAGTGTTCTCAGCTTTGGAAGGGACCCAGCTCTTCTGCCTGTGCCCCCAGGTGCTGCTATAGGTGCCAGGGGAAGCGCTGCCTCCCCCCTGGAAACTGATCCGTAGAAAACGTTAGTGGGGGAGAGGAGGTTTTACGCTGGAGTACGTACCTTCAGGCGATGCTGAAGCCTCTCTTTCCTCGGGTATGGGGAAGCCGTGTACCAGAAGAGTACCCAGGAGAAGGCACACGAAGGCAGAGCAGCCAGCCATATCCGCTGCTACTCCGAAAGCGGTGTGCACAAATGAGGCCTGCGCGGCAGCGGGGCCCTTGGTTGCCCTCGCAGGGCTGTGACATCGCTGACGGGCGCAGAGGCCTTCTGAAGGTGTCATGAGCTCCTCACAATGGGCCGCTGAGCGTGCGCGCGGCCTGCTGGCTCCTTGCGAGTCGCCCTGCGCAGGTGGGATCTCAGTGGCACCCGCTGTTTGCTCTAGCCTGCGCTTCTCCTGAGCGCTATCTGGCGGAGAGGTGGTCCTTCACAGAGCCGGGCAGGCTGTGCAGATGAGCCTCTGCAGGGCCTGACTAAAACGAGGGAGGGCGCGCGGAACCAGGCTGGAAGGCTCTTTGGCTCCGTGCATTTCCCCACAGTAAAACAAGAAGCACAGTAAAAGAACAGCCACGTAAGGCAGTGTTTGAATGGGTTCGTCTCCTTTTTACCCCATGGCAGGCAAAGGCTTTCCTTTCCCCAAAGGGACAGAGGCAGTGGTGACCCTCCCCTTGCTTCTCGAGCTGACCCAACTCCCCAGCAAGGCAGCGAAAGCCCTCTCTCAGCCAGGCCCGTCCCCACAGAGAGGAAGCAAAGCGAGTCCGACTGGAGCTTCCTAGGTTGTGAGGGAGCCGGTAGGCTTTGAGTTTGGATTTGGTGGGAGCTGCGCCAGGTGGCGCACGCGGTAGGAGGGACTGTGCTTTCTGAAGGAGCTCGTCCTGAAAAGGCGGCTTCCCCTGTTTGTGTCCCGCACGTGGCCCAAGCGGGAAGGAGCTGCGTGTGCCCTGTTGACTCGGCAGTGAGTGCAGCTGTGCATTCAGAGCCGTGTGTCTGGCAGGGGTGGGAAGAGAAGGGGAGCGTCTCCGGAGAGAATTGTAGCTGGCAGGGCTCGAGCGTGACCCAGAATCCCTTCCGCCGGGGTCGGAACGCCGCCTGTCCGTGCGGTGTGCTGCGCTGCAAGCGCGGATTGCTAACGGGAGGGTAAGCGAGAGCTACGTCGGGAGGCACCTTGACTGATCGGAAGCCTTCGTAAGTCCGGGGAGTCCGCTGGCTCCCTTTCCACCATGGTGTCCCTGTCCTGCACGTGTGCTTGTGCTGTTGGCAGTTACGCGGGCTTTTGAGGAAGAGCGGCACGCGCAGGCAGTGCTTGCTGCGCCTCAAGAGAAGTGTCCGTGGCACAGCAGAAGAGAAAGGAGCAGCTGCACCACTGTGCGTGGGGCCCCAGGCTGATGCTGCTTGTGCCGTGGTGTGTCCAGGGGAGAGCTGAGGGTCGAGCACCTTGTCTCTGGAGCCGCATGCAGCTGAACTGGAACGTGGTAGGGCACAATTTTGTGGGCGTGGTGCCATTCGGGGTGTAGGAAGTGGGTGTAGATGCATTCATGTCCTCGTCCTGGGATTTCTGCTGCCTGGTGGTGGACAGTGGTGGGTCGTTGCTTTTCATGTCCCGATGGCTTGAAGGAGGTCTTGTGAGTGTGAGCGCTTGCAGCTCTGAGGTGGAGGTGGTGTCTTGTGAAGACATGGGCAGCAGTTGGTTTGCTGCTTGTGGAGTTGCTGCTGGCAGGAGGGGAGATGCTTGAGGGAAGAGAGGTGTCCTTGCAGACCGTGAGCGCAGCGCTGGGGCTTTTCAGCTGCTTTGTGTCGTAAGCAGATACCCTGAGCCTCTCGGTCGCGCTGGGGTTGCAGTGCAGGGTCAGTAGCTGTGTTGTTCGTGGAGCAGCTTGTGTGAGGCCTGGTTGCCGCAAGGAAGAGTGTGCGGAGCTGCTGGAGCAGAAGTGCGCGCGAAGGTTGTGCTGGAAGGCATGGAGCCCTGGAGCAGTTGAGGTCGGAAGGGCTACCTGGAGGCCAGCGAGTGCGCTGGCCTGCCCAAAGCGGGTCTGATTTGGCCGGGTGGCTCGGGGCCTCGTGCAGCCGAGTCTCCGACTGCCCGAGCCTGGGCAAAGCTGGCGTTCCTTCTTCGTGGCGTTGCGTTTGGTGGACCGTGTGGAGACCGTGCGGGTTGTGGTGTGCGGTTTGGTCTCTTTGCTGGTGTGATGTGCGAGCTGGTGCAGGGAGCAGCGAAGCCACGACCTCCTTGTGGAGAAGCCCCGGAGGCGCTGACAAGCCGTGCAGCTTTGCCCCGCTTGTCTCGAAGGGGCCCGGCTCCCGAAGCGTCTGCGAGAGTCAGGCGAGAACCGCGACGCTTTTGCGCAGGAGATGCGGGCGCCCTGTGTGCGTGCAGCAGCCCTTTTGGAAGCACTTTGCAGCGGTCTTTGGTTCTTCTGCCATCGTGTGGCTGCGCAGAGCTTGCGGGCTGAGGTTTCTGCGGCGGGTGATGAGAGCGCGCTTCTGTGAGCAGGAGCAGCCCAGCGCGTCGCCGGGGGTGTCGCAAGGGCTGTCGGCGAGGCTTGTGCCTTGCCGCAGGCTGCTGTGAGGGAAAGGGGCTTTTTGCAGCTGCCCCGCGGGCGCGGCGGCAGTGGCGGCGGAGTGCTGGGAAGGGATGGTGGGCTGCGGCTGGCGGAGCCGGGGCCCCTGTGGCAGCCGCGTGCGCGCGTCAGGGCGCGTCGAGCGGCAGAGGAGGGGCGGCAGGCTGCGCGAGAGCCGGGCGCCGCTGGGGCGCAGGCGGGGGCTGTGGCGGGGCGGCGGGGAGGGGGCTTTGCTGCACGGGGCGGCGGGGAGAGCACACGCTGCCTTCAGCCGCGGCGCCGCGGCAGGGCTCTGGCTGCGCCCCGCGCGGCTGCTGCCGAGGGGCCCGAGGCCTGGCCGCCGGGACGCCGCGCAGCCCCGCGTTGCAAAGCCCCGGGAGGCGAGTGCTGCTGGCGCAGGCGCGGGCGGTGCGGAGCACAGGAAGGCAGCGAGGCGCTGGCAGGTGGCGGCGCTTCCCGGCGCTGGGGGTTGGGCACAAGCGCAGCGTGCCTGGGAGCCGGCGCGACAGCGCAGGGAGAAAGGGCCGGGCTGGCAGCGCGCGGGGCTGTGACGGGGTCTCGTAACTGGTGTCCCCTGTGCTCCGTCTCGCCCAGGAGTGCTCCTGGCCAAAGCCCTTGGGCCCAGCTGTGTTGGTGCTGGAGCGTGTGCGAGCGAAGGAGCTCTGTGCCCCAAGGGCTGTGGGTGGGAGCGCGCCCCCCACGGAGAGCCGCTCTAAGTAACCACCACTCTGGCGCTGCGTGAGCTCTGCCTCCTCTTGATCTTTATTACGCAACTGCCCGCTCGTGCAGGTGGCCGTGTGTGATGATGGCGCCGGCCCGAGACGGAGGAGGGCAGTGCGGGCAGGCCGGGCGGAGTGTCGGTGCCGTGCCCTGGCGTCGGGGCAGGCTCTTGCTTTGCGGGCGCGCGCTGGAGCTGGGCAGCGGCAGCAGACTCTCGCGTGTTGGGCAGCGGAGTCATGGGCGTGCGAGTAGGTGAGCTTGTGGGCGAACGCGCCCGTGCTTCGCCGGGGCTCTGCTGGGCTCTGGCTGATGTGCTGTTGAGGGTCAGCGTAGTTCTCGTGGTGCCTCAGTGGCCCCGGTGCCCGTTTCCCACCGCACGGCCCCAATCTCGCTCGGCGTCAGCGTGCCCAGCCCGGCATGCCGCCCGCTCAGGCCCCGTCACTGGTTGGTGGTTCGGGTCCGTGTGTGCTGGGCGCGCCTGCATTGTCGGTGTTCTCCTCCTGCGCCGTGGCACTGAAATGGAAGCAGCGGTTGTGTGCAGTAGCTTTCTGAAGGGCATACTGGCCAGCGCCAAAGGAAAGGGAGCGGGAGAATACGTCTTTAAGCCCGCCAGGAGGCCCCCCCCAAGCAAGCCCACCCTTGAAAGGGGCGCAGTATAGTCAGACAAACATGTCTTCTGCTTCTGTGGTGGTTATTACCTGTCAACAGAAGAGCTTCTGCTGAAGTTGTCTAGGTCCGGGGTGGGAGGCCAGGATGGAAGAAAAAGGCCGCCAAAGGGATTTTCATCTTTATCATCCCAGGTGATGCCGAGCTCTACGCTTTCTGCGCTCGGAGAAGTGCACCTGGAGCAGGTAGACTGCAGGCTCGTGGGATGCTGGGAATAATGCATCAGCGGATGAGCTTTGTGTTGGTGCGAGTTTGAAGAGGGGAAGGTTTGAAGGGACTCGCTCGGATGGAGCTTTTTGTCCCGGAGGCAGAAGGGAACTCACCTCCCCGCAGCGGCCGAGGATCTGGCGAGCAGCTGCCTCCGCGTCGTCCTCTGGAGACCTAGGAATCGTACAGAGAGGTTTTACTTGTCGTTGAAAGGCAGAATCGTAGCGTGTTGTCCTTAGGTAGGCTAAAGCCAAGGCCTTTGCGCTTCCTCGTAGGGAACTTGTGCTTTGCTGCATTTGCCAAGGGAAGCCCCTCAGAGAGTAGCAGGGCTCTGCGTCTTTGGTCAGGTATGCGGCCTTTAGGAAGGGTTCAAATGCCAGCCTGGGAGCTTTCTGTGAAGCCCTGAAAGTACAGCTAGGCTGAATGTAAGCCCTTTGTGCAGCTTTGTAATGGCCGCTTTGCAGTTGTGCTGTTCCTTCTGCCTGGCCATGAGCGCAGACTGGCAAGAGAGGAGCCCGGGGAAGGGTGCTAGTCAGTGGGATTGAACCCATTTACGAGCAATGCCTGGAAGTCCGTCAGCATCCGTATTGGCAGCCTGTTGAGTGCAGCTGTCGACTTCCCTGCAAGTGGTGGCCGAGCGCTCGACTCGGGTCAGCACTTGGCTGTCGCTTTCTGCCCATCTTTCTGCTGTCTGCCAGCTGTGGAGCAGGAGGGTCAGCGCTACAAGGGCGTTGCTCCGGGTGGACCCTGACTCATGCTGCGAGAGGCTAAAGCTAGGGACCTGCCCGCACTGCGAGCTGCTTTGCAACTTATCGCTTTGTAAGGGATGTGAATTTTAAACGTTACCTTTCTTTGCTGGTCTTGAGCCGGAAGCAAATCCAAATGCAGAATGTGCAGGAGACCGCAGCAGCGATGAGCGACAAAATGTTTATTATAATGATGAGTAAACGGTGATTTAGAATGCCAGGGTCAACCTCTTCAAAAGCATTGGGGAAGATTGCTGCAAAATGATGGAAAGAGATCAGAGTTTATATGAAACGTGCATGCTGTGGTAGGTCAAAGGTAGGAGGTGGAGGGCTGATGTATGAAGAGCCCGAGCACAGTGGCACACGCGTTGCGGCCGTGGGGACATGGCGCCCCAGCACGTGCGGGCTGCTGTGTGGTATACGAGTTCAGTGCTGTGCATTGAGAAAACACGCCCGCTCTTCTCTTCTACCCTCTGCTCCTTTTGGTGGAGTTGCTCCTCCTCTCATGCCCTCTCCTTCCTGCACTGGGAAGAAGGGAAGCAGGAGCCTGCTGTCACGAGCAAGAGCCAGAAGCGCTGGGACGAGGCTCGGCAGATGCTTTTGCGTGCCCCGTGGGGGCAGCATAGGAGGGCGGCGCAGACGGCTTTGGAAAGCCAGGTCTCTGCAGAAGAGCTCCTCCTAAAGTGTTCTCAGCTTTGGAAGGGACCCAGCTCTTCTGCCTGTGCCCCCAGGTGCTGCTATAGGTGCCAGGGGAAGCGCTGCCTCCCCCCTGGAAACTGATCCGTAGAAAACGTTAGTGGGGGAGAGGAGGTTTTACGCTGGAGTACGTACCTTCAGGCGATGCTGAAGCCTCTCTTTCCTCGGGTATGGGGAAGCCGTGTACCAGAAGAGTACCCAGGAGAAGGCACACGAAGGCAGAGCAGCCAGCCATATCTGCTGCTACTCCGAAAGCGGTGTGCACAAATGAGGCCTGCGCGGCAGCGGGGCCCTTGGTTGCCCTCGCAGGGCTGTGACATCGCTGACGGGCGCAGAGGCCTTCTGAAGGTGTCATGAGCTCCTCACAATGGGCCGCTGAGCGTGCGCGCGGCCTGCTGGCTCCTTGCGAGTCGCCCTGCGCAGGTGGGATCTCAGTGGCACCCGCTGTTTGCTCTAGCCTGCGCTTCTCCTGAGAGCTATCTGGCGGAGAGGTGGTCCTTCACAGAGCCGGGCAGGCTGTGCAGATGAGCCTCTGCAGGGCCTGACTAAAACGAGGGAGGGCGCGCGGAACCAGGCTGGAAGGCTCTTTGGCTCCGTGCATTTCCCCACAGTAAAACAAGAAGCACAGTAAAAGAACAGCCACGTAAGGCAGTGTTTGAATGGGTTCGTCTCCTTTTTACCCCATGGCAGGCAAAGGCTTTCCTTTCCCCAAAGGGACAGAGGCAGTGGTGACCCTCCCCTTGCTTCTCGAGCTGACCCAACTCCCCAGCAAGGCAGCGAAAGCCCTCTCTCAGCCAGGCCCGTCCCCACAGAGAGGAAGCAAAGCGAGTCCGACTGGAGCTTCCTAGGTTGTGAGGGAGCCGGTAGGCTTTGAGTTTGGATTTGGTGGGAGCTGCGCCAGGTGGCGCACGCGGTAGGAGGGACTGTGCTTTCTGAAGGAGCTCGTCCTGAAAAGGCGGCTTCCCCTGTTTGTGTCCCGCACGTGGCCCAAGCGGGAAGGAGCTGCGTGTGCCCTGTTGACTCGGCAGTGAGTGCAGCTGTGCATTCAGAGCCGTGTGTCTGGCAGGGGTGGGAAGAGAAGGGGAGCGTCTCCGGAGAGAATTGTAGCTGGCAGGGCTCGAGCGTGACCCAGAATCCCTTCCGCTGGGGTCGGAACGCCGCCTGTCCGTGCGGTGTGCTGCGCTGCAAGCGCGGATTGCTAACGGGAGGGTAAGCGAGAGCTACGTCGGGAGGCACCTTGACTGATCGGAAGCCTTCGTAAGTCCGGGGAGTCCGCTGGCTCCCTTTCCACCATGGTGTCCCTGTCCTGCACGTGTGCTTGTGCTGTTGGCAGTTACGCGGGCTTTTGAGGAAGAGCGGCACGCGCAGGCAGTGCTTGCTGCGCCTCAAGAGAAGTGTCCGTGGCACAGCAGAAGAGAAAGGAGCAGCTGCACCACTGTGCGTGGGGCCCCAGGCTGATGCTGCTTGTGCCGTGGTGTGTCCAGGGGAGAGCTGAGGGTCGAGCACCTTGTCTCTGGAGCCGCATGCAGCTGAACTGGGACGTGGTAGGGCACAATTTTGTGGGCGTGGTGCCATTCGGGGTGTAGGAAGTGGGTGTAGATGCATTCATGTCCTCGTCCTGGGATTTCTGCTGCCTGGTGGTGGACAGTGGTGGGTCGTTGCTTTTCATGTCCCGATGGCTTGAAGGAGGTCTTGTGAGTGTGAGCGCTTGCAGCTCTGAGGTGGAGGTGGTGTCTTGTGAAGACATGGGCAGCAGTTGGTTTGCTGCTTGTGGAGTTGCTGCTGGCAGGAGGGGAGATGCTTGAGGGAAGAGAGGTGTCCTTGCAGACCGTGAGCGCAGCGCTGGGGCTTTTCAGCTGCTTTGTGTCGTAAGCAGATACCCTGAGCCTCTCGGTCGCGCTGGGGTTGCAGTGCAGGGTCAGTAGCTGTGTTGTTCGTGGAGCAGCTTGTGTGAGGCCTGGTTGCCGCAAGGAAGAGTGTGCGGAGCTGCTGGAGCAGAAGTGCGCGCGAAGGTTGTGCTGGAAGGCATGGAGCCCTGGAGCAGTTGAGGTCGGAAGGGCTACCTGGAGGCCAGCGAGTGCGCTGGCCTGCCCAAAGCGGGTCTGATTTGGCCGGGTGGCTCGGGGCCTCGTGCAGCCGAGTCTCCGACTGCCCGAGCCTGGGCAAAGCTGGCGTTCCTTCTTCGTGGCGTTGCGTTTGGTGGACCGTGTGGAGACCGTGCGGGTTGTGGTGTGCGGTTTGGTCTCTTTGCTGGTGTGATGTGCGAGCTGGTGCAGGGAGCAGCGAAGCCACGACCTCCTTGTGGAGAAGCCCCGGAGGCGCTGACAAGCCGTGCAGCTTTGCCCCGCTTGTCTCGAAGGGGCCCGGCTCCCGAAGCGTCTGCGAGAGTCAGGCGAGAACCGCGACGCTTTTGCGCAGGAGATGCGGGCGCCCTGTGTGCGTGCAGCAGCCCTTTTGGAAGCACTTTGCAGCGGTCTTTGGTTCTTCTGCCATCGTGTGGCTGCGCAGAGCTTGCGGGCTGAGGTTTCTGCGGCGGGTGATGAGAGCGCGCTTCTGTGAGCAGGAGCAGCCCAGCGCGTCGCCGGGGGTGTCGCAAGGGCTGTCGGCGAGGCTTGTGCCTTGCCGCAGGCTGCTGTGAGGGAAAGGGGCTTTTTGCAGCTGCCCCGCGGGCGCGGCGGCAGTGGCGGCGGAGTGCTGGGAAGGGATGGTGGGCTGCGGCTGGCGGAGCCGGGGCCCCTGTGGCAGCCGCGTGCGCGCGTCAGGGCGCGTCGAGCGGCAGAGGAGGGGCGGCAGGCTGCGCGAGAGCCGGGCGCCGCTGGGGCGCAGGCGGGGGCTGTGGCGGGGCGGCGGGGAGGGGGCTTTGCTGCACGGGGCGGCGGGGAGAGCACACGCTGCCTTCAGCCGCGGCGCCGCGGCAGGGCTCTGGCTGCGCCCCGCGCGGCTGCTGCCGAGGGGCCCGAGGCCTGGCCGCCGGGACGCCGCGCAGCCCCGCGTTGCAAAGCCCCGGGAGGCGAGTGCTGCTGGCGCAGGCGCGGGCGGTGCGGAGCACAGGAAGGCAGCGAGGCGCTGGCAGGTGGCGGCGCTTCCCGGCGCTGGGGGTTGGGCACGAGCGCAGCGTGCCTGGGAGCCGGCGCGACAGCGCAGGGAGAAAGGGCCGGGCTGGCAGCGCGCGGGGCTGTGACGGGGTCTCGTAACTGGTGTCCCCTGTGCTCCGTCTCGCCCAGGAGTGCTCCTGGCCAAAGCCCTTGGGCCCAGCTGTGTTGGTGCTGGAGCGTGTGCGAGCGAAGGAGCTCTGTGCCCCAAGGGCTGTGGGTGGGAGCGCGCCCCCCACGGAGAGCCGCTCTAAGTAACCACCACTCTGGCGCTGCGTGAGCTCTGCCTCCTCTTGATCTTTATTACGCAACTGCCCGCTCGTGCAGGTGGCCGTGTGTGATGATGGCGCCGGCCCGAGACGGAGGAGGGCAGTGCGGGCAGGCCGGGCGGAGTGTCGGTGCCGTGCCCTGGCGTCGGGGCAGGCTCTTGCTTTGCGGGCGCGCGCTGGAGCTGGGCAGCGGCAGCAGACTCTCGCGTGTTGGGCAGCGGAGTCATGGGCGTGCGAGTAGGTGAGCTTGTGGGCGAACGCGCCCGTGCTTCGCCGGGGCTCTGCTGGGCTCTGGCTGATGTGCTGTTGAGGGTCAGCGTAGTTCTCGTGGTGCCTCAGTGGCCCCGGTGCCCGTTTCCCACCGCACGGCCCCAATCTCGCTCGGCGTCAGCGTGCCCAGCCCGGCATGCCGCCCGCTCAGGCCCCGTCACTGGTTGGTGGTTCGGGTCCGTGTGTGCTGGGCGCGCCTGCATTGTCGGTGTTCTCCTCCTGCGCCGTGGCACTGAAATGGAAGCAGCGGTTGTGTGCAGTAGCTTTCTGAAGGGCATACTGGCCAGCGCCAAAGGAAAGGGAGCGGGAGAATACGTCTTTAAGCCCGCCAGGAGGCCCCCCCCAAGCAAGCCCACCCTTGAAAGGGGCGCAGTATAGTCAGACAAACATGTCTTCTGCTTCTGTGGTGGTTATTACCTGTCAACAGAAGAGCTTCTGCTGAAGTTGTCTAGGTCCGGGGTGGGAGGCCAGGATGGAAGAAAAAGGCCGCCAAAGGGATTTTCATCTTTATCATCCCAGGTGATGCCGAGCTCTACGCTTTCTGCGCTCGGAGAAGTGCACCTGGAGCAGGTAGACTGCAGGCTCGTGGGATGCTGGGAATAATGCATCAGCGGATGAGCTTTGTGTTGGTGCGAGTTTGAAGAGGGGAAGGTTTGAAGGGACTCGCTCGGATGGAGCTTTTTGTCCCGGAGGCAGAAGGGAACTCACCTCCCCGCAGCGGCCGAGGATCTGGCGAGCAGCTGCCTCCGCGTCGTCCTCTGGAGACCTAGGAATCGTACAGAGAGGTTTTACTTGTCGTTGAAAGGCAGAATCGTAGCGTGTTGTCCTTAGGTAGGCTAAAGCCAAGGCCTTTGCGCTTCCTCGTAGGGAACTTGTGCTTTGCTGCATTTGCCAAGGGAAGCCCCTCAGAGAGTAGCAGGGCTCTGCGTCTTTGGTCAGGTATGCGGCCTTTAGGAAGGGTTCAAATGCCAGCCTGGGAGCTTTCTGTGAAGCCCTGAAAGTACAGCTAGGCTGAATGTAAGCCCTTTGTGCAGCTTTGTAATGGCCGCTTTGCAGTTGTGCTGTTCCTTCTGCCTGGCCATGAGCGCAGACTGGCAAGAGAGGAGCCCGGGGAAGGGTGCTAGTCAGTGGGATTGAACCCATTTACGAGCAATGCCTGGAAGTCCGTCAGCATCCGTATTGGCAGCCTGTTGAGTGCAGCTGTCGACTTCCCTGCAAGTGGTGGCCGAGCGCTCGACTCGGGTCAGCACTTGGCTGTCGCTTTCTGCCCATCTTTCTGCTGTCTGCCAGCTGTGGAGCAGGAGGGTCAGCGCTACAAGGGCGTTGCTCCGGGTGGACCCTGACTCATGCTGCGAGAGGCTAAAGCTAGGGACCTGCCCGCACTGCGAGCTGCTTTGCAACTTATCGCTTTGTAAGGGATGTGAATTTTAAACGTTACCTTTCTTTGCTGGTCTTGAGCCGGAAGCAAATCCAAATGCAGAATGTGCAGGAGACCGCAGCAGCGATGAGCGACAAAATGTTTATTATAATGATGAGTAAACGGTGATTTAGAATGCCAGGGTCAACCTCTTCAAAAGCATTGGGGAAGATTGCTGCAAAATGATGGAAAGAGATCAGAGTTTATATGAAACGTGCATGCTGTGGTAGGTCAAAGGTAGGAGGTGGAGGGCTGATGTATGAAGAGCCCGAGCACAGTGGCACACGCGTTGCGGCCGTGGGGACATGGCGCCCCAGCACGTGCGGGCTGCTGTGTGGTATACGAGTTCAGTGCTGTGCATTGAGAAAACACGCCCGCTCTTCTCTTCTACCCTCTGCTCCTTTTGGTGGAGTTGCTCCTCCTCTCATGCCCTCTCCTTCCTGCACTGGGAAGAAGGGAAGCAGGAGCCTGCTGTCACGAGCAAGAGCCAGAAGCGCTGGGACGAGGCTCGGCAGATGCTTTTGCGTGCCCCGTGGGGGCAGCATAGGAGGGCGGCGCAGACGGCTTTGGAAAGCCAGGTCTCTGCAGAAGAGCTCCTCCTAAAGTGTTCTCAGCTTTGGAAGGGACCCAGCTCTTCTGCCTGTGCCCCCAAGTGCTGCTATAGGTGCCAGGGGAAGCGCTGCCTCCCCCCTGGAAACTGATCCGTAGAAAACGTTAGTGGGGGAGAGGAGGTTTTACGCTGGAGTACGTACCTTCAGGCGATGCTGAAGCCTCTCTTTCCTCGGGTATGGGGAAGCCGTGTACCAGAAGAGTACCCAGGAGAAGGCACACGAAGGCAGAGCAGCCAGCCATATCTGCTGCTACTCCGAAAGCGGTGTGCACAAATGAGGCCTGCGCGGCAGCGGGGCCCTTGGTTGCCCTCGCAGGGCTGTGACATCGCTGACGGGCGCAGAGGCCTTCTGAAGGTGTCATGAGCTCCTCACAATGGGCCGCTGAGCGTGCGCGCGGCCTGCTGGCTCCTTGCGAGTCGCCCTGCGCAGGTGGGATCTCAGTGGCACCCGCTGTTTGCTCTAGCCTGCGCTTCTCCTGAGCGCTATCTGGCGGAGAGGTGGTCCTTCACAGAGCCGGGCAGGCTGTGCAGATGAGCCTCTGCAGGGCCTGACTAAAACGAGGGAGGGCGCGCGGAACCAGGCTGGAAGGCTCTTTGGCTCCGTGCATTTCCCCACAGTAAAACAAGAAGCACAGTAAAAGAACAGCCACGTAAGGCAGTGTTTGAATGGGTTCGTCTCCTTTTTACCCCATGGCAGGCAAAGGCTTTCCTTTCCCCAAAGGGACAGAGGCAGTGGTGACCCTCCCCTTGCTTCTCGAGCTGACCCAACTCCCCAGCAAGGCAGCGAAAGCCCTCTCTCAGCCAGGCCCGTCCCCACAGAGAGGAAGCAAAGCGAGTCCGACTGGAGCTTCCTAGGTTGTGAGGGAGCCGGTAGGCTTTGAGTTTGGATTTGGTGGGAGCTGCGCCAGGTGGCGCACGCGGTAGGAGGGACTGTGCTTTCTGAAGGAGCTCGTCCTGAAAAGGCGGCTTCCCCTGTTTGTGTCCCGCACGTGGCCCAAGCGGGAAGGAGCTGCGTGTGCCCTGTTGACTCGGCAGTGAGTGCAGCTGTGCATTCAGAGCCGTGTGTCTGGCAGGGGTGGGAAGAGAAGGGGAGCGTCTCCGGAGAGAATTGTAGCTGGCAGGGCTCGAGCGTGACCCAGAATCCCTTCCGCCGGGGTCGGAACGCCGCCTGTCCGTGCGGTGTGCTGCGCTGCAAGCGCGGATTGCTAACGGGAGGGTAAGCGAGAGCTACGTCGGGAGGCACCTTGACTGATCGGAAGCCTTCGTAAGTCCGGGGAGTCCGCTGGCTCCCTTTCCACCATGGTGTCCCTGTCCTGCACGTGTGCTTGTGCTGTTGGCAGTTACGCGGGCTTTTGAGGAAGAGCGGCACGCGCAGGCAGTGCTTGCTGCGCCTCAAGAGAAGTGTCCGTGGCACAGCAGAAGAGAAAGGAGCAGCTGCACCACTGTGCGTGGGGCCCCAGGCTGATGCTGCTTGTGCCGTGGTGTGTCCAGGGGAGAGCTGAGGGTCGAGCACCTTGTCTCTGGAGCCGCATGCAGCTGAACTGGGACGTGGTAGGGCACAATTTTGTGGGCGTGGTGCCATTCGGGGTGTAGGAAGTGGGTGTAGATGCATTCATGTCCTCGTCCTGGGATTTCTGCTGCCTGGTGGTGGACAGTGGTGGGTCGTTGCTTTTCATGTCCCGATGGCTTGAAGGAGGTCTTGTGAGTGTGAGCGCTTGCAGCTCTGAGGTGGAGGTGGTGTCTTGTGAAGACATGGGCAGCAGTTGGTTTGCTGCTTGTGGAGTTGCTGCTGGCAGGAGGGGAGATGCTTGAGGGAAGAGAGGTGTCCTTGCAGACCGTGAGCGCAGCGCTGGGGCTTTTCAGCTGCTTTGTGTCGTAAGCAGATACCCTGAGCCTCTCGGTCGCGCTGGGGTTGCAGTGCAGGGTCAGTAGCTGTGTTGTTCGTGGAGCAGCTTGTGTGAGGCCTGGTTGCCGCAAGGAAGAGTGTGCGGAGCTGCTGGAGCAGAAGTGCGCGCGAAGGTTGTGCTGGAAGGCATGGAGCCCTGGAGCAGTTGAGGTCGGAAGGGCTACCTGGAGGCCAGCGAGTGCGCTGGCCTGCCCAAAGCGGGTCTGATTTGGCCGGGTGGCTCGGGGCCTCGTGCAGCCGAGTCTCCGACTGCCCGAGCCTGGGCAAAGCTGGCGTTCCTTCTTCGTGGCGTTGCGTTTGGTGGACCGTGTGGAGACCGTGCGGGTTGTGGTGTGCGGTTTGGTCTCTTTGCTGGTGTGATGTGCGAGCTGGTGCAGGGAGCAGCGAAGCCACGACCTCCTTGTGGAGAAGCCCCGGAGGCGCTGACAAGCCGTGCAGCTTTGCCCCGCTTGTCTCGAAGGGGCCCGGCTCCCGAAGCGTCTGCGAGAGTCAGGCGAGAACCGCGACGCTTTTGCGCAGGAGATGCGGGCGCCCTGTGTGCGTGCAGCAGCCCTTTTGGAAGCACTTTGCAGCGGTCTTTGGTTCTTCTGCCATCGTGTGGCTGCGCAGAGCTTGCGGGCTGAGGTTTCTGCGGCGGGTGATGAGAGCGCGCTTCTGTGAGCAGGAGCAGCCCAGCGCGTCGCCGGGGGTGTCGCAAGGGCTGTCGGCGAGGCTTGTGCCTTGCCGCAGGCTGCTGTGAGGGAAAGGGGCTTTTTGCAGCTGCCCCGCGGGCGCGGCGGCAGTGGCGGCGGAGTGCTGGGAAGGGATGGTGGGCTGCGGCTGGCGGAGCCGGGGCCCCTGTGGCAGCCGCGTGCGCGCGTCAGGGCGCGTCGAGCGGCAGAGGAGGGGCGGCAGGCTGCGCGAGAGCCGGGCGCCGCTGGGGCGCAGGCGGGGGCTGTGGCGGGGCGGCGGGGAGGGGGCTTTGCTGCACGGGGCGGCGGGGAGAGCACACGCTGCCTTCAGCCGCGGCGCCGCGGCAGGGCTCTGGCTGCGCCCCGCGCGGCTGCTGCCGAGGGGCCCGAGGCCTGGCCGCCGGGACGCCGCGCAGCCCCGCGTTGCAAAGCCCCGGGAGGCGAGTGCTGCTGGCGCAGGCGCGGGCGGTGCGGAGCACAGGAAGGCAGCGAGGCGCTGGCAGGTGGCGGCGCTTCCCGGCGCTGGGGGTTGGGCACGAGCGCAGCGTGCCTGGGAGCCGGCGCGACAGCGCAGGGAGAAAGGGCCGGGCTGGCAGCGCGCGGGGCTGTGACGGGGTCTCGTAACTGGTGTCCCCTGTGCTCCGTCTCGCCCAGGAGTGCTCCTGGCCAAAGCCCTTGGGCCCAGCTGTGTTGGTGCTGGAGCGTGTGCGAGCGAAGGAGCTCTGTGCCCCAAGGGCTGTGGGTGGGAGCGCGCCCCCCACGGAGAGCCGCTCTAAGTAACCACCACTCTGGCGCTGCGTGAGCTCTGCCTCCTCTTGATCTTTATTACGCAACTGCCCGCTCGTGCAGGTGGCCGTGTGTGATGATGGCGCCGGCCCGAGACGGAGGAGGGCAGTGCGGGCAGGCCGGGCGGAGTGTCGGTGCCGTGCCCTGGCGTCGGGGCAGGCTCTTGCTTTGCGGGCGCGCGCTGGAGCTGGGCAGCGGCAGCAGACTCTCGCGTGTTGGGCAGCGGAGTCATGGGCGTGCGAGTAGGTGAGCTTGTGGGCGAACGCGCCCGTGCTTCGCCGGGGCTCTGCTGGGCTCTGGCTGATGTGCTGTTGAGGGTCAGCGTAGTTCTCGTGGTGCCTCAGTGGCCCCGGTGCCCGTTTCCCACCGCACGGCCCCAATCTCGCTCGGCGTCAGCGTGCCCAGCCCGGCATGCCGCCCGCTCAGGCCCCGTCACTGGTTGGTGGTTCGGGTCCGTGTGTGCTGGGCGCGCCTGCATTGTCGGTGTTCTCCTCCTGCGCCGTGGCACTGAAATGGAAGCAGCGGTTGTGTGCAGTAGCTTTCTGAAGGGCATACTGGCCAGCGCCAAAGGAAAGGGAGCGGGAGAATACGTCTTTAAGCCCGCCAGGAGGCCCCCCCCAAGCAAGCCCACCCTTGAAAGGGGCGCAGTATAGTCAGACAAACATGTCTTCTGCTTCTGTGGTGGTTATTACCTGTCAACAGAAGAGCTTCTGCTGAAGTTGTCTAGGTCCGGGGTGGGAGGCCAGGATGGAAGAAAAAGGCCGCCAAAGGGATTTTCATCTTTATCATCCCAGGTGATGCCGAGCTCTACGCTTTCTGCGCTCGGAGAAGTGCACCTGGAGCAGGTAGACTGCAGGCTCGTGGGATGCTGGGAATAATGCATCAGCGGATGAGCTTTGTGTTGGTGCGAGTTTGAAGAGGGGAAGGTTTGAAGGGACTCGCTCGGATGGAGCTTTTTGTCCCGGAGGCAGAAGGGAACTCACCTCCCCGCAGCGGCCGAGGATCTGGCGAGCAGCTGCCTCCGCGTCGTCCTCTGGAGACCTAGGAATCGTACAGAGAGGTTTTACTTGTCGTTGAAAGGCAGAATCGTAGCGTGTTGTCCTTAGGTAGGCTAAAGCCAAGGCCTTTGCGCTTCCTCGTAGGGAACTTGTGCTTTGCTGCATTTGCCAAGGGAAGCCCCTCAGAGAGTAGCAGGGCTCTGCGTCTTTGGTCAGGTATGCGGCCTTTAGGAAGGGTTCAAATGCCAGCCTGGGAGCTTTCTGTGAAGCCCTGAAAGTACAGCTAGGCTGAATGTAAGCCCTTTGTGCAGCTTTGTAATGGCCGCTTTGCAGTTGTGCTGTTCCTTCTGCCTGGCCATGAGCGCAGACTGGCAAGAGAGGAGCCCGGGGAAGGGTGCTAGTCAGTGGGATTGAACCCATTTACGAGCAATGCCTGGAAGTCCGTCAGCATCCGTATTGGCAGCCTGTTGAGTGCAGCTGTCGACTTCCCTGCAAGTGGTGGCCGAGCGCTCGACTCGGGTCAGCACTTGGCTGTCGCTTTCTGCCCATCTTTCTGCTGTCTGCCAGCTGTGGAGCAGGAGGGTCAGCGCTACAAGGGCGTTGCTCCGGGTGGACCCTGACTCATGCTGCGAGAGGCTAAAGCTAGGGACCTGCCCGCACTGCGAGCTGCTTTGCAACTTATCGCTTTGTAAGGGATGTGAATTTTAAACGTTACCTTTCTTTGCTGGTCTTGAGCCGGAAGCAAATCCAAATGCAGAATGTGCAGGAGACCGCAGCAGCGATGAGCGACAAAATGTTTATTATAATGATGAGTAAACGGTGATTTAGAATGCCAGGGTCAACCTCTTCAAAAGCATTGGGGAAGATTGCTGCAAAATGATGGAAAGAGATCAGAGTTTATATGAAACGTGCATGCTGTGGTAGGTCAAAGGTAGGAGGTGGAGGGCTGATGTATGAAGAGCCCGAGCACAGTGGCACACGCGTTGCGGCCGTGGGGACATGGCGCCCCAGCACGTGCGGGCTGCTGTGTGGTATACGAGTTCAGTGCTGTGCATTGAGAAAACACGCCCGCTCTTCTCTTCTACCCTCTGCTCCTTTTGGTGGAGTTGCTCCTCCTCTCATGCCCTCTCCTTCCTGCACTGGGAAGAAGGGAAGCAGGAGCCTGCTGTCACGAGCAAGAGCCAGAAGCGCTGGGACGAGGCTCGGCAGATGCTTTTGCGTGCCCCGTGGGGGCAGCATAGGAGGGCGGCGCAGACGGCTTTGGAAAGCCAGGTCTCTGCAGAAGAGCTCCTCCTAAAGTGTTCTCAGCTTTGGAAGGGACCCAGCTCTTCTGCCTGTGCCCCCAAGTGCTGCTATAGGTGCCAGGGGAAGCGCTGCCTCCCCCCTGGAAACTGATCCGTAGAAAACGTTAGTGGGGGAGAGGAGGTTTTACGCTGGAGTACGTACCTTCAGGCGATGCTGAAGCCTCTCTTTCCTCGGGTATGGGGAAGCCGTGTACCAGAAGAGTACCCAGGAGAAGGCACACGAAGGCAGAGCAGCCAGCCATATCTGCTGCTACTCCGAAAGCGGTGTGCACAAATGAGGCCTGCGCGGCAGCGGGGCCCTTGGTTGCCCTCGCAGGGCTGTGACATCGCTGACGGGCGCAGAGGCCTTCTGAAGGTGTCATGAGCTCCTCACAATGGGCCGCTGAGCGTGCGCGCGGCCTGCTGGCTCCTTGCGAGTCGCCCTGCGCAGGTGGGATCTCAGTGGCACCCGCTGTTTGCTCTAGCCTGCGCTTCTCCTGAGCGCTATCTGGCGGAGAGGTGGTCCTTCACAGAGCCGGGCAGGCTGTGCAGATGAGCCTCTGCAGGGCCTGACTAAAACGAGGGAGGGCGCGCGGAACCAGGCTGGAAGGCTCTTTGGCTCCGTGCATTTCCCCACAGTAAAACAAGAAGCACAGTAAAAGAACAGCCACGTAAGGCAGTGTTTGAATGGGTTCGTCTCCTTTTTACCCCATGGCAGGCAAAGGCTTTCCTTTCCCCAAAGGGACAGAGGCAGTGGTGACCCTCCCCTTGCTTCTCGAGCTGACCCAACTCCCCAGCAAGGCAGCGAAAGCCCTCTCTCAGCCAGGCCCGTCCCCACAGAGAGGAAGCAAAGCGAGTCCGACTGGAGCTTCCTAGGTTGTGAGGGAGCCGGTAGGCTTTGAGTTTGGATTTGGTGGGAGCTGCGCCAGGTGGCGCACGCGGTAGGAGGGACTGTGCTTTCTGAAGGAGCTCGTCCTGAAAAGGCGGCTTCCCCTGTTTGTGTCCCGCACGTGGCCCAAGCGGGAAGGAGCTGCGTGTGCCCTGTTGACTCGGCAGTGAGTGCAGCTGTGCATTCAGAGCCGTGTGTCTGGCAGGGGTGGGAAGAGAAGGGGAGCGTCTCCGGAGAGAATTGTAGCTGGCAGGGCTCGAGCGTGACCCAGAATCCCTTCCGCCGGGGTCGGAACGCCGCCTGTCCGTGCGGTGTGCTGCGCTGCAAGCGCGGATTGCTAACGGGAGGGTAAGCGAGAGCTACGTCGGGAGGCACCTTGACTGATCGGAAGCCTTCGTAAGTCCGGGGAGTCCGCTGGCTCCCTTTCCACCATGGTGTCCCTGTCCTGCACGTGTGCTTGTGCTGTTGGCAGTTACGCGGGCTTTTGAGGAAGAGCGGCACGCGCAGGCAGTGCTTGCTGCGCCTCAAGAGAAGTGTCCGTGGCACAGCAGAAGAGAAAGGAGCAGCTGCACCACTGTGCGTGGGGCCCCAGGCTGATGCTGCTTGTGCCGTGGTGTGTCCAGGGGAGAGCTGAGGGTCGAGCACCTTGTCTCTGGAGCCGCATGCAGCTGAACTGGGACGTGGTAGGGCACAATTTTGTGGGCGTGGTGCCATTCGGGGTGTAGGAAGTGGGTGTAGATGCATTCATGTCCTCGTCCTGGGATTTCTGCTGCCTGGTGGTGGACAGTGGTGGGTCGTTGCTTTTCATGTCCCGATGGCTTGAAGGAGGTCTTGTGAGTGTGAGCGCTTGCAGCTCTGAGGTGGAGGTGGTGTCTTGTGAAGACATGGGCAGCAGTTGGTTTGCTGCTTGTGGAGTTGCTGCTGGCAGGAGGGGAGATGCTTGAGGGAAGAGAGGTGTCCTTGCAGACCGTGAGCGCAGCGCTGGGGCTTTTCAGCTGCTTTGTGTCGTAAGCAGATACCCTGAGCCTCTCGGTCGCGCTGGGGTTGCAGTGCAGGGTCAGTAGCTGTGTTGTTCGTGGAGCAGCTTGTGTGAGGCCTGGTTGCCGCAAGGAAGAGTGTGCGGAGCTGCTGGAGCAGAAGTGCGCGCGAAGGTTGTGCTGGAAGGCATGGAGCCCTGGAGCAGTTGAGGTCGGAAGGGCTACCTGGAGGCCAGCGAGTGCGCTGGCCTGCCCAAAGCGGGTCTGATTTGGCCGGGTGGCTCGGGGCCTCGTGCAGCCAAGTCTCCGACTGCCCGAGCCTGGGCAAAGCTGGCGTTCCTTCTTCGTGGCGTTGCGTTTGGTGGACCGTGTGGAGACCGTGCGGGTTGTGGTGTGCGGTTTGGTCTCTTTGCTGGTGTGATGTGCGAGCTGGTGCAGGGAGCAGCGAAGCCACGACCTCCTTGTGGAGAAGCCCCGGAGGCGCTGACAAGCCGTGCAGCTTTGCCCCGCTTGTCTCGAAGGGGCCCGGCTCCCGAAGCGTCTGCGAGAGTCAGGCGAGAACCGCGACGCTTTTGCGCAGGAGATGCGGGCGCCCTGTGTGCGTGCAGCAGCCCTTTTGGAAGCACTTTGCAGCGGTCTTTGGTTCTTCTGCCATCGTGTGGCTGCGCAGAGCTTGCGGGCTGAGGTTTCTGCGGCGGGTGATGAGAGCGCGCTTCTGTGAGCAGGAGCAGCCCAGCGCGTCGCCGGGGGTGTCGCAAGGGCTGTCGGCGAGGCTTGTGCCTTGCCGCAGGCTGCTGTGAGGGAAAGGGGCTTTTTGCAGCTGCCCCGCGGGCGCGGCGGCAGTGGCGGCGGAGTGCTGGGAAGGGATGGTGGGCTGCGGCTGGCGGAGCCGGGGCCCCTGTGGCAGCCGCGTGCGCGCGTCAGGGCGCGTCGAGCGGCAGAGGAGGGGCGGCAGGCTGCGCGAGAGCCGGGCGCCGCTGGGGCGCAGGCGGGGGCTGTGGCGGGGCGGCGGGGAGGGGGCTTTGCTGCACGGGGCGGCGGGGAGAGCACACGCTGCCTTCAGCCGCGGCGCCGCGGCAGGGCTCTGGCTGCGCCCCGCGCGGCTGCTGCCGAGGGGCCCGAGGCCTGGCCGCCGGGACGCCGCGCAGCCCCGCGTTGCAAAGCCCCGGGAGGCGAGTGCTGCTGGCGCAGGCGCGGGCGGTGCGGAGCACAGGAAGGCAGCGAGGCGCTGGCAGGTGGCGGCGCTTCCCGGCGCTGGGGGTTGGGCACGAGCGCAGCGTGCCTGGGAGCCGGCGCGACAGCGCAGGGAGAAAGGGCCGGGCTGGCAGCGCGCGGGGCTGTGACGGGGTCTCGTAACTGGTGTCCCCTGTGCTCCGTCTCGCCCAGGAGTGCTGCTGGCCAAAGCCCTTGGGCCCAGCTGTGTTGGTGCTGGAGCGTGTGCGAGCGAAGGAGCTCTGTGCCCCAAGGGCTGTGGGTGGGAGCGCGCCCCCCACGGAGAGCCGCTCTAAGTAACCACCACTCTGGCGCTGCGTGAGCTCTGCCTCCTCTTGATCTTTATTACGCAACTGCCCGCTCGTGCAGGTGGCCGTGTGTGATGATGGCGCCGGCCCGAGACGGAGGAGGGCAGTGCGGGCAGGCCGGGCGGAGTGTCGGTGCCGTGCCCTGGCGTCGGGGCAGGCTCTTGCTTTGCGGGCGCGCGCTGGAGCTGGGCAGCGGCAGCAGACTCTCGCGTGTTGGGCAGCGGAGTCATGGGCGTGCGAGTAGGTGAGCTTGTGGGCGAACGCGCCCGTGCTTCGCCGGGGCTCTGCTGGGCTCTGGCTGATGTGCTGTTGAGGGTCAGCGTAGTTCTCGTGGTGCCTCAGTGGCCCCGGTGCCCGTTTCCCACCGCACGGCCCCAATCTCGCTCGGCGTCAGCGTGCCCAGCCCGGCATGCCGCCCGCTCAGGCCCCGTCACTGGTTGGTGGTTCGGGTCCGTGTGTGCTGGGCGCGCCTGCATTGTCGGTGTTCTCCTCCTGCGCCGTGGCACTGAAATGGAAGCAGCGGTTGTGTGCAGTAGCTTTCTGAAGGGCATACTGGCCAGCGCCAAAGGAAAGGGAGCGGGAGAATACGTCTTTAAGCCCGCCAGGAGGCCCCCCCCAAGCAAGCCCACCCTTGAAAGGGGCGCAGTATAGTCAGACAAACATGTCTTCTGCTTCTGTGGTGGTTATTACCTGTCAACAGAAGAGCTTCTGCTGAAGTTGTCTAGGTCCGGGGTGGGAGGCCAGGATGGAAGAAAAAGGCCGCCAAAGGGATTTTCATCTTTATCATCCCAGGTGATGCCGAGCTCTACGCTTTCTGCGCTCGGAGAAGTGCACCTGGAGCAGGTAGACTGCAGGCTCGTGGGATGCTGGGAATAATGCATCAGCGGATGAGCTTTGTGTTGGTGCGAGTTTGAAGAGGGGAAGGTTTGAAGGGACTCGCTCGGATGGAGCTTTTTGTCCCGGAGGCAGAAGGGAACTCACCTCCCCGCAGCGGCCGAGGATCTGGCGAGCAGCTGCCTCCGCGTCGTCCTCTGGAGACCTAGGAATCGTACAGAGAGGTTTTACTTGTCGTTGAAAGGCAGAATCGTAGCGTGTTGTCCTTAGGTAGGCTAAAGCCAAGGCCTTTGCGCTTCCTCGTAGGGAACTTGTGCTTTGCTGCATTTGCCAAGGGAAGCCCCTCAGAGAGTAGCAGGGCTCTGCGTCTTTGGTCAGGTATGCGGCCTTTAGGAAGGGTTCAAATGCCAGCCTGGGAGCTTTCTGTGAAGCCCTGAAAGTACAGCTAGGCTGAATGTAAGCCCTTTGTGCAGCTTTGTAATGGCCGCTTTGCAGTTGTGCTGTTCCTTCTGCCTGGCCATGAGCGCAGACTGGCAAGAGAGGAGCCCGGGGAAGGGTGCTAGTCAGTGGGATTGAACCCATTTACGAGCAATGCCTGGAAGTCCGTCAGCATCCGTATTGGCAGCCTGTTGAGTGCAGCTGTCGACTTCCCTGCAAGTGGTGGCCGAGCGCTCGACTCGGGTCAGCACTTGGCTGTCGCTTTCTGCCCATCTTTCTGCTGTCTGCCAGCTGTGGAGCAGGAGGGTCAGCGCTACAAGGGCGTTGCTCCGGGTGGACCCTGACTCATGCTGCGAGAGGCTAAAGCTAGGGACCTGCCCGCACTGCGAGCTGCTTTGCAACTTATCGCTTTGTAAGGGATGTGAATTTTAAACGTTACCTTTCTTTGCTGGTCTTGAGCCGGAAGCAAATCCAAATGCAGAATGTGCAGGAGACCGCAGCAGCGATGAGCGACAAAATGTTTATTATAATGATGAGTAAACGGTGATTTAGAATGCCAGGGTCAACCTCTTCAAAAGCATTGGGGAAGATTGCTGCAAAATGATGGAAAGAGATCAGAGTTTATATGAAACGTGCATGCTGTGGTAGGTCAAAGGTAGGAGGTGGAGGGCTGATGTATGAAGAGCCCGAGCACAGTGGCACACGCGTTGCGGCCGTGGGGACATGGCGCCCCAGCACGTGCGGGCTGCTGTGTGGTATACGAGTTCAGTGCTGTGCATTGAGAAAACACGCCCGCTCTTCTCTTCTACCCTCTGCTCCTTTTGGTGGAGTTGCTCCTCCTCTCATGCCCTCTCCTTCCTGCACTGGGAAGAAGGGAAGCAGGAGCCTGCTGTCACGAGCAAGAGCCAGAAGCGCTGGGACGAGGCTCGGCAGATGCTTTTGCGTGCCCCGTGGGGGCAGCATAGGAGGGCGGCGCAGACGGCTTTGGAAAGCCAGGTCTCTGCAGAAGAGCTCCTCCTAAAGTGTTCTCAGCTTTGGAAGGGACCCAGCTCTTCTGCCTGTGCCCCCAGGTGCTGCTATAGGTGCCAGGGGAAGCGCTGCCTCCCCCCTGGAAACTGATCCGTAGAAAACGTTAGTGGGGGAGAGGAGGTTTTACGCTGGAGTACGTACCTTCAGGCGATGCTGAAGCCTCTCTTTCCTCGGGTATGGGGAAGCCGTGTACCAGAAGAGTACCCAGGAGAAGGCACACGAAGGCAGAGCAGCCAGCCATATCCGCTGCTACTCCGAAAGCGGTGTGCACAAATGAGGCCTGCGCGGCAGCGGGGCCCTTGGTTGCCCTCGCAGGGCTGTGACATCGCTGACGGGCGCAGAGGCCTTCTGAAGGTGTCATGAGCTCCTCACAATGGGCCGCTGAGCGTGCGCGCGGCCTGCTGGCTCCTTGCGAGTCGCCCTGTGCAGGTGGGATCTCAGTGGCACCCGCTGTTTGCTCTAGCCTGCGCTTCTCCTGAGCGCTATCTGGCGGAGAGGTGGTCCTTCACAGAGCCGGGCAGGCTGTGCAGATGAGCCTCTGCAGGGCCTGACTAAAACGAGGGAGGGCGCGCGGAACCAGGCTGGAAGGCTCTTTGGCTCCGTGCATTTCCCCACAGTAAAACAAGAAGCACAGTAAAAGAACAGCCACGTAAGGCAGTGTTTGAATGGGTTCGTCTCCTTTTTACCCCATGGCAGGCAAAGGCTTTCCTTTCCCCAAAGGGACAGAGGCAGTGGTGACCCTCCCCTTGCTTCTCGAGCTGACCCAACTCCCCAGCAAGGCAGCGAAAGCCCTCTCTCAGCCAGGCCCGTCCCCACAGAGAGGAAGCAAAGCGAGTCCGACTGGAGCTTCCTAGGTTGTGAGGGAGCCGGTAGGCTTTGAGTTTGGATTTGGTGGGAGCTGCGCCAGGTGGCGCACGCGGTAGGAGGGACTGTGCTTTCTGAAGGAGCTCGTCCTGAAAAGGCGGCTTCCCCTGTTTGTGTCCCGCACGTGGCCCAAGCGGGAAGGAGCTGCGTGTGCCCTGTTGACTCGGCAGTGAGTGCAGCTGTGCATTCAGAGCCGTGTGTCTGGCAGGGGTGGGAAGAGAAGGGGAGCGTCTCCGGAGAGAATTGTAGCTGGCAGGGCTCGAGCGTGACCCAGAATCCCTTCCGCCGGGGTCGGAACGCCGCCTGTCCGTGCGGTGTGCTGCGCTGCAAGCGCGGATTGCTAACGGGAGGGTAAGCGAGAGCTACGTCGGGAGGCACCTTGACTGATCGGAAGCCTTCGTAAGTCCGGGGAGTCCGCTGGCTCCCTTTCCACCATGGTGTCCCTGTCCTGCACGTGTGCTTGTGCTGTTGGCAGTTACGCGGGCTTTTGAGGAAGAGCGGCACGCGCAGGCAGTGCTTGCTGCGCCTCAAGAGAAGTGTCCGTGGCACAGCAGAAGAGAAAGGAGCAGCTGCACCACTGTGCGTGGGGCCCCAGGCTGATGCTGCTTGTGCCGTGGTGTGTCCAGGGGAGAGCTGAGGGTCGAGCACCTTGTCTCTGGAGCCGCATGCAGCTGAACTGGGACGTGGTAGGGCACAATTTTGTGGGCGTGGTGCCATTCGGGGTGTAGGAAGTGGGTGTAGATGCATTCATGTCCTCGTCCTGGGATTTCTGCTGCCTGGTGGTGGACAGTGGTGGGTCGTTGCTTTTCATGTCCCGATGGCTTGAAGGAGGTCTTGTGAGTGTGAGCGCTTGCAGCTCTGAGGTGGAGGTGGTGTCTTGTGAAGACATGGGCAGCAGTTGGTTTGCTGCTTGTGGAGTTGCTGCTGGCAGGAGGGGAGATGCTTGAGGGAAGAGAGGTGTCCTTGCAGACCGTGAGCGCAGCGCTGGGGCTTTTCAGCTGCTTTGTGTCGTAAGCAGATACCCTGAGCCTCTCGGTCGCGCTGGGGTTGCAGTGCAGGGTCAGTAGCTGTGTTGTTCGTGGAGCAGCTTGTGTGAGGCCTGGTTGCCGCAAGGAAGAGTGTGCGGAGCTGCTGGAGCAGAAGTGCGCGCGAAGGTTGTGCTGGAAGGCATGGAGCCCTGGAGCAGTTGAGGTCGGAAGGGCTACCTGGAGGCCAGCGAGTGCGCTGGCCTGCCCAAAGCGGGTCTGATTTGGCCGGGTGGCTCGGGGCCTCGTGCAGCCGAGTCTCCGACTGCCCGAGCCTGGGCAAAGCTGGCGTTCCTTCTTCGTGGCGTTGCGTTTGGTGGACCGTGTGGAGACCGTGCGGGTTGTGGTGTGCGGTTTGGTCTCTTTGCTGGTGTGATGTGCGAGCTGGTGCAGGGAGCAGCGAAGCCACGACCTCCTTGTGGAGAAGCCCCGGAGGCGCTGACAAGCCGTGCAGCTTTGCCCCGCTTGTCTCGAAGGGGCCCGGCTCCCGAAGCGTCTGCGAGAGTCAGGCGAGAACCGCGACGCTTTTGCGCAGGAGATGCGGGCGCCCTGTGTGCGTGCAGCAGCCCTTTTGGAAGCACTTTGCAGCGGTCTTTGGTTCTTCTGCCATCGTGTGGCTGCGCAGAGCTTGCGGGCTGAGGTTTCTGCGGCGGGTGATGAGAGCGCGCTTCTGTGAGCAGGAGCAGCCCAGCGCGTCGCCGGGGGTGTCGCAAGGGCTGTCGGCGAGGCTTGTGCCTTGCCGCAGGCTGCTGTGAGGGAAAGGGGCTTTTTGCAGCTGCCCCGCGGGCGCGGCGGCAGTGGCGGCGGAGTGCTGGGAAGGGATGGTGGGCTGCGGCTGGCGGAGCCGGGGCCCCTGTGGCAGCCGCGTGCGCGCGTCAGGGCGCGTCGAGCGGCAGAGGAGGGGCGGCAGGCTGCGCGAGAGCCGGGCGCCGCTGGGGCGCAGGCGGGGGCTGTGGCGGGGCGGCGGGGAGGGGGCTTTGCTGCACGGGGCGGCGGGGAGAGCACACGCTGCCTTCAGCCGCGGCGCCGCGGCAGGGCTCTGGCTGCGCCCCGCGCGGCTGCTGCCGAGGGGCCCGAGGCCTGGCCGCCGGGACGCCGCGCAGCCCCGCGTTGCAAAGCCCCGGGAGGCGAGTGCTGCTGGCGCAGGCGCGGGCGGTGCGGAGCACAGGAAGGCAGCGAGGCGCTGGCAGGTGGCGGCGCTTCCCGGCGCTGGGGGTTGGGCACGAGCGCAGCGTGCCTGGGAGCCGGCGCGACAGCGCAGGGAGAAAGGGCCGGGCTGGCAGCGCGCGGGGCTGTGACGGGGTCTCGTAACTGGTGTCCCCTGTGCTCCGTCTCGCCCAGGAGTGCTCCTGGCCAAAGCCCTTGGGCCCAGCTGTGTTGGTGCTGGAGCGTGTGCGAGCGAAGGAGCTCTGTGCCCCAAGGGCTGTGGGTGGGAGCGCGCCCCCCACGGAGAGCCGCTCTAAGTAACCACCACTCTGGCGCTGCGTGAGCTCTGCCTCCTCTTGATCTTTATTACGCAACCGCCCGCTCGTGCAGGTGGCCGTGTGTGATGATGGCGCCGGCCCGAGACGGAGGAGGGCAGTGCGGGCAGGCCGGGCGGAGTGTCGGTGCCGTGCCCTGGCGTCGGGGCAGGCTCTTGCTTTGCGGGCGCGCGCTGGAGCTGGGCAGCGGCAGCAGACTCTCGCGTGTTGGGCAGCGGAGTCATGGGCGTGCGAGTAGGTGAGCTTGTGGGCGAACGCGCCCGTGCTTCGCCGGGGCTCTGCTGGGCTCTGGCTGATGTGCTGTTGAGGGTCAGCGTAGTTCTCGTGGTGCCTCAGTGGCCCCGGTGCCCGTTTCCCACCGCACGGCCCCAATCTCGCTCGGCGTCAGCGTGCCCAGCCCGGCATGCCGCCCGCTCAGGCCCCGTCACTGGTTGGTGGTTCGGGTCCGTGTGTGCTGGGCGCGCCTGCATTGTCGGTGTTCTCCTCCTGCGCCGTGGCACTGAAATGGAAGCAGCGGTTGTGTGCAGTAGCTTTCTGAAGGGCATACTGGCCAGCGCCAAAGGAAAGGGAGCGGGAGAATACGTCTTTAAGCCCGCCAGGAGGCCCCCCCCAAGCAAGCCCACCCTTGAAAGGGGCGCAGTATAGTCAGACAAACATGTCTTCTGCTTCTGTGGTGGTTATTACCTGTCAACAGAAGAGCTTCTGCTGAAGTTGTCTAGGTCCGGGGTGGGAGGCCAGGATGGAAGAAAAAGGCCGCCAAAGGGATTTTCATCTTTATCATCCCAGGTGATGCCGAGCTCTACGCTTTCTGCGCTCGGAGAAGTGCACCTGGAGCAGGTAGACTGCAGGCTCGTGGGATGCTGGGAATAATGCATCAGCGGATGAGCTTTGTGTTGGTGCGAGTTTGAAGAGGGGAAGGTTTGAAGGGACTCGCTCGGATGGAGCTTTTTGTCCCGGAGGCAGAAGGGAACTCACCTCCCCGCAGCGGCCGAGGATCTGGCGAGCAGCTGCCTCCGCGTCGTCCTCTGGAGACCTAGGAATCGTACAGAGAGGTTTTACTTGTCGTTGAAAGGCAGAATCGTAGCGTGTTGTCCTTAGGTAGGCTAAAGCCAAGGCCTTTGCGCTTCCTCGTAGGGAACTTGTGCTTTGCTGCATTTGCCAAGGGAAGCCCCTCAGAGAGTAGCAGGGCTCTGCGTCTTTGGTCAGGTATGCGGCCTTTAGGAAGGGTTCAAATGCCAGCCTGGGAGCTTTCTGTGAAGCCCTGAAAGTACAGCTAGGCTGAATGTAAGCCCTTTGTGCAGCTTTGTAATGGCCGCTTTGCAGTTGTGCTGTTCCTTCTGCCTGGCCATGAGCGCAGACTGGCAAGAGAGGAGCCCGGGGAAGGGTGCTAGTCAGTGGGATTGAACCCATTTACGAGCAATGCCTGGAAGTCCGTCAGCATCCGTATTGGCAGCCTGTTGAGTGCAGCTGTCGACTTCCCTGCAAGTGGTGGCCGAGCGCTCGACTCGGGTCAGCACTTGGCTGTCGCTTTCTGCCCATCTTTCTGCTGTCTGCCAGCTGTGGAGCAGGAGGGTCAGCGCTACAAGGGCGTTGCTCCGGGTGGACCCTGACTCATGCTGCGAGAGGCTAAAGCTAGGGACCTGCCCGCACTGCGAGCTGCTTTGCAACTTATCGCTTTGTAAGGGATGTGAATTTTAAACGTTACCTTTCTTTGCTGGTCTTGAGCCGGAAGCAAATCCAAATGCAGAATGTGCAGGAGACCGCAGCAGCGATGAGCGACAAAATGTTTATTATAATGATGAGTAAACGGTGATTTAGAATGCCAGGGTCAACCTCTTCAAAAGCATTGGGGAAGATTGCTGCAAAATGATGGAAAGAGATCAGAGTTTATATGAAACGTGCATGCTGTGGTAGGTCAAAGGTAGGAGGTGGAGGGCTGATGTATGAAGAGCCCGAGCACAGTGGCACACGCGTTGCGGCCGTGGGGACATGGCGCCCCAGCACGTGCGGGCTGCTGTGTGGTATACGAGTTCAGTGCTGTGCATTGAGAAAACACGCCCGCTCTTCTCTTCTACCCTCTGCTCCTTTTGGTGGAGTTGCTCCTCCTCTCATGCCCTCTCCTTCCTGCACTGGGAAGAAGGGAAGCAGGAGCCTGCTGTCACGAGCAAGAGCCAGAAGCGCTGGGACGAGGCTCGGCAGATGCTTTTGCGTGCCCCGTGGGGGCAGCATAGGAGGGCGGCGCAGACGGCTTTGGAAAGCCAGGTCTCTGCAGAAGAGCTCCTCCTAAAGTGTTCTCAGCTTTGGAAGGGACCCAGCTCTTCTGCCTGTGCCCCCAGGTGCTGCTATAGGTGCCAGGGGAAGCGCTGCCTCCCCCCTGGAAACTGATCCGTAGAAAACGTTAGTGGGGGAGAGGAGGTTTTACGCTGGAGTACGTACCTTCAGGCGATGCTGAAGCCTCTCTTTCCTCGGGTATGGGGAAGCCGTGTACCAGAAGAGTACCCAGGAGAAGGCACACGAAGGCAGAGCAGCCAGCCATATCCGCTGCTACTCCGAAAGCGGTGTGCACAAATGAGGCCTGCGCGGCAGCGGGGCCCTTGGTTGCCCTCGCAGGGCTGTGACATCGCTGACGGGCGCAGAGGCCTTCTGAAGGTGTCATGAGCTCCTCACAATGGGCCGCTGAGCGTGCGCGCGGCCTGCTGGCTCCTTGCGAGTCGCCCTGTGCAGGTGGGATCTCAGTGGCACCCGCTGTTTGCTCTAGCCTGCGCTTCTCCTGAGCGCTATCTGGCGGAGAGGTGGTCCTTCACAGAGCCGGGCAGGCTGTGCAGATGAGCCTCTGCAGGGCCTGACTAAAACGAGGGAGGGCGCGCGGAACCAGGCTGGAAGGCTCTTTGGCTCCGTGCATTTCCCCACAGTAAAACAAGAAGCACAGTAAAAGAACAGCCACGTAAGGCAGTGTTTGAATGGGTTCGTCTCCTTTTTACCCCATGGCAGGCAAAGGCTTTCCTTTCCCCAAAGGGACAGAGGCAGTGGTGACCCTCCCCTTGCTTCTCGAGCTGACCCAACTCCCCAGCAAGGCAGCGAAAGCCCTCTCTCAGCCAGGCCCGTCCCCACAGAGAGGAAGCAAAGCGAGTCCGACTGGAGCTTCCTAGGTTGTGAGGGAGCCGGTAGGCTTTGAGTTTGGATTTGGTGGGAGCTGCGCCAGGTGGCGCACGCGGTAGGAGGGACTGTGCTTTCTGAAGGAGCTCGTCCTGAAAAGGCGGCTTCCCCTGTTTGTGTCCCGCACGTGGCCCAAGCGGGAAGGAGCTGCGTGTGCCCTGTTGACTCGGCAGTGAGTGCAGCTGTGCATTCAGAGCCGTGTGTCTGGCAGGGGTGGGAAGAGAAGGGGAGCGTCTCCGGAGAGAATTGTAGCTGGCAGGGCTCGAGCGTGACCCAGAATCCCTTCCGCCGGGGTCGGAACGCCGCCTGTCCGTGCGGTGTGCTGCGCTGCAAGCGCGGATTGCTAACGGGAGGGTAAGCGAGAGCTACGTCGGGAGGCACCTTGACTGATCGGAAGCCTTCGTAAGTCCGGGGAGTCCGCTGGCTCCCTTTCCACCATGGTGTCCCTGTCCTGCACGTGTGCTTGTGCTGTTGGCAGTTACGCGGGCTTTTGAGGAAGAGCGGCACGCGCAGGCAGTGCTTGCTGCGCCTCAAGAGAAGTGTCCGTGGCACAGCAGAAGAGAAAGGAGCAGCTGCACCACTGTGCGTGGGGCCCCAGGCTGATGCTGCTTGTGCCGTGGTGTGTCCAGGGGAGAGCTGAGGGTCGAGCACCTTGTCTCTGGAGCCGCATGCAGCTGAACTGGAACGTGGTAGGGCACAATTTTGTGGGCGTGGTGCCATTCGGGGTGTAGGAAGTGGGTGTAGATGCATTCATGTCCTCGTCCTGGGATTTCTGCTGCCTGGTGGTGGACAGTGGTGGGTCGTTGCTTTTCATGTCCCGATGGCTTGAAGGAGGTCTTGTGAGTGTGAGCGCTTGCAGCTCTGAGGTGGAGGTGGTGTCTTGTGAAGACATGGGCAGCAGTTGGTTTGCTGCTTGTGGAGTTGCTGCTGGCAGGAGGGGAGATGCTTGAGGGAAGAGAGGTGTCCTTGCAGACCGTGAGCGCAGCGCTGGGGCTTTTCAGCTGCTTTGTGTCGTAAGCAGATACCCTGAGCCTCTCGGTCGCGCTGGGGTTGCAGTGCAGGGTCAGTAGCTGTGTTGTTCGTGGAGCAGCTTGTGTGAGGCCTGGTTGCCGCAAGGAAGAGTGTGCGGAGCTGCTGGAGCAGAAGTGCGCGCGAAGGTTGTGCTGGAAGGCATGGAGCCCTGGAGCAGTTGAGGTCGGAAGGGCTACCTGGAGGCCAGCGAGTGCGCTGGCCTGCCCAAAGCGGGTCTGATTTGGCCGGGTGGCTCGGGGCCTCGTGCAGCCGAGTCTCCGACTGCCCGAGCCTGGGCAAAGCTGGCGTTCCTTCTTCGTGGCGTTGCGTTTGGTGGACCGTGTGGAGACCGTGCGGGTTGTGGTGTGCGGTTTGGTCTCTTTGCTGGTGTGATGTGCGAGCTGGTGCAGGGAGCAGCGAAGCCACGACCTCCTTGTGGAGAAGCCCCGGAGGCGCTGACAAGCCGTGCAGCTTTGCCCCGCTTGTCTCGAAGGGGCCCGGCTCCCGAAGCGTCTGCGAGAGTCAGGCGAGAACCGCGACGCTTTTGCGCAGGAGATGCGGGCGCCCTGTGTGCGTGCAGCAGCCCTTTTGGAAGCACTTTGCAGCGGTCTTTGGTTCTTCTGCCATCGTGTGGCTGCGCAGAGCTTGCGGGCTGAGGTTTCTGCGGCGGGTGATGAGAGCGCGCTTCTGTGAGCAGGAGCAGCCCAGCGCGTCGCCGGGGGTGTCGCAAGGGCTGTCGGCGAGGCTTGTGCCTTGCCGCAGGCTGCTGTGAGGGAAAGGGGCTTTTTGCAGCTGCCCCGCGGGCGCGGCGGCAGTGGCGGCGGAGTGCTGGGAAGGGATGGTGGGCTGCGGCTGGCGGAGCCGGGGCCCCTGTGGCAGCCGCGTGCGCGCGTCAGGGCACGTCGAGCGGCAGAGGAGGGGCGGCAGGCTGCGCGAGAGCCGGGCGCCGCTGGGGCGCAGGCGGGGGCTGTGGCGGGGCGGCGGGGAGGGGGCTTTGCTGCACGGGGCGGCGGGGAGAGCACACGCTGCCTTCAGCCGTGGCGCCGCGGCAGGGCTCTGGCTGCGCCCCGCGCGGCTGCTGCCGAGGGGCCCGAGGCCTGGCCGCCGGGACGCCGCGCAGCCCCGCGTTGCAAAGCCCCGGGAGGCGAGTGCTGCTGGCGCAGGCGCGGGCGGTGCGGAGCACAGGAAGGCAGCGAGGCGCTGGCAGGTGGCGGCGCTTCCCGGCGCTGGGGGTTGGGCACGAGCGCAGCGTGCCTGGGAGCCGGCGCGACAGCGCAGGGAGAAAGGGCCGGGCTGGCAGCGCGCGGGGCTGTGACGGGGTCTCGTAACTGGTGTCCCCTGTGCTCCGTCTCGCCCAGGAGTGCTCCTGGCCAAAGCCCTTGGGCCCAGCTGTGTTGGTGCTGGAGCGTGTGCGAGCGAAGGAGCTCTGTGCCCCAAGGGCTGTGGGTGGGAGCGCGCCCCCCACGGAGAGCCGCTCTAAGTAACCACCACTCTGGCGCTGCGTGAGCTCTGCCTCCTCTTGATCTTTATTACGCAACTGCCCGCTCGTGCAGGTGGCCGTGTGTGATGATGGCGCCGGCCCGAGACGGAGGAGGGCAGTGCGGGCAGGCCGGGCGGAGTGTCGGTGCCGTGCCCTGGCGTCGGGGCAGGCTCTTGCTTTGCGGGCGCGCGCTGGAGCTGGGCAGCGGCAGCAGACTCTCGCGTGTTGGGCAGCGGAGTCATGGGCGTGCGAGTAGGTGAGCTTGTGGGCGAACGCGCCCGTGCTTCGCCGGGGCTCTGCTGGGCTCTGGCTGATGTGCTGTTGAGGGTCAGCGTAGTTCTCGTGGTGCCTCAGTGGCCCCGGTGCCCGTTTCCCACCGCACGGCCCCAATCTCGCTCGGCGTCAGCGTGCCCAGCCCGGCATGCCGCCCGCTCAGGCCCCGTCACTGGTTGGTGGTTCGGGTCCGTGTGTGCTGGGCGCGCCTGCATTGTCGGTGTTCTCCTCCTGCGCCGTGGCACTGAAATGGAAGCAGCGGTTGTGTGCAGTAGCTTTCTGAAGGGCATACTGGCCAGCGCCAAAGGAAAGGGAGCGGGAGAATACGTCTTTAAGCCCGCCAGGAGGCCCCCCCCAAGCAAGCCCACCCTTGAAAGGGGCGCAGTATAGTCAGACAAACATGTCTTCTGCTTCTGTGGTGGTTATTACCTGTCAACAGAAGAGCTTCTGCTGAAGTTGTCTAGGTCCGGGGTGGGAGGCCAGGATGGAAGAAAAAGGCCGCCAAAGGGATTTTCATCTTTATCATCCCAGGTGATGCCGAGCTCTACGCTTTCTGCGCTCGGAGAAGTGCACCTGGAGCAGGTAGACTGCAGGCTCGTGGGATGCTGGGAATAATGCATCAGCGGATGAGCTTTGTGTTGGTGCGAGTTTGAAGAGGGGAAGGTTTGAAGGGACTCGCTCGGATGGAGCTTTTTGTCCCGGAGGCAGAAGGGAACTCACCTCCCCGCAGCGGCCGAGGATCTGGCGAGCAGCTGCCTCCGCGTCGTCCTCTGGAGACCTAGGAATCGTACAGAGAGGTTTTACTTGTCGTTGAAAGGCAGAATCGTAGCGTGTTGTCCTTAGGTAGGCTAAAGCCAAGGCCTTTGCGCTTCCTCGTAGGGAACTTGTGCTTTGCTGCATTTGCCAAGGGAAGCCCCTCAGAGAGTAGCAGGGCTCTGCGTCTTTGGTCAGGTATGCGGCCTTTAGGAAGGGTTCAAATGCCAGCCTGGGAGCTTTCTGTGAAGCCCTGAAAGTACAGCTAGGCTGAATGTAAGCCCTTTGTGCAGCTTTGTAATGGCCGCTTTGCAGTTGTGCTGTTCCTTCTGCCTGGCCATGAGCGCAGACTGGCAAGAGAGGAGCCCGGGGAAGGGTGCTAGTCAGTGGGATTGAACCCATTTACGAGCAATGCCTGGAAGTCCGTCAGCATCCGTATTGGCAGCCTGTTGAGTGCAGCTGTCGACTTCCCTGCAAGTGGTGGCCGAGCGCTCGACTCGGGTCAGCACTTGGCTGTCGCTTTCTGCCCATCTTTCTGCTGTCTGCCAGCTGTGGAGCAGGAGGGTCAGCGCTACAAGGGCGTTGCTCCGGGTGGACCCTGACTCATGCTGCGAGAGGCTAAAGCTAGGGACCTGCCCGCACTGCGAGCTGCTTTGCAACTTATCGCTTTGTAAGGGATGTGAATTTTAAACGTTACCTTTCTTTGCTGGTCTTGAGCCGGAAGCAAATCCAAATGCAGAATGTGCAGGAGACCGCAGCAGCGATGAGCGACAAAATGTTTATTATAATGATGAGTAAACGGTGATTTAGAATGCCAGGGTCAACCTCTTCAAAAGCATTGGGGAAGATTGCTGCAAAATGATGGAAAGAGATCAGAGTTTATATGAAACGTGCATGCTGTGGTAGGTCAAAGGTAGGAGGTGGAGGGCTGATGTATGAAGAGCCCGAGCACAGTGGCACACGCGTTGCGGCCGTGGGGACATGGCGCCCCAGCACGTGCGGGCTGCTGTGTGGTATACGAGTTCAGTGCTGTGCATTGAGAAAACACGCCCGCTCTTCTCTTCTACCCTCTGCTCCTTTTGGTGGAGTTGCTCCTCCTCTCATGCCCTCTCCTTCCTGCACTGGGAAGAAGGGAAGCAGGAGCCTGCTGTCACGAGCAAGAGCCAGAAGCGCTGGGACGAGGCTCGGCAGATGCTTTTGCGTGCCCCGTGGGGGCAGCATAGGAGGGCGGCGCAGACGGCTTTGGAAAGCCAGGTCTCTGCAGAAGAGCTCCTCCTAAAGTGTTCTCAGCTTTGGAAGGGACCCAGCTCTTCTGCCTGTGCCCCCAGGTGCTGCTATAGGTGCCAGGGGAAGCGCTGCCTCCCCCCTGGAAACTGATCCGTAGAAAACGTTAGTGGGGGAGAGGAGGTTTTACGCTGGAGTACGTACCTTCAGGCGATGCTGAAGCCTCTCTTTCCTCGGGTATGGGGAAGCCGTGTACCAGAAGAGTACCCAGGAGAAGGCACACGAAGGCAGAGCAGCCAGCCATATCTGCTGCTACTCCGAAAGCGGTGTGCACAAATGAGGCCTGCGCGGCAGCGGGGCCCTTGGTTGCCCTCGCAGGGCTGTGACATCGCTGACGGGCGCAGAGGCCTTCTGAAGGTGTCATGAGCTCCTCACAATGGGCCGCTGAGCGTGCGCGCGGCCTGCTGGCTCCTTGCGAGTCGCCCTGCGCAGGTGGGATCTCAGTGGCACCCGCTGTTTGCTCTAGCCTGCGCTTCTCCTGAGCGCTATCTGGCGGAGAGGTGGTCCTTCACAGAGCCGGGCAGGCTGTGCAGATGAGCCTCTGCAGGGCCTGACTAAAACGAGGGAGGGCGCGCGGAACCAGGCTGGAAGGCTCTTTGGCTCCGTGCATTTCCCCACAGTAAAACAAGAAGCACAGTAAAAGAACAGCCACGTAAGGCAGTGTTTGAATGGGTTCGTCTCCTTTTTACCCCATGGCAGGCAAAGGCTTTCCTTTCCCCAAAGGGACAGAGGCAGTGGTGACCCTCCCCTTGCTTCTCGAGCTGACCCAACTCCCCAGCAAGGCAGCGAAAGCCCTCTCTCAGCCAGGCCCGTCCCCACAGAGAGGAAGCAAAGCGAGTCCGACTGGAGCTTCCTAGGTTGTGAGGGAGCCGGTAGGCTTTGAGTTTGGATTTGGTGGGAGCTGCGCCAGGTGGCGCACGCGGTAGGAGGGACTGTGCTTTCTGAAGGAGCTCGTCCTGAAAAGGCGGCTTCCCCTGTTTGTGTCCCGCACGTGGCCCAAGCGGGAAGGAGCTGCGTGTGCCCTGTTGACTCGGCAGTGAGTGCAGCTGTGCATTCAGAGCCGTGTGTCTGGCAGGGGTGGGAAGAGAAGGGGAGCGTCTCCGGAGAGAATTGTAGCTGGCAGGGCTCGAGCGTGACCCAGAATCCCTTCCGCCGGGGTCGGAACGCCGCCTGTCCGTGCGGTGTGCTGCGCTGCAAGCGCGGATTGCTAACGGGAGGGTAAGCGAGAGCTACGTCGGGAGGCACCTTGACTGATCGGAAGCCTTCGTAAGTCCGGGGAGTCCGCTGGCTCCCTTTCCACCATGGTGTCCCTGTCCTGCACGTGTGCTTGTGCTGT
The DNA here is from genome assembly GCF_036417845.1 of Apteryx mantelli. NCBI lineage: Eukaryota > Metazoa > Chordata > Aves > Apterygiformes > Apterygidae > Apteryx > Apteryx mantelli. Next base: position 12,933,912 of record NC_089990.1, on the reverse strand, counting down.
TGGCAGTTACGCGGGCTTTTGAGGAAGAGCGGCACGCGCAGGCAGTGCTTGCTGCGCCTCAAGAGAAGTGTCCGTGGCACAGCAGAAGAGAAAGGAGCAGCTGCACCACTGTGCGTGGGGCCCCAGGCTGATGCTGCTTGTGCCGTGGTGTGTCCAGGGGAGAGCTGAGGGTCGAGCACCTTGTCTCTGGAGCCGCATGCAGCTGAACTGGAACGTGGTAGGGCACAATTTTGTGGGCGTGGTGCCATTCGGGGTGTAGGAAGTGGGTGTAGATGCATTCATGTCCTCGTCCTGGGATTTCTGCTGCCTGGTGGTGGACAGTGGTGGGTCGTTGCTTTTCATGTCCCGATGGCTTGAAGGAGGTCTTGTGAGTGTGAGCGCTTGCAGCTCTGAGGTGGAGGTGGTGTCTTGTGAAGACATGGGCAGCAGTTGGTTTGCTGCTTGTGGAGTTGCTGCTGGCAGGAGGGGAGATGCTTGAGGGAAGAGAGGTGTCCTTGCAGACCGTGAGCGCAGCGCTGGGGCTTTTCAGCTGCTTTGTGTCGTAAGCAGATACCCTGAGCCTCTCGGTCGCGCTGGGGTTGCAGTGCAGGGTCAGTAGCTGTGTTGTTCGTGGAGCAGCTTGTGTGAGGCCTGGTTGCCGCAAGGAAGAGTGTGCGGAGCTGCTGGAGCAGAAGTGCGCGCGAAGGTTGTGCTGGAAGGCATGGAGCCCTGGAGCAGTTGAGGTCGGAAGGGCTACCTGGAGGCCAGCGAGTGCGCTGGCCTGCCCAAAGCGGGTCTGATTTGGCCGGGTGGCTCGGGGCCTCGTGCAGCCGAGTCTCCGACTGCCCGAGCCTGGGCAAAGCTGGCGTTCCTTCTTCGTGGCGTTGCGTTTGGTGGACCGTGTGGAGACCGTGCGGGTTGTGGTGTGCGGTTTGGTCTCTTTGCTGGTGTGATGTGCGAGCTGGTGCAGGGAGCAGCGAAGCCACGACCTCCTTGTGGAGAAGCCCCGGAGGCGCTGACAAGCCGTGCAGCTTTGCCCCGCTTGTCTCGAAGGGGCCCGGCTCCCGAAGCGTCTGCGAGAGTCAGGCGAGAACCGCGACGCTTTTGCGCAGGAGATGCGGGCGCCCTGTGTGCGTGCAGCAGCCCTTTTGGAAGCACTTTGCAGCGGTCTTTGGTTCTTCTGCCATCGTGTGGCTGCGCAGAGCTTGCGGGCTGAGGTTTCTGCGGCGGGTGATGAGAGCGCGCTTCTGTGAGCAGGAGCAGCCCAGCGCGTCGCCGGGGGTGTCGCAAGGGCTGTCGGCGAGGCTTGTGCCTTGCCGCAGGCTGCTGTGAGGGAAAGGGGCTTTTTGCAGCTGCCCCGCGGGCGCGGCGGCAGTGGCGGCGGAGTGCTGGGAAGGGATGGTGGGCTGCGGCTGGCGGAGCCGGGGCCCCTGTGGCAGCCGCGTGCGCGCGTCAGGGCACGTCGAGCGGCAGAGGAGGGGCGGCAGGCTGCGCGAGAGCCGGGCGCCGCTGGGGCGCAGGCGGGGGCTGTGGCGGGGCGGCGGGGAGGGGGCTTTGCTGCACGGGGCGGCGGGGAGAGCACACGCTGCCTTCAGCCGTGGCGCCGCGGCAGGGCTCTGGCTGCGCCCCGCGCGGCTGCTGCCGAGGGGCCCGAGGCCTGGCCGCCGGGACGCCGCGCAGCCCCGCGTTGCAAAGCCCCGGGAGGCGAGTGCTGCTGGCGCAGGCGCGGGCGGTGCGGAGCACAGGAAGGCAGCGAGGCGCTGGCAGGTGGCGGCGCTTCCCGGCGCTGGGGGTTGGGCACGAGCGCAGCGTGCCTGGGAGCCGGCGCGACAGCGCAGGGAGAAAGGGCCGGGCTGGCAGCGCGCGGGGCTGTGACGGGGTCTCGTAACTGGTGTCCCCTGTGCTCCGTCTCGCCCAGGAGTGCTCCTGGCCAAAGCCCTTGGGCCCAGCTGTGTTGGTGCTGGAGCGTGTGCGAGCGAAGGAGCTCTGTGCCCCAAGGGCTGTGGGTGGGAGCGCGCCCCCCACGGAGAGCCGCTCTAAGTAACCACCACTCTGGCGCTGCGTGAGCTCTGCCTCCTCTTGATCTTTATTACGCAACTGCCCGCTCGTGCAGGTGGCCGTGTGTGATGATGGCGCCGGCCCGAGACGGAGGAGGGCAGTGCGGGCAGGCCGGGCGGAGTGTCGGTGCCGTGCCCTGGCGTCGGGGCAGGCTCTTGCTTTGCGGGCGCGCGCTGGAGCTGGGCAGCGGCAGCAGACTCTCGCGTGTTGGGCAGCGGAGTCATGGGCGTGCGAGTAGGTGAGCTTGTGGGCGAACGCGCCCGTGCTTCGCCGGGGCTCTGCTGGGCTCTGGCTGATGTGCTGTTGAGGGTCAGCGTAGTTCTCGTGGTGCCTCAGTGGCCCCGGTGCCCGTTTCCCACCGCACGGCCCCAATCTCGCTCGGCGTCAGCGTGCCCAGCCCGGCATGCCGCCCGCTCAGGCCCCGTCACTGGTTGGTGGTTCGGGTCCGTGTGTGCTGGGCGCGCCTGCATTGTCGGTGTTCTCCTCCTGCGCCGTGGCACTGAAATGGAAGCAGCGGTTGTGTGCAGTAGCTTTCTGAAGGGCATACTGGCCAGCGCCAAAGGAAAGGGAGCGGGAGAATACGTCTTTAAGCCCGCCAGGAGGCCCCCCCCAAGCAAGCCCACCCTTGAAAGGGGCGCAGTATAGTCAGACAAACATGTCTTCTGCTTCTGTGGTGGTTATTACCTGTCAACAGAAGAGCTTCTGCTGAAGTTGTCTAGGTCCGGGGTGGGAGGCCAGGATGGAAGAAAAAGGCCGCCAAAGGGATTTTCATCTTTATCATCCCAGGTGATGCCGAGCTCTACGCTTTCTGCGCTCGGAGAAGTGCACCTGGAGCAGGTAGACTGCAGGCTCGTGGGATGCTGGGAATAATGCATCAGCGGATGAGCTTTGTGTTGGTGCGAGTTTGAAGAGGGGAAGGTTTGAAGGGACTCGCTCGGATGGAGCTTTTTGTCCCGGAGGCAGAAGGGAACTCACCTCCCCGCAGCGGCCGAGGATCTGGCGAGCAGCTGCCTCCGCGTCGTCCTCTGGAGACCTAGGAATCGTACAGAGAGGTTTTACTTGTCGTTGAAAGGCAGAATCGTAGCGTGTTGTCCTTAGGTAGGCTAAAGCCAAGGCCTTTGCGCTTCCTCGTAGGGAACTTGTGCTTTGCTGCATTTGCCAAGGGAAGCCCCTCAGAGAGTAGCAGGGCTCTGCGTCTTTGGTCAGGTATGCGGCCTTTAGGAAGGGTTCAAATGCCAGCCTGGGAGCTTTCTGTGAAGCCCTGAAAGTACAGCTAGGCTGAATGTAAGCCCTTTGTGCAGCTTTGTAATGGCCGCTTTGCAGTTGTGCTGTTCCTTCTGCCTGGCCATGAGCGCAGACTGGCAAGAGAGGAGCCCGGGGAAGGGTGCTAGTCAGTGGGATTGAACCCATTTACGAGCAATGCCTGGAAGTCCGTCAGCATCCGTATTGGCAGCCTGTTGAGTGCAGCTGTCGACTTCCCTGCAAGTGGTGGCCGAGCGCTCGACTCGGGTCAGCACTTGGCTGTCGCTTTCTGCCCATCTTTCTGCTGTCTGCCAGCTGTGGAGCAGGAGGGTCAGCGCTACAAGGGCGTTGCTCCGGGTGGACCCTGACTCATGCTGCGAGAGGCTAAAGCTAGGGACCTGCCCGCACTGCGAGCTGCTTTGCAACTTATCGCTTTGTAAGGGATGTGAATTTTAAACGTTACCTTTCTTTGCTGGTCTTGAGCCGGAAGCAAATCCAAATGCAGAATGTGCAGGAGACCGCAGCAGCGATGAGCGACAAAATGTTTATTATAATGATGAGTAAACGGTGATTTAGAATGCCAGGGTCAACCTCTTCAAAAGCATTGGGGAAGATTGCTGCAAAATGATGGAAAGAGATCAGAGTTTATATGAAACGTGCATGCTGTGGTAGGTCAAAGGTAGGAGGTGGAGGGCTGATGTATGAAGAGCCCGAGCACAGTGGCACACGCGTTGCGGCCGTGGGGACATGGCGCCCCAGCACGTGCGGGCTGCTGTGTGGTATACGAGTTCAGTGCTGTGCATTGAGAAAACACGCCCGCTCTTCTCTTCTACCCTCTGCTCCTTTTGGTGGAGTTGCTCCTCCTCTCATGCCCTCTCCTTCCTGCACTGGGAAGAAGGGAAGCAGGAGCCTGCTGTCACGAGCAAGAGCCAGAAGCGCTGGGACGAGGCTCGGCAGATGCTTTTGCGTGCCCCGTGGGGGCAGCATAGGAGGGCGGCGCAGACGGCTTTGGAAAGCCAGGTCTCTGCAGAAGAGCTCCTCCTAAAGTGTTCTCAGCTTTGGAAGGGACCCAGCTCTTCTGCCTGTGCCCCCAGGTGCTGCTATAGGTGCCAGGGGAAGCGCTGCCTCCCCCCTGGAAACTGATCCGTAGAAAACGTTAGTGGGGGAGAGGAGGTTTTACGCTGGAGTACGTACCTTCAGGCGATGCTGAAGCCTCTCTTTCCTCGGGTATGGGGAAGCCGTGTACCAGAAGAGTACCCAGGAGAAGGCACACGAAGGCAGAGCAGCCAGCCATATCCGCTGCTACTCCGAAAGCGGTGTGCACAAATGAGGCCTGCGCGGCAGCGGGGCCCTTGGTTGCCCTCGCAGGGCTGTGACATCGCTGACGGGCGCAGAGGCCTTCTGAAGGTGTCATGAGCTCCTCACAATGGGCCGCTGAGCGTGCGCGCGGCCTGCTGGCTCCTTGCGAGTCGCCCTGTGCAGGTGGGATCTCAGTGGCACCCGCTGTTTGCTCTAGCCTGCGCTTCTCCTGAGCGCTATCTGGCGGAGAGGTGGTCCTTCACAGAGCCGGGCAGGCTGTGCAGATGAGCCTCTGCAGGGCCTGACTAAAACGAGGGAGGGCGCGCGGAACCAGGCTGGAAGGCTCTTTGGCTCCGTGCATTTCCCCACAGTAAAACAAGAAGCACAGTAAAAGAACAGCCACGTAAGGCAGTGTTTGAATGGGTTCGTCTCCTTTTTACCCCATGGCAGGCAAAGGCTTTCCTTTCCCCAAAGGGACAGAGGCAGTGGTGACCCTCCCCTTGCTTCTCGAGCTGACCCAACTCCCCAGCAAGGCAGCGAAAGCCCTCTCTCAGCCAGGCCCGTCCCCACAGAGAGGAAGCAAAGCGAGTCCGACTGGAGCTTCCTAGGTTGTGAGGGAGCCGGTAGGCTTTGAGTTTGGATTTGGTGGGAGCTGCGCCAGGTGGCGCACGCGGTAGGAGGGACTGTGCTTTCTGAAGGAGCTCGTCCTGAAAAGGCGGCTTCCCCTGTTTGTGTCCCGCACGTGGCCCAAGCGGGAAGGAGCTGCGTGTGCCCTGTTGACTCGGCAGTGAGTGCAGCTGTGCATTCAGAGCCGTGTGTCTGGCAGGGGTGGGAAGAGAAGGGGAGCGTCTCCGGAGAGAATTGTAGCTGGCAGGGCTCGAGCGTGACCCAGAATCCCTTCCGCCGGGGTCGGAACGCCGCCTGTCCGTGCGGTGTGCTGCGCTGCAAGCGCGGATTGCTAACGGGAGGGTAAGCGAGAGCTACGTCGGGAGGCACCTTGACTGATCGGAAGCCTTCGTAAGTCCGGGGAGTCCGCTGGCTCCCTTTCCACCATGGTGTCCCTGTCCTGCACGTGTGCTTGTGCTGTTGGCAGTTACGCGGGCTTTTGAGGAAGAGCGGCACGCGCAGGCAGTGCTTGCTGCGCCTCAAGAGAAGTGTCCGTGGCACAGCAGAAGAGAAAGGAGCAGCTGCACCACTGTGCGTGGGGCCCCAGGCTGATGCTGCTTGTGCCGTGGTGTGTCCAGGGGAGAGCTGAGGGTCGAGCACCTTGTCTCTGGAGCCGCATGCAGCTGAACTGGAACGTGGTAGGGCACAATTTTGTGGGCGTGGTGCCATTCGGGGTGTAGGAAGTGGGTGTAGATGCATTCATGTCCTCGTCCTGGGATTTCTGCTGCCTGGTGGTGGACAGTGGTGGGTCGTTGCTTTTCATGTCCCGATGGCTTGAAGGAGGTCTTGTGAGTGTGAGCGCTTGCAGCTCTGAGGTGGAGGTGGTGTCTTGTGAAGACATGGGCAGCAGTTGGTTTGCTGCTTGTGGAGTTGCTGCTGGCAGGAGGGGAGATGCTTGAGGGAAGAGAGGTGTCCTTGCAGACCGTGAGCGCAGCGCTGGGGCTTTTCAGCTGCTTTGTGTCGTAAGCAGATACCCTGAGCCTCTCGGTCGCGCTGGGGTTGCAGTGCAGGGTCAGTAGCTGTGTTGTTCGTGGAGCAGCTTGTGTGAGGCCTGGTTGCCGCAAGGAAGAGTGTGCGGAGCTGCTGGAGCAGAAGTGCGCGCGAAGGTTGTGCTGGAAGGCATGGAGCCCTGGAGCAGTTGAGGTCGGAAGGGCTACCTGGAGGCCAGCGAGTGCGCTGGCCTGCCCAAAGCGGGTCTGATTTGGCCGGGTGGCTCGGGGCCTCGTGCAGCCGAGTCTCCGACTGCCCGAGCCTGGGCAAAGCTGGCGTTCCTTCTTCGTGGCGTTGCGTTTGGTGGACCGTGTGGAGACCGTGCGGGTTGTGGTGTGCGGTTTGGTCTCTTTGCTGGTGTGATGTGCGAGCTGGTGCAGGGAGCAGCGAAGCCACGACCTCCTTGTGGAGAAGCCCCGGAGGCGCTGACAAGCCGTGCAGCTTTGCCCCGCTTGTCTCGAAGGGGCCCGGCTCCCGAAGCGTCTGCGAGAGTCAGGCGAGAACCGCGACGCTTTTGCGCAGGAGATGCGGGCGCCCTGTGTGCGTGCAGCAGCCCTTTTGGAAGCACTTTGCAGCGGTCTTTGGTTCTTCTGCCATCGTGTGGCTGCGCAGAGCTTGCGGGCTGAGGTTTCTGCGGCGGGTGATGAGAGCGCGCTTCTGTGAGCAGGAGCAGCCCAGCGCGTCGCCGGGGGTGTCGCAAGGGCTGTCGGCGAGGCTTGTGCCTTGCCGCAGGCTGCTGTGAGGGAAAGGGGCTTTTTGCAGCTGCCCCGCGGGCGCGGCGGCAGTGGCGGCGGAGTGCTGGGAAGGGATGGTGGGCTGCGGCTGGCGGAGCCGGGGCCCCTGTGGCAGCCGCGTGCGCGCGTCAGGGCACGTCGAGCGGCAGAGGAGGGGCGGCAGGCTGCGCGAGAGCCGGGCGCCGCTGGGGCGCAGGCGGGGGCTGTGGCGGGGCGGCGGGGAGGGGGCTTTGCTGCACGGGGCGGCGGGGAGAGCACACGCTGCCTTCAGCCGTGGCGCCGCGGCAGGGCTCTGGCTGCGCCCCGCGCGGCTGCTGCCGAGGGGCCCGAGGCCTGGCCGCCGGGACGCCGCGCAGCCCCGCGTTGCAAAGCCCCGGGAGGCGAGTGCTGCTGGCGCAGGCGCGGGCGGTGCGGAGCACAGGAAGGCAGCGAGGCGCTGGCAGGTGGCGGCGCTTCCCGGCGCTGGGGGTTGGGCACGAGCGCAGCGTGCCTGGGAGCCGGCGCGACAGCGCAGGGAGAAAGGGCCGGGCTGGCAGCGCGCGGGGCTGTGACGGGGTCTCGTAACTGGTGTCCCCTGTGCTCCGTCTCGCCCAGGAGTGCTCCTGGCCAAAGCCCTTGGGCCCAGCTGTGTTGGTGCTGGAGCGTGTGCGAGCGAAGGAGCTCTGTGCCCCAAGGGCTGTGGGTGGGAGCGCGCCCCCCACGGAGAGCCGCTCTAAGTAACCACCACTCTGGCGCTGCGTGAGCTCTGCCTCCTCTTGATCTTTATTACGCAACTGCCCGCTCGTGCAGGTGGCCGTGTGTGATGATGGCGCCGGCCCGAGACGGAGGAGGGCAGTGCGGGCAGGCCGGGCGGAGTGTCGGTGCCGTGCCCTGGCGTCGGGGCAGGCTCTTGCTTTGCGGGCGCGCGCTGGAGCTGGGCAGCGGCAGCAGACTCTCGCGTGTTGGGCAGCGGAGTCATGGGCGTGCGAGTAGGTGAGCTTGTGGGCGAACGCGCCCGTGCTTCGCCGGGGCTCTGCTGGGCTCTGGCTGATGTGCTGTTGAGGGTCAGCGTAGTTCTCGTGGTGCCTCAGTGGCCCCGGTGCCCGTTTCCCACCGCACGGCCCCAATCTCGCTCGGCGTCAGCGTGCCCAGCCCGGCATGCCGCCCGCTCAGGCCCCGTCACTGGTTGGTGGTTCGGGTCCGTGTGTGCTGGGCGCGCCTGCATTGTCGGTGTTCTCCTCCTGCGCCGTGGCACTGAAATGGAAGCAGCGGTTGTGTGCAGTAGCTTTCTGAAGGGCATACTGGCCAGCGCCAAAGGAAAGGGAGCGGGAGAATACGTCTTTAAGCCCGCCAGGAGGCCCCCCCCAAGCAAGCCCACCCTTGAAAGGGGCGCAGTATAGTCAGACAAACATGTCTTCTGCTTCTGTGGTGGTTATTACCTGTCAACAGAAGAGCTTCTGCTGAAGTTGTCTAGGTCCGGGGTGGGAGGCCAGGATGGAAGAAAAAGGCCGCCAAAGGGATTTTCATCTTTATCATCCCAGGTGATGCCGAGCTCTACGCTTTCTGCGCTCGGAGAAGTGCACCTGGAGCAGGTAGACTGCAGGCTCGTGGGATGCTGGGAATAATGCATCAGCGGATGAGCTTTGTGTTGGTGCGAGTTTGAAGAGGGGAAGGTTTGAAGGGACTCGCTCGGATGGAGCTTTTTGTCCCGGAGGCAGAAGGGAACTCACCTCCCCGCAGCGGCCGAGGATCTGGCGAGCAGCTGCCTCCGCGTCGTCCTCTGGAGACCTAGGAATCGTACAGAGAGGTTTTACTTGTCGTTGAAAGGCAGAATCGTAGCGTGTTGTCCTTAGGTAGGCTAAAGCCAAGGCCTTTGCGCTTCCTCGTAGGGAACTTGTGCTTTGCTGCATTTGCCAAGGGAAGCCCCTCAGAGAGTAGCAGGGCTCTGCGTCTTTGGTCAGGTATGCGGCCTTTAGGAAGGGTTCAAATGCCAGCCTGGGAGCTTTCTGTGAAGCCCTGAAAGTACAGCTAGGCTGAATGTAAGCCCTTTGTGCAGCTTTGTAATGGCCGCTTTGCAGTTGTGCTGTTCCTTCTGCCTGGCCATGAGCGCAGACTGGCAAGAGAGGAGCCCGGGGAAGGGTGCTAGTCAGTGGGATTGAACCCATTTACGAGCAATGCCTGGAAGTCCGTCAGCATCCGTATTGGCAGCCTGTTGAGTGCAGCTGTCGACTTCCCTGCAAGTGGTGGCCGAGCGCTCGACTCGGGTCAGCACTTGGCTGTCGCTTTCTGCCCATCTTTCTGCTGTCTGCCAGCTGTGGAGCAGGAGGGTCAGCGCTACAAGGGCGTTGCTCCGGGTGGACCCTGACTCATGCTGCGAGAGGCTAAAGCTAGGGACCTGCCCGCACTGCGAGCTGCTTTGCAACTTATCGCTTTGTAAGGGATGTGAATTTTAAACGTTACCTTTCTTTGCTGGTCTTGAGCCGGAAGCAAATCCAAATGCAGAATGTGCAGGAGACCGCAGCAGCGATGAGCGACAAAATGTTTATTATAATGATGAGTAAACGGTGATTTAGAATGCCAGGGTCAACCTCTTCAAAAGCATTGGGGAAGATTGCTGCAAAATGATGGAAAGAGATCAGAGTTTATATGAAACGTGCATGCTGTGGTAGGTCAAAGGTAGGAGGTGGAGGGCTGATGTATGAAGAGCCCGAGCACAGTGGCACACGCGTTGCGGCCGTGGGGACATGGCGCCCCAGCACGTGCGGGCTGCTGTGTGGTATACGAGTTCAGTGCTGTGCATTGAGAAAACACGCCCGCTCTTCTCTTCTACCCTCTGCTCCTTTTGGTGGAGTTGCTCCTCCTCTCATGCCCTCTCCTTCCTGCACTGGGAAGAAGGGAAGCAGGAGCCTGCTGTCACGAGCAAGAGCCAGAAGCGCTGGGACGAGGCTCGGCAGATGCTTTTGCGTGCCCCGTGGGGGCAGCATAGGAGGGCGGCGCAGACGGCTTTGGAAAGCCAGGTCTCTGCAGAAGAGCTCCTCCTAAAGTGTTCTCAGCTTTGGAAGGGACCCAGCTCTTCTGCCTGTGCCCCCAGGTGCTGCTATAGGTGCCAGGGGAAGCGCTGCCTCCCCCCTGGAAACTGATCCGTAGAAAACGTTAGTGGGGGAGAGGAGGTTTTACGCTGGAGTACGTACCTTCAGGCGATGCTGAAGCCTCTCTTTCCTCGGGTATGGGGAAGCCGTGTACCAGAAGAGTACCCAGGAGAAGGCACACGAAGGCAGAGCAGCCAGCCATATCTGCTGCTACTCCGAAAGCGGTGTGCACAAATGAGGCCTGCGCGGCAGCGGGGCCCTTGGTTGCCCTCGCAGGGCTGTGACATCGCTGACGGGCGCAGAGGCCTTCTGAAGGTGTCATGAGCTCCTCACAATGGGCCGCTGAGCGTGCGCGCGGCCTGCTGGCTCCTTGCGAGTCGCCCTGCGCAGGTGGGATCTCAGTGGCACCCGCTGTTTGCTCTAGCCTGCGCTTCTCCTGAGCGCTATCTGGCGGAGAGGTGGTCCTTCACAGAGCCGGGCAGGCTGTGCAGATGAGCCTCTGCAGGGCCTGACTAAAACGAGGGAGGGCGCGCGGAACCAGGCTGGAAGGCTCTTTGGCTCCGTGCATTTCCCCACAGTAAAACAAGAAGCACAGTAAAAGAACAGCCACGTAAGGCAGTGTTTGAATGGGTTCGTCTCCTTTTTACCCCATGGCAGGCAAAGGCTTTCCTTTCCCCAAAGGGACAGAGGCAGTGGTGACCCTCCCCTTGCTTCTCGAGCTGACCCAACTCCCCAGCAAGGCAGCGAAAGCCCTCTCTCAGCCAGGCCCGTCCCCACAGAGAGGAAGCAAAGCGAGTCCGACTGGAGCTTCCTAGGTTGTGAGGGAGCCGGTAGGCTTTGAGTTTGGATTTGGTGGGAGCTGCGCCAGGTGGCGCACGCGGTAGGAGGGACTGTGCTTTCTGAAGGAGCTCGTCCTGAAAAGGCGGCTTCCCCTGTTTGTGTCCCGCACGTGGCCCAAGCGGGAAGGAGCTGCGTGTGCCCTGTTGACTCGGCAGTGAGTGCAGCTGTGCATTCAGAGCCGTGTGTCTGGCAGGGGTGGGAAGAGAAGGGGAGCGTCTCCGGAGAGAATTGTAGCTGGCAGGGCTCGAGCGTGACCCAGAATCCCTTCCGCCGGGGTCGGAACGCCGCCTGTCCGTGCGGTGTGCTGCGCTGCAAGCGCGGATTGCTAACGGGAGGGTAAGCGAGAGCTACGTCGGGAGGCACCTTGACTGATCGGAAGCCTTCGTAAGTCCGGGGAGTCCGCTGGCTCCCTTTCCACCATGGTGTCCCTGTCCTGCACGTGTGCTTGTGCTGTTGGCAGTTACGCGGGCTTTTGAGGAAGAGCGGCACGCGCAGGCAGTGCTTGCTGCGCCTCAAGAGAAGTGTCCGTGGCACAGCAGAAGAGAAAGGAGCAGCTGCACCACTGTGCGTGGGGCCCCAGGCTGATGCTGCTTGTGCCGTGGTGTGTCCAGGGGAGAGCTGAGGGTCGAGCACCTTGTCTCTGGAGCCGCATGCAGCTGAACTGGGACGTGGTAGGGCACAATTTTGTGGGCGTGGTGCCATTCGGGGTGTAGGAAGTGGGTGTAGATGCATTCATGTCCTCGTCCTGGGATTTCTGCTGCCTGGTGGTGGACAGTGGTGGGTCGTTGCTTTTCATGTCCCGATGGCTTGAAGGAGGTCTTGTGAGTGTGAGCGCTTGCAGCTCTGAGGTGGAGGTGGTGTCTTGTGAAGACATGGGCAGCAGTTGGTTTGCTGCTTGTGGAGTTGCTGCTGGCAGGAGGGGAGATGCTTGAGGGAAGAGAGGTGTCCTTGCAGACCGTGAGCGCAGCGCTGGGGCTTTTCAGCTGCTTTGTGTCGTAAGCAGATACCCTGAGCCTCTCGGTCGCGCTGGGGTTGCAGTGCAGGGTCAGTAGCTGTGTTGTTCGTGGAGCAGCTTGTGTGAGGCCTGGTTGCCGCAAGGAAGAGTGTGCGGAGCTGCTGGAGCAGAAGTGCGCGCGAAGGTTGTGCTGGAAGGCATGGAGCCCTGGAGCAGTTGAGGTCGGAAGGGCTACCTGGAGGCCAGCGAGTGCGCTGGCCTGCCCAAAGCGGGTCTGATTTGGCCGGGTGGCTCGGGGCCTCGTGCAGCCGAGTCTCCGACTGCCCGAGCCTGGGCAAAGCTGGCGTTCCTTCTTCGTGGCGTTGCGTTTGGTGGACCGTGTGGAGACCGTGCGGGTTGTGGTGTGCGGTTTGGTCTCTTTGCTGGTGTGATGTGCGAGCTGGTGCAGGGAGCAGCGAAGCCACGACCTCCTTGTGGAGAAGCCCCGGAGGCGCTGACAAGCCGTGCAGCTTTGCCCCGCTTGTCTCGAAGGGGCCCGGCTCCCGAAGCGTCTGCGAGAGTCAGGCGAGAACCGCGACGCTTTTGCGCAGGAGATGCGGGCGCCCTGTGTGCGTGCAGCAGCCCTTTTGGAAGCACTTTGCAGCGGTCTTTGGTTCTTCTGCCATCGTGTGGCTGCGCAGAGCTTGCGGGCTGAGGTTTCTGCGGCGGGTGATGAGAGCGCGCTTCTGTGAGCAGGAGCAGCCCAGCGCGTCGCCGGGGGTGTCGCAAGGGCTGTCGGCGAGGCTTGTGCCTTGCCGCAGGCTGCTGTGAGGGAAAGGGGCTTTTTGCAGCTGCCCCGCGGGCGCGGCGGCAGTGGCGGCGGAGTGCTGGGAAGGGATGGTGGGCTGCGGCTGGCGGAGCCGGGGCCCCTGTGGCAGCCGCGTGCGCGCGTCAGGGCACGTCGAGCGGCAGAGGAGGGGCGGCAGGCTGCGCGAGAGCCGGGCGCCGCTGGGGCGCAGGCGGGGGCTGTGGCGGGGCGGCGGGGAGGGGGCTTTGCTGCACGGGGCGGCGGGGAGAGCACACGCTGCCTTCAGCCGTGGCGCCGCGGCAGGGCTCTGGCTGCGCCCCGCGCGGCTGCTGCCGAGGGGCCCGAGGCCTGGCCGCCGGGACGCCGCGCAGCCCCGCGTTGCAAAGCCCCGGGAGGCGAGTGCTGCTGGCGCAGGCGCGGGCGGTGCGGAGCACAGGAAGGCAGCGAGGCGCTGGCAGGTGGCGGCGCTTCCCGGCGCTGGGGGTTGGGCACGAGCGCAGCGTGCCTGGGAGCCGGCGCGACAGCGCAGGGAGAAAGGGCCGGGCTGGCAGCGCGCGGGGCTGTGACGGGGTCTCGTAACTGGTGTCCCCTGTGCTCCGTCTCGCCCAGGAGTGCTCCTGGCCAAAGCCCTTGGGCCCAGCTGTGTTGGTGCTGGAGCGTGTGCGAGCGAAGGAGCTCTGTGCCCCAAGGGCTGTGGGTGGGAGCGCGCCCCCCACGGAGAGCCGCTCTAAGTAACCACCACTCTGGCGCTGCGTGAGCTCTGCCTCCTCTTGATCTTTATTACGCAACTGCCCGCTCGTGCAGGTGGCCGTGTGTGATGATGGCGCCGGCCCGAGACGGAGGAGGGCAGTGCGGGCAGGCCGGGCGGAGTGTCGGTGCCGTGCCCTGGCGTCGGGGCAGGCTCTTGCTTTGCGGGCGCGCGCTGGAGCTGGGCAGCGGCAGCAGACTCTCGCGTGTTGGGCAGCGGAGTCATGGGCGTGCGAGTAGGTGAGCTTGTGGGCGAACGCGCCCGTGCTTCGCCGGGGCTCTGCTGGGCTCTGGCTGATGTGCTGTTGAGGGTCAGCGTAGTTCTCGTGGTGCCTCAGTGGCCCCGGTGCCCGTTTCCCACCGCACGGCCCCAATCTCGCTCGGCGTCAGCGTGCCCAGCCCGGCATGCCGCCCGCTCAGGCCCCGTCACTGGTTGGTGGTTCGGGTCCGTGTGTGCTGGGCGCGCCTGCATTGTCGGTGTTCTCCTCCTGCGCCGTGGCACTGAAATGGAAGCAGCGGTTGTGTGCAGTAGCTTTCTGAAGGGCATACTGGCCAGCGCCAAAGGAAAGGGAGCGGGAGAATACGTCTTTAAGCCCGCCAGGAGGCCCCCCCCAAGCAAGCCCACCCTTGAAAGGGGCGCAGTATAGTCAGACAAACATGTCTTCTGCTTCTGTGGTGGTTATTACCTGTCAACAGAAGAGCTTCTGCTGAAGTTGTCTAGGTCCGGGGTGGGAGGCCAGGATGGAAGAAAAAGGCCGCCAAAGGGATTTTCATCTTTATCATCCCAGGTGATGCCGAGCTCTACGCTTTCTGCGCTCGGAGAAGTGCACCTGGAGCAGGTAGACTGCAGGCTCGTGGGATGCTGGGAATAATGCATCAGCGGATGAGCTTTGTGTTGGTGCGAGTTTGAAGAGGGGAAGGTTTGAAGGGACTCGCTCGGATGGAGCTTTTTGTCCCGGAGGCAGAAGGGAACTCACCTCCCCGCAGCGGCCGAGGATCTGGCGAGCAGCTGCCTCCGCGTCGTCCTCTGGAGACCTAGGAATCGTACAGAGAGGTTTTACTTGTCGTTGAAAGGCAGAATCGTAGCGTGTTGTCCTTAGGTAGGCTAAAGCCAAGGCCTTTGCGCTTCCTCGTAGGGAACTTGTGCTTTGCTGCATTTGCCAAGGGAAGCCCCTCAGAGAGTAGCAGGGCTCTGCGTCTTTGGTCAGGTATGCGGCCTTTAGGAAGGGTTCAAATGCCAGCCTGGGAGCTTTCTGTGAAGCCCTGAAAGTACAGCTAGGCTGAATGTAAGCCCTTTGTGCAGCTTTGTAATGGCCGCTTTGCAGTTGTGCTGTTCCTTCTGCCTGGCCATGAGCGCAGACTGGCAAGAGAGGAGCCCGGGGAAGGGTGCTAGTCAGTGGGATTGAACCCATTTACGAGCAATGCCTGGAAGTCCGTCAGCATCCGTATTGGCAGCCTGTTGAGTGCAGCTGTCGACTTCCCTGCAAGTGGTGGCCGAGCGCTCGACTCGGGTCAGCACTTGGCTGTCGCTTTCTGCCCATCTTTCTGCTGTCTGCCAGCTGTGGAGCAGGAGGGTCAGCGCTACAAGGGCGTTGCTCCGGGTGGACCCTGACTCATGCTGCGAGAGGCTAAAGCTAGGGACCTGCCCGCACTGCGAGCTGCTTTGCAACTTATCGCTTTGTAAGGGATGTGAATTTTAAACGTTACCTTTCTTTGCTGGTCTTGAGCCGGAAGCAAATCCAAATGCAGAATGTGCAGGAGACTGCAGCAGCGATGAGCGACAAAATGTTTATTATAATGATGAGTAAACGGTGATTTAGAATGCCAGGGTCAACCTCTTCAAAAGCATTGGGGAAGATTGCTGCAAAATGATGGAAAGAGATCAGAGTTTATATGAAACGTGCATGCTGTGGTAGGTCAAAGGTAGGAGGTGGAGGGCTGATGTATGAAGAGCCCGAGCACAGTGGCACACGCGTTGCGGCCGTGGGGACATGGCGCCCCAGCACGTGCGGGCTGCTGTGTGGTATACGAGTTCAGTGCTGTGCATTGAGAAAACACGCCCGCTCTTCTCTTCTACCCTCTGCTCCTTTTGGTGGAGTTGCTCCTCCTCTCATGCCCTCTCCTTCCTGCACTGGGAAGAAGGGAAGCAGGAGCCTGCTGTCACGAGCAAGAGCCAGAAGCGCTGGGACGAGGCTCGGCAGATGCTTTTGCGTGCCCCGTGGGGGCAGCATAGGAGGGCGGCGCAGACGGCTTTGGAAAGCCAGGTCTCTGCAGAAGAGCTCCTCCTAAAGTGTTCTCAGCTTTGGAAGGGACCCAGCTCTTCTGCCTGTGCCCCCAGGTGCTGCTATAGGTGCCAGGGGAAGCGCTGCCTCCCCCCTGGAAACTGATCCGTAGAAAACGTTAGTGGGGGAGAGGAGGTTTTACGCTGGAGTACGTACCTTCAGGCGATGCTGAAGCCTCTCTTTCCTCGGGTATGGGGAAGCCGTGTACCAGAAGAGTACCCAGGAGAAGGCACACGAAGGCAGAGCAGCCAGCCATATCTGCTGCTACTCCGAAAGCGGTGTGCACAAATGAGGCCTGCGCGGCAGCGGGGCCCTTGGTTGCCCTCGCAGGGCTGTGACATCGCTGACGGGCGCAGAGGCCTTCTGAAGGTGTCATGAGCTCCTCACAATGGGCCGCTGAGCGTGCGCGCGGCCTGCTGGCTCCTTGCGAGTCGCCCTGCGCAGGTGGGATCTCAGTGGCACCCGCTGTTTGCTCTAGCCTGCGCTTCTCCTGAGCGCTATCTGGCGGAGAGGTGGTCCTTCACAGAGCCGGGCAGGCTGTGCAGATGAGCCTCTGCAGGGCCTGACTAAAACGAGGGAGGGCGCGCGGAACCAGGCTGGAAGGCTCTTTGGCTCCGTGCATTTCCCCACAGTAAAACAAGAAGCACAGTAAAAGAACAGCCACGTAAGGCAGTGTTTGAATGGGTTCGTCTCCTTTTTACCCCATGGCAGGCAAAGGCTTTCCTTTCCCCAAAGGGACAGAGGCAGTGGTGACCCTCCCCTTGCTTCTCGAGCTGACCCAACTCCCCAGCAAGGCAGCGAAAGCCCTCTCTCAGCCAGGCCCGTCCCCACAGAGAGGAAGCAAAGCGAGTCCGACTGGAGCTTCCTAGGTTGTGAGGGAGCCGGTAGGCTTTGAGTTTGGATTTGGTGGGAGCTGCGCCAGGTGGCGCACGCGGTAGGAGGGACTGTGCTTTCTGAAGGAGCTCGTCCTGAAAAGGCGGCTTCCCCTGTTTGTGTCCCGCACGTGGCCCAAGCGGGAAGGAGCTGCGTGTGCCCTGTTGACTCGGCAGTGAGTGCAGCTGTGCATTCAGAGCCGTGTGTCTGGCAGGGGTGGGAAGAGAAGGGGAGCGTCTCCGGAGAGAATTGTAGCTGGCAGGGCTCGAGCGTGACCCAGAATCCCTTCCGCCGGGGTCGGAACGCCGCCTGTCCGTGCGGTGTGCTGCGCTGCAAGCGCGGATTGCTAACGGGAGGGTAAGCGAGAGCTACGTCGGGAGGCACCTTGACTGATCGGAAGCCTTCGTAAGTCCGGGGAGTCCGCTGGCTCCCTTTCCACCATGGTGTCCCTGTCCTGCACGTGTGCTTGTGCTGTTGGCAGTTACGCGGGCTTTTGAGGAAGAGCGGCACGCGCAGGCAGTGCTTGCTGCGCCTCAAGAGAAGTGTCCGTGGCACAGCAGAAGAGAAAGGAGCAGCTGCACCACTGTGCGTGGGGCCCCAGGCTGATGCTGCTTGTGCCGTGGTGTGTCCAGGGGAGAGCTGAGGGTCGAGCACCTTGTCTCTGGAGCCGCATGCAGCTGAACTGGGACGTGGTAGGGCACAATTTTGTGGGCGTGGTGCCATTCGGGGTGTAGGAAGTGGGTGTAGATGCATTCATGTCCTCGTCCTGGGATTTCTGCTGCCTGGTGGTGGACAGTGGTGGGTCGTTGCTTTTCATGTCCCGATGGCTTGAAGGAGGTCTTGTGAGTGTGAGCGCTTGCAGCTCTGAGGTGGAGGTGGTGTCTTGTGAAGACATGGGCAGCAGTTGGTTTGCTGCTTGTGGAGTTGCTGCTGGCAGGAGGGGAGATGCTTGAGGGAAGAGAGGTGTCCTTGCAGACCGTGAGCGCAGCGCTGGGGCTTTTCAGCTGCTTTGTGTCGTAAGCAGATACCCTGAGCCTCTCGGTCGCGCTGGGGTTGCAGTGCAGGGTCAGTAGCTGTGTTGTTCGTGGAGCAGCTTGTGTGAGGCCTGGTTGCCGCAAGGAAGAGTGTGCGGAGCTGCTGGAGCAGAAGTGCGCGCGAAGGTTGTGCTGGAAGGCATGGAGCCCTGGAGCAGTTGAGGTCGGAAGGGCTACCTGGAGGCCAGCGAGTGCGCTGGCCTGCCCAAAGCGGGTCTGATTTGGCCGGGTGGCTCGGGGCCTCGTGCAGCCGAGTCTCCGACTGCCCGAGCCTGGGCAAAGCTGGCGTTCCTTCTTCGTGGCGTTGCGTTTGGTGGACCGTGTGGAGACCGTGCGGGTTGTGGTGTGCGGTTTGGTCTCTTTGCTGGTGTGATGTGCGAGCTGGTGCAGGGAGCAGCGAAGCCACGACCTCCTTGTGGAGAAGCCCCGGAGGCGCTGACAAGCCGTGCAGCTTTGCCCCGCTTGTCTCGAAGGGGCCCGGCTCCCGAAGCGTCTGCGAGAGTCAGGCGAGAACCGCGACGCTTTTGCGCAGGAGATGCGGGCGCCCTGTGTGCGTGCAGCAGCCCTTTTGGAAGCACTTTGCAGCGGTCTTTGGTTCTTCTGCCATCGTGTGGCTGCGCAGAGCTTGCGGGCTGAGGTTTCTGCGGCGGGTGATGAGAGCGCGCTTCTGTGAGCAGGAGCAGCCCAGCGCGTCGCCGGGGGTGTCGCAAGGGCTGTCGGCGAGGCTTGTGCCTTGCCGCAGGCTGCTGTGAGGGAAAGGGGCTTTTTGCAGCTGCCCCGCGGGCGCGGCGGCAGTGGCGGCGGAGTGCTGGGAAGGGATGGTGGGCTGCGGCTGGCGGAGCCGGGGCCCCTGTGGCAGCCGCGTGCGCGCGTCAGGGCGCGTCGAGCGGCAGAGGAGGGGCGGCAGGCTGCGCGAGAGCCGGGCGCCGCTGGGGCGCAGGCGGGGGCTGTGGCGGGGCGGCGGGGAGGGGGCTTTGCTGCACGGGGCGGCGGGGAGAGCACACGCTGCCTTCAGCCGCGGCGCCGCGGCAGGGCTCTGGCTGCGCCCCGCGCGGCTGCTGCCGAGGGGCCCGAGGCCTGGCCGCCGGGACGCCGCGCAGCCCCGCGTTGCAAAGCCCCGGGAGGCGAGTGCTGCTGGCGCAGGCGCGGGCGGTGCGGAGCACAGGAAGGCAGCGAGGCGCTGGCAGGTGGCGGCGCTTCCCGGCGCTGGGGGTTGGGCACGAGCGCAGCGTGCCTGGGAGCCGGCGCGACAGCGCAGGGAGAAAGGGCCGGGCTGGCAGCGCGCGGGGCTGTGACGGGGTCTCGTAACTGGTGTCCCCTGTGCTCCGTCTCGCCCAGGAGTGCTCCTGGCCAAAGCCCTTGGGCCCAGCTGTGTTGGTGCTGGAGCGTGTGCGAGCGAAGGAGCTCTGTGCCCCAAGGGCTGTGGGTGGGAGCGCGCCCCCCACGGAGAGCCGCTCTAAGTAACCACCACTCTGGCGCTGCGTGAGCTCTGCCTCCTCTTGATCTTTATTACGCAACTGCCCGCTCGTGCAGGTGGCCGTGTGTGATGATGGCGCCGGCCCGAGACGGAGGAGGGCAGTGCGGGCAGGCCGGGCGGAGTGTCGGTGCCGTGCCCTGGCGTCGGGGCAGGCTCTTGCTTTGCGGGCGCGCGCTGGAGCTGGGCAGCGGCAGCAGACTCTCGCGTGTTGGGCAGCGGAGTCATGGGCGTGCGAGTAGGTGAGCTTGTGGGCGAACGCGCCCGTGCTTCGCCGGGGCTCTGCTGGGCTCTGGCTGATGTGCTGTTGAGGGTCAGCGTAGTTCTCGTGGTGCCTCAGTGGCCCCGGTGCCCGTTTCCCACCGCACGGCCCCAATCTCGCTCGGCGTCAGCGTGCCCAGCCCGGCATGCCGCCCGCTCAGGCCCCGTCACTGGTTGGTGGTTCGGGTCCGTGTGTGCTGGGCGCGCCTGCATTGTCGGTGTTCTCCTCCTGCGCCGTGGCACTGAAATGGAAGCAGCGGTTGTGTGCAGTAGCTTTCTGAAGGGCATACTGGCCAGCGCCAAAGGAAAGGGAGCGGGAGAATACGTCTTTAAGCCCGCCAGGAGGCCCCCCCCAAGCAAGCCCACCCTTGAAAGGGGCGCAGTATAGTCAGACAAACATGTCTTCTGCTTCTGTGGTGGTTATTACCTGTCAACAGAAGAGCTTCTGCTGAAGTTGTCTAGGTCCGGGGTGGGAGGCCAGGATGGAAGAAAAAGGCCGCCAAAGGGATTTTCATCTTTATCATCCCAGGTGATGCCGAGCTCTACGCTTTCTGCGCTCGGAGAAGTGCACCTGGAGCAGGTAGACTGCAGGCTCGTGGGATGCTGGGAATAATGCATCAGCGGATGAGCTTTGTGTTGGTGCGAGTTTGAAGAGGGGAAGGTTTGAAGGGACTCGCTCGGATGGAGCTTTTTGTCCCGGAGGCAGAAGGGAACTCACCTCCCCGCAGCGGCCGAGGATCTGGCGAGCAGCTGCCTCCGCGTCGTCCTCTGGAGACCTAGGAATCGTACAGAGAGGTTTTACTTGTCGTTGAAAGGCAGAATCGTAGCGTGTTGTCCTTAGGTAGGCTAAAGCCAAGGCCTTTGCGCTTCCTCGTAGGGAACTTGTGCTTTGCTGCATTTGCCAAGGGAAGCCCCTCAGAGAGTAGCAGGGCTCTGCGTCTTTGGTCAGGTATGCGGCCTTTAGGAAGGGTTCAAATGCCAGCCTGGGAGCTTTCTGTGAAGCCCTGAAAGTACAGCTAGGCTGAATGTAAGCCCTTTGTGCAGCTTTGTAATGGCCGCTTTGCAGTTGTGCTGTTCCTTCTGCCTGGCCATGAGCGCAGACTGGCAAGAGAGGAGCCCGGGGAAGGGTGCTAGTCAGTGGGATTGAACCCATTTACGAGCAATGCCTGGAAGTCCGTCAGCATCCGTATTGGCAGCCTGTTGAGTGCAGCTGTCGACTTCCCTGCAAGTGGTGGCCGAGCGCTCGACTCGGGTCAGCACTTGGCTGTCGCTTTCTGCCCATCTTTCTGCTGTCTGCCAGCTGTGGAGCAGGAGGGTCAGCGCTACAAGGGCGTTGCTCCGGGTGGACCCTGACTCATGCTGCGAGAGGCTAAAGCTAGGGACCTGCCCGCACTGCGAGCTGCTTTGCAACTTATCGCTTTGTAAGGGATGTGAATTTTAAACGTTACCTTTCTTTGCTGGTCTTGAGCCGGAAGCAAATCCAAATGCAGAATGTGCAGGAGACTGCAGCAGCGATGAGCGACAAAATGTTTATTATAATGATGAGTAAACGGTGATTTAGAATGCCAGGGTCAACCTCTTCAAAAGCATTGGGGAAGATTGCTGCAAAATGATGGAAAGAGATCAGAGTTTATATGAAACGTGCATGCTGTGGTAGGTCAAAGGTAGGAGGTGGAGGGCTGATGTATGAAGAGCCCGAGCACAGTGGCACACGCGTTGCGGCCGTGGGGACATGGCGCCCCAGCACGTGCGGGCTGCTGTGTGGTATACGAGTTCAGTGCTGTGCATTGAGAAAACACGCCCGCTCTTCTCTTCTACCCTCTGCTCCTTTTGGTGGAGTTGCTCCTCCTCTCATGCCCTCTCCTTCCTGCACTGGGAAGAAGGGAAGCAGGAGCCTGCTGTCACGAGCAAGAGCCAGAAGCGCTGGGACGAGGCTCGGCAGATGCTTTTGCGTGCCCCGTGGGGGCAGCATAGGAGGGCGGCGCAGACGGCTTTGGAAAGCCAGGTCTCTGCAGAAGAGCTCCTCCTAAAGTGTTCTCAGCTTTGGAAGGGACCCAGCTCTTCTGCCTGTGCCCCCAGGTGCTGCTATAGGTGCCAGGGGAAGCGCTGCCTCCCCCCTGGAAACTGATCCGTAGAAAACGTTAGTGGGGGAGAGGAGGTTTTACGCTGGAGTACGTACCTTCAGGCGATGCTGAAGCCTCTCTTTCCTCGGGTATGGGGAAGCCGTGTACCAGAAGAGTACCCAGGAGAAGGCACACGAAGGCAGAGCAGCCAGCCATATCTGCTGCTACTCCGAAAGCGGTGTGCACAAATGAGGCCTGCGCGGCAGCGGGGCCCTTGGTTGCCCTCGCAGGGCTGTGACATCGCTGACGGGCGCAGAGGCCTTCTGAAGGTGTCATGAGCTCCTCACAATGGGCCGCTGAGCGTGCGCGCGGCCTGCTGGCTCCTTGCGAGTCGCCCTGCGCAGGTGGGATCTCAGTGGCACCCGCTGTTTGCTCTAGCCTGCGCTTCTCCTGAGCGCTATCTGGCGGAGAGGTGGTCCTTCACAGAGCCGGGCAGGCTGTGCAGATGAGCCTCTGCAGGGCCTGACTAAAACGAGGGAGGGCGCGCGGAACCAGGCTGGAAGGCTCTTTGGCTCCGTGCATTTCCCCACAGTAAAACAAGAAGCACAGTAAAAGAACAGCCACGTAAGGCAGTGTTTGAATGGGTTCGTCTCCTTTTTACCCCATGGCAGGCAAAGGCTTTCCTTTCCCCAAAGGGACAGAGGCAGTGGTGACCCTCCCCTTGCTTCTCGAGCTGACCCAACTCCCCAGCAAGGCAGCGAAAGCCCTCTCTCAGCCAGGCCCGTCCCCACAGAGAGGAAGCAAAGCAAGTCCGACTGGAGCTTCCTAGGTTGTGAGGGAGCCGGTAGGCTTTGAGTTTGGATTTGGTGGGAGCTGCGCCAGGTGGCGCACGCGGTAGGAGGGACTGTGCTTTCTGAAGGAGCTCGTCCTGAAAAGGCGGCTTCCCCTGTTTGTGTCCCGCACGTGGCCCAAGCGGGAAGGAGCTGCGTGTGCCCTGTTGACTCGGCAGTGAGTGCAGCTGTGCATTCAGAGCCGTGTGTCTGGCAGGGGTGGGAAGAGAAGGGGAGCGTCTCCGGAGAGAATTGTAGCTGGCAGGGCTCGAGCGTGACCCAGAATCCCTTCCGCCGGGGTCGGAACGCCGCCTGTCCGTGCGGTGTGCTGCGCTGCAAGCGCGGATTGCTAACGGGAGGGTAAGCGAGAGCTACGTCGGGAGGCACCTTGACTGATCGGAAGCCTTCGTAAGTCCGGGGAGTCCGCTGGCTCCCTTTCCACCATGGTGTCCCTGTCCTGCACGTGTGCTTGTGCTGTTGGCAGTTACGCGGGCTTTTGAGGAAGAGCGGCACGCGCAGGCAGTGCTTGCTGCGCCTCAAGAGAAGTGTCCGTGGCACAGCAGAAGAGAAAGGAGCAGCTGCACCACTGTGCGTGGGGCCCCAGGCTGATGCTGCTTGTGCCGTGGTGTGTCCAGGGGAGAGCTGAGGGTCGAGCACCTTGTCTCTGGAGCCGCATGCAGCTGAACTGGGACGTGGTAGGGCACAATTTTGTGGGCGTGGTGCCATTCGGGGTGTAGGAAGTGGGTGTAGATGCATTCATGTCCTCGTCCTGGGATTTCTGCTGCCTGGTGGTGGACAGTGGTGGGTCGTTGCTTTTCATGTCCCGATGGCTTGAAGGAGGTCTTGTGAGTGTGAGCGCTTGCAGCTCTGAGGTGGAGGTGGTGTCTTGTGAAGACATGGGCAGCAGTTGGTTTGCTGCTTGTGGAGTTGCTGCTGGCAGGAGGGGAGATGCTTGAGGGAAGAGAGGTGTCCTTGCAGACCGTGAGCGCAGCGCTGGGGCTTTTCAGCTGCTTTGTGTCGTAAGCAGATACCCTGAGCCTCTCGGTCGCGCTGGGGTTGCAGTGCAGGGTCAGTAGCTGTGTTGTTCGTGGAGCAGCTTGTGTGAGGCCTGGTTGCCGCAAGGAAGAGTGTGCGGAGCTGCTGGAGCAGAAGTGCGCGCGAAGGTTGTGCTGGAAGGCATGGAGCCCTGGAGCAGTTGAGGTCGGAAGGGCTACCTGGAGGCCAGCGAGTGCGCTGGCCTGCCCAAAGCGGGTCTGATTTGGCCGGGTGGCTCGGGGCCTCGTGCAGCCGAGTCTCCGACTGCCCGAGCCTGGGCAAAGCTGGCGTTCCTTCTTCGTGGCGTTGCGTTTGGTGGACCGTGTGGAGACCGTGCGGGTTGTGGTGTGCGGTTTGGTCTCTTTGCTGGTGTGATGTGCGAGCTGGTGCAGGGAGCAGCGAAGCCACGACCTCCTTGTGGAGAAGCCCCGGAGGCGCTGACAAGCCGTGCAGCTTTGCCCTGCTTGTCTCGAAGGGGCCCGGCTCCCGAAGCGTCTGCGAGAGTCAGGCGAGAACCGCGACGCTTTTGCGCAGGAGATGCGGGCGCCCTGTGTGCGTGCAGCAGCCCTTTTGGAAGCACTTTGCAGCGGTCTTTGGTTCTTCTGCCATCGTGTGGCTGCGCAGAGCTTGCGGGCTGAGGTTTCTGCGGCGGGTGATGAGAGCGCGCTTCTGTGAGCAGGAGCAGCCCAGCGCGTCGCCGGGGGTGTCGCAAGGGCTGTCGGCGAGGCTTGTGCCTTGCCGCAGGCTGCTGTGAGGGAAAGGGGCTTTTTGCAGCTGCCCCGCGGGCGCGGCGGCAGTGGCGGCGGAGTGCTGGGAAGGGATGGTGGGCTGCGGCTGGCGGAGCCGGGGCCCCTGTGGCAGCCGCGTGCGCGCGTCAGGGCGCGTCGAGCGGCAGAGGAGGGGCGGCAGGCTGCGCGAGAGCCGGGCGCCGCTGGGGCGCAGGCGGGGGCTGTGGCGGGGCGGCGGGGAGGGGGCTTTGCTGCACGGGGCGGCGGGGAGAGCACACGCTGCCTTCAGCCGCGGCGCCGCGGCAGGGCTCTGGCTGCGCCCCGCGCGGCTGCTGCCGAGGGGCCCGAGGCCTGGCCGCCGGGACGCCGCGCAGCCCCGCGTTGCAAAGCCCCGGGAGGCGAGTGCTGCTGGCGCAGGCGCGGGCGGTGCGGAGCACAGGAAGGCAGCGAGGCGCTGGCAGGTGGCGGCGCTTCCCGGCGCTGGGGGTTGGGCACGAGCGCAGCGTGCCTGGGAGCCGGCGCGACAGCGCAGGGAGAAAGGGCCGGGCTGGCAGCGCGCGGGGCTGTGACGGGGTCTCGTAACTGGTGTCCCCTGTGCTCCGTCTCGCCCAGGAGTGCTCCTGGCCAAAGCCCTTGGGCCCAGCTGTGTTGGTGCTGGAGCGTGTGCGAGCGAAGGAGCTCTGTGCCCCAAGGGCTGTGGGTGGGAGCGCGCCCCCCACGGAGAGCCGCTCTAAGTAACCACCACTCTGGCGCTGCGTGAGCTCTGCCTCCTCTTGATCTTTATTACGCAACTGCCCGCTCGTGCAGGTGGCCGTGTGTGATGATGGCGCCGGCCCGAGACGGAGGAGGGCAGTGCGGGCAGGCCGGGCGGAGTGTCGGTGCCGTGCCCTGGCGTCGGGGCAGGCTCTTGCTTTGCGGGCGCGCGCTGGAGCTGGGCAGCGGCAGCAGACTCTCGCGTGTTGGGCAGCGGAGTCATGGGCGTGCGAGTAGGTGAGCTTGTGGGCGAACGCGCCCGTGCTTCGCCGGGGCTCTGCTGGGCTCTGGCTGATGTGCTGTTGAGGGTCAGCGTAGTTCTCGTGGTGCCTCAGTGGCCCCGGTGCCCGTTTCCCACCGCACGGCCCCAATCTCGCTCGGCGTCAGCGTGCCCAGCCCGGCATGCCGCCCGCTCAGGCCCCGTCACTGGTTGGTGGTTCGGGTCCGTGTGTGCTGGGCGCGCCTGCATTGTCGGTGTTCTCCTCCTGCGCCGTGGCACTGAAATGGAAGCAGCGGTTGTGTGCAGTAGCTTTCTGAAGGGCATACTGGCCAGCGCCAAAGGAAAGGGAGCGGGAGAATACGTCTTTAAGCCCGCCAGGAGGCCCCCCCCAAGCAAGCCCACCCTTGAAAGGGGCGCAGTATAGTCAGACAAACATGTCTTCTGCTTCTGTGGTGGTTATTACCTGTCAACAGAAGAGCTTCTGCTGAAGTTGTCTAGGTCCGGGGTGGGAGGCCAGGATGGAAGAAAAAGGCCGCCAAAGGGATTTTCATCTTTATCATCCCAGGTGATGCCGAGCTCTACGCTTTCTGCGCTCGGAGAAGTGCACCTGGAGCAGGTAGACTGCAGGCTCGTGGGATGCTGGGAATAATGCATCAGCGGATGAGCTTTGTGTTGGTGCGAGTTTGAAGAGGGGAAGGTTTGAAGGGACTCGCTCGGATGGAGCTTTTTGTCCCGGAGGCAGAAGGGAACTCACCTCCCCGCAGCGGCCGAGGATCTGGCGAGCAGCTGCCTCCGCGTCGTCCTCTGGAGACCTAGGAATCGTACAGAGAGGTTTTACTTGTCGTTGAAAGGCAGAATCGTAGCGTGTTGTCCTTAGGTAGGCTAAAGCCAAGGCCTTTGCGCTTCCTCGTAGGGAACTTGTGCTTTGCTGCATTTGCCAAGGGAAGCCCCTCAGAGAGTAGCAGGGCTCTGCGTCTTTGGTCAGGTATGCGGCCTTTAGGAAGGGTTCAAATGCCAGCCTGGGAGCTTTCTGTGAAGCCCTGAAAGTACAGCTAGGCTGAATGTAAGCCCTTTGTGCAGCTTTGTAATGGCCGCTTTGCAGTTGTGCTGTTCCTTCTGCCTGGCCATGAGCGCAGACTGGCAAGAGAGGAGCCCGGGGAAGGGTGCTAGTCAGTGGGATTGAACCCATTTACGAGCAATGCCTGGAAGTCCGTCAGCATCCGTACTGGCAGCCTGTTGAGTGCAGCTGTCGACTTCCCTGCAAGTGGTGGCCGAGCGCTCGACTCGGGTCAGCACTTGGCTGTCGCTTTCTGCCCATCTTTCTGCTGTCTGCCAGCTGTGGAGCAGGAGGGTCAGCGCTACAAGGGCGTTGCTCCGGGTGGACCCTGACTCATGCTGCGAGAGGCTAAAGCTAGGGACCTGCCCGCACTGCGAGCTGCTTTGCAACTTATCGCTTTGTAAGGGATGTGAATTTTAAACGTTACCTTTCTTTGCTGGTCTTGAGCCGGAAGCAAATCCAAATGCAGAATGTGCAGGAGACCGCAGCAGCGATGAGCGACAAAATGTTTATTATAATGATGAGTAAACGGTGATTTAGAATGCCAGGGTCAACCTCTTCAAAAGCATTGGGGAAGATTGCTGCAAAATGATGGAAAGAGATCAGAGTTTATATGAAACGTGCATGCTGTGGTAGGTCAAAGGTAGGAGGTGGAGGGCTGATGTATGAAGAGCCCGAGCACAGTGGCACACGCGTTGCGGCCGTGGGGACATGGCGCCCCAGCACGTGCGGGCTGCTGTGTGGTATACGAGTTCAGTGCTGTGCATTGAGAAAACACGCCCGCTCTTCTCTTCTACCCTCTGCTCCTTTTGGTGGAGTTGCTCCTCCTCTCATGCCCTCTCCTTCCTGCACTGGGAAGAAGGGAAGCAGGAGCCTGCTGTCACGAGCAAGAGCCAGAAGCGCTGGGACGAGGCTCGGCAGATGCTTTTGCGTGCCCCGTGGGGGCAGCATAGGAGGGCGGCGCAGACGGCTTTGGAAAGCCAGGTCTCTGCAGAAGAGCTCCTCCTAAAGTGTTCTCAGCTTTGGAAGGGACCCAGCTCTTCTGCCTGTGCCCCCAGGTGCTGCTATAGGTGCCAGGGGAAGCGCTGCCTCCCCCCTGGAAACTGATCCGTAGAAAACGTTAGTGGGGGAGAGGAGGTTTTACGCTGGAGTACGTACCTTCAGGCGATGCTGAAGCCTCTCTTTCCTCGGGTATGGGGAAGCCGTGTACCAGAAGAGTACCCAGGAGAAGGCACACGAAGGCAGAGCAGCCAGCCATATCCGCTGCTACTCCGAAAGCGGTGTGCACAAATGAGGCCTGCGCGGCAGCGGGGCCCTTGGTTGCCCTCGCAGGGCTGTGACATCGCTGACGGGCGCAGAGGCCTTCTGAAGGTGTCATGAGCTCCTCACAATGGGCCGCTGAGCGTGCGCGCGGCCTGCTGGCTCCTTGCGAGTCGCCCTGTGCAGGTGGGATCTCAGTGGCACCCGCTGTTTGCTCTAGCCTGCGCTTCTCCTGAGCGCTATCTGGCGGAGAGGTGGTCCTTCACAGAGCCGGGCAGGCTGTGCAGATGAGCCTCTGCAGGGCCTGACTAAAACGAGGGAGGGCGCGCGGAACCAGGCTGGAAGGCTCTTTGGCTCCGTGCATTTCCCCACAGTAAAACAAGAAGCACAGTAAAAGAACAGCCACGTAAGGCAGTGTTTGAATGGGTTCGTCTCCTTTTTACCCCATGGCAGGCAAAGGCTTTCCTTTCCCCAAAGGGACAGAGGCAGTGGTGACCCTCCCCTTGCTTCTCGAGCTGACCCAACTCCCCAGCAAGGCAGCGAAAGCCCTCTCTCAGCCAGGCCCGTCCCCACAGAGAGGAAGCAAAGCGAGTCCGACTGGAGCTTCCTAGGTTGTGAGGGAGCCGGTAGGCTTTGAGTTTGGATTTGGTGGGAGCTGCGCCAGGTGGCGCACGCGGTAGGAGGGACTGTGCTTTCTGAAGGAGCTCGTCCTGAAAAGGCGGCTTCCCCTGTTTGTGTCCCGCACGTGGCCCAAGCGGGAAGGAGCTGCGTGTGCCCTGTTGACTCGGCAGTGAGTGCAGCTGTGCATTCAGAGCCGTGTGTCTGGCAGGGGTGGGAAGAGAAGGGGAGCGTCTCCGGAGAGAATTGTAGCTGGCAGGGCTCGAGCGTGACCCAGAATCCCTTCCGCCGGGGTCGGAACGCCGCCTGTCCGTGCGGTGTGCTGCGCTGCAAGCGCGGATTGCTAACGGGAGGGTAAGCGAGAGCTACGTCGGGAGGCACCTTGACTGATCGGAAGCCTTCGTAAGTCCGGGGAGTCCGCTGGCTCCCTTTCCACCATGGTGTCCCTGTCCTGCACGTGTGCTTGTGCTGTTGGCAGTTACGCGGGCTTTTGAGGAAGAGCGGCACGCGCAGGCAGTGCTTGCTGCGCCTCAAGAGAAGTGTCCGTGGCACAGCAGAAGAGAAAGGAGCAGCTGCACCACTGTGCGTGGGGCCCCAGGCTGATGCTGCTTGTGCCGTGGTGTGTCCAGGGGAGAGCTGAGGGTCGAGCACCTTGTCTCTGGAGCCGCATGCAGCTGAACTGGAACGTGGTAGGGCACAATTTTGTGGGCGTGGTGCCATTCGGGGTGTAGGAAGTGGGTGTAGATGCATTCATGTCCTCGTCCTGGGATTTCTGCTGCCTGGTGGTGGACAGTGGTGGGTCGTTGCTTTTCATGTCCCGATGGCTTGAAGGAGGTCTTGTGAGTGTGAGCGCTTGCAGCTCTGAGGTGGAGGTGGTGTCTTGTGAAGACATGGGCAGCAGTTGGTTTGCTGCTTGTGGAGTTGCTGCTGGCAGGAGGGGAGATGCTTGAGGGAAGAGAGGTGTCCTTGCAGACCGTGAGCGCAGCGCTGGGGCTTTTCAGCTGCTTTGTGTCGTAAGCAGATACCCTGAGCCTCTCGGTCGCGCTGGGGTTGCAGTGCAGGGTCAGTAGCTGTGTTGTTCGTGGAGCAGCTTGTGTGAGGCCTGGTTGCCGCAAGGAAGAGTGTGCGGAGCTGCTGGAGCAGAAGTGCGCGCGAAGGTTGTGCTGGAAGGCATGGAGCCCTGGAGCAGTTGAGGTCGGAAGGGCTACCTGGAGGCCAGCGAGTGCGCTGGCCTGCCCAAAGCGGGTCTGATTTGGCCGGGTGGCTCGGGGCCTCGTGCAGCCGAGTCTCCGACTGCCCGAGCCTGGGCAAAGCTGGCGTTCCTTCTTCGTGGCGTTGCGTTTGGTGGACCGTGTGGAGACCGTGCGGGTTGTGGTGTGCGGTTTGGTCTCTTTGCTGGTGTGATGTGCGAGCTGGTGCAGGGAGCAGCGAAGCCACGACCTCCTTGTGGAGAAGCCCCGGAGGCGCTGACAAGCCGTGCAGCTTTGCCCCGCTTGTCTCGAAGGGGCCCGGCTCCCGAAGCGTCTGCGAGAGTCAGGCGAGAACCGCGACGCTTTTGCGCAGGAGATGCGGGCGCCCTGTGTGCGTGCAGCAGCCCTTTTGGAAGCACTTTGCAGCGGTCTTTGGTTCTTCTGCCATCGTGTGGCTGCGCAGAGCTTGCGGGCTGAGGTTTCTGCGGCGGGTGATGAGAGCGCGCTTCTGTGAGCAGGAGCAGCCCAGCGCGTCGCCGGGGGTGTCGCAAGGGCTGTCGGCGAGGCTTGTGCCTTGCCGCAGGCTGCTGTGAGGGAAAGGGGCTTTTTGCAGCTGCCCCGCGGGCGCGGCGGCAGTGGCGGCGGAGTGCTGGGAAGGGATGGTGGGCTGCGGCTGGCGGAGCCGGGGCCCCTGTGGCAGCCGCGTGCGCGCGTCAGGGCACGTCGAGCGGCAGAGGAGGGGCGGCAGGCTGCGCGAGAGCCGGGCGCCGCTGGGGCGCAGGCGGGGACTGTGGCGGGGCGGCGGGGAGGGGGCTTTGCTGCACGGGGCGGCGGGGAGAGCACACGCTGCCTTCAGCCGCGGCGCCGCGGCAGGGCTCTGGCTGCGCCCCGCGCGGCTGCTGCCGAGGGGCCCGAGGCCTGGCCGCCGGGACGCCGCGCAGCCCCGCGTTGCAAAGCCCCGGGAGGCGAGTGCTGCTGGCGCAGGCGCGGGCGGTGCGGAGCACAGGAAGGCAGCGAGGCGCTGGCAGGTGGCGGCGCTTCCCGGCGCTGGGGGTTGGGCACGAGCGCAGCGTGCCTGGGAGCCGGCGCGACAGCGCAGGGAGAAAGGGCCGGGCTGGCAGCGCGCGGGGCTGTGACGGGGTCTCGTAACTGGTGTCCCCTGTGCTCCGTCTCGCCCAGGAGTGCTCCTGGCCAAAGCCCTTGGGCCCAGCTGTGTTGGTGCTGGAGCGTGTGCGAGCGAAGGAGCTCTGTGCCCCAAGGGCTGTGGGTGGGAGCGCGCCCCCCACGGAGAGCCGCTCTAAGTAACCACCACTCTGGCGCTGCGTGAGCTCTGCCTCCTCTTGATCTTTATTACGCAACTGCCCGCTCGTGCAGGTGGCCGTGTGTGATGATGGCGCCGGCCCGAGACGGAGGAGGGCAGTGCGGGCAGGCCGGGCGGAGTGTCGGTGCCGTGCCCTGGCGTCGGGGCAGGCTCTTGCTTTGCGGGCGCGCGCTGGAGCT
Organism: Apteryx mantelli; assembly: GCF_036417845.1. Taxonomy (NCBI): domain Eukaryota; kingdom Metazoa; phylum Chordata; class Aves; order Apterygiformes; family Apterygidae; genus Apteryx; species Apteryx mantelli. The sequence goes on along the minus strand of NC_089990.1, from coordinate 12,903,369 downwards.
GGGCAGCGGCAGCAGACTCTCGCGTGTTGGGCAGCGGAGTCATGGGCGTGCGAGTAGGTGAGCTTGTGGGCGAACGCGCCCGTGCTTCGCCGGGGCTCTGCTGGGCTCTGGCTGATGTGCTGTTGAGGGTCAGCGTAGTTCTCGTGGTGCCTCAGTGGCCCCGGTGCCCGTTTCCCACCGCACGGCCCCAATCTCGCTCGGCGTCAGCGTGCCCAGCCCGGCATGCCGCCCGCTCAGGCCCCGTCACTGGTTGGTGGTTCGGGTCCGTGTGTGCTGGGCGCGCCTGCATTGTCGGTGTTCTCCTCCTGCGCCGTGGCACTGAAATGGAAGCAGCGGTTGTGTGCAGTAGCTTTCTGAAGGGCATACTGGCCAGCGCCAAAGGAAAGGGAGCGGGAGAATACGTCTTTAAGCCCGCCAGGAGGCCCCCCCCAAGCAAGCCCACCCTTGAAAGGGGCGCAGTATAGTCAGACAAACATGTCTTCTGCTTCTGTGGTGGTTATTACCTGTCAACAGAAGAGCTTCTGCTGAAGTTGTCTAGGTCCGGGGTGGGAGGCCAGGATGGAAGAAAAAGGCCGCCAAAGGGATTTTCATCTTTATCATCCCAGGTGATGCCGAGCTCTACGCTTTCTGCGCTCGGAGAAGTGCACCTGGAGCAGGTAGACTGCAGGCTCGTGGGATGCTGGGAATAATGCATCAGCGGATGAGCTTTGTGTTGGTGCGAGTTTGAAGAGGGGAAGGTTTGAAGGGACTCGCTCGGATGGAGCTTTTTGTCCCGGAGGCAGAAGGGAACTCACCTCCCCGCAGCGGCCGAGGATCTGGCGAGCAGCTGCCTCCGCGTCGTCCTCTGGAGACCTAGGAATCGTACAGAGAGGTTTTACTTGTCGTTGAAAGGCAGAATCGTAGCGTGTTGTCCTTAGGTAGGCTAAAGCCAAGGCCTTTGCGCTTCCTCGTAGGGAACTTGTGCTTTGCTGCATTTGCCAAGGGAAGCCCCTCAGAGAGTAGCAGGGCTCTGCGTCTTTGGTCAGGTATGCGGCCTTTAGGAAGGGTTCAAATGCCAGCCTGGGAGCTTTCTGTGAAGCCCTGAAAGTACAGCTAGGCTGAATGTAAGCCCTTTGTGCAGCTTTGTAATGGCCGCTTTGCAGTTGTGCTGTTCCTTCTGCCTGGCCATGAGCGCAGACTGGCAAGAGAGGAGCCCGGGGAAGGGTGCTAGTCAGTGGGATTGAACCCATTTACGAGCAATGCCTGGAAGTCCGTCAGCATCCGTATTGGCAGCCTGTTGAGTGCAGCTGTCGACTTCCCTGCAAGTGGTGGCCGAGCGCTCGACTCGGGTCAGCACTTGGCTGTCGCTTTCTGCCCATCTTTCTGCTGTCTGCCAGCTGTGGAGCAGGAGGGTCAGCGCTACAAGGGCGTTGCTCCGGGTGGACCCTGACTCATGCTGCGAGAGGCTAAAGCTAGGGACCTGCCCGCACTGCGAGCTGCTTTGCAACTTATCGCTTTGTAAGGGATGTGAATTTTAAACGTTACCTTTCTTTGCTGGTCTTGAGCCGGAAGCAAATCCAAATGCAGAATGTGCAGGAGACCGCAGCAGCGATGAGCGACAAAATGTTTATTATAATGATGAGTAAACGGTGATTTAGAATGCCAGGGTCAACCTCTTCAAAAGCATTGGGGAAGATTGCTGCAAAATGATGGAAAGAGATCAGAGTTTATATGAAACGTGCATGCTGTGGTAGGTCAAAGGTAGGAGGTGGAGGGCTGATGTATGAAGAGCCCGAGCACAGTGGCACACGCGTTGCGGCCGTGGGGACATGGCGCCCCAGCACGTGCGGGCTGCTGTGTGGTATACGAGTTCAGTGCTGTGCATTGAGAAAACACGCCCGCTCTTCTCTTCTACCCTCTGCTCCTTTTGGTGGAGTTGCTCCTCCTCTCATGCCCTCTCCTTCCTGCACTGGGAAGAAGGGAAGCAGGAGCCTGCTGTCACGAGCAAGAGCCAGAAGCGCTGGGACGAGGCTCGGCAGATGCTTTTGCGTGCCCCGTGGGGGCAGCATAGGAGGGCGGCGCAGACGGCTTTGGAAAGCCAGGTCTCTGCAGAAGAGCTCCTCCTAAAGTGTTCTCAGCTTTGGAAGGGACCCAGCTCTTCTGCCTGTGCCCCCAGGTGCTGCTATAGGTGCCAGGGGAAGCGCTGCCTCCCCCCTGGAAACTGATCCGTAGAAAACGTTAGTGGGGGAGAGGAGGTTTTACGCTGGAGTACGTACCTTCAGGCGATGCTGAAGCCTCTCTTTCCTCGGGTATGGGGAAGCCGTGTACCAGAAGAGTACCCAGGAGAAGGCACACGAAGGCAGAGCAGCCAGCCATATCTGCTGCTACTCCGAAAGCGGTGTGCACAAATGAGGCCTGCGCGGCAGCGGGGCCCTTGGTTGCCCTCGCAGGGCTGTGACATCGCTGACGGGCGCAGAGGCCTTCTGAAGGTGTCATGAGCTCCTCACAATGGGCCGCTGAGCGTGCGCGCGGCCTGCTGGCTCCTTGCGAGTCGCCCTGCGCAGGTGGGATCTCAGTGGCACCCGCTGTTTGCTCTAGCCTGCGCTTCTCCTGAGCGCTATCTGGCGGAGAGGTGGTCCTTCACAGAGCCGGGCAGGCTGTGCAGATGAGCCTCTGCAGGGCCTGACTAAAACGAGGGAGGGCGCGCGGAACCAGGCTGGAAGGCTCTTTGGCTCCGTGCATTTCCCCACAGTAAAACAAGAAGCACAGTAAAAGAACAGCCACGTAAGGCAGTGTTTGAATGGGTTCGTCTCCTTTTTACCCCATGGCAGGCAAAGGCTTTCCTTTCCCCAAAGGGACAGAGGCAGTGGTGACCCTCCCCTTGCTTCTCGAGCTGACCCAACTCCCCAGCAAGGCAGCGAAAGCCCTCTCTCAGCCAGGCCCGTCCCCACAGAGAGGAAGCAAAGCAAGTCCGACTGGAGCTTCCTAGGTTGTGAGGGAGCCGGTAGGCTTTGAGTTTGGATTTGGTGGGAGCTGCGCCAGGTGGCGCACGCGGTAGGAGGGACTGTGCTTTCTGAAGGAGCTCGTCCTGAAAAGGCGGCTTCCCCTGTTTGTGTCCCGCACGTGGCCCAAGCGGGAAGGAGCTGCGTGTGCCCTGTTGACTCGGCAGTGAGTGCAGCTGTGCATTCAGAGCCGTGTGTCTGGCAGGGGTGGGAAGAGAAGGGGAGCGTCTCCGGAGAGAATTGTAGCTGGCAGGACTCGAGCGTGACCCAGAATCCCTTCCGCCGGGGTCGGAACGCCGCCTGTCCGTGCGGTGTGCTGCGCTGCAAGCGCGGATTGCTAACGGGAGGGTAAGCGAGAGCTACGTCGGGAGGCACCTTGACTGATCGGAAGCCTTCGTAAGTCCGGGGAGTCCGCTGGCTCCCTTTCCACCATGGTGTCCCTGTCCTGCACGTGTGCTTGTGCTGTTGGCAGTTACGCGGGCTTTTGAGGAAGAGCGGCACGCGCAGGCAGTGCTTGCTGCGCCTCAAGAGAAGTGTCCGTGGCACAGCAGAAGAGAAAGGAGCAGCTGCACCACTGTGCGTGGGGCCCCAGGCTGATGCTGCTTGTGCCGTGGTGTGTCCAGGGGAGAGCTGAGGGTCGAGCACCTTGTCTCTGGAGCCGCATGCAGCTGAACTGGGACGTGGTAGGGCACAATTTTGTGGGCGTGGTGCCATTCGGGGTGTAGGAAGTGGGTGTAGATGCATTCATGTCCTCGTCCTGGGATTTCTGCTGCCTGGTGGTGGACAGTGGTGGGTCGTTGCTTTTCATGTCCCGATGGCTTGAAGGAGGTCTTGTGAGTGTGAGCGCTTGCAGCTCTGAGGTGGAGGTGGTGTCTTGTGAAGACATGGGCAGCAGTTGGTTTGCTGCTTGTGGAGTTGCTGCTGGCAGGAGGGGAGATGCTTGAGGGAAGAGAGGTGTCCTTGCAGACCGTGAGCGCAGCGCTGGGGCTTTTCAGCTGCTTTGTGTCGTAAGCAGATACCCTGAGCCTCTCGGTCGCGCTGGGGTTGCAGTGCAGGGTCAGTAGCTGTGTTGTTCGTGGAGCAGCTTGTGTGAGGCCTGGTTGCCGCAAGGAAGAGTGTGCGGAGCTGCTGGAGCAGAAGTGCGCGCGAAGGTTGTGCTGGAAGGCATGGAGCCCTGGAGCAGTTGAGGTCGGAAGGGCTACCTGGAGGCCAGCGAGTGCGCTGGCCTGCCCAAAGCGGGTCTGATTTGGCCGGGTGGCTCGGGGCCTCGTGCAGCCGAGTCTCCGACTGCCCGAGCCTGGGCAAAGCTGGCGTTCCTTCTTCGTGGCGTTGCGTTTGGTGGACCGTGTGGAGACCGTGCGGGTTGTGGTGTGCGGTTTGGTCTCTTTGCTGGTGTGATGTGCGAGCTGGTGCAGGGAGCAGCGAAGCCACGACCTCCTTGTGGAGAAGCCCCGGAGGCGCTGACAAGCCGTGCAGCTTTGCCCCGCTTGTCTCGAAGGGGCCCGGCTCCCGAAGCGTCTGCGAGAGTCAGGCGAGAACCGCGACGCTTTTGCGCAGGAGATGCGGGCGCCCTGTGTGCGTGCAGCAGCCCTTTTGGAAGCACTTTGCAGCGGTCTTTGGTTCTTCTGCCATCGTGTGGCTGCGCAGAGCTTGCGGGCTGAGGTTTCTGCGGCGGGTGATGAGAGCGCGCTTCTGTGAGCAGGAGCAGCCCAGCGCGTCGCCGGGGGTGTCGCAAGGGCTGTCGGCGAGGCTTGTGCCTTGCCGCAGGCTGCTGTGAGGGAAAGGGGCTTTTTGCAGCTGCCCCGCGGGCGCGGCGGCAGTGGCGGCGGAGTGCTGGGAAGGGATGGTGGGCTGCGGCTGGCGGAGCCGGGGCCCCTGTGGCAGCCGCGTGCGCGCGTCAGGGCGCGTCGAGCGGCAGAGGAGGGGCGGCAGGCTGCGCGAGAGCCGGGCGCCGCTGGGGCGCAGGCGGGGGCTGTGGCGGGGCGGCGGGGAGGGGGCTTTGCTGCACGGGGCGGCGGGGAGAGCACACGCTGCCTTCAGCCGCGGCGCCGCGGCAGGGCTCTGGCTGCGCCCCGCGCGGCTGCTGCCGAGGGGCCCGAGGCCTGGCCGCCGGGACGCCGCGCAGCCCCGCGTTGCAAAGCCCCGGGAGGCGAGTGCTGCTGGCGCAGGCGCGGGCGGTGCGGAGCACAGGAAGGCAGCGAGGCGCTGGCAGGTGGCGGCGCTTCCCGGCGCTGGGGGTTGGGCACGAGCGCAGCGTGCCTGGGAGCCGGCGCGACAGCGCAGGGAGAAAGGGCCGGGCTGGCAGCGCGCGGGGCTGTGACGGGGTCTCGTAACTGGTGTCCCCTGTGCTCCGTCTCGCCCAGGAGTGCTCCTGGCCAAAGCCCTTGGGCCCAGCTGTGTTGGTGCTGGAGCGTGTGCGAGCGAAGGAGCTCTGTGCCCCAAGGGCTGTGGGTGGGAGCGCGCCCCCCACGGAGAGCCGCTCTAAGTAACCACCACTCTGGCGCTGCGTGAGCTCTGCCTCCTCTTGATCTTTATTACGCAACTGCCCGCTCGTGCAGGTGGCCGTGTGTGATGATGGCGCCGGCCCGAGACGGAGGAGGGCAGTGCGGGCAGGCCGGGCGGAGTGTCGGTGCCGTGCCCTGGCGTCGGGGCAGGCTCTTGCTTTGCGGGCGCGCGCTGGAGCTGGGCAGCGGCAGCAGACTCTCGCGTGTTGGGCAGCGGAGTCATGGGCGTGCGAGTAGGTGAGCTTGTGGGCGAACGCGCCCGTGCTTCGCCGGGGCTCTGCTGGGCTCTGGCTGATGTGCTGTTGAGGGTCAGCGTAGTTCTCGTGGTGCCTCAGTGGCCCCGGTGCCCGTTTCCCACCGCACGGCCCCAATCTCGCTCGGCGTCAGCGTGCCCAGCCCGGCATGCCGCCCGCTCAGGCCCCGTCACTGGTTGGTGGTTCGGGTCCGTGTGTGCTGGGCGCGCCTGCATTGTCGGTGTTCTCCTCCTGCGCCGTGGCACTGAAATGGAAGCAGCGGTTGTGTGCAGTAGCTTTCTGAAGGGCATACTGGCCAGCGCCAAAGGAAAGGGAGCGGGAGAATACGTCTTTAAGCCCGCCAGGAGGCCCCCCCCAAGCAAGCCCACCCTTGAAAGGGGCGCAGTATAGTCAGACAAACATGTCTTCTGCTTCTGTGGTGGTTATTACCTGTCAACAGAAGAGCTTCTGCTGAAGTTGTCTAGGTCCGGGGTGGGAGGCCAGGATGGAAGAAAAAGGCCGCCAAAGGGATTTTCATCTTTATCATCCCAGGTGATGCCGAGCTCTACGCTTTCTGCGCTCGGAGAAGTGCACCTGGAGCAGGTAGACTGCAGGCTCGTGGGATGCTGGGAATAATGCATCAGCGGATGAGCTTTGTGTTGGTGCGAGTTTGAAGAGGGGAAGGTTTGAAGGGACTCGCTCGGATGGAGCTTTTTGTCCCGGAGGCAGAAGGGAACTCACCTCCCCGCAGCGGCCGAGGATCTGGCGAGCAGCTGCCTCCGCGTCGTCCTCTGGAGACCTAGGAATCGTACAGAGAGGTTTTACTTGTCGTTGAAAGGCAGAATCGTAGCGTGTTGTCCTTAGGTAGGCTAAAGCCAAGGCCTTTGCGCTTCCTCGTAGGGAACTTGTGCTTTGCTGCATTTGCCAAGGGAAGCCCCTCAGAGAGTAGCAGGGCTCTGCGTCTTTGGTCAGGTATGCGGCCTTTAGGAAGGGTTCAAATGCCAGCCTGGGAGCTTTCTGTGAAGCCCTGAAAGTACAGCTAGGCTGAATGTAAGCCCTTTGTGCAGCTTTGTAATGGCCGCTTTGCAGTTGTGCTGTTCCTTCTGCCTGGCCATGAGCGCAGACTGGCAAGAGAGGAGCCCGGGGAAGGGTGCTAGTCAGTGGGATTGAACCCATTTACGAGCAATGCCTGGAAGTCCGTCAGCATCCGTATTGGCAGCCTGTTGAGTGCAGCTGTCGACTTCCCTGCAAGTGGTGGCCGAGCGCTCGACTCGGGTCAGCACTTGGCTGTCGCTTTCTGCCCATCTTTCTGCTGTCTGCCAGCTGTGGAGCAGGAGGGTCAGCGCTACAAGGGCGTTGCTCTGGGTGGACCCTGACTCATGCTGCGAGAGGCTAAAGCTAGGGACCTGCCCGCACTGCGAGCTGCTTTGCAACTTATCGCTTTGTAAGGGATGTGAATTTTAAACGTTACCTTTCTTTGCTGGTCTTGAGCCGGAAGCAAATCCAAATGCAGAATGTGCAGGAGACCGCAGCAGCGATGAGCGACAAAATGTTTATTATAATGATGAGTAAACGGTGATTTAGAATGCCAGGGTCAACCTCTTCAAAAGCATTGGGGAAGATTGCTGCAAAATGATGGAAAGAGATCAGAGTTTATATGAAACGTGCATGCTGTGGTAGGTCAAAGGTAGGAGGTGGAGGGCTGATGTATGAAGAGCCCGAGCACAGTGGCACACGCGTTGCGGCCGTGGGGACATGGCGCCCCAGCACGTGCGGGCTGCTGTGTGGTATACGAGTTCAGTGCTGTGCATTGAGAAAACACGCCCGCTCTTCTCTTCTACCCTCTGCTCCTTTTGGTGGAGTTGCTCCTCCTCTCATGCCCTCTCCTTCCTGCACTGGGAAGAAGGGAAGCAGGAGCCTGCTGTCACGAGCAAGAGCCAGAAGCGCTGGGACGAGGCTCGGCAGATGCTTTTGCGTGCCCCGTGGGGGCAGCATAGGAGGGCGGCGCAGACGGCTTTGGAAAGCCAGGTCTCTGCAGAAGAGCTCCTCCTAAAGTGTTCTCAGCTTTGGAAGGGACCCAGCTCTTCTGCCTGTGCCCCCAGGTGCTGCTATAGGTGCCAGGGGAAGCGCTGCCTCCCCCCTGGAAACTGATCCGTAGAAAACGTTAGTGGGGGAGAGGAGGTTTTACGCTGGAGTACGTACCTTCAGGCGATGCTGAAGCCTCTCTTTCCTCGGGTATGGGGAAGCCGTGTACCAGAAGAGTACCCAGGAGAAGGCACACGAAGGCAGAGCAGCCAGCCATATCTGCTGCTACTCCGAAAGCGGTGTGCACAAATGAGGCCTGCGCGGCAGCGGGGCCCTTGGTTGCCCTCGCAGGGCTGTGACATCGCTGACGGGCGCAGAGGCCTTCTGAAGGTGTCATGAGCTCCTCACAATGGGCCGCTGAGCGTGCGCGCGGCCTGCTGGCTCCTTGCGAGTCGCCCTGCGCAGGTGGGATCTCAGTGGCACCCGCTGTTTGCTCTAGCCTGCGCTTCTCCTGAGCGCTATCTGGCGGAGAGGTGGTCCTTCACAGAGCCGGGCAGGCTGTGCAGATGAGCCTCTGCAGGGCCTGACTAAAACGAGGGAGGGCGCGCGGAACCAGGCTGGAAGGCTCTTTGGCTCCGTGCATTTCCCCACAGTAAAACAAGAAGCACAGTAAAAGAACAGCCACGTAAGGCAGTGTTTGAATGGGTTCGTCTCCTTTTTACCCCATGGCAGGCAAAGGCTTTCCTTTCCCCAAAGGGACAGAGGCAGTGGTGACCCTCCCCTTGCTTCTCGAGCTGACCCAACTCCCCAGCAAGGCAGCGAAAGCCCTCTCTCAGCCAGGCCCGTCCCCACAGAGAGGAAGCAAAGCAAGTCCGACTGGAGCTTCCTAGGTTGTGAGGGAGCCGGTAGGCTTTGAGTTTGGATTTGGTGGGAGCTGCGCCAGGTGGCGCACGCGGTAGGAGGGACTGTGCTTTCTGAAGGAGCTCGTCCTGAAAAGGCGGCTTCCCCTGTTTGTGTCCCGCACGTGGCCCAAGCGGGAAGGAGCTGCGTGTGCCCTGTTGACTCGGCAGTGAGTGCAGCTGTGCATTCAGAGCCGTGTGTCTGGCAGGGGTGGGAAGAGAAGGGGAGCGTCTCCGGAGAGAATTGTAGCTGGCAGGGCTCGAGCGTGACCCAGAATCCCTTCCGCCGGGGTCGGAACGCCGCCTGTCCGTGCGGTGTGCTGCGCTGCAAGCGCGGATTGCTAACGGGAGGGTAAGCGAGAGCTACGTCGGGAGGCACCTTGACTGATCGGAAGCCTTCGTAAGTCCGGGGAGTCCGCTGGCTCCCTTTCCACCATGGTGTCCCTGTCCTGCACGTGTGCTTGTGCTGTTGGCAGTTACGCGGGCTTTTGAGGAAGAGCGGCACGCGCAGGCAGTGCTTGCTGCGCCTCAAGAGAAGTGTCCGTGGCACAGCAGAAGAGAAAGGAGCAGCTGCACCACTGTGCGTGGGGCCCCAGGCTGATGCTGCTTGTGCCGTGGTGTGTCCAGGGGAGAGCTGAGGGTCGAGCACCTTGTCTCTGGAGCCGCATGCAGCTGAACTGGAACGTGGTAGGGCACAATTTTGTGGGCGTGGTGCCATTCGGGGTGTAGGAAGTGGGTGTAGATGCATTCATGTCCTCGTCCTGGGATTTCTGCTGCCTGGTGGTGGACAGTGGTGGGTCGTTGCTTTTCATGTCCCGATGGCTTGAAGGAGGTCTTGTGAGTGTGAGCGCTTGCAGCTCTGAGGTGGAGGTGGTGTCTTGTGAAGACATGGGCAGCAGTTGGTTTGCTGCTTGTGGAGTTGCTGCTGGCAGGAGGGGAGATGCTTGAGGGAAGAGAGGTGTCCTTGCAGACCGTGAGCGCAGCGCTGGGGCTTTTCAGCTGCTTTGTGTCGTAAGCAGATACCCTGAGCCTCTCGGTCGCGCTGGGGTTGCAGTGCAGGGTCAGTAGCTGTGTTGTTCGTGGAGCAGCTTGTGTGAGGCCTGGTTGCCGCAAGGAAGAGTGTGCGGAGCTGCTGGAGCAGAAGTGCGCGCGAAGGTTGTGCTGGAAGGCATGGAGCCCTGGAGCAGTTGAGGTCGGAAGGGCTACCTGGAGGCCAGCGAGTGCGCTGGCCTGCCCAAAGCGGGTCTGATTTGGCCGGGTGGCTCGGGGCCTCGTGCAGCCGAGTCTCCGACTGCCCGAGCCTGGGCAAAGCTGGCGTTCCTTCTTCGTGGCGTTGCGTTTGGTGGACCGTGTGGAGACCGTGCGGGTTGTGGTGTGCGGTTTGGTCTCTTTGCTGGTGTGATGTGCGAGCTGGTGCAGGGAGCAGCGAAGCCACGACCTCCTTGTGGAGAAGCCCCGGAGGCGCTGACAAGCCGTGCAGCTTTGCCCCGCTTGTCTCGAAGGGGCCCGGCTCCCGAAGCGTCTGCGAGAGTCAGGCGAGAACCGCGACGCTTTTGCGCAGGAGATGCGGGCGCCCTGTGTGCGTGCAGCAGCCCTTTTGGAAGCACTTTGCAGCGGTCTTTGGTTCTTCTGCCATCGTGTGGCTGCGCAGAGCTTGCGGGCTGAGGTTTCTGCGGCGGGTGATGAGAGCGCGCTTCTGTGAGCAGGAGCAGCCCAGCGCGTCGCCGGGGGTGTCGCAAGGGCTGTCGGCGAGGCTTGTGCCTTGCCGCAGGCTGCTGTGAGGGAAAGGGGCTTTTTGCAGCTGCCCCGCGGGCGCGGCGGCAGTGGCGGCGGAGTGCTGGGAAGGGATGGTGGGCTGCGGCTGGCGGAGCCGGGGCCCCTGTGGCAGCCGCGTGCGCGCGTCAGGGCGCGTCGAGCGGCAGAGGAGGGGCGGCAGGCTGCGCGAGAGCCGGGCGCCGCTGGGGCGCAGGCGGGGGCTGTGGCGGGGCGGCGGGGAGGGGGCTTTGCTGCACGGGGCGGCGGGGAGAGCACACGCTGCCTTCAGCCGCGGCGCCGCGGCAGGGCTCTGGCTGCGCCCCGCGCGGCTGCTGCCGAGGGGCCCGAGGCCTGGCCGCCGGGACGCCGCGCAGCCCCGCGTTGCAAAGCCCCGGGAGGCGAGTGCTGCTGGCGCAGGCGCGGGCGGTGCGGAGCACAGGAAGGCAGCGAGGCGCTGGCAGGTGGCGGCGCTTCCCGGCGCTGGGGGTTGGGCACGAGCGCAGCGTGCCTGGGAGCCGGCGCGACAGCGCAGGGAGAAAGGGCCGGGCTGGCAGCGCGCGGGGCTGTGACGGGGTCTCGTAACTGGTGTCCCCTGTGCTCCGTCTCGCCCAGGAGTGCTCCTGGCCAAAGCCCTTGGGCCCAGCTGTGTTGGTGCTGGAGCGTGTGCGAGCGAAGGAGCTCTGTGCCCCAAGGGCTGTGGGTGGGAGCGCGCCCCCCACGGAGAGCCGCTCTAAGTAACCACCACTCTGGCGCTGCGTGAGCTCTGCCTCCTCTTGATCTTTATTACGCAACTGCCCGCTCGTGCAGGTGGCCGTGTGTGATGATGGCGCCGGCCCGAGACGGAGGAGGGCAGTGCGGGCAGGCCGGGCGGAGTGTCGGTGCCGTGCCCTGGCGTCGGGGCAGGCTCTTGCTTTGCGGGCGCGCGCTGGAGCTGGGCAGCGGCAGCAGACTCTCGCGTGTTGGGCAGCGGAGTCATGGGCGTGCGAGTAGGTGAGCTTGTGGGCGAACGCGCCCGTGCTTCGCCGGGGCTCTGCTGGGCTCTGGCTGATGTGCTGTTGAGGGTCAGCGTAGTTCTCGTGGTGCCTCAGTGGCCCCGGTGCCCGTTTCCCACCGCACGGCCCCAATCTCGCTCGGCGTCAGCGTGCCCAGCCCGGCATGCCGCCCGCTCAGGCCCCGTCACTGGTTGGTGGTTCGGGTCCGTGTGTGCTGGGCGCGCCTGCATTGTCGGTGTTCTCCTCCTGCGCCGTGGCACTGAAATGGAAGCAGCGGTTGTGTGCAGTAGCTTTCTGAAGGGCATACTGGCCAGCGCCAAAGGAAAGGGAGCGGGAGAATACGTCTTTAAGCCCGCCAGGAGGCCCCCCCCAAGCAAGCCCACCCTTGAAAGGGGCGCAGTATAGTCAGACAAACATGTCTTCTGCTTCTGTGGTGGTTATTACCTGTCAACAGAAGAGCTTCTGCTGAAGTTGTCTAGGTCCGGGGTGGGAGGCCAGGATGGAAGAAAAAGGCCGCCAAAGGGATTTTCATCTTTATCATCCCAGGTGATGCCGAGCTCTACGCTTTCTGCGCTCGGAGAAGTGCACCTGGAGCAGGTAGACTGCAGGCTCGTGGGATGCTGGGAATAATGCATCAGCGGATGAGCTTTGTGTTGGTGCGAGTTTGAAGAGGGGAAGGTTTGAAGGGACTCGCTCGGATGGAGCTTTTTGTCCCGGAGGCAGAAGGGAACTCACCTCCCCGCAGCGGCCGAGGATCTGGCGAGCAGCTGCCTCCGCGTCGTCCTCTGGAGACCTAGGAATCGTACAGAGAGGTTTTACTTGTCGTTGAAAGGCAGAATCGTAGCGTGTTGTCCTTAGGTAGGCTAAAGCCAAGGCCTTTGCGCTTCCTCGTAGGGAACTTGTGCTTTGCTGCATTTGCCAAGGGAAGCCCCTCAGAGAGTAGCAGGGCTCTGCGTCTTTGGTCAGGTATGCGGCCTTTAGGAAGGGTTCAAATGCCAGCCTGGGAGCTTTCTGTGAAGCCCTGAAAGTACAGCTAGGCTGAATGTAAGCCCTTTGTGCAGCTTTGTAATGGCCGCTTTGCAGTTGTGCTGTTCCTTCTGCCTGGCCATGAGCGCAGACTGGCAAGAGAGGAGCCCGGGGAAGGGTGCTAGTCAGTGGGATTGAACCCATTTACGAGCAATGCCTGGAAGTCCGTCAGCATCCGTATTGGCAGCCTGTTGAGTGCAGCTGTCGACTTCCCTGCAAGTGGTGGCCGAGCGCTCGACTCGGGTCAGCACTTGGCTGTCGCTTTCTGCCCATCTTTCTGCTGTCTGCCAGCTGTGGAGCAGGAGGGTCAGCGCTACAAGGGCGTTGCTCTGGGTGGACCCTGACTCATGCTGCGAGAGGCTAAAGCTAGGGACCTGCCCGCACTGCGAGCTGCTTTGCAACTTATCGCTTTGTAAGGGATGTGAATTTTAAACGTTACCTTTCTTTGCTGGTCTTGAGCCGGAAGCAAATCCAAATGCAGAATGTGCAGGAGACCGCAGCAGCGATGAGCGACAAAATGTTTATTATAATGATGAGTAAACGGTGATTTAGAATGCCAGGGTCAACCTCTTCAAAAGCATTGGGGAAGATTGCTGCAAAATGATGGAAAGAGATCAGAGTTTATATGAAACGTGCATGCTGTGGTAGGTCAAAGGTAGGAGGTGGAGGGCTGATGTATGAAGAGCCCGAGCACAGTGGCACACGCGTTGCGGCCGTGGGGACATGGCGCCCCAGCACGTGCGGGCTGCTGTGTGGTATACGAGTTCAGTGCTGTGCATTGAGAAAACACGCCCGCTCTTCTCTTCTACCCTCTGCTCCTTTTGGTGGAGTTGCTCCTCCTCTCATGCCCTCTCCTTCCTGCACTGGGAAGAAGGGAAGCAGGAGCCTGCTGTCACGAGCAAGAGCCAGAAGCGCTGGGACGAGGCTCGGCAGATGCTTTTGCGTGCCCCGTGGGGGCAGCATAGGAGGGCGGCGCAGACGGCTTTGGAAAGCCAGGTCTCTGCAGAAGAGCTCCTCCTAAAGTGTTCTCAGCTTTGGAAGGGACCCAGCTCTTCTGCCTGTGCCCCCAGGTGCTGCTATAGGTGCCAGGGGAAGCGCTGCCTCCCCCCTGGAAACTGATCCGTAGAAAACGTTAGTGGGGGAGAGGAGGTTTTACGCTGGAGTACGTACCTTCAGGCGATGCTGAAGCCTCTCTTTCCTCGGGTATGGGGAAGCCGTGTACCAGAAGAGTACCCAGGAGAAGGCACACGAAGGCAGAGCAGCCAGCCATATCTGCTGCTACTCCGAAAGCGGTGTGCACAAATGAGGCCTGCGCGGCAGCGGGGCCCTTGGTTGCCCTCGCAGGGCTGTGACATCGCTGACGGGCGCAGAGGCCTTCTGAAGGTGTCATGAGCTCCTCACAATGGGCCGCTGAGCGTGCGCGCGGCCTGCTGGCTCCTTGCGAGTCGCCCTGCGCAGGTGGGATCTCAGTGGCACCCGCTGTTTGCTCTAGCCTGCGCTTCTCCTGAGCGCTATCTGGCGGAGAGGTGGTCCTTCACAGAGCCGGGCAGGCTGTGCAGATGAGCCTCTGCAGGGCCTGACTAAAACGAGGGAGGGCGCGCGGAACCAGGCTGGAAGGCTCTTTGGCTCCGTGCATTTCCCCACAGTAAAACAAGAAGCACAGTAAAAGAACAGCCACGTAAGGCAGTGTTTGAATGGGTTCGTCTCCTTTTTACCCCATGGCAGGCAAAGGCTTTCCTTTCCCCAAAGGGACAGAGGCAGTGGTGACCCTCCCCTTGCTTCTCGAGCTGACCCAACTCCCCAGCAAGGCAGCGAAAGCCCTCTCTCAGCCAGGCCCGTCCCCACAGAGAGGAAGCAAAGCAAGTCCGACTGGAGCTTCCTAGGTTGTGAGGGAGCCGGTAGGCTTTGAGTTTGGATTTGGTGGGAGCTGCGCCAGGTGGCGCACGCGGTAGGAGGGACTGTGCTTTCTGAAGGAGCTCGTCCTGAAAAGGCGGCTTCCCCTGTTTGTGTCCCGCACGTGGCCCAAGCGGGAAGGAGCTGCGTGTGCCCTGTTGACTCGGCAGTGAGTGCAGCTGTGCATTCAGAGCCGTGTGTCTGGCAGGGGTGGGAAGAGAAGGGGAGCGTCTCCGGAGAGAATTGTAGCTGGCAGGGCTCGAGCGTGACCCAGAATCCCTTCCGCCGGGGTCGGAACGCCGCCTGTCCGTGCGGTGTGCTGCGCTGCAAGCGCGGATTGCTAACGGGAGGGTAAGCGAGAGCTACGTCGGGAGGCACCTTGACTGATCGGAAGCCTTCGTAAGTCCGGGGAGTCCGCTGGCTCCCTTTCCACCATGGTGTCCCTGTCCTGCACGTGTGCTTGTGCTGTTGGCAGTTACGCGGGCTTTTGAGGAAGAGCGGCACGCGCAGGCAGTGCTTGCTGCGCCTCAAGAGAAGTGTCCGTGGCACAGCAGAAGAGAAAGGAGCAGCTGCACCACTGTGCGTGGGGCCCCAGGCTGATGCTGCTTGTGCCGTGGTGTGTCCAGGGGAGAGCTGAGGGTCGAGCACCTTGTCTCTGGAGCCGCATGCAGCTGAACTGGAACGTGGTAGGGCACAATTTTGTGGGCGTGGTGCCATTCGGGGTGTAGGAAGTGGGTGTAGATGCATTCATGTCCTCGTCCTGGGATTTCTGCTGCCTGGTGGTGGACAGTGGTGGGTCGTTGCTTTTCATGTCCCGATGGCTTGAAGGAGGTCTTGTGAGTGTGAGCGCTTGCAGCTCTGAGGTGGAGGTGGTGTCTTGTGAAGACATGGGCAGCAGTTGGTTTGCTGCTTGTGGAGTTGCTGCTGGCAGGAGGGGAGATGCTTGAGGGAAGAGAGGTGTCCTTGCAGACCGTGAGCGCAGCGCTGGGGCTTTTCAGCTGCTTTGTGTCGTAAGCAGATACCCTGAGCCTCTCGGTCGCGCTGGGGTTGCAGTGCAGGGTCAGTAGCTGTGTTGTTCGTGGAGCAGCTTGTGTGAGGCCTGGTTGCCGCAAGGAAGAGTGTGCGGAGCTGCTGGAGCAGAAGTGCGCGCGAAGGTTGTGCTGGAAGGCATGGAGCCCTGGAGCAGTTGAGGTCGGAAGGGCTACCTGGAGGCCAGCGAGTGCGCTGGCCTGCCCAAAGCGGGTCTGATTTGGCCGGGTGGCTCGGGGCCTCGTGCAGCCGAGTCTCCGACTGCCCGAGCCTGGGCAAAGCTGGCGTTCCTTCTTCGTGGCGTTGCGTTTGGTGGACCGTGTGGAGACCGTGCGGGTTGTGGTGTGCGGTTTGGTCTCTTTGCTGGTGTGATGTGCGAGCTGGTGCAGGGAGCAGCGAAGCCACGACCTCCTTGTGGAGAAGCCCCGGAGGCGCTGACAAGCCGTGCAGCTTTGCCCCGCTTGTCTCGAAGGGGCCCGGCTCCCGAAGCGTCTGCGAGAGTCAGGCGAGAACCGCGACGCTTTTGCGCAGGAGATGCGGGCGCCCTGTGTGCGTGCAGCAGCCCTTTTGGAAGCACTTTGCAGCGGTCTTTGGTTCTTCTGCCATCGTGTGGCTGCGCAGAGCTTGCGGGCTGAGGTTTCTGCGGCGGGTGATGAGAGCGCGCTTCTGTGAGCAGGAGCAGCCCAGCGCGTCGCCGGGGGTGTCGCAAGGGCTGTCGGCGAGGCTTGTGCCTTGCCGCAGGCTGCTGTGAGGGAAAGGGGCTTTTTGCAGCTGCCCCGCGGGCGCGGCGGCAGTGGCGGCGGAGTGCTGGGAAGGGATGGTGGGCTGCGGCTGGCGGAGCCGGGGCCCCTGTGGCAGCCGCGTGCGCGCGTCAGGGCGCGTCGAGCGGCAGAGGAGGGGCGGCAGGCTGCGCGAGAGCCGGGCGCCGCTGGGGCGCAGGCGGGGGCTGTGGCGGGGCGGCGGGGAGGGGGCTTTGCTGCACGGGGCGGCGGGGAGAGCACACGCTGCCTTCAGCCGCGGCGCCGCGGCAGGGCTCTGGCTGCGCCCCGCGCGGCTGCTGCCGAGGGGCCCGAGGCCTGGCCGCCGGGACGCCGCGCAGCCCCGCGTTGCAAAGCCCCGGGAGGCGAGTGCTGCTGGCGCAGGCGCGGGCGGTGCGGAGCACAGGAAGGCAGCGAGGCGCTGGCAGGTGGCGGCGCTTCCCGGCGCTGCGGGTTGGGCACGAGCGCAGCGTGCCTGGGAGCCGGCGCGACAGCGCAGGGAGAAAGGGCCGGGCTGGCAGCGCGCGGGGCTGTGACGGGGTCTCGTAACTGGTGTCCCCTGTGCTCCGTCTCGCCCAGGAGTGCTCCTGGCCAAAGCCCTTGGGCCCAGCTGTGTTGGTGCTGGAGCGTGTGCGAGCGAAGGAGCTCTGTGCCCCAAGGGCTGTGGGTGGGAGCGCGCCCCCCACGGAGAGCCGCTCTAAGTAACCACCACTCTGGCGCTGCGTGAGCTCTGCCTCCTCTTGATCTTTATTACGCAACTGCCCGCTCGTGCAGGTGGCCGTGTGTGATGATGGCGCCGGCCCGAGACGGAGGAGGGCAGTGCGGGCAGGCCGGGCGGAGTGTCGGTGCCGTGCCCTGGCGTCGGGGCAGGCTCTTGCTTTGCGGGCGCGCGCTGGAGCTGGGCAGCGGCAGCAGACTCTCGCGTGTTGGGCAGCGGAGTCATGGGCGTGCGAGTAGGTGAGCTTGTGGGCGAACGCGCCCGTGCTTCGCCGGGGCTCTGCTGGGCTCTGGCTGATGTGCTGTTGAGGGTCAGCGTAGTTCTCGTGGTGCCTCAGTGGCCCCGGTGCCCGTTTCCCACCGCACGGCCCCAATCTCGCTCGGCGTCAGCGTGCCCAGCCCGGCATGCCGCCCGCTCAGGCCCCGTCACTGGTTGGTGGTTCGGGTCCGTGTGTGCTGGGCGCGCCTGCATTGTCGGTGTTCTCCTCCTGCGCCGTGGCACTGAAATGGAAGCAGCGGTTGTGTGCAGTAGCTTTCTGAAGGGCATACTGGCCAGCGCCAAAGGAAAGGGAGCGGGAGAATACGTCTTTAAGCCCGCCAGGAGGCCCCCCCCAAGCAAGCCCACCCTTGAAAGGGGCGCAGTATAGTCAGACAAACATGTCTTCTGCTTCTGTGGTGGTTATTACCTGTCAACAGAAGAGCTTCTGCTGAAGTTGTCTAGGTCCGGGGTGGGAGGCCAGGATGGAAGAAAAAGGCCGCCAAAGGGATTTTCATCTTTATCATCCCAGGTGATGCCGAGCTCTACGCTTTCTGCGCTCGGAGAAGTGCACCTGGAGCAGGTAGACTGCAGGCTCGTGGGATGCTGGGAATAATGCATCAGCGGATGAGCTTTGTGTTGGTGCGAGTTTGAAGAGGGGAAGGTTTGAAGGGACTCGCTCGGATGGAGCTTTTTGTCCCGGAGGCAGAAGGGAACTCACCTCCCCGCAGCGGCCGAGGATCTGGCGAGCAGCTGCCTCCGCGTCGTCCTCTGGAGACCTAGGAATCGTACAGAGAGGTTTTACTTGTCGTTGAAAGGCAGAATCGTAGCGTGTTGTCCTTAGGTAGGCTAAAGCCAAGGCCTTTGCGCTTCCTCGTAGGGAACTTGTGCTTTGCTGCATTTGCCAAGGGAAGCCCCTCAGAGAGTAGCAGGGCTCTGCGTCTTTGGTCAGGTATGCGGCCTTTAGGAAGGGTTCAAATGCCAGCCTGGGAGCTTTCTGTGAAGCCCTGAAAGTACAGCTAGGCTGAATGTAAGCCCTTTGTGCAGCTTTGTAATGGCCGCTTTGCAGTTGTGCTGTTCCTTCTGCCTGGCCATGAGCGCAGACTGGCAAGAGAGGAGCCCGGGGAAGGGTGCTAGTCAGTGGGATTGAACCCATTTACGAGCAATGCCTGGAAGTCCGTCAGCATCCGTATTGGCAGCCTGTTGAGTGCAGCTGTCGACTTCCCTGCAAGTGGTGGCCGAGCGCTCGACTCGGGTCAGCACTTGGCTGTCGCTTTCTGCCCATCTTTCTGCTGTCTGCCAGCTGTGGAGCAGGAGGGTCAGCGCTACAAGGGCGTTGCTCTGGGTGGACCCTGACTCATGCTGCGAGAGGCTAAAGCTAGGGACCTGCCCGCACTGCGAGCTGCTTTGCAACTTATCGCTTTGTAAGGGATGTGAATTTTAAACGTTACCTTTCTTTGCTGGTCTTGAGCCGGAAGCAAATCCAAATGCAGAATGTGCAGGAGACCGCAGCAGCGATGAGCGACAAAATGTTTATTATAATGATGAGTAAACGGTGATTTAGAATGCCAGGGTCAACCTCTTCAAAAGCATTGGGGAAGATTGCTGCAAAATGATGGAAAGAGATCAGAGTTTATATGAAACGTGCATGCTGTGGTAGGTCAAAGGTAGGAGGTGGAGGGCTGATGTATGAAGAGCCCGAGCACAGTGGCACACGCGTTGCGGCCGTGGGGACATGGCGCCCCAGCACGTGCGGGCTGCTGTGTGGTATACGAGTTCAGTGCTGTGCATTGAGAAAACACGCCCGCTCTTCTCTTCTACCCTCTGCTCCTTTTGGTGGAGTTGCTCCTCCTCTCATGCCCTCTCCTTCCTGCACTGGGAAGAAGGGAAGCAGGAGCCTGCTGTCACGAGCAAGAGCCAGAAGCGCTGGGACGAGGCTCGGCAGATGCTTTTGCGTGCCCCGTGGGGGCAGCATAGGAGGGCGGCGCAGACGGCTTTGGAAAGCCAGGTCTCTGCAGAAGAGCTCCTCCTAAAGTGTTCTCAGCTTTGGAAGGGACCCAGCTCTTCTGCCTGTGCCCCCAGGTGCTGCTATAGGTGCCAGGGGAAGCGCTGCCTCCCCCCTGGAAACTGATCCGTAGAAAACGTTAGTGGGGGAGAGGAGGTTTTACGCTGGAGTACGTACCTTCAGGCGATGCTGAAGCCTCTCTTTCCTCGGGTATGGGGAAGCCGTGTACCAGAAGAGTACCCAGGAGAAGGCACACGAAGGCAGAGCAGCCAGCCATATCTGCTGCTACTCCGAAAGCGGTGTGCACAAATGAGGCCTGCGCGGCAGCGGGGCCCTTGGTTGCCCTCGCAGGGCTGTGACATCGCTGACGGGCGCAGAGGCCTTCTGAAGGTGTCATGAGCTCCTCACAATGGGCCGCTGAGCGTGCGCGCGGCCTGCTGGCTCCTTGCGAGTCGCCCTGCGCAGGTGGGATCTCAGTGGCACCCGCTGTTTGCTCTAGCCTGCGCTTCTCCTGAGCGCTATCTGGCGGAGAGGTGGTCCTTCACAGAGCCGGGCAGGCTGTGCAGATGAGCCTCTGCAGGGCCTGACTAAAACGAGGGAGGGCGCGCGGAACCAGGCTGGAAGGCTCTTTGGCTCCGTGCATTTCCCCACAGTAAAACAAGAAGCACAGTAAAAGAACAGCCACGTAAGGCAGTGTTTGAATGGGTTCGTCTCCTTTTTACCCCATGGCAGGCAAAGGCTTTCCTTTCCCCAAAGGGACAGAGGCAGTGGTGACCCTCCCCTTGCTTCTCGAGCTGACCCAACTCCCCAGCAAGGCAGCGAAAGCCCTCTCTCAGCCAGGCCCGTCCCCACAGAGAGGAAGCAAAGCGAGTCCGACTGGAGCTTCCTAGGTTGTGAGGGAGCCGGTAGGCTTTGAGTTTGGATTTGGTGGGAGCTGCGCCAGGTGGCGCACGCGGTAGGAGGGACTGTGCTTTCTGAAGGAGCTCGTCCTGAAAAGGCGGCTTCCCCTGTTTGTGTCCCGCACGTGGCCCAAGCGGGAAGGAGCTGCGTGTGCCCTGTTGACTCGGCAGTGAGTGCAGCTGTGCATTCAGAGCCGTGTGTCTGGCAGGGGTGGGAAGAGAAGGGGAGCGTCTCCGGAGAGAATTGTAGCTGGCAGGGCTCGAGCGTGACCCAGAATCCCTTCCGCCGGGGTCGGAACGCCGCCTGTCCGTGCGGTGTGCTGCGCTGCAAGCGCGGATTGCTAACGGGAGGGTAAGCGAGAGCTACGTCGGGAGGCACCTTGACTGATCGGAAGCCTTCGTAAGTCCGGGGAGTCCGCTGGCTCCCTTTCCACCATGGTGTCCCTGTCCTGCACGTGTGCTTGTGCTGTTGGCAGTTACGCGGGCTTTTGAGGAAGAGCGGCACGCGCAGGCAGTGCTTGCTGCGCCTCAAGAGAAGTGTCCGTGGCACAGCAGAAGAGAAAGGAGCAGCTGCACCACTGTGCGTGGGGCCCCAGGCTGATGCTGCTTGTGCCGTGGTGTGTCCAGGGGAGAGCTGAGGGTCGAGCACCTTGTCTCTGGAGCCGCATGCAGCTGAACTGGAACGTGGTAGGGCACAATTTTGTGGGCGTGGTGCCATTCGGGGTGTAGGAAGTGGGTGTAGATGCATTCATGTCCTCGTCCTGGGATTTCTGCTGCCTGGTGGTGGACAGTGGTGGGTCGTTGCTTTTCATGTCCCGATGGCTTGAAGGAGGTCTTGTGAGTGTGAGCGCTTGCAGCTCTGAGGTGGAGGTGGTGTCTTGTGAAGACATGGGCAGCAGTTGGTTTGCTGCTTGTGGAGTTGCTGCTGGCAGGAGGGGAGATGCTTGAGGGAAGAGAGGTGTCCTTGCAGACCGTGAGCGCAGCGCTGGGGCTTTTCAGCTGCTTTGTGTCGTAAGCAGATACCCTGAGCCTCTCGGTCGCGCTGGGGTTGCAGTGCAGGGTCAGTAGCTGTGTTGTTCGTGGAGCAGCTTGTGTGAGGCCTGGTTGCCGCAAGGAAGAGTGTGCGGAGCTGCTGGAGCAGAAGTGCGCGCGAAGGTTGTGCTGGAAGGCATGGAGCCCTGGAGCAGTTGAGGTCGGAAGGGCTACCTGGAGGCCAGCGAGTGCGCTGGCCTGCCCAAAGCGGGTCTGATTTGGCCGGGTGGCTCGGGGCCTCGTGCAGCCGAGTCTCCGACTGCCCGAGCCTGGGCAAAGCTGGCGTTCCTTCTTCGTGGCGTTGCGTTTGGTGGACCGTGTGGAGACCGTGCGGGTTGTGGTGTGCGGTTTGGTCTCTTTGCTGGTGTGATGTGCGAGCTGGTGCAGGGAGCAGCGAAGCCACGACCTCCTTGTGGAGAAGCCCCGGAGGCGCTGACAAGCCGTGCAGCTTTGCCCCGCTTGTCTCGAAGGGGCCCGGCTCCCGAAGCGTCTGCGAGAGTCAGGCGAGAACCGCGACGCTTTTGCGCAGGAGATGCGGGCGCCCTGTGTGCGTGCAGCAGCCCTTTTGGAAGCACTTTGCAGCGGTCTTTGGTTCTTCTGCCATCGTGTGGCTGCGCAGAGCTTGCGGGCTGAGGTTTCTGCGGCGGGTGATGAGAGCGCGCTTCTGTGAGCAGGAGCAGCCCAGCGCGTCGCCGGGGGTGTCGCAAGGGCTGTCGGCGAGGCTTGTGCCTTGCCGCAGGCTGCTGTGAGGGAAAGGGGCTTTTTGCAGCTGCCCCGCGGGCGCGGCGGCAGTGGCGGCGGAGTGCTGGGAAGGGATGGTGGGCTGCGGCTGGCGGAGCCGGGGCCCCTGTGGCAGCCGCGTGCGCGCGTCAGGGCGCGTCGAGCGGCAGAGGAGGGGCGGCAGGCTGCGCGAGAGCCGGGCGCCGCTGGGGCGCAGGCGGGGGCTGTGGCGGGGCGGCGGGGAGGGGGCTTTGCTGCACGGGGCGGCGGGGAGAGCACACGCTGCCTTCAGCCGCGGCGCCGCGGCAGGGCTCTGGCTGCGCCCCGCGCGGCTGCTGCCGAGGGGCCCGAGGCCTGGCCGCCGGGACGCCGCGCAGCCCCGCGTTGCAAAGCCCCGGGAGGCGAGTGCTGCTGGCGCAGGCGCGGGCGGTGCGGAGCACAGGAAGGCAGCGAGGCGCTGGCAGGTGGCGGCGCTTCCCGGCGCTGGGGGTTGGGCACGAGCGCAGCGTGCCTGGGAGCCGGCGCGACAGCGCAGGGAGAAAGGGCCGGGCTGGCAGCGCGCGGGGCTGTGACGGGGTCTCGTAACTGGTGTCCCCTGTGCTCCGTCTCGCCCAGGAGTGCTCCTGGCCAAAGCCCTTGGGCCCAGCTGTGTTGGTGCTGGAGCGTGTGCGAGCGAAGGAGCTCTGTGCCCCAAGGGCTGTGGGTGGGAGCGCGCCCCCCACGGAGAGCCGCTCTAAGTAACCACCACTCTGGCGCTGCGTGAGCTCTGCCTCCTCTTGATCTTTATTACGCAACTGCCCGCTCGTGCAGGTGGCCGTGTGTGATGATGGCGCCGGCCCGAGACGGAGGAGGGCAGTGCGGGCAGGCCGGGCGGAGTGTCGGTGCCGTGCCCTGGCGTCGGGGCAGGCTCTTGCTTTGCGGGCGCGCGCTGGAGCTGGGCAGCGGCAGCAGACTCTCGCGTGTTGGGCAGCGGAGTCATGGGCGTGCGAGTAGGTGAGCTTGTGGGCGAACGCGCCCGTGCTTCGCCGGGGCTCTGCTGGGCTCTGGCTGATGTGCTGTTGAGGGTCAGCGTAGTTCTCGTGGTGCCTCAGTGGCCCCGGTGCCCGTTTCCCACCGCACGGCCCCAATCTCGCTCGGCGTCAGCGTGCCCAGCCCGGCATGCCGCCCGCTCAGGCCCCGTCACTGGTTGGTGGTTCGGGTCCGTGTGTGCTGGGCGCGCCTGCATTGTCGGTGTTCTCCTCCTGCGCCGTGGCACTGAAATGGAAGCAGCGGTTGTGTGCAGTAGCTTTCTGAAGGGCATACTGGCCAGCGCCAAAGGAAAGGGAGCGGGAGAATACGTCTTTAAGCCCGCCAGGAGGCCCCCCCCAAGCAAGCCCACCCTTGAAAGGGGCGCAGTATAGTCAGACAAACATGTCTTCTGCTTCTGTGGTGGTTATTACCTGTCAACAGAAGAGCTTCTGCTGAAGTTGTCTAGGTCCGGGGTGGGAGGCCAGGATGGAAGAAAAAGGCCGCCAAAGGGATTTTCATCTTTATCATCCCAGGTGATGCCGAGCTCTACGCTTTCTGCGCTCGGAGAAGTGCACCTGGAGCAGGTAGACTGCAGGCTCGTGGGATGCTGGGAATAATGCATCAGCGGATGAGCTTTGTGTTGGTGCGAGTTTGAAGAGGGGAAGGTTTGAAGGGACTCGCTCGGATGGAGCTTTTTGTCCCGGAGTCAGAAGGGAACTCACCTCCCCGCAGCGGCCGAGGATCTGGCGAGCAGCTGCCTCCGCGTCGTCCTCTGGAGACCTAGGAATCGTACAGAGAGGTTTTACTTGTCGTTGAAAGGCAGAATCGTAGCGTGTTGTCCTTAGGTAGGCTAAAGCCAAGGCCTTTGCGCTTCCTCGTAGGGAACTTGTGCTTTGCTGCATTTGCCAAGGGAAGCCCCTCAGAGAGTAGCAGGGCTCTGCGTCTTTGGTCAGGTATGCGGCCTTTAGGAAGGGTTCAAATGCCAGCCTGGGAGCTTTCTGTGAAGCCCTGAAAGTACAGCTAGGCTGAATGTAAGCCCTTTGTGCAGCTTTGTAATGGCCGCTTTGCAGTTGTGCTGTTCCTTCTGCCTGGCCATGAGCGCAGACTGGCAAGAGAGGAGCCCGGGGAAGGGTGCTAGTCAGTGGGATTGAACCCATTTACGAGCAATGCCTGGAAGTCCGTCAGCATCCGTATTGGCAGCCTGTTGAGTGCAGCTGTCGACTTCCCTGCAAGTGGTGGCCGAGCGCTCGACTCGGGTCAGCACTTGGCTGTCGCTTTCTGCCCATCTTTCTGCTGTCTGCCAGCTGTGGAGCAGGAGGGTCAGCGCTACAAGGGCGTTGCTCTGGGTGGACCCTGACTCATGCTGCGAGAGGCTAAAGCTAGGGACCTGCCCGCACTGCGAGCTGCTTTGCAACTTATCGCTTTGTAAGGGATGTGAATTTTAAACGTTACCTTTCTTTGCTGGTCTTGAGCCGGAAGCAAATCCAAATGCAGAATGTGCAGGAGACCGCAGCAGCGATGAGCGACAAAATGTTTATTATAATGATGAGTAAACGGTGATTTAGAATGCCAGGGTCAACCTCTTCAAAAGCATTGGGGAAGATTGCTGCAAAATGATGGAAAGAGATCAGAGTTTATATGAAACGTGCATGCTGTGGTAGGTCAAAGGTAGGAGGTGGAGGGCTGATGTATGAAGAGCCCGAGCACAGTGGCACACGCGTTGCGGCCGTGGGGACATGGCGCCCCAGCACGTGCGGGCTGCTGTGTGGTATACGAGTTCAGTGCTGTGCATTGAGAAAACACGCCCGCTCTTCTCTTCTACCCTCTGCTCCTTTTGGTGGAGTTGCTCCTCCTCTCATGCCCTCTCCTTCCTGCACTGGGAAGAAGGGAAGCAGGAGCCTGCTGTCACGAGCAAGAGCCAGAAGCGCTGGGACGAGGCTCGGCAGATGCTTTTGCGTGCCCCGTGGGGGCAGCATAGGAGGGCGGCGCAGACGGCTTTGGAAAGCCAGGTCTCTGCAGAAGAGCTCCTCCTAAAGTGTTCTCAGCTTTGGAAGGGACCCAGCTCTTCTGCCTGTGCCCCCAGGTGCTGCTATAGGTGCCAGGGGAAGCGCTGCCTCCCCCCTGGAAACTGATCCGTAGAAAACGTTAGTGGGGGAGAGGAGGTTTTACGCTGGAGTACGTACCTTCAGGCGATGCTGAAGCCTCTCTTTCCTCGGGTATGGGGAAGCCGTGTACCAGAAGAGTACCCAGGAGAAGGCACACGAAGGCAGAGCAGCCAGCCATATCTGCTGCTACTCCGAAAGCGGTGTGCACAAATGAGGCCTGCGCGGCAGCGGGGCCCTTGGTTGCCCTCGCAGGGCTGTGACATCGCTGACGGGCGCAGAGGCCTTCTGAAGGTGTCATGAGCTCCTCACAATGGGCCGCTGAGCGTGCGCGCGGCCTGCTGGCTCCTTGCGAGTCGCCCTGCGCAGGTGGGATCTCAGTGGCACCCGCTGTTTGCTCTAGCCTGCGCTTCTCCTGAGCGCTATCTGGCGGAGAGGTGGTCCTTCACAGAGCCGGGCAGGCTGTGCAGATGAGCCTCTGCAGGGCCTGACTAAAACGAGGGAGGGCGCGCGGAACCAGGCTGGAAGGCTCTTTGGCTCCGTGCATTTCCCCACAGTAAAACAAGAAGCACAGTAAAAGAACAGCCACGTAAGGCAGTGTTTGAATGGGTTCGTCTCCTTTTTACCCCATGGCAGGCAAAGGCTTTCCTTTCCCCAAAGGGACAGAGGCAGTGGTGACCCTCCCCTTGCTTCTCGAGCTGACCCAACTCCCCAGCAAGGCAGCGAAAGCCCTCTCTCAGCCAGGCCCGTCCCCACAGAGAGGAAGCAAAGCAAGTCCGACTGGAGCTTCCTAGGTTGTGAGGGAGCCGGTAGGCTTTGAGTTTGGATTTGGTGGGAGCTGCGCCAGGTGGCGCACGCGGTAGGAGGGACTGTGCTTTCTGAAGGAGCTCGTCCTGAAAAGGCGGCTTCCCCTGTTTGTGTCCCGCACGTGGCCCAAGCGGGAAGGAGCTGCGTGTGCCCTGTTGACTCGGCAGTGAGTGCAGCTGTGCATTCAGAGCCGTGTGTCTGGCAGGGGTGGGAAGAGAAGGGGAGCGTCTCCGGAGAGAATTGTAGCTGGCAGGGCTCGAGCGTGACCCAGAATCCCTTCCGCCGGGGTCGGAACGCCGCCTGTCCGTGCGGTGTGCTGCGCTGCAAGCGCGGATTGCTAACGGGAGGGTAAGCGAGAGCTACGTCGGGAGGCACCTTGACTGATCGGAAGCCTTCGTAAGTCCGGGGAGTCCGCTGGCTCCCTTTCCACCATGGTGTCCCTGTCCTGCACGTGTGCTTGTGCTGTTGGCAGTTACGCGGGCTTTTGAGGAAGAGCGGCACGCACAGGCAGTGCTTGCTGCGCCTCAAGAGAAGTGTCCGTGGCACAGCAGAAGAGAAAGGAGCAGCTGCACCACTGTGCGTGGGGCCCCAGGCTGATGCTGCTTGTGCCGTGGTGTGTCCAGGGGAGAGCTGAGGGTCGAGCACCTTGTCTCTGGAGCCGCATGCAGCTGAACTGGGACGTGGTAGGGCACAATTTTGTGGGCGTGGTGCCATTCGGGGTGTAGGAAGTGGGTGTAGATGCATTCATGTCCTCGTCCTGGGATTTCTGCTGCCTGGTGGTGGACAGTGGTGGGTCGTTGCTTTTCATGTCCCGATGGCTTGAAGGAGGTCTTGTGAGTGTGAGCGCTTGCAGCTCTGAGGTGGAGGTGGTGTCTTGTGAAGACATGGGCAGCAGTTGGTTTGCTGCTTGTGGAGTTGCTGCTGGCAGGAGGGGAGATGCTTGAGGGAAGAGAGGTGTCCTTGCAGACCGTGAGCGCAGCGCTGGGGCTTTTCAGCTGCTTTGTGTCGTAAGCAGATACCCTGAGCCTCTCGGTCGCGCTGGGGTTGCAGTGCAGGGTCAGTAGCTGTGTTGTTCGTGGAGCAGCTTGTGTGAGGCCTGGTTGCCGCAAGGAAGAGTGTGCGGAGCTGCTGGAGCAGAAGTGCGCGCGAAGGTTGTGCTGGAAGGCATGGAGCCCTGGAGCAGTTGAGGTCGGAAGGGCTACCTGGAGGCCAGCGAGTGCGCTGGCCTGCCCAAAGCGGGTCTGATTTGGCCGGGTGGCTCGGGGCCTCGTGCAGCCGAGTCTCCGACTGCCCGAGCCTGGGCAAAGCTGGCGTTCCTTCTTCGTGGCGTTGCGTTTGGTGGACCGTGTGGAGACCGTGCGGGTTGTGGTGTGCGGTTTGGTCTCTTTGCTGGTGTGATGTGCGAGCTGGTGCAGGGAGCAGCGAAGCCACGACCTCCTTGTGGAGAAGCCCCGGAGGCGCTGACAAGCCGTGCAGCTTTGCCCCGCTTGTCTCGAAGGGGCCCGGCTCCCGAAGCGTCTGCGAGAGTCAGGCGAGAACCGCGACGCTTTTGCGCAGGAGATGCGGGCGCCCTGTGTGCGTGCAGCAGCCCTTTTGGAAGCACTTTGCAGCGGTCTTTGGTTCTTCTGCCATCGTGTGGCTGCGCAGAGCTTGCGGGCTGAGGTTTCTGCGGCGGGTGATGAGAGCGCGCTTCTGTGAGCAGGAGCAGCCCAGCGCGTCGCCGGGGGTGTCGCAAGGGCTGTCGGCGAGGCTTGTGCCTTGCCGCAGGCTGCTGTGAGGGAAAGGGGCTTTTTGCAGCTGCCCCGCGGGCGCGGCGGCAGTGGCGGCGGAGTGCTGGGAAGGG
Organism: Apteryx mantelli; assembly: GCF_036417845.1. Taxonomy (NCBI): domain Eukaryota; kingdom Metazoa; phylum Chordata; class Aves; order Apterygiformes; family Apterygidae; genus Apteryx; species Apteryx mantelli. The sequence goes on along the minus strand of NC_089990.1, from coordinate 12,875,885 downwards.
ATGGTGGGCTGCGGCTGGCGGAGCCGGGGCCCCTGTGGCAGCCGCGTGCGCGCGTCAGGGCGCGTCGAGCGGCAGAGGAGGGGCGGCAGGCTGCGCGAGAGCCGGGCGCCGCTGGGGCGCAGGCGGGGGCTGTGGCGGGGCGGCGGGGAGGGGGCTTTGCTGCACGGGGCGGCGGGGAGAGCACACGCTGCCTTCAGCCGCGGCGCCGCGGCAGGGCTCTGGCTGCGCCCCGCGTGGCTGCTGCCGAGGGGCCCGAGGCCTGGCCGCCGGGACGCCGCGCAGCCCCGCGTTGCAAAGCCCCGGGAGGCGAGTGCTGCTGGCGCAGGCGCGGGCGGTGCGGAGCACAGGAAGGCAGCGAGGCGCTGGCAGGTGGCGGCGCTTCCCGGCGCTGGGGGTTGGGCACGAGCGCAGCGTGCCTGGGAGCCGGCGCGACAGCGCAGGGAGAAAGGGCCGGGCTGGCAGCGCGCGGGGCTGTGACGGGGTCTCGTAACTGGTGTCCCCTGTGCTCCGTCTCGCCCAGGAGTGCTCCTGGCCAAAGCCCTTGGGCCCAGCTGTGTTGGTGCTGGAGCGTGTGCGAGCGAAGGAGCTCTGTGCCCCAAGGGCTGTGGGTGGGAGCGCGCCCCCCACGGAGAGCCGCTCTAAGTAACCACCACTCTGGCGCTGCGTGAGCTCTGCCTCCTCTTGATCTTTATTACGCAACTGCCCGCTCGTGCAGGTGGCCGTGTGTGATGATGGCGCCGGCCCGAGACGGAGGAGGGCAGTGCGGGCAGGCCGGGCGGAGTGTCGGTGCCGTGCCCTGGCGTCGGGGCAGGCTCTTGCTTTGCGGGCGCGCGCTGGAGCTGGGCAGCGGCAGCAGACTCTCGCGTGTTGGGCAGCGGAGTCATGGGCGTGCGAGTAGGTGAGCTTGTGGGCGAACGCGCCCGTGCTTCGCCGGGGCTCTGCTGGGCTCTGGCTGATGTGCTGTTGAGGGTCAGCGTAGTTCTCGTGGTGCCTCAGTGGCCCCGGTGCCCGTTTCCCACCGCACGGCCCCAATCTCGCTCGGCGTCAGCGTGCCCAGCCCGGCATGCCGCCCGCTCAGGCCCCGTCACTGGTTGGTGGTTCGGGTCCGTGTGTGCTGGGCGCGCCTGCATTGTCGGTGTTCTCCTCCTGCGCCGTGGCACTGAAATGGAAGCAGCGGTTGTGTGCAGTAGCTTTCTGAAGGGCATACTGGCCAGCGCCAAAGGAAAGGGAGCGGGAGAATACGTCTTTAAGCCCGCCAGGAGGCCCCCCCCAAGCAAGCCCACCCTTGAAAGGGGCGCAGTATAGTCAGACAAACATGTCTTCTGCTTCTGTGGTGGTTATTACCTGTCAACAGAAGAGCTTCTGCTGAAGTTGTCTAGGTCCGGGGTGGGAGGCCAGGATGAAAGAAAAAGGCCGCCAAAGGGGTTTTCATCCTCATCATCCCAGGTGATGCCGAGCTCTACGCTTTCTGCGCTCGGAGAAGTGCACCTGGAGCAGGTAGACTGCAGGCTCGTGGGATGCTGGGAATAATGCATCAGCGGATGAGCTTTGTGTTGGTGCGAGTTTGAAGAGGGGAAGGTTTGAAGGGACTCGCTCGGATGGAGCTTTTTGTCCCGGAGGCAGAAGGGAACTCACCTCCCCGCAGCGGCCGAGGATCTGGCGAGCAGCTGCCTCCGCGTCGTCCTCTGGAGACCTAGGAATCGTACAGAGAGGTTTTACTTGTCGTTGAAAGGCAGAATCGTAGCGTGTTGTCCTTAGGTAGGCTAAAGCCAAGGCCTTTGCGCTTCCTCGTAGGGAACTTGTGCTTTGCTGCATTTGCCAAGGGAAGCCCCTCAGAGAGTAGCAGGGCTCTGCGTCTTTGGTCAGGTATGCGGCCTTTAGGAAGGGTTCAAATGCCAGCCTGGGAGCTTTCTGTGAAGCCCTGAAAGTACAGCTAGGCTGAATGTAAGCCCTTTGTGCAGCTTTGTAATGGCCGCTTTGCAGTTGTGCTGTTCCTTCTGCCTGGCCATGAGCGCAGACTGGCAAGAGAGGAGCCCGGGGAAGGGTGCTAGTCAGTGGGATTGAACCCATTTACGAGCAATGCCTGGAAGTCCGTCAGCATCCGTATTGGCAGCCTGTTGAGTGCAGCTGTCGACTTCCCTGCAAGTGGTGGCCGAGCGCTCGACTCGGGTCAGCACTTGGCTGTCGCTTTCTGCCCATCTTTCTGCTGTCTGCCAGCTGTGGAGCAGGAGGGTCAGCGCTACAAGGGCGTTGCTCTGGGTGGACCCTGACTCATGCTGCGAGAGGCTAAAGCTAGGGACCTGCCCGCACTGCGAGCTGCTTTGCAACTTATCGCTTTGTAAGGGATGTGAATTTTAAACGTTACCTTTCTTTGCTGGTCTTGAGCCGGAAGCAAATCCAAATGCAGAATGTGCAGGAGACCGCAGCAGCGATGAGCGACAAAATGTTTATTATAATGATGAGTAAACGGTGATTTAGAATGCCAGGGTCAACCTCTTCAAAAGCATTGGGGAAGATTGCTGCAAAATGATGGAAAGAGATCAGAGTTTATATGAAACGTGCATGCTGTGGTAGGTCAAAGGTAGGAGGTGGAGGGCTGATGTATGAAGAGCCCGAGCACAGTGGCACACGCGTTGCGGCCATGGGGACATGGCGCCCCAGCACGTGCGGGCTGCTGTGTGGTATACGAGTTCAGTGCTGTGCATTGAGAAAACACGCCCGCTCTTCTCTTCTACCCTCTGCTCCTTTTGGTGGAGTTGCTCCTCCTCTCATGCCCTCTCCTTCCTGCACTGGGAAGAAGGGAAGCAGGAGCCTGCTGTCACGAGCAAGAGCCAGAAGCGCTGGGACGAGGCTCGGCAGATGCTTTTGCGTGCCCCATGGGGGCAGCATAGGAGGGCGGCGCAGACGGCTTTGGAAAGCCAGGTCTCTGCAGAAGAGCTCCTCCTAAAGTGTTCTCAGCTTTGGAAGGGACCCAGCTCTTCTGCCTGTGCCCCCAGGTGCTGCTATAGGTGCCAGGGGAAGCGCTGCCTCCCCCCTGGAAACTGATCCGTAGAAAACGTTAGTGGGGGAGAGGAGGTTTTACGCTGGAGTACGTACCTTCAGGCGATGCTGAAGCCTCTCTTTCCTCGGGTATGGGGAAGCCGTGTACCAGAAGAGTACCCAGGAGAAGGCACACGAAGGCAGAGCAGCCAGCCATATCTGCTGCTACTCCGAAAGCGGTGTGCACAAATGAGGCCTGCGCGGCAGCGGGGCCCTTGGTTGCCCTCGCAGGGCTGTGACATCGCTGACGGGCGCAGAGGCCTTCTGAAGGTGTCATGAGCTCCTCACAATGGGCCGCTGAGCGTGCGCGCGGCCTGCTGGCTCCTTGCGAGTCGCCCTGTGCAGGTGGGATCTCAGTGGCACCCGCTGTTTGCTCTAGCCTGCGCTTCTCCTGAGCGCTATCTGGCGGAGAGGTGGTCCTTCACAGAGCCGGGCAGGCTGTGCAGATGAGCCTCTGCAGGGCCTGACTAAAACGAGGGAGGACGCGCGGAACCAGGCTGGAAGGCTCTTTGGCTCCGTGCATTTCCCCACAGTAAAACAAGAAGCACAGTAAAAGAACAGCCACGTAAGGCAGTGTTTGAATGGGTTCGTCTCCTTTTTACCCCATGGCAGGCAAAGGCTTTCCTTTCCCCAAAGGGACAGAGGCAGTGGTGACCCTCCCCTTGCTTCTCGAGCTGACCCAACTCCCCAGCAAGGCAGCGAAAGCCCTCTCTCAGCCAGGCCCGTCCCCACAGAGAGGAAGCAAAGCAAGTCCGACTGGAGCTTCCTAGGTTGTGAGGGAGCCGGTAGGCTTTGAGTTTGGATTTGGTGGGAGCTGCGCCAGGTGGCGCACGCGGTAGGAGGGACTGTGCTTTCTGAAGGAGCTCGTCCTGAAAACGCGGCTTCCCCTGTTTGTGTCCCGCACGTGGCCCAAGCGGGAAGGAGCTGCGTGTGCCCTGTTGACTCGGCAGTGAGTGCAGCTGTGCATTCAGAGCCGTGTGTCTGGCAGGGGTGGGAAGAGAAGGGGAGCGTCTCCGGAGAGAATTGTAGCTGGCAGGGCTCGAGCGTGACCCAGAATCCCTTCCGCCGGGGTCGGAACGCCGCCTGTCCGTGCGGTGTGCTGCGCTGCAAGCGCGGATTGCTAACGGGAGGGTAAGCGAGAGCTACGTCGGGAGGCACCTTGACTGATCGGAAGCCTTCGTAAGTCCGGGGAGTCCGCTGGCTCCCTTTCCACCATGGTGTCCCTGTCCTGCACGTGTGCTTGTGCTGTTGGCAGTTACGCGGGCTTTTGAGGAAGAGCGGCACGCGCAGGCAGTGCTTGCTGCGCCTCAAGAGAAGTGTCTGTGGCACAGCAGAAGAGAAAGGAGCAGCTGCACCACTGTGCGTGGGGCCCCAGGCTGATGCTGCTTGTGCCGTGGTGTGTCCAGGGGAGAGCTGAGGGTCGAGCACCTTGTCTCTGGAGCCGCATGCAGCTGAACTGGGACGTGGTAGGGCACAATTTTGTGGGCGTGGTGCCATTCGGGGTGTAGGAAGTGGGTGTAGATGCATTCATGTCCTCGTCCTGGGATTTCTGCTGCCTGGTGGTGGACAGTGGTGGGTCGTTGCTTTTCATGTCCCGATGGCTTGAAGGAGGTCTTGTGAGTGTGAGCGCTTGCAGCTCTGAGGTGGAGGTGGTGTCTTGTGAAGACATGGGCAGCAGTTGGTTTGCTGCTTGTGGAGTTGCTGCTGGCAGGAGGGGAGATGCTTGAGGGAAGAGAGGTGTCCTTGCAGACCGTGAGCGCAGCGCTGGGGCTTTTCAGCTGCTTTGTGTCGTAAGCAGATACCCTGAGCCTCTCGGTCGCGCTGGGGTTGCAGTGCAGGGTCAGTAGCTGTGTTGTTCGTGGAGCAGCTTGTGTGAGGCCTGGTTGCCGCAAGGAAGAGTGTGCGGAGCTGCTGGAGCAGAAGTGCGCGCGAAGGTTGTGCTGGAAGGCATGGAGCCCTGGAGCAGTTGAGGTCGGAAGGGCTACCTGGAGGCCAGCGAGTGCGCTGGCCTGCCCAAAGCGGGTCTGATTTGGCCGGGTGGCTCGGGGCCTCGTGCAGCCGAGTCTCCGACTGCCCGAGCCGGGGCAAAGCTGGCGTTCCTTCTTCGTGGCGTTGCGTTTGGTGGACCGTGTGGAGACCGTGCGGGTTGTGGTGTGCGGTTTGGTCTCTTTGCTGGTGTGATGTGCGAGCTGGTGCAGGGAGCAGCGAAGCCACGACCTCCTTGTGGAGAAGCCCCGGAGGCGCTGACAAGCCGTGCAGCTTTGCCCCGCTTGTCTCGAAGGGGCCCGGCTCCCGAAGCGTCTGCGAGAGTCAGGCGAGAACCGCGACGCTTTTGCGCAGGAGATGCGGGCGCCCTGTGTGCGTGCAGCAGCCCTTTTGGAAGCACTTTGCAGCGGTCTTTGGTTCTTCTGCCATCGTGTGGCTGCGCAGAGCTTGCGGGCTGAGGTTTCTGCGGCGGGTGATGAGAGCGCGCTTCTGTGAGCAGGAGCAGCCCAGCGCGTCGCCGGGGGTGTCGCAAGGGCTGTCGGCGAGGCTTGTGCCTTGCCGCAGGCTGCTGTGAGGGAAAGGGGCTTTTTGCAGCTGCCCCGCGGGCGCGGCGGCAGTGGCGGCGGAGTGCTGGGAAGGGATGGTGGGCTGCGGCTGGCGGAGCCGGGGCCCCTGTGGCAGCCGCGTGCGCGCGTCAGGGCGCGTCGAGCGGCAGAGGAGGGGCGGCAGGCTGCGCGAGAGCCGGGCGCCGCTGGGGCGCAGGCGGGGGCTGTGGCGGGGCGGCGGGGAGGGGGCTTTGCTGCACGGGGCGGCGGGGAGAGCACACGCTGCCTTCAGCCGCGGCGCCGCGGCAGGGCTCTGGCTGCGCCCCGCGCGGCTGCTGCCGAGGGGCCCGAGGCCTGGCCGCCGGGACGCCGCGCAGCCCCGCGTTGCAAAGCCCCGGGAGGCGAGTGCTGCTGGCGCAGGCGCGGGCGGTGCGGAGCACAGGAAGGCAGCGAGGCGCTGGCAGGTGGCGGCGCTTCCCGGCGCTGGGGGTTGGGCACGAGCGCAGCGTGCCTGGGAGCCGGCGCGACAGCGCAGGGAGAAAGGGCCGGGCTGGCAGCGCGCGGGGCTGTGACGGGGTCTCGTAACTGGTGTCCCCTGTGCTCCGTCTCGCCCAGGAGTGCTCCTGGCCAAAGCCCTTGGGCCCAGCTGTGTTGGTGCTGGAGCGTGTGCGAGCGAAGGAGCTCTGTGCCCCAAGGGCTGTGGGTGGGAGCGCGCCCCCCACGGAGAGCCGCTCTAAGTAACCACCACTCTGGCGCTGCGTGAGCTCTGCCTCCTCTTGATCTTTATTACGCAACTGCCCGCTCGTGCAGGTGGCCGTGTGTGATGATGGCGCCGGCCCGAGACGGAGGAGGGCAGTGCGGGCAGGCCGGGCGGAGTGTCGGTGCCGTGCCCTGGCGTCGGGGCAGGCTCTTGCTTTGCGGGCGCGCGCTGGAGCTGGGCAGCGGCAGCAGACTCTCGCGTGTTGGGCAGCGGAGTCATGGGCGTGCGAGTAGGTGAGCTTGTGGGCGAACGCGCCCGTGCTTCGCCGGGGCTCTGCTGGGCTCTGGCTGATGTGCTGTTGAGGGTCAGCGTAGTTCTCGTGGTGCCTCAGTGGCCCCGGTGCCCGTTTCCCACCGCACGGCCCCAATCTCGCTCGGCGTCAGCGTGCCCAGCCCGGCATGCCGCCCGCTCAGGCCCCGTCACTGGTTGGTGGTTCGGGTCCGTGTGTGCTGGGCGCGCCTGCATTGTCGGTGTTCTCCTCCTGCGCCGTGGCACTGAAATGGAAGCAGCGGTTGTGTGCAGTAGCTTTCTGAAGGGCATACTGGCCAGCGCCAAAGGAAAGGGAGCGGGAGAATACGTCTTTAAGCCCGCCAGGAGGCCCCCCCCAAGCAAGCCCACCCTTGAAAGGGGCGCAGTATAGTCAGACAAACATGTCTTCTGCTTCTGTGGTGGTTATTACCTGTCAACAGAAGAGCTTCTGCTGAAGTTGTCTAGGTCCGGGGTGGGAGGCCAGGATGGAAGAAAAAGGCCGCCAAAGGGATTTTCATCTTTATCATCCCAGGTGATGCCGAGCTCTACGCTTTCTGCGCTCGGAGAAGTGCACCTGGAGCAGGTAGACTGCAGGCTCGTGGGATGCTGGGAATAATGCATCAGCGGATGAGCTTTGTGTTGGTGCGAGTTTGAAGAGGGGAAGGTTTGAAGGGACTCGCTCGGATGGAGCTTTTTGTCCCGGAGGCAGAAGGGAACTCACCTCCCCGCAGCGGCCGAGGATCTGGCGAGCAGCTGCCTCCGCGTCGTCCTCTGGAGACCTAGGAATCGTACAGAGAGGTTTTACTTGTCGTTGAAAGGCAGAATCGTAGCGTGTTGTCCTTAGGTAGGCTAAAGCCAAGGCCTTTGCGCTTCCTCGTAGGGAACTTGTGCTTTGCTGCATTTGCCAAGGGAAGCCCCTCAGAGAGTAGCAGGGCTCTGCGTCTTTGGTCAGGTATGCGGCCTTTAGGAAGGGTTCAAATGCCAGCCTGGGAGCTTTCTGTGAAGCCCTGAAAGTACAGCTAGGCTGAATGTAAGCCCTTTGTGCAGCTTTGTAATGGCCGCTTTGCAGTTGTGCTGTTCCTTCTGCCTGGCCATGAGCGCAGACTGGCAAGAGAGGAGCCCGGGGAAGGGTGCTAGTCAGTGGGATTGAACCCATTTACGAGCAATGCCTGGAAGTCCGTCAGCATCCGTATTGGCAGCCTGTTGAGTGCAGCTGTCGACTTCCCTGCAAGTGGTGGCCGAGCGCTCGACTCGGGTCAGCACTTGGCTGTCGCTTTCTGCCCATCTTTCTGCTGTCTGCCAGCTGTGGAGCAGGAGGGTCAGCGCTACAAGGGCGTTGCTCTGGGTGGACCCTGACTCATGCTGCGAGAGGCTAAAGCTAGGGACCTGCCCGCACTGCGAGCTGCTTTGCAACTTATCGCTTTGTAAGGGATGTGAATTTTAAACGTTACCTTTCTTTGCTGGTCTTGAGCCGGAAGCAAATCCAAATGCAGAATGTGCAGGAGACCGCAGCAGCGATGAGCGACAAAATGTTTATTATAATGATGAGTAAACGGTGATTTAGAATGCCAGGGTCAACCTCTTCAAAAGCATTGGGGAAGATTGCTGCAAAATGATGGAAAGAGATCAGAGTTTATATGAAACGTGCATGCTGTGGTAGGTCAAAGGTAGGAGGTGGAGGGCTGATGTATGAAGAGCCCGAGCACAGTGGCACACGCGTTGCGGCCGTGGGGACATGGCGCCCCAGCACGTGCGGGCTGCTGTGTGGTATACGAGTTCAGTGCTGTGCATTGAGAAAACACGCCCGCTCTTCTCTTCTACCCTCTGCTCCTTTTGGTGGAGTTGCTCCTCCTCTCATGCCCTCTCCTTCCTGCACTGGGAAGAAGGGAAGCAGGAGCCTGCTGTCACGAGCAAGAGCCAGAAGCGCTGGGACGAGGCTCGGCAGATGCTTTTGCGTGCCCCGTGGGGGCAGCACAGGAGGGCGGCGCAGACGGCTTTGGAAAGCCAGGTCTCTGCAGAAGAGCTCCTCCTAAAGTGTTCTCAGCTTTGGAAGGGACCCAGCTCTTCTGCCTGTGCCCCCAGGTGCTGCTATAGGTGCCAGGGGAAGCGCTGCCTCCCCCCTGGAAACTGATCCGTAGAAAACGTTAGTGGGGGAGAGGAGGTTTTACGCTGGAGTACGTACCTTCAGGCGATGCTGAAGCCTCTCTTTCCTCGGGTATGGGGAAGCCGTGTACCAGAAGAGCACCCAGGAGAAGGCACACGAAGGCAGAGCAGCCAGCCATATCTGCTGCTACTCCGAAAGCGGTGTGCACAAATGAGGCCTGCGCGGCAGCGGGGCCCTTGGTTGCCCTCGCAGGGCTGTGACATCGCTGACGGGCGCAGAGGCCTTCTGAAGGTGTCATGAGCTCCTCACAATGGGCCGCTGAGCGTGCGCGCGGCCTGCTGGCTCCTTGCGAGTCGCCCTGTGCAGGTGGGATCTCAGTGGCACCCGCTGTTTGCTCTAGCCTGCGCTTCTCCTGAGCGCTATCTGGCGGAGAGGTGGTCCTTCACAGAGCCGGGCAGGCTGTGCAGATGAGCCTCTGCAGGGCCTGACTAAAACGAGGGAGGACGCGCGGAACCAGGCTGGAAGGCTCTTTGGCTCCGTGCATTTCCCCACAGTAAAACAAGAAGCACAGTAAAAGAACAGCCACGTAAGGCAGTGTTTGAATGGGTTCGTCTCCTTTTTACCCCATGGCAGGCAAAGGCTTTCCTTTCCCCAAAGGGACAGAGGCAGTGGTGACCCTCCCCTTGCTTCTCGAGCTGACCCAACTCCCCAGCAAGGCAGCGAAAGCCCTCTCTCAGCCAGGCCCGTCCCCACAGAGAGGAAGCAAAGCGAGTCCGACTGGAGCTTCCTAGGTTGTGAGGGAGCCGGTAGGCTTTGAGTTTGGATTTGGTGGGAGCTGCGCCAGGTGGCGCACGCGGTAGGAGGGACTGTGCTTTCTGAAGGAGCTCGTCCTGAAAACGCGGCTTCCCCTGTTTGTGTCCCGCACGTGGCCCAAGCGGGAAGGAGCTGCGTGTGCCCTGTTGACTCGGCAGTGAGTGCAGCTGTGCATTCAGAGCCGTGTGTCTGGCAGGGGTGGGAAGAGAAGGGGAGCGTCTCCGGAGAGAATTGTAGCTGGCAGGGCTCGAGCGTGACCCAGAATCCCTTCCGCCGGGGTCGGAACGCCGCCTGTCCGTGCAGTGTGCTGCGCTGCAAGCGCGGATTGCTAACGGGAGGGTAAGCGAGAGCTACGTCGGGAGGCACCTTGACTGATCGGAAGCCTTCGTAAGTCCGGGGAGTCCGCTGGCTCCCTTTCCACCATGGTGTCCCTGTCCTGCACGTGTGCTTGTGCTGTTGGCAGTTACGCGGGCTTTTGAGGAAGAGCGGCACGCGCAGGCAGTGCTTGCTGCGCCTCAAGAGAAGTGTCCGTGGCACAGCAGAAGAGAAAGGAGCAGCTGCACCACTGCTGCTTCTCGCGCTGACACAACTCCCCAGCAAGGCAGCAAAAGCCCCATTCTGAAATTCATTTTTGGGGTGCCGTCATCCCTGTTATCACTACATTATAATCCTTGTATTCCAACTGGAAATAGCATATGGGGTGTGGTCCCATAATGCTGCTATAGAAGCCATGTAAGCCATTGCCAACCCTGGCTGGTAGCAGTTGACTTTGAAAAAGCAATAGTGAATCTCTCTGTAACCACAGAAGCGATAGAAAACAGAACCATCAATGCCTTAACACTTTTAAATCCAGATGTACATAATATTGGCCCAATTGCTGTACAAGATCGTTTCACACTTATTTGCTAGCCTCTCAAGGAAAAGTGTGTGTGTCTTAATTAATGAAAATTGCTACTTATGTTAATCATTTCCAACAAATTACTACTGATGTATACCAGATAGCCAACCTCGCTAAAGTTTTGCGTACCGTCGGGGAGGACCATCCTCTTACCTTCCCAGGCATTGCCTCAGGATTTCACAATGCATGGAACTGGCTGACATCCTGGATACCAAATTTTAGTCAACGAACTAAATGAATCTTCTTGCTATTAGGATTATTAATTTTAACATTTGTTTACGTGTTGCTACAAATAAGCATGCTTTGCTTTCACCATCTATTGACAACAGCGGGCATTCCCCAATGCACTGTGCTTACCAAAAAGCTGCCACTGCACACCCAAGCAGAAATTACTGGCTTCTGAAAATAAAAATGTGTGTGTCTGACCGTGTCAAGGCGTGCAGTGATAAGCGCCACACAGGCAAGCGTGGGATTCAGGATGGTGCAGCCCACAGAAGAGGGGTTTGCTCTGGGGTGCTCCCCAAGAGTTAAGAAACCCCAGGTGTCGGCCAGAGTTACCACACTGTGGGGTTGCTGTAGCCCTCCAGTGACCCCCTGAGTGCTAAACAAACCTAGTCAGCAAAGGAGAAGTGACACTGCAGACTTGCACTGTAAGCATCTAAGTAGTGTGGTACCTTGCACTGGGTTATCCATTGAATATGCATACTATTATCTGTTGACCATCCTGTTGGTATCCATACTGTTCTTGGCTGAGGCCATGGGTTCTGTTGTGTAACTGTGGTCTGGCACTGTTTGATTGGATAAAAAAACCTTAGCCTGTGAAGGATAAAAGAAAGCCACATACCTCTGTGTGGACTCGGACTCACCATCAGCTGGCCTGCAGACCTGACAGCCCACCCATCAGCGGGGACACCCTGATGCCAACTGCCCGGGAGAACCTGAGTCATCCCAGCGCAGCTTGAGCATGGCAAGAACAATCTGCTGGAAACTACACCAGAGGGATGGTGTCCCCATAGGGGCAAGGAAAGGGTGAGAACGGTCATTGTACTGTGCATCTATGGCTTAACCATAGAGCTCTGATAAGTGTATTCTAGTTTTAGGTTTTTACTATACTTTTTAGCTTTGTTATACTTGCAGATAGTCTGGTGTTAATTGATTAGTGTTGTCCAGCGTCCATCATATGTGTAGAACGGCTTAGCTCTAATAAATTCTCACACTTAACAAATGATGATCTCTTGAGTTCAGTGCAACTAATCCTAATCCAAAAGAATCCCGGATGCCCCTCTATTGGCACGTCACAGTGAACAAAACCACCTTGAATAAAGCAGTGAGTAGGCTACACCCTGCTTATGGAATATAGTCCTTGTCTCAAATAGGCCCAGCAGGAATCCATCCCACAAGCTTCACCAGTCTTCTCTGGTTCAACCAGAGATGCTTCATGCCATATTTCTTGCAGATATTTTTCTCTCACCAGTCCTGGCCTTGAAATCCTGTTATAACTTCTCCTCACTCCTTGTTTGGAGAGCGCATTTCCACACTGCCAGCGCTTGAAAGAAGCTGCAGTATTGATTACATTTGCACAGTTGGCAAGCAGTCGTTCTGAGCACTAACAATTTCTGCCAGAATTCCATCACCTGGTCAAACCAGTCGGTTTGAATTCAAGCTGAAGTTATGGGTAATGGTATTTAGTTCTTGAGCACTTTCAAGCTATTAAGTGCTAAGAAACAGTATCATGGCAGCTTAGAGACCTGACGTTTATCTTAAAACTATTTAAGCGTTAGTCTGAGCTGTTAGTATTGCTGTATGTTAATGGCTTTGATTATACCTAAATTCATCTCATGAAAAGGGAGAAAAATTTTAAAGTGTCTTAGGGATACAGGGATGCAAGTTCTGTATATAATTCTGAAAAGCCTCTCCATAAACTAAAAGCGAAGTAGTCTAAAATATTCCTAACTCCTCCCAATAAACAGCAGATCTCTTACAGCCTTTACCTTCTTCCCTACCAAAGATAGGCATAGCATTATTACTTTTTAGAACAGTGTTTACGACTGTATTCTAAATGAACAGGAAACTTCTAACAAGAAAATGGTTGAATTAAGTACAGTGTCTCACAGGTTGCCACAAAAAGTACAGTAGTTTATACTGTTTTTCTGATTTATATTGTTTTTATAAAGACAAAACTATACAAGCTACTGAGAACCTTACTTTGGTAAGAATATTTTCTTTTTGTTAAGAATATGAACTGAATGGCAAATGATTCATTACAGTCAAGCATGAGGAAGCTACTGACTGCCAACAGTCCCCCACCGTTGTTTAACTTGCATGTTAGTACCAGAATATTATTACCTGCTTTTAAATACTATCTAAATAATTGCTAAATAGTTTTATTTTTGACAAAAATTCTTATTGACTAGTTATATAGTGAAAAGCAAAGAATTAGGGAAGACAGTGAACATGCCTGTTCTGAAACCTAGCCCTGACATTAACTTAGTTCATGCACACTTGGAACAGCGGAAATGACATGTACTCTTCTCTTCTTCATTGCCACAGCACCCGTGCCAGAATCATAAGATATTATTTAGAAAAAAACTTATATAATTCTGACTCCAGCAACTCCCTACACAATTGACACCTGTAAATGGAACCATTTTCTATCACAAAATTGCAAAATGATTGAATGGCTATACCTTAAAATAACGATTCCTAACACATCCCTCTTCATCTTCAGAACACAGACCTAAGCATACAAAATTTCTACTGAACTTAAGGACTAAATGGGGTTCCAAGAATACAGTCTCTGGTTTTATGCACATTAATTTTTACAAGACAATAACAAATACAGAAACTGAGAACTTCATATAGGAAAAGGAGTTAGTTAACCTTTATTTCATTTCTCCATAGTCCCAAGCTTGACAGACGTAGAAAAATATTCTGGAAGTCTAGTAGACAAATTTATCAATGCTAAATAGCCCTTTACTCTGACCATTTGGGCCATTCTAGATACATTTGTACAAGCATTACCTCAATTTTTTTAATGAAAGGTTTTGCCAAACTATAAACAATAAGCTACAGAGAAAAATCTTGAACCACCAAAGCATGCATATGAAGATATCTTCCAAAACTTTAAAATTAAAAAAAAAAAAAAGAAAGAAAACAAAACAACCTTGACGCACATGTAGAGGAGGAAACAATTTACAATAATTTTAGGGAAAAATAATTAACTAAAGGCAAGTCAAAGCAAATTTTGTAAACTATTTGTGGATAAGTTAAAATATCTATGGCACAAATTTTCACAAAAAATTAAGGCAAAGACCAACATTTTATATAAAAATAGCTGGGCAGGCTTCTAAAGAAGGAAATAAGCATTGCTCATGATGACTCTGTTAATACAAGATTATAAATACCCTTATATATACAGACAAAAATCAATACAAATGTATGGAATATTTCACTAGGCATCCATCTTTCAAATAAGCCAAGATTGTATGTTCTGGACTATACTGGAGGTACTTCAGTTCAAGATTTATAGTAGTTTCCTTGCTACACATACTGATACAAATAATAAAAATGCAATATAAATATTGATTTTCACAGAGAAATTCAGTAATACACTCAGGTTACAAAGCTTACCAAATTGGCCCAGAAAGAAATCATACTACTTTTAAGACAGATTATTATCTTATGTTTGTAGGTTAATGAAAACATCCAATTTATACAATAATGTTTAAGCTTCCAAAAAAAAAATTTTTTAATCAAACTGATGCCCTTAGTGTAACTAAAATGGAAATTATCATGGCTGAAGATTCATTATCTCTTCATAAATATAGCAGTTTATATGCCAAGATTACTTAGAAATACTATTATTATGGGCATTTTGATCTGTTTTCAAGCCTAAAACTTACCAGTTTTGTAAAGAGTTATTCTATAGTCAATATTTATATTGATGTATTTAATTTCAAAACTACGTAATCAAATAGTAAGACAAAAATAAGAGAAAAATCAAATCTATTTTAGAAGAATTACATTAAGATTTTAAGTAAAAATACTTTTGTGGATGCTAGTATGATGATTGAGTTCAGTTTATCTGTGCACATTATAAATATGCATATGGATGTTCATATGTTCTCAGTAATTCTTAGAAATAATCATAGAAGTTATATGATTTCTATTAGAGAGTACAATTTATTCCCAACACAGTTCAGTGGATTTGCCATGACTTTATAAACTTTACTTGCCAAAATCTGAAAATAAAATGGAAGTTGCTGTCTTCTAAGGTGAAGAAATTTTTCATTTTACTTTCACATTTTTGAATACCCCCTCCACCCCCAAATCTTCATTTGTTTTCAACTGAAATGCCTGTTTGTACCTAGGTCCCTCCCCCCATCTGTTTGAACAGGTCTGTACAGTCTACAAACCCTCCCAACGCACACATTTCATAGCAATAGATGTGATGAGGGAAAATTATAGGAACTTTTTGCTCTTTGACATGAACTTTACTACAAAACATGGTCTACATTTTCATTTAAACCTTAGTTTGCTATTGATTCATTTTAATTTAATGCTTGCTTATAAGCAAATCAAGATTGTTCCTATAAAGTCTCTACACATATTATGCAAAAACAAAAGCTGAAGCAAAAGCTGAAACAAAAATATGAGGACAAATTTATGAAACACATTAACTCTTGGAAAATGTGAAATCCTATCCCTTTTTGTTACCTTGCTGAGACTCATTATTTGACTGTTCTCTCTCACAGAAATTAATGTATTATACTGAGAAATGTTACGACAATCCTTTAGTACCAGAGTATTTCTGATATCCATTATGGCAACAGTTGTACCAGAACAGGATAGCTAGCCCATTTACTACCACTTCATCATTGAGCCTAGTAACAGTAATATTTATTACCCTTAACATATGCTACTCTTTTCTCCCCAATATCACATCTTTATTATTTCCTTGTCAATAGTTTGTGTTTTTAAGACAAATACATAAAATAGTACTAAAATAAAAAACAAACTGAATTTATCACAATCTTAACTAAAAAATAAGCACAAAATTGAAGAATGTGTATTGGAAATAATTTATTGCCTATAAAAAAGTTTAAAAATTCTAAAGTTCACATTTTTGTGTGGTTTTAAAGGTGGTGTTACGTTTCAGAGGTAGTGTGTGTAAAGTTTAATACAGAATTTGAAAAGAATTATTTACTTAGTTCAGTAATACAGTATAATGCTCACTATAGCCAAAGCAATGACCTGAAACCATTTTCTTTACAGGAACATTCTTAAGAATCTCTTTCTTGAAGATGATGGCTTATTTGTTTAAAAACAACAACCATCACCACATGCCAAAGTTTCTTCTCCTTTTGTGTCTGTTGTTTTCTGAGCAAAATGCCAGCCACTGGCTTGCAGAGAAAAATACTTTTTAGTCAGAATAAAACCCTATTCTGCCATGGAAAGAACCAATTTTATAGTTTTTTTTTTTTTTTTTTTTTTTTTTTTTTGCTCATAACTTAACATTTGACCAATGTACTGAAATATGAACTGGGTAGACAAGTCAAACACCATAAAACAGCTTCTTTTTTTTCTTCTTCTTCTAATAACTAGCTAGAGTTTTCTCACAAACCATTGTCTATTTTGATCAGGCATCCCACAACTGATCAACTTATTAACCATTTCTAAGATTTGGGCAGAAAAAGCACAGTCATGAAATGAAAGTTGAATATTGGAGAGCTGCCAGTCCCTATAACAAGTACAGCAGTCTCGTACTTCACTGGCTGACCTGAAGGATCTGGGCAGTAGGACTGGAGGTAGTAAATTAAACTTTTGGTTGTAACATTACAAGTTACTAATTCTTCATGTTTCAGGTATGCTGTTTAGTATTCCATTTTCGCGCATTATTTTGTTTCCTTACTTTATCAGTATCCTGAGACCAACAGTCAGCTATGACTAATACCTATAGAAAAGTTAGTGCTGTCCAATTTTTTTAATGTTATTAATACAGTAGTGCAATACAGATCCAAAATTAGATAGCTGATCAATTTTAAGCAGTGATTTCCACAACAAAGATGTTCATGACACTGTTGATTTGTTCTGTCATTCATTCCAACTGTATAACCACAACAGTAAATATCACCATCTCCACTTGGTGAATAGACTTGATGAGCTGCTTCCCAAATTAAGAAGATAAAAGTATAAGCTAATACATTCTTTTTTTACTCAGAAGACTGCAAAGCCCATGATCTGCTTGTCATTTTGAGAATTTTTATTGCCTTAGTGAAAACACACGCTTGCAAAGATTAAAGTGCGGTGCTGCTCTGAGAACCAAGTACTCAAGAAAATTGACGCTTCTATAGCACATCTGTTCTTCACGTACTTCTAAAAATCAAATCTGCCAAAAATTTGCCTGTTAGACTATTTACTATTACTCACTCCTGTTAGACCTACAGGCTTGACACAAGTATCATCTGCAGGGAAATGAAAAGAGGCATAGCTTCAGGAAAGAGCTTTCTTAAGTATCAGCAAGCTTGCTAGCATCAAAGAGTTTCACTGCTCCCAAAGGAGAGAGAGCATCCTGTTTCTGTTTTAAAGTGTCTGTTTTGAACTACCTTTTTCCACTTTGGTTTCTTCAGAAAGACATACTTAATCATTCATGTTCCAACAGATGCATTAGGAATAAACAGCGCCTGGAAAGTCATCCTTCATAGACAAAGCAAATCAGAGTCTTAGCAGAAAGATGATAAAAATGTCAATACATGCCACTTTTGCTGTAGCAGTTATTCAAATTACTAATCCAAAACAGTGAAATAGCAAGGGGCCTTATTTCTTTCACGGTAACACAGCACAGTATTAGCCTTATCTGTCACAGACAGTCTATGCAAATGATGAATTAGCATTTAACATGTGCTTTTTTTTTTTTTTAATCCTCCTATGAACAGAGGAAATAACCATAAACCAACCCTAAATATGTCAAATACCAAGACAGCCATCACTATCACCTTCCATCATCTAGAGAACTTTCAGAATTTCATCTGGAAATTGGGATCCTGGTGACCCCTTATTAGAATTTGGTGTCAGTACAGTTACGGTGACAAAGTTTTAAAGAAATATGGATGGCAACAAGACCAAATGCTCTCATATTGTCCTAAGGTCCAGTTGAACCGATACAAGTTACATGAATTTGGATGTAACCTGCAAACCCAACTAGCACATTTAGTTATCTGTTAGGGAAACAAACAAACCAAAAAAGACTTAAATTACAAAGCCATGAGCTATGTGTGTGGTGCTAGTCTGAAGTGAAATATTTAGATATGTATTTTCACAACTTCAGGATGGTTAACTGCTGTTATGATACAGAATCTATAAGCAAGTGTGCTGCTTTTCAGCCACTGTACCACAAAACTATTGTTGCTGCAATGTTTTAAATAGCCAGCAATGGTAATGAATCATCAAGATTTTTTTTTTTGTTTTACCTATGAACAGAAATATATTTTAAAATTAAGAAAACAAAACACATGAGTGTATATTATTATCCAATATACCATTTTGTTATACAAGAGTATAATTTATGCTCTTTCTTCCTGAATATTCTGCAATATTGTCAAATGTTTCAGGGTATGCAAACATGACTCCTTTACTGTATGTTTTGTCTTGTAACCCTGCCATGAGAAAAGGACCAAAGAACAACATGCTCAAGCTGCAATTCATAGAGGATTCCAGCTTTCTTGAGCAAAGAGACTCTTATATAATTGTTTAAATCTCATGGTAGTTCATTCAAAATGAATCCTTTCAATTTGTTTGGCATATGAAATAAAAGCAAGACAGAACAAAAAATGGATTATTATCAATGATGACAATTCTCTTGTAAAAAGGCAAGAATTGCAGTAACTTAACTGACCATGAAATCAAGAACTCTCATTAAGAGTATCCTGCCTTTTGTCACAGAAATTTAAGTGGAAGCAGCAGGAAAATAGGATCCAAACAGTGGCAAATCACAGTACTATTTTTTTTTTTTTTTTAAATTTCAAAGCTCACAGAAAACAAGAGGTTTCATTGTCAGTGGCACAGACTTCCTATCTTGAGAGAACAGTAATAGAAAGCCTTGCCAACCCAGTATAGAAAACCCTTTATAAATGATTTTTTCAGAGATGGTGCAGAACTGCAGTTGAGCTCTAGTTTACATTCGATGGATAGTACTGTGATCTTTGCTCACAAACCTTACGTAATTTTAGATCGGTGGTCATTTCAACAGAAATGTCAAATACTGCTCTCCCTCTGAATAAGGATGTAAGGCTGTGTCTGCTAGCCAGAATGTGACTTTTCAGTTAAGGTTTTGAGGGATGAGGAAACTACCACTTACATTGTGTAACCCCTAAGTGCCTTTTCTACCTCTCCAAATTCTGTTTTGAGTTTTAATGCCCAGCCTCGTAACACAGCCCCAACAGTTTGCTTTCTGTAGGATTATTCTGTAGAATACATGGGAAGACTTTTTGTGGACTATGAATTAACTGAATTGTGCAGTAATCAGAACTGTGAAAAAAAATTTTTTTTTTTAATATAGCTTTCAAAATTACTACTATCCTTTGTGCAGCTGGCATTTAGCAATATTGTTAAAAGCTCCCCATGACCAAGGACAACACAGAAACAGAGGAAAAAAAATGAAAAGAACAAAACTCACTGTAAATAATAAAGTGAAAAAAATTGCATAAGTGATTAGGGAGGAATAGAACAGAACAAGTGAAATAAAATCATTTGTGATCATTAGACCACTATTAAAGTATGTTTTTGGGGGGGTTGTTTGTTTGTTTTTTTCCTTCACACTGAATTTTCTCACCTACACCTTGGACTTCCACTTATTTTTTTTTATTAGGATGCTTTTGTTCAGATAGAACCAGCCTCTGAATAGTTCAACTGAAATTAATGGGATTACTTACTGTGCTACATGAATAAAGATTCAGAGTAAATTACTACTTGGTATAAAACAGAAAGATCAGGCTAAATACAAGATTTCAAGAGTATCTGTTTCAAAAATGCTTGCAGAGGAATATTCAGATTAGAAGTTATAAAGCATTAATAATATGGGCATGTGCCTACATGCCCTACTAAATTTATCTGAATGTGTCTGCACATCTATTTATTTAGATGAGTAAGGGGATTCAATGTGAACAGCCACTGGGAAAGAATAAATTCATTTCAGCCACTGCCTGCAATTAAACTCACAGTTCAGAAATGGCAACTGTATTATGGTTTTGGCCAAAAAAATTTGTCAGATGGGGCTACTTCTAAAACAGGTCACATTTAGAAGATTTTGCAAAGCTCAGTTTGAAACACTCGAAAACCTTTTGGGACATGATGACAGCTGTGGCTTTATGACACTATCTTGATAAAACTGGAGAGAAGTTTATGGAAAAGTATGTAATATACTTAAAACTTAGTGAACAGAACTTTAGTGTTCTGACTTTGACAAATAAAAACTATAACTACATTCATAAAACTTTAAATAGTAGTGTAAACATATGTAATCTCATTGCTATGGTGAACATTCTGTAGCTATTGAGTTTACAATATGAATCTAATTTGTTACAATGTTACAACTTAATGACTGCCTCTGTATATTAATAATTTTTTGATGATAATTCAAATTATTTGCTGAGCCTTTCAAAGTTTTTTGTTATTTTGGTCAGAAAACAGAAGATTCAACAATTTGCAGTTACATAATGAAAAGCACTTTAGTTTAATTTCAGATTTCCAAAGAGGTTCAAGGACAATTCATAAAAAGCCCATTTTTCTGTCTGGATTCCCAATTTTTAGTCCACCTACCTGAGTAAGAATTGGGGAGGGGGAATCTACAATAAACAGGACTAGTGAATTTTATATAGCAAGTGACTCAGAAAAATTATCTGGGTGCATAACAGGACATGTGTTTTCCATTCTTGGACCCCTGCTCAAAAAGACTTTGCTACAGAGCAAGAGTTATTCTGAAAAGTCAGAAGTTATCCTGCTAAAAATGAAACCTTTCCTCACAGTTCTTTCATTTACCAAAAACAACATTCCAAATGTTTTTTGTCCTTGCAAACTGCAGCCATTACATACTATGGTCATCCTTCAGCAAGGTCTATGTCACCTTGGGCTTTTTTTTTTTTTTTTTTTTTTGGATTGAAGAACATTGGATAACAAAAAGCTGTTCTCAAAACCTACATGTTGGGCAGTCTTTTTTCTTGTCAATAAAAAATAAAATAAAATAAAATAAATCACAAACTGTCTGAGGCATTTTTCTCAGATAAAGATGACAAACTGAATGAGGTATCATCAGGCTCTGGGGATGCATGATTGAAATCCATTTCTTCTAATTCAGGAGGTAAGTCTGACAGCAGTGCCTATAATTAAAAATATTAAAATACAGTACTTAGCTATATGCTTTATGTCAACATTCAAATGTCTTTGTATAGTGAATGAATTTTCTTAAGCTTTTTAGTCAGTGCTGATATTGGATGGCTAAAAAGAGAAGAGGTCGGTATTGATAGGTATTGATAAGGATAAACATACTGTCCAATATAAAGTGTCTTAAAGCAATCTCCAGAGTTAAACTTAAGTTATGTTGGAAATGGTTCAAAACATTTTTTCCCCCACAAACTGGACAGAATAAATGTTCTATATTCATTTATTTTACTCAAGTATTTTTAACATGCAAAAGCTTAATATATCTACAATTGTACTACACTGAGCGTGCAGGAGACAGGACTAGATTCTGCACACAAGATTAGTCGTAAGCTGTTTTAATTTTTATCTCAAAGATTTCGAGTTCCCTCCTTTATATTCAGTTAATGTGGTTTTATGAAAAAACAACTTTAAACCAAATTTAGGTTGAATGTAAAATGTTTTAACTTTCTTTATTGCAGGTTATAGTTCCTATTTTTACATGTGGCAAACTGCAGATTGTAAAGGGGAAAGGGGGGGGGAAAGGCAACAAACCCCTTCCCAAATAAAGCAGAAAACATTATTTATACAAGACATAATCCAACCAAGTATTAAAACAAATGCTAACAACTTATAGTTCTTAAAGGGCAGCTATGTATTAAAGGCAGTGTACTGAAACTGAAAAAACCTGGCTTTTATTCCTAGATTCGTCTTAGATCTTACAACAGACAAGTCAAAATCCTTCAGTGTACACTGGTGCGTTGGTTCCCCCTTTGTAAAGGTAACACTTTTTCTATGTTGTTTGTTTAGACTGCAAGATCTTTTGTTTAAAGTTCAACTTTTCTTGTGTCCATAAGACATTCAGTACAATGTTGCCCTGATCATAATTTGAGCTTCTGGGTACTATGGAAGAGAAACAAGAAAATGATAGAACACTTTGACATTATTAAAGCCTACTTCAAGATTTACCTGCTGCTGTTCTTTATCATCTGATTTAATAGCAAGTATCAAATTGCGAGTAAATGTCTGTAGTTCAAAATACTTCTGTTTGTGATTCTCCAACTCATTTTCAATGAATCTGACTTCTTCATTCTGTGGGGGAAAATTACATGAAGTTCTGAAAATAATAAATAGTACTGAATCATTTTAATAACATTTAAATATACTTACATTAAAACTAAATATTTTTACTTAAAAGCAGTAATGAATTTATTATGATTTCTGGCAAAAACAGTATTAAATAAAGCCCAAGATTCTAGAATTGTAGAATTCTGGAACAATGCATGAATATTTTGTATAGAGTTTTTTGATGGACCACCAATAACATCACACTAAATCTACAGTGCCTAAAAAAAAAAAAAAAAAGCATATGCCAGTTCATTTTTCATTATCCTGCATAAGACATATGTAATAGCAAATCATGTTAGACGCAGACAAGGCACTTCAGAATTACTGCGCACCGTTAAAGCATTAATGACTTGTGCCAATGCTTACATGAACATTGAAAGCACTGTTTTTTATTCTATAAGGATGACCTCCAATTCCATTTTAAAATAAAGAAAAACAAAAGCTAGGTCTCTTCCCAGAAAAAAAAAAAAATCTTGAAAAGGCAGGCTAACTATAAGAACAGACAGCAACTAAATTCGTTTACTACAGCAGGAGGCTTGACAATAAGACCAAGGAAAAGAACTTAAGAATTCCTCAAGGCCACCAAACTAAAATATACCATCCTCTAGTGCAACTGCGTTTGATGTGTATTCTGAAGAGTCAGCTCACTAACCTCCCCAGGATCCCTGAGGTTACAGAAAGAATGGGAATATATTTATAAAATAGGGATATACTTGTGGTAGAAAATAATCAGGTCACATGGGAAATTTGGAAGGATGATGTTTCAGATTTACTCCCCACATTCAGTCATGTATTGATAAAATATTTACCATTCTGATTTTTAGCAATCAATCCCTACATGGAAATAATAAAATAGTATGAACCCTAAGTAGTGATTTATGTCACCTGGGATGCAAGCTCTTGCCTGCCCCACTTCTGTGTTTCCGCTGGGACCTGGATGGTTATCAGGTGCCCCCATCACTTCTACCTACACATGCTGCAGCTGGGACTCTCAGCAGGGAGGTGCTTCATACTGGCAGATGTAAAGCCAGTAGGACTCGGAGGTTTCCTCTCATAGGACACCATTTTCTGTGTGGATGTTATTGAACAGTATTCTAACTGTTTGTGTATGTAACATGACCAGTATTTTTCTTGAAAATTTTATGTACATATTAGAAGGAAGTCTATGAACTCACTCTCATGATACTACCATTAACAGAGGAAATCTTTACTATCCCAGACTACTTAGGGAAAGAAGGTCCATCTGCCTCACAAACCAAGGCAGACCTGCTCTGCAACCGAGTCACCCACTCATTACTAGGAATTCCGCAATTGCCAAGCCAATCCCAAATCCCTCTGCTGCCACTGCTAAACATGCAGAAGTGCACTTCTACGTATCGTACCATCCACTCCCAGGGCTGAAATCTCAGATAAGACACAGAAGTCTTCAGCTTATGACTGGTATTAAATAACATGCGAAAGAGCTTCTGTTTTTCTTTCCCCACTTTCAGTTTCCAATTCCCCATAGCTTTATACCAAAGCAGGACCGATAAATAGCTGAAGGAGAGGCAGCAAAGTTATCACTGGATCTTGTACCTTTCCCTGGCTTCAGCAACAGAAGAAACATATCAACATTTCAAAAAAAACAGTTTCTTTGTATAAGATTTCTAACTGTACTGTCAGAGAAATATGAACAGTGTGTATCCTGTGGACAAAAAGGCATATTTCCAACCTTTCTATAAATACATGTCACTGTATTTGCAAATGACTTCCTTGATATGGAGATAACAAACTTCCTGATCAAAAATTCAGATATGGTACTTCAGTTTATTCCAAATATCTCTTCTTCTTCAAACTTATCAACTGACTGATGTATAAGATAGACTGACTGACAGATAGATACAACATTTCTAAAGCAAATTTTCTCTTGTTATTCACCTTTGCAAATATCATGTAAGCTAAATATACAGTTTGCTTTTCAAGATCAAAATCACCATGCATTTTTGCAAAAGGTATCCATATAACGGCACTGAATGCACATCCTCCATAAGATAATGAAAACATACATATAAAGAAATTGTTAGGGATACACAAAGACATCATCACAGAAAGTAAGCATTTAGGCTCACAGCTACTTCACGATCAAGTGTTCCATTTGCTTGTCTCTGATATCCCCTGGTAAATTCAAGACAGCTTAATTAAAAATAGTCAATACAGAGTAAACTCTAAGCTAAAGTTTATGACCTAGCTTATCCTGTGGTAAATTGTGTGCCCACATACTCCATACTGTGTTGCACAAGATCTCGTCTGTAATCCCCAGTGTAGTCCACATGTATACCTGAAATCCTGTCATAGAATACAAAACTAGAAGAATGAGACGACAAAAGGGAAAGGGTAAAAATCTCCTGTGAATGTTTTCATGAGTACTTGTAAAACTGCATTATGGAAATCTAGAATCTAGATCTGAGATTCTGATTTGCAGCCATTTTGTACAGGTTTTTTGTCCTGGTGAATACATTACAGTATTCTGACAGAAGACCAGATATTTTATCACTATTTCCCCTATCCATATTGTATGAAAAGGAGGATTAAAAATAATAAAAAAAAGAAAACTCTATAAGTTGGGTTTGACTACATAACCATATGACTAATTAGGTTGGCAGTGAAAAAACAGCCATTCCTTGATGGATGGTTTTCGTAGCAGCAAATAACTGCAGAAGCAAATTTCAAAAGCAAACTTACCAATTGGCATTTCATTTTAACAACGATGAAAATATTTTTATAATATAGAACTGTGCTCCGATATTCGCGTTTGCTAGACTGGCTGAAATTCAAATTTAGTTGCCATGAAAAGGTAACACTATGCAATGAATCAAAAGATTTAACAAGCCTATAAACATGCATTTTTTTAAATCCATAAAACCTGACATTCCTTAAAAAACAAACAAACAAAAAAAACCCCAAAAAACACCAAACCACACACACAAATCACCATACTGTTTACAGCTCTGAGAATAAGAGATATATATTTAGGCTGTGACTTTGAGGACTGCTGAAAATCTGGTCTTTGCATATTTCATGAAAGGAGATATTTTCATAAAAAACAGCTTAATGGATTTATTATAGATGTAAATTTACAAGTTGCCTGTTCAGCAAGGGATTTTGTCCAGTAAAAGATGGAATACAGATTTATGCAGAAAACACACAGCCACAAAAACCAATCACTTATGTCAAACAACAAAACAACAGACAAGGTTCTGTAGGGCGTGCTGTCACAACAAGCCTTTCAGTTTGGTGACAGGTGACATTAAGAAAAGGTCATTCTCTTATCCTTATTCATTCTGCACTGCCCTTACCAGGAAAATACTGCTTGAGGGATTAATTTTTGTTCTGAAAAAGATAATCTATTTAGCATTTTGGTAACTGATTATTGTTAGTAGAATATGCCTATTTTGTAAGTTAGAAAGTCAGCTACATACATTAAAAACATGCTCAAAATACAATACGGAACTTGGCAACTCTTCTGAGACCAATAGCACACACATAACCTTTACCATTTGGCAGAAGACAGCGGCTGTCAGGTATCTAACTGCTTTTCTTCCCTCCCGCAACTACTGCTTACAACCAGTCCTGCAGGCTACAATGCTTATGTGTTCTGCACTACAATATTAGAGCTACTACCTTCTCAGTTCCCCCTATTTTGTTAGAGGATTCCAGCTGTTATTATTTCTTTCCAGAGCTGGCAGCATCACATCATATTTTAAAAGCATTCCATAACACTCCAGAGAACAATTATGGCATAGAGTGAAAGTTTCATTTTAGACACTAAATAAATTGTTTTGGTTCGGGACACTTGGTGAGAGCTGCAGATGGCTACACTTACACTAATGTAGCTGCTCTGTAGAAATGGGACTTTTCCTGCCTCCCTCTGTGTTGAAACACAGATAAACTGACTGCAGATGGGATGAGACTGCCTGGCATGTGACCGAAGGGGAAATGTGCTGCACTATGGCTACCTGATGAGAGCAGAAGAGTTCCAGGCTCCCATGCTCCTGGGCTCAATTCCTCGTAGATAAACCTGTTTGAATTTTTTGTGAAGGGCTATCTTGCTTACTATTTCATGGTCTAATTTACTTACCTTATAATCCAAGAGAGAACTCATTTGATCCACTTCAGAATTGCTTATCATATCACTTTCTTCATCATCTATAATTTCTATTTTCTGAAACAGAAGTAGATGGTTCATTCCAAATATTCTAATTTATAGATTAGAGCAACAAACGACAATGCTTATCTCAAACTACCATGTAAGGAAGAAGGTAATAGGGGGTTTTTTTGCCTGCTCATGAGCAATTTTGAGTTTTGGAGCCCCCATTAGATGGCAATCATGCACCTCAGCCATAGGAGCTCTAGGAAGACTCCAAACTGGAACTGTGTATATGCAGACCTGGGACAGTTGCTGCCGTGGTGACTCAGGCTGTTTACAGAGAAGGAGCTACATGTCACTGAGCTTTTGGCAATTAAATTGCATACCGTATCTCATTACAGCCTGCAGAAGCCTGCATTTATTCCATAAGCCCTTTGTTGAAGGCATCCTAGAGGGCCAAGCAGAGTAAGAAAGTTTTTTCCTCTGGAATTAGACAGGAAAAATAAAAATAATAATAATAATAAAAAAAATCAACATTATGGCAAATGACTAGGAAGTCCTAACTGACCTACACCTTGCCCCCCCCCCCCCAAAAAAAAAAAGAATAAAATCTCTCCTTTGGTCTACTTTGGCCATAGCGCAAGTCAAATGCCCTGAAGAATAGAGGACATTGATATGATAGACAGTTTCAAATGTGTGTGTGTATATATGTGTGTGTGCGTGCGTGCATGCGTGTATAAAATAAATAAATATCGATATTTTTACTTAATCCACCAAAATTCTTAGGAGCTTTATTGGGTTTCTAGAGCTATCTAAAATACAGTGTTAAAGGCCAACCTAAATGCTGTTTAAAATTTGGAAATACATTATAATCATACCTCAACTTTTAAAACATTCCCTTTAAACTACTTAGCACTTATGCGTTTTGTTTTTTTTCCCTAACAAAAAACCTTGGTATGTGAGAGAATTATGTTAACACATACTTTGATAGGAAAAAACACAAAATTTACACATCTTTAGGGCACCTATGAGGGTTTTTTTATTCACATCTAAATTAGATTGCAAACAGATAGAATGAATTTGAATTAGATAGTGATAAGACTGGCATTTTACCAAGAACTAAGAAGGATTAAACTATAAATTTCACTATATTTTTGAGAAAGAAGCAATGGTAGTGTAAGAAGGGGGTTTTATACTACCTTTCACTATTCTAGCACTTGTAAACATTTATGAGACTGTGTATAATAAAATTGCTTTAACCTATTATATTATTCAATACACTATTTAATACAACTTAAGCAAGGGCCCACAGTGACAGAAGTACACTTTAATGGTTAGTTCCTGAGGCGTTACTTAATAGGAGGCTATATCTCTGCAACATATATATGTTCTTCTGTCTGCCTGCAGACCAGCCATCAAAAATTTCCTCCTAACCTCCAAGGAAAAAATCCTTAGACATGTTAACACTCTCTCAGTAGTAGTACCCACTAAGCTAATGAGCACGTGTTGAAGGTAGGGAGTATAAACCACATTTTCTGTGATTCAGTGTCTGACAACACAGCTGAAGTGATAACATTTCAAAGGCTTAATGTCACAAAGATCTGCTGTTATCATATACTAGCACTGCGATTTAAATAAATTTTTGATTTTAGACTCAGCTTGAGGGAAAGAGTCTCTAAATAAATGCCAAACATTCAACCCTGTCTTCCTTACAATTCTATATTTTAAGATAGCAGAGGATAAACAGATTAGAATTTCAAATAAAGAACTGTCTGGTATGCAAGTCCAATGTATCTTAGTCCAATTTTAACAGCATACTTTTTGAAATTTTGTTACGGTGTTTTCAGAACATGATATGAAATAACTACTTGTTTTTTTTCCCCTCTTATTATATCAAATTATATAATGTTGGTGGTTCAGGTAAACTGGAGAACCAATTTGTTGTTGGGCATCATCTTCGCAGACCTTTTCACATTACATTCTGCATCTCCATGGTAAACACATCAGCCTGAAACTCAAGAGTTACTACTTCTAAGGTCACAGCAGGCCATCAGGTTAAAGAGAATGGAAAAGGGCAGCCATTCTTTTCAGGCTAACCAGAAGAAATACAGCGCTGGAATTTTAGTCTACCCAAAAGGTGATCATATATTAAAAAAAGAAATAAAACATTCTCTCATTATATATAAAGGGAAGGAAATCTCCTGTTCACTTTCCCATTTCAGATTATGCGTGATTAATATAAAACAAATGTTTTAGTCATGTCCTGAGCTACTGTAGTTTAACCTCTAATTGAATTAGAAGAGTCTAATTGGGAACTGGAACCATTGCCTGTTCATTCTCCAGATAACTTTTTAAGATAAAAATTACCCTACCACTTGGGGTCTTCTCTCCTCTTCCTCCTCTCCTTTCTTCTAATTTGAGAGAAGACAGGCTAAACAAAGGGGACATATTACATTATTTGCCATGACTCCTCCCTCTGTCTTTCCTTCCTTGTTCTTATCGCAGTCAATTAAAAAAAGCAAGAACTGTGTTTGACTCAAAGTGAACGCATGTGAGAAAATAATAAACATCTAAATAATGCCCTATGAAGAGTATGGGAATGAAGACTATATATCCAGCCCTGGTTTGAGCCCACAGATCCAAGGTTAGCTACAGAGAAGAAACACTAGAGACACCTGAATTTCTCAAAGCTACTGAAAATCATTTTTTGTTATTATTCTGTCATTTATTCTTACTGTTTTATTACAATACGTACTTACAGAGTGCTACGCAAGCAGAGTGTTCTGCACTCCAGAAGAACAACATCAGGTTGTAGTAATACAGAAAAATCTGTATTATTCAATTTCTACTGAGTGTGCACAGTTCCACCACAACCAGTTTCTTGTAGTACTCAAGCAATAAGGAAGGACTCAGCACACTCAACTGAAGCTTTCATCTAGTGAAAAACACTAGTGCTGGACAACAACATCAACAATTAAGGAGGTCATATAACTAGAACAGGAAAAGCATACACACCACATTATCAGTAGATACTGGATTCTGGTCATCTTCTTTGTGATCAATTTCTTCATTTTGAAGAGTATCACTTGTCTCTTCTGCAGAAATAAATTAGTTTTTCAGATTTCATTCAAATTTCATGCTTGAGGAACATTACTAGTCTTTTCCACTAAATATGTCACGTCTGCTATATACAAAAGCAAAGTCATATCATCAGTGTCTATTCATAAAAAAAAATACTGCATATCTTAATAAATGAGACATCACATCACCAGTATTTCAGGCCAAACTTGGGACAATCATAACTTGGAAAGACAGAAAAAAAAAAGTCTATCAGTTACTCTCGTGCAACTTGCACTAAGACTTTCCTATTTTTAGATTCAGGTTGAAATATTCAAAGGAAATGAAGAGTTTCACACCAGACCTACCTAGAACTTTTCTGATTAAACACATTCGCATTCAAAATCTCTACTGCCTTGGTTTCAAGCCATATTTTGCCTCATTTAATTGGAAAGAAGGATTTTTTTTTTCTTCAGTAAATTCTTACATGAAAAATCCAGCTTGCCCTGTAATTATAGGCTACGTACCAGAATCCCACCTCCTCCTTGTAGGCACTGAATACTTTTGAACAGAAAACTGATCAAGCAGATAATTATTTTATTCTTGTATGGCAAAATGTTTCCTCCTAGTGAATCTAATCTCGTCCCTTACATGTATCAGCAAAGCACACACTTGAAAACCCAGCAGATCTTATTGCTAAATCTCAGCCATAAGTGCTAGACAATTCCATTATCCCTGAACTACGGCCAATATGAAAAATGAGAAAGGTATGCGTATTGATTCCTGTAATTAAGTACATTTCTGAGATTTACTTCAATTCTCTACATTTAGAATACTGTCAAGAAGAAAGTGGTTGACAGAAATAGCAAAACAAGAAATAAACCAAAACACAAAGACAGTTATGATTAAAAATTTCAACGGTGTTAATAACAGCTAGGCTATTAATTGGAAACACTACTTTCTGTAGTATATTCTGCAGAGGGCAGAGCTTGCATAAAAAGGGACAAGCGGTCAAGCTGCCATACCTAAAGAGGAAAGGAGGTACAGTGAATGGGCAGTAGCTGTTCAGGTAGGTTACTAAAAGAGAGGGCAGATAATGGTGCAGGTGGGTGCCTCTTCCAAACACAGAAGCAGCAGGATTTAACTGGAGTTATCCAACATTTGCAAAGCATGGGTAACATTTGGGTCAGACTAGCTATACAGAGAATTTTATCATTTTAAATAACTTTTCTGTCTATTAAATACCTCTAACTGAACAAACTTTATCTGAAGTAGTTTCAAATAAATTTAAACTGTACTGGCTGCAACTTCAGAAGAAAGTTTCTGCTAGTACCAAAAGCAAATGGGTCCAAAAGGGAGAACTGTAATAACAGGCAGCAATACAAGACCACATCATTCCACTCAGAGGAATGAAAGTCATCTAAGAAGCACACTCAAGTGAAACCAAAACAGCATCTAAACCACCAATCCCTCTGTAACCTTGAGATTTACCATTTCATTCATTTGACTATTGAATCCAACTCCCTACAGCACTTTAAACTCTTTAAATACTCATCCTCAGCTAATATACACTGGCACAGCTACAGTGGCCTCCACAGAGCTGTATCCATTTATACAAACTATGGATTCAATTAACATAAAAAAGGCAAGCTAATATTACTAGAGAAACTTAATGCTCAACTTCGCATCAGACTACAGCTTTTTTAATTTATGCACTACTTTTAAAAAGCAGCTGCCATCAACACTTCCTCTCTAGTTAGGTGACTAAGAATATCTTTTTCTGTCTCTTAGAGTTTGGTGGGTTCTTTCATTAGGACCAACAGTTATAGTTCTCAAAGATTACAAACAGCCACATTTCCATGACTGAATAGTAAACATGATTGTTGGTGGAAGTGTTTTCCAGGAAGTTCAAAATCAACTGAGCTGAACTTCCACTGGACTGTGGAAGTTAACAGAAACAATTCTTCTGTTAGAATAAAGAATGAAAGAGGCATTCTTGGACACTCAGGAAACCTATAGTCTTTTTGCACTTGCTTAAACTTTGATTATAATCATCTACTCATAGTCTTACAGCTCTATCCTATTTTAAGAAAGCCTAGTTCAATAAATGTGGTGTTATTTGTCACTTTAAGCTGCAGAGAATTCAGATTCTTCCCCCAGCACCATCTTCTTTTAGACAGATCTTATTAAATCAGTTCCTTCCACACCTCGGGCAAATCAGGGACTCTCAGATTCTGCATCTCACTTGGCTTTCAATCATTTGACCCATTTCTTTATCATCTTTTTCCCTATACAGTAGAATCTGACAAAGCTATCACAAATTCATTTTCAGCAATTCTCCATTTTTCTAGTTCTTTCCTTAAAGTTGTTCAAACAAATGACAAGATCAAGTCTGGCATGCTATGCTGAAATAGCATGCACTAGGTCAGACTTTCTTTTAGTTTAGAGAGCAAAGGCTTTATTGATCTCTTCTAATCAGAAGCACTGGGAGCAATTAGTTGAGCTTGTGAAGCTAGTGAAATGTGCAGAGTGGCAGTTCATCTGCCTTAGGCCCAGAGTACTAACGTAGAAAAAGAGAGAGAGAGAGAGAGAGAGAGAGAGAGAGAGAGGCTGATTTAATTTGGCCATGCAGTTCTGTTAGGTGGAGTACAAGGGAATTAAGGTCAAGACACTTATCACTCAAGATCATGAACTGTATTGAGAACACACACGCACCCTGTGTGTGCAGTTCTGAGGCTTTCCGAGCAGTCCACTGCTACAGACTTTGATCTTTTCTACTGTTTTATTTGCTTGTCAAAGACCACATACACATCTCAAACAGCTTAATGGCTGTAAGTTCTACTGGGTTCTGACACACTGTGAAGCTGTTCTAGTGTGACACCAGGTTTCAGCTAACATATCTTCTGAATACGTCTGATCAGCATGGGTTTCGTATCATGAAAACTGCAACTACACAGCTCTGGCCAGCCCAAAGCAAGCAGGTTCTGTCACATTAGTGCTTATTTAGACAAAAAATTTTGATATGATTAGGCTAATGGGAATAGATTTTCAAGCTGAGTACAACTGGCAAGTTAACTAAGAGCATGTTTTAAACCTGGTTTCCTAGGGAAATGAGGTTTACACATTTGTACTTTCTGTCCATCTGTCAGTTGTACCAACAAATTGTGAACTTGTCAACCAGCTTCTGATGAATCTAGCAGAAACAGAGGTTTTTACAATGCAAAGTTTCTGCAAACTTTCTGATAACAAACCAACATATTTCATATAGAAAGAGGTAGAAAAGAAAGACCAAACTGTACCTTCAGCATGGCCAAGACAGATAATTTGCAACTGTCAGACACACTTTCAGACATTGTTGAATGTGTACAACAGAGAATCCAAAGCATGCAAACTGCAAAAAAGTAAAAATATAGGCACAGTAGTAACTGCATTTTCAAATACCTTGTGAGCTTCCTTCAGATAAGCAGATTGATACTTCATCATTCCTATCATTATCATCCCCCACTTCAGCAGCAGTTTCCTCTCCTGGATTAAGTGCTGATTTAGAAACAAATTCAGATTGATCAGAGAAATCAGCAGGACCTCCTCTAGGGGGTGGGACCTCAATCCCCATTAAACGATATTTCCGTCTTCGATTCCCAATCCACGTCTTGTAAGAGAAATAAACATGAATGATATCAGAAACTATAACAAAAGCAACAGGCCCACAACCAAGTGAAATTAGCATATCTATACTATAAGAACAAGAGTGTAGCCAGCAGCTCAAGGCAGGTGATTATTCCCCTGTATTTGACACTCATGAGGCTGCTTCCTGGAATACTATGTCCAGTTTCAGTCCTCTAATACAGGGGAAGAGGGAAGGTTAAGAGGCTGTAAAGCAAAAGGAAAAGAAGCAACAGTCACAAGTTGCAGCAAGGGAAATTCTGACTGGAATTAAGTTCAAAAAAAAAAGGCACACTTCACAGTGAGGGTAGTTAAGCATTAGAACAGTTTGTCCACAGAAGTTGTGGAAGCTCCAGCTTTGGAGATACGCAGAATTTTACTCAACAAGGTTGGACTAGATGACCTTGTGAGGTCCCTCCCAGCCTATTCTCTGAATTTAATGTAAAATCTTTAATCCAGGCTCTCCCCCTCTATGACTTCCACTACATAACTAAAACATCCAGCAACCCACACAGTCAACCTGTTCTAGGATTTCCTAGAGCACAAATTGTCTGAGGTGGTAGCTTTACATCACTCCACTTTGCAGAGGAAATGTAACTTGGGAGAAATAAGGAAGTTCAGAGCAATATTATCCTTCAGTCCTCTTTGGATGGAAGATGAGTCTTTAAGAAGTATTGCTTGCAGTAAGGTGTAAGAGCATACTGTAAACAGTGGTGAGAGATAGAACAGGTCCAGGATCAAGGAATTTGGAAAGTCATTCATGGTCAGATGGGTATTGACGCTTTAAGTTCATTTTACATCAGCAAAACTGACACTCTTTGCAAAAAAGAAAAAGTTACATTCAAAATTCTCCAAGCAGAGCTGTGTAACTGGCAATTGACTTCCTTTCTTTAATGAATTATAAAGAAAAACCTATGCTAAGAATTATTAAAGCTGAAAAATAGAGTTTAACATAAAGGACTAAGAGTTGTCTGCAACTCTTCACCTCTTTACTCTCTCTTCCCATGCATTACTCAGAGTCTTTTGACCTCTTGTCCAATTTCTATTCTACTCAACAGCTCTTGTCCCCAAACACTTTGTTCCATAGAAGCCAGTTCTTCACTGGCATCCAAAAAAATCTTTCTCAGAGCCAGGAATCAATTTCTTTTCCCTCTCTTAATTTCCAGCCTTCTTGATCAGGCTCTCCACCCCCCCGCCCCCTCCACAACATCAAAAACACCAATAGAAGAATCACTAAAAGTAAAAGTGGGACCTTTCTCCTTGTTCCAAGACCTGACCACATACTGGCCCAGGAATGATAACTGTGCAGTTTGTCCATATAAACTAGAACCATATACAGTATACTTGATTGCTGTGATGATTACAGACATGATTAATGCATGCATAGCATGGCCATTTACTAGGTTCTGAAGTGTGCTAAGTGCTAGAATTTGTGGATCACTAAAAATCAAAGATATCTCTAGAAAGCATGGCCAACTTGCTATTTTTGAAAGCATATGATCAGGACACAGTAAAATGCACATTCCTATCACAAGGTCTCCAGTCCAGTAGAGTTTACCAAACGCACTACAATATTCTAGGAAATTTTTCTTTAGAAATGTACAAGACAACACTACTTCTGGCCTTACTTCAGAAATACCTGCAATTCTCCTCCTCCCCATTCCACTTCCTCTAAATACAGTTCTGACAGATGAATTGCATGGAAGAGGTTAGTACAAAAGATTAAGATTTTGTTTATATCTTATCAAATAGATATTTTAAGAAATATTAACAGCAGTCCCAGCTATTAAAGATAGTTTCATGCTGTGCCAACCTTGAAAAAGGAAAAGAAAAAAATGTTTAAGCCAAACAAACTGGCTTTTTTGCCAGTTAAAAGAGGACATGCTTAACACTATTTTTGGCAAAACATTTTTGTTGGATGATATTTGCTTTTCCAGCAATCTGAATTTTCCCAAGAGCTAAGCAGGGATTTTTGAACATTATATACCATGGGGGGGGGGGGGGGGCACCACACAAGTAGCCTCTTCCAGACTTGTGTTCCTTTTTTTCAAACAGTATATTGCCATTCTTTGGATTTCTCATAATTTTATAGTGACAATAAAGCGCTAAGAACTCTAGGAGCAAATCTGCTTCATTTTTATTAAAAGAAATTCAGCAAAAACATTGAGGGACCTGGACAAGGTAGACCTTACTTGTATTTTTACATAGCCTTTAAAGCAGAAAAGAAGTCTCTCATTCAACATAGTGAATGTGTCATATAAGATTCATACGTATACTTTTTATAGCATCACAAACTAAAATGGGAAAGAAAAGTTTTAAGCTTCCATATAGTATACACCATACTTTATAGTGAATTTTCTGGAGCAGTACAATGATAGACGTAAGAGCAAGTAAATAGACAAATTAGTATTTCCCTGTAGGAAAATAACTAAATAATTCTAATGATATCCCTAGAATTTTACCTCCTTAAAAATATCAAGCAACGTCCATAAAGTACACATGATCAGACTCATTGAAGCTACTTATACCAGCTAGTAATGAACTCAGCAGCAATTTCCCCAGCTTCAACTAAACAGATGATCAGCAACAGTTAGGGATGAAAGGCTGGAGTCCAGGCAGAAAGAGCCAGCTGATAACTGCCCTGAGGCAGCTTGTAAGTAAGTGGACTGGCAAGGAGCCACTTAAAAAGCATGATTACAGCTCTCCAGATACTGAGGTTAGGGTGTCAACTTGCAAGAAAGATTCTAGGTTGCAACCTTCAGAAATACTGCTTAAGGGGAAAAATAAAGATTGAATATCTAGAGTTATTTTTTCAATGACTCTCTCCATCATAACTTGCATCTAGACTAGGCCTAGAGCCCCCAACAGCAAGAGTCATTAATCAGCTGTGAAAAATGAGTGGCCATTCTGCTGCAACTGATTGATTTGTTAATGAACTCAGACTTCAGCACTACCTTAAATATTCCAACTTTTGTCTGACAAGTTGCAGGAAAAAAAAAGGATATGCCTCTAGCCTGTGGATAGGCTGGTTAGGAGTAGCACTGCATCTCTTCTGTATAAAAGCTTTATGCTTTATTAAAAAAATATATATATATATATTTTTTTTTCTGAGGAGCTTGATAGTTGTCACCCTGTCCTCAAATAACTAATTTCTCACTGAAGGCTATTGCACCTTTCAGACACTCTTTTGGTATGAACGAATAAAATTAGTCAAGAGAAGAAAACAAGTTTTAAGTAACTACAAAAAAAGCCCCCAAAACATAATCAGCAATAACTATAATGCAAATACATGAAATATTTCAAGTTTAATGAAATATTGGCCAGAGTTCACATATTTAAAAGTGACAGTCTTCTTTCTTTTTTCTTCCCTCTTTTTATGTCTCGGGAACACATAAAAGACACCTGGGGGCGGAAATGTGCATGATGTGCAACCAGCAGCGACTTTGCAAATCCGCTCTCCTACTACAAGTATCAAAGCCATGGAACAAAATGCCCTGTTCGACCTTAAAAGATCAAATTCAGTGGAACTGTTCATGGTGGTAAACATCCTTCTTTGAGATAGGAAAACAGATTTGATGTATTCTTTGTACTAGAGACCTTGCAAGGAAGTATGAGATCATAAAGATAAGTCTTTGTACTTTTGGAAAAGCAACACTTGTCTGTACAAATCATGAATTTTCATTAAAAAGCTATGATGAGAAGAATGGGGAAGTATACTGAATTGAATTAAAAACAAGTGATTTAGTATGTATAAATATCTATGTAAAACAGTTATATATTTTGTTACATCACAAATGGAGCAACAGGTGCTAGTTGTACACTGTCTGGAATTCGAAGTACAGTAGAATATACATAAAGGCAGCACGTATTGAAAGTGGAGAAATTCTTCCCCCAGTGTCCCTTTGGTCCAACTCTTTTGGCTGAGCATACAGTATAGGGCAGAAATGCTCTGTGGTTCACTAAGGCCTCACTGCTGACTGCATCACGGCTGTGTCCTGACTCCTTATTAGAAAGGGACCATGCCACACGCTAATATCCAGACATAATGGTTTCCTTCCAAAGGATATCCAAGTTGTCAGGTAAGGAGAAAAGCATAATATGGTGTGCCTATCTAGATCTCAAGATGAATTCAGGACAGATAATGTAGAGCACATTATGGAAAATATCTTTCCCACAGCTGGGACATGCACAACGTGTCTTAGAGACAAGTCAACAGGAAGCACTGAAGAATACACGTGCAGTGTAGCATAAATTCAGCCTTTACACACCAAAAAGATAGCGTAGTATGGTGCAGGACCAACCTCCAACCTAGTTCTCTCTAATTTTTCCAAGTCTGTCACACAGAGGACTCAGAAGCAGAAGTAGGACAGATGCTGACACCACCACCAGTTACTATAAAGAAAAAACATGCATGCGTGTGAATTCTATTAGAGATCATGCCACGGAGTCTTAGGGAGTTCATTTGAGTCTAATACAAACTGGACATCTGCCCTGAAGAAAAAAGCATTTCAAGCAGATACTTGAAAGGTGTTTATAGAACTTCATACTGTCATCCTGTATGTAACATCCAGTAAGGATGTTCTTAAAGGAACAAATTAAGGGAAGCCAAGCACTGGTGTCAGTCTTACTGAATAAAGTATTATATATAACTGTAAACAGCCTCACCCTTCAGAAAACAAATTGAAGAGCTTGGAAAATACGGAGAAACTTTGTTATCTACATGGAAAAGAATAATTCTTTTCAGCCTCCAGAAAAGTGCAATTTCATTTTTCTGTAATTCACACCTGCTTAGGAAAACAAACAAGTAAATAGCCAAATTACTGTTTACTAGTGAAACTAACTTTGGTGCCATTTTAATATACCATCTCCCCAAAAAGATCTCCACAAAAGGAGAATTTAAAATAAGGGCTCCCAGTTCCACTTTCATAGTAGTGGAAAAAGAGGTGGAAAAAGAGGAAAAAGGTTGAAAGGACTAGTCACAATTGTCATTTCCATTATGGTGGGAAAGTAAGACACTAAAAACATCTTTCAGAAACACAGATTATCCTGACTGCAAAGACGGTCAGACTATTTACTGAGGAATGGAAGCACTCCAAATGAATGAGACACCCATAGTTTTAGAGAGACAGTATATGCCTGGTAACTGTGCATACAGTGGCTACAAGGGACACTGTACCAAACTTCCCAACCTCTGGAAGAGATGATGTGAAATGGTTCTAAGGAATCACATTATCTATATCAGTCCTATATCACCCTAATGGAATCCTTCATCAACACCACTTGTATGGACTATCAAGTTTCAGTGACCCAGCATCCTTCACAGTATCTTTTGCCCTCTGTCACATCACCACTTGGCTTCAAGACAGCATCTGAAAATATTATTTTCCTATTTTGGAACATTCTTTCACGTTTACAGTTATTTTTCCCCTATAAGCATTAATGAAACATATTTTCCCTGTACCTTTAGAAGGGCTTTGTATCTTGATCATAACAAACAACAGCATTTTTCAGTGTTCTAGGATACCCCTAAAAAATTTAACTCTTTTATTTAAAATCTTATTCCAGTCTAAAGAGAATGTCAGATAGCTCGTAGTGCTACTCCGGTTGCTGATCAATAAGACTCTTACCTGAGGGCTTTTTTCTATATATAGACTGCAGAAAGAGCAAGACAGCACTTCCCAACATGGTCATTCATTATGTAATACATGAAATCTATTTCAAGCTTCCTCATGAAATTTTTAAAGGCTTTCATCTGTCCTATTTTTGCTTCTGCGACAAGATAGGGGAAGACTCTAGATTTCTTACCCGCACTATTTCACAGTCAACATTTAATTCTGCAGCAACAGCTTCAATTTTCTCTCTGCAGACTGAGCCCAGGCTGGTCATGCCATTGTCCCAGTATTTCTTTAGGGTAGCTAAGTCTCGGTCACTAAACTGTGTGCGGTCCTGTAACTGTAAGATAAAAGAAATTACTGTTAGATTAAAAAATTTTCAGCTTATACTGCCCATTTCATTCCCAGAGGTCTTGCATACAGTAAGACACATATGTTATGCTGTCTCCTTGGCTTCTCTTCTCTTTTAACTTTCCCTTAAGAATTTTTTTTTTTTAAGTTTGTTTTTTATCCAGGCCAGTAGAGAGTTCTCTGGGATTTGCTTTAAAGGCAACGGCAGTGCTAAAGCAAGTTTAAAGCACTTCAGCTTTGTTTCAGCTCCACTTGACTTTTTAATTTGTTTTATCTCACTCTATATGGCTTACTGAAAATAACTTTTTTCTTCTTGTGCTGTTTACTCTCTCCACCCAATTTATGAATATTATTCCTTAAGGCTTTTCAAGTTTCTCACCCTCCCCACCTAAAGTTCTTTTATCTTACTGCAAACTACAATACATGCATAATTCAAAGGATTCTGAGTTCCCAAAGGGAATGCTTTAATGTTTATTTGGTAAGTTTCAGAGTTTAAATTGGTTCCACTCTTTATTTGTGAGTTCCCCTTACTCTATGTGCATATTTATCAAGATATGGTGGTAGATTACAGATATAAGCAGTAACACTGACAAACAAATCCTAGACTTCCTACCACTTCTTGAACTGGTATGGGTACATAGTACAACATGTTGCAAGCGTATCATTCTGCCAATAGAGCTTACAAGCAGAGTAGCTTTTAGCTCAATGATCTTAATTAAAGCTTCCTGTTTCTTTGTGAAAACCCATATTTGTCATCTCTCCTGCTGTTAGGAGTCCATAAATGCAAACAAATTTAATGTTTGCATTAGTAAGGAGTAACAACATTTTGTTGTTGTGAGCCAATTTTGTTATTATTTCAGCTGCTGAAGTTTTATAAAAACTAACCATGATTTCAGTATCTAAAATCTGGGTTTGCTCATTTAAAAACTGTTAAGTTAGAATGAAGTTACTTTAACAATGGACTAAAAATTTCACAGAACTAGAACCATTTGACAATCTCATATGGTTATCAATGCTAATCTTCAGGATATGGCAATCTTTGCAGTTTTCTTTTTAAAATCACTATTTCTCAAAATATTAGAAGCATTTGAGCCTCTGATATACTAACGCAAAACAGAGGTGTAGCTATAGTTATAGCGGCGGCTATAGTTTCAGACACTGAAGTACAGAATTATAGCAGCTGTCTCCATAGTGCCCATCCAGAAGCTGACATCTTACGCAGGCAGCGCTGCACACCAGGAGCTAATCTGCAGAGTGAAACAGCTGGTGCCGAGACCAGTGCCCACCCCGTACATGTTACTTCAGGCTCACTCTTGTCCAGTCCTACAGACTAAGCACCTATTAGCAGTTGCAGCACACTAAATGCACTCCCAGCTGGGACACTGCAGTTTAATTTCATTTAAAAGGAATTCAGTTAATACATTTCAAGGCTGATCTATGAGGAGAATCAAAGCGCAATAAGCGGAATTCAAGAGCACATTGCTGCACAGAACTAAATCACTACTGCAGATTCACCTTTAGAGGATACTATTTTTCGTATACACCTGACCTGAGCTCTTCTTTCCCACAAGTCACTTAAAGAATGACAGCATAGTCATCTCCTGAGTCACTGCAGCAATATCGCCTTTTATGGCTGTTGGCAAAACAAATTTTAACTTCTGAAAACACCTGGAAGAGCTTCTTGTTCCAACTGCACGGAGCAGGCAGGGACAGCAAGGTGCAACCAAGAACTGAAGAAAGGGAAGGTAGAAAGGAATGTGACAGCAAAACTCAAAGTACAAGGAGAAACAAGTCATTCTGGTCTTTCCAACCTCCCTGAATGGGCAGGGAGCTCATGACAACCTCACCTTCTAAAATATACTGAGCTTCAAAATAAATAAATATATAACACTTGCTGTTGGTTCTGGAGTTTTCATAGATAACACTGCTGCAACATCTGTCACTCGAACATTCAGCATGATTATTATTTTTCAGGAAAATAAAACAGAAATTTTCTACATATTTAATAGGCCTAGCTTAAAGAAAGCCCCTGGAACATGCCATGTAGATTAGCCCACCCCAGCGGAGTGGTAAAATGACAGAAGCTAAAGCAAGTCTGCCTAAGTGTTCCTTCATATACAAGGGAGTAACTCCAGTTAGTCCAAGCTGTCTTCTCAAATACAGTTGCAGCAGCTAAATTAGAACAGGAAGAGGGGAAAAAAAGGGGGGGGGGTGTCCAGACTGCTGGAGTAAGACTTCAGATTTCAGCTTGCTACATGGTTTTGCATAATTATCTAAGAAAATGCTTCTCCTACAGAAATAGTACAGGGCAATAATAGCCTCATTACTAAAAGGCTACAAAGATACATATCAGAATAGGCACAACTGAAGGACCTGCTTCCTTCAGGATGCAAGCCTTCCCTCACTTAACACCCCAATGTGCAACTGCACCAAACACCCTCAACCACTTACGTAACAGAAGTTTAATTTGGCAAGGAGATGAAACAGGAAAAAGGCATGTGAAGTCAGACAAAAGACATACAGTAACTGACAAATCTAGTTACCAAGCGGATGGTATTTTGGGAAGGGTACAGAGACTGCTTAACTTTTACTTACTAAGTTTAAGGATTTTAAGTGAGGAATGCTGTATTTAGCAATCTGACCTGCTTTACAAAGCATTCTTGTAGTATATTAAAAATGTGAAAAGTTTAAGCAGGAAATCTTAAGCTTTTAATCCCTTGCTTAATTGGTAACAGAACTCTTCCTCTCTAGCACTTAAGCACCAAAACAGTGATTTAAGACAAATTCTTAAAATATTCTCATCTTTTTAAAAAAACACCAAAAATAAAATGATGAATGTATTGATGATAGGTACATTTCTCACCTGACATTCTAAAAATGCAATTCCTGCTACATCACAGAGCTGGGCAAGTCAATTTAAAAACTGCCAAAATGCCTTGAGCAGAATGCTCAATTCAGTGGCAAGACCAAAGGAAGAGCAGGGAAACTGAAGTGAGAGAAAATTTCTGCATTACTTACCAGGGGTCAGAGTGGCCTAATACTTTCCTATCATCTGGTTTTCAAATAGTTTACTTATAAAGCCATTATCATATCTTTTTTATCTTATATGAATATATATTGATTCTGATAGTCTACCACAACT
Organism: Apteryx mantelli; assembly: GCF_036417845.1. Classification (NCBI taxonomy): domain Eukaryota; kingdom Metazoa; phylum Chordata; class Aves; order Apterygiformes; family Apterygidae; genus Apteryx; species Apteryx mantelli. The sequence goes on along the minus strand of NC_089990.1, from coordinate 12,833,999 downwards.
GTTTTGATAAAACTCTTACTAGGTAAATCAATATTCAATGGTTTTCACCCCACAACTGCTATATAATGTTGCTAAAAGAACAGGCTTGGGGAGTCAGTCTCAGTCAGTTTAGATCAGAGGAGACATCTTAAAGTTATGGAAAATATTCTGTAGCTACATTTCAAAAGAGGGCTTTTGTAGCCACTTACTGCAGAAATGGAGAAAAAACTTAAAACTTTTGTTTTACTTCCTTGTCAAAAATAATACCTAGTGTTTAAGATGACAATAGGCATTTTGCTTTTTTGTTGCAGTTACTGTCACGTCCTTTCACTTGTTCTGGAAGGGCTTGTGCAGCAGTACATTAATCATGCTGATACTGATTGTAGGTCAGAGAAGGAAATGGAGAATCTGAGATAGGAAACAAAGTTAAAAGCTATAATGAAAAATCACTTCCCTCTAAGGGTTGAGGAGAACAGCCTTACTATGATGCCTGTTTGAATTTACACTAGCAAGCTCAGTGTATTCTCTAGTTATTACTTCTCATCCCTTTTAACTACTATACTTTTGAGATCATATCTTATTTCTGCCATTCTTCCCACCAAGATTAGCACATAGTAACCTACTAATCACAGACAAGCAGGTAGGAATTGAGCCCCCTTTGGAAAACCAAAAATGCTGTCTTCAGATAGGTACATTTTGGCAGCATAGATAATGACTTTAATACAGATAGCCAGTCCTTGTAGGAATGAAAAGCAGAATGTATCAGGTTACTGGACTTGAAATTTTATCATTTCACAAAAACAAAGCTTCTAGACATTTAAGGGCTCAGATTCACAAACAAGTTGCTAAGAGGGTAACAGGTTACTATGTATTAAATGAACCATACTTGCTCACAGTAGATATAAGTTGCATTACCCTATCTCACAGAAGTCAGGGAATATGGTTAAGCTACACTGTTTTCACTTGCTACACCACCAGAAGGTGATCAGTCTCAACTCTTATGCTCGCTAAATGTAAAGAACACTTCACACTGTCCAAAATTTAAATCCAGACCAACTACCTTCATATGTGCCCTTTCATAAATTTCTTGGAGAAATCACAAACACCATTCAGTAACATTATCATCCCCTTGACCAAGATTATATATAAATTTGACTCCTGTATTATAAGTTGCTCAAAAAATCATGTATTGCTCTGGCACTGGTCAATGTCTTTTGTGAGACAGTAAACGGTAGAATTTCTACATGAACATAAAACCTCATGTCTATCAATTTAGTTAATAAAACTACCCTTCTTTGGGATCATCAGAGGAATTGAGAAAACAAACAAAAAAATCTTACAAATATAACACTGATGGTTAATGCTTCATATAGAATGGGGGGGGGGGGGAATGAAAAGCTTTATATGACAATGCTTTTCATGCCTCAAGACAAGCCAGCATTTCAGTTCTTATTTTTACTTCATTATAGCAAATAAAGTCTATGAATACAAATCTCATTTCCTCTCTTCAGATCCACTACTAACTGATTTGAGACTTGGCTTTATCCTCCAGAGAATTAACTGTTTGATGAATACTTTACGTTTATCAGTTCTGTTGACCATATTTTGAAAAACAGAAGCTTCTTCCAGCAGAAAATAGTCTATCAAAGCACAATGAAAAGCAAACCTTGTGAGCAAACTGAATCAGCAGTTCTGCCAAGCTCAGGGTTAAACCCTGCTTATCCCCTGACCTCTCAAGTGTAATAACAACATTCTTATAAGAGATGACCTAGTTTATTATAGACATTCCTGGCACTTTGCCAAGCACCTCATAATACCCACTGTGCATGCAGTATTTGTGGTGCAAATCTAGTGTCTATAATTGGTATGAGTAATTACATTTCAGTGGAGTGTCCTTATCCTGTCTTTTATTACGGCTTCCTTTTTTAGATCATTTTTTAATGCATCAATAGAAAATGCGGCAGGCCACACACAAAAATTTTCAGAATTTTCAGATTAATAATAAAAGGTGTATTTTAAAATGAAGTAACTACAGCTTCAGTATAAATGACTGCTGCATTTATGTTGTGGTAATCTGGGCACTGTATGCTGTGACATATGGGAAGTTGTGTTTGCTTAAAATGCAATGAAATCATATATTAAATAAATCAACTGACTAGGTTCACTTCTGAAGCTCTAGTGAACCATACTGAGGTAATGGCTATTTCTAGCACAACCATCTGCTTAAGTTGTTTGTTCTGGTCTTCCATACAAAGCTTGTATATTCGCATTACCTTGCTACTCAGTGACAGCCTCCTTCATTCAGATGCATACGTCAAACATAGGGAGACATTAAGAAGTGGTGATACCATTTCTGATAGAAACTTCATGAAGTTGTTTAATAAGTATGAAACGTGTGCCAGAGCACCTGACATAATGAAAGGCTTCTCACCAGAACTATAGCTTCTTTCAGGAATAATGTGGAGTTTATTTATGATGGCTGTGAGCAAGGTAATCTTAAATCAAAATAAAATCTCTCGCAACAAATTTTAGTCTCTACCCTTGAGAAACTCTATTGTGTAGAATTAGCAAGAAAACTCACAGACTAATACTGTTTTAGCACATTTTAAAGGTTTTCTCAAGTTTACTAAAAAGTACAATAGGATGAACAGTGATTCTTCCCTCCAATGCTCTCTAGCAGCCTCCAAAAATCTTATGAATCACAGGCACCTTCTACTTTCTACTCTAAATCTCTCTCATAAACATGTCCAGTCCAACCTCCTTTAGAGCCGATCTAAAAAGCATTTCACTTCCGCAGCAAAAAGTTCCACAGTGTCATTGTACCTCATCTGAAGAGCCACTTGCTTTGTTTTGAGCCCACTAGCTTCGTTTGCTGCCCGTTCATATACTGGAAACAAATGAGTCCCTCTTTGTCTTCTCTACACCTTTCATAATTTTGAAGACCTCCATTACGCTCCTCCATTCCCTCCCAGTCATCTGTTTTCAAGTCTGAAGAGAGACAGCCTATTTAGCTGTTCACTATTTGCTATTCCATGCCTTTGGTCATTGTTACTGCTTCTCTATTGTATTTTGGGAGGAATGGGAAGATCAGAAGTGTACACAGCATTCAAGATACAAAGAAATCCTAGATTTTCTACAATGTTATAATATATATGCTATAATGTTATTTTGTTTTGTTTCCTGTTTCCTTATGATGCCAGTATTTAACTCTGAACTTTGACACTACAGAATGTATAACTGACATTTTCAGAGGAGTATCAGTTAATACTCAAAGTTCTTATAAATAAGTGGTAATAGTCAATTCTGAATAAATAAAAGTTCCTCCTTTCCCATCTGTATCATTTAATATTAATTATTCTTAGTCTTATTTCTTATTTCTTGATTTCATTGCCTAATATCCATGTGAGGTCCCTTACTGCTTAGTAAACTTCATACCTTCTTGTCCAATGATTAATATAGTTTACTTCTTTATCAGAAGGACTAGTCAGTCTTCAGTAATATACATTACTTAAGCATATAAAATTTGCAATTATTACTTTATTTCACCCCCAGTGTCTGAAGTTCTGTGTATTTCCTCAACACTATCAGCATATTTAACCCCATAAATACTATGTCAGGTTAGACATTCCTCCAGTTTGAAGGTTTTAACCTCAGGTTTCACCACTGCCACAAAGCTGCCGACCATTTCAGTGATATCCAATCTCGTGTCACAGTAAAGCACAGAGGCAATCCTGCTGCTTTTGCTAGCTGCTAACATGCAAAGTACAGTACAGTTACCCATGCAAGAACAGTAAGTTAGAAGTACCCTTGAAAGAACCATACTTCCTGCAGACAGGTACTTCCAGCCTGTAAATCCACAAAGACTCCCATCTCCCCGATCATTAGAAAGAAAACGTCATTGACACAGCATTCTGTGAGGAGCCGCAGCAGAAGACAGGCTTACTGTCCTTTCAACAACATGAGTGTGTAATTACGTAGCCATTCTGTACTGGAACTGACCCAGAGTGGCCTGATAACTAGAATATTTACCTTTTAGCCAGCCAAAGCAAGCAGAGAAACACAGATTCTCTAGCTGGATCCTCCATGAAGTCACCATCTCCAGAAATTCATCAAAATAGCCAATGCTTAACCAGCAGTATGACGTAACATCAAAAAGCAAACATTTAGGACAGAAAGCCTCTACTTATTTCAGGTTTTTTTCCCCCCCAAACATACACATGTTGAACAGAGGCTAGAGAACCCAAGTCGAAGCTCTAGGCAGATTCAACTAACCTACCTAGGGTCAGAGGTTTCAACAAAGTGGAGATGCATACTATTCAGAAAGGTATCAAAGCTGTCGCTATAACATAATGTTTTTTGGGGGAGGAAAAGAGGAATACAGGACAAGCCCCCTTGTGAGGTCCTTCACTGAGGGCAGCCTCCCTTTGAAACTTCACAACAACTAGCCTGGCAGTAACATAAAGAACAGCATTCCTTTCATTTAAAATCCCACCCAAAATACACATGCTACATACCATGTGATTTTTACTGTGTCTTTTTCTGAAGAATGATGGGCTGAAACAGTTCTAAGATCTGAATCTGCTGGCTTCCTGATATTGTATTTCAGACTTGATATTAAGACCACTACAACTACCTTGAATTAGAAATTAAAAACTTCCCAAACCCCACCACCTCCCAAAAAGCCAAAAGCTTACCTAGACTCAACACCTATGTGACAAAACTTATTCATAGCTAGCATACTAAGTTATAGTATGCCTGTCATGTTTGATCAGCAGTGGTGTACCATAAATACTAACCACTCTGCCTGAGACATGAGATGACTTAAGCACAGTTAGTACACTTCAAGATTTCTGAGGACAAAAATTAAGATTTTCATCCTTTTAATTCTTTTCAGTCAGTCTGCTCATTGCCACTTCTGAAACCTTGCTATCCTTCCACCACCTTATAAAAAAACAAAAACCAATGTATCCATAAAGGGTAATGCATTTTACATGCACCATGACAGAATACAAAATTCCACAATTTCCAAGTACATTCTCCTGAAGAACTGGAAGGGTGACACTTCTAGACTAATATTCATTAACAGTCAGAAATATATCATCTTACAGCATCGCTGAGCAGACTAGCAAGGAGTTCTACAGAATTGCACAGCTTTTATTTGTCTCCTGATGCAGTTGAAGGACAGGGCAAGGAAAACAAAACATCAAGGCAAAAAGATTAAAAATTCAGAGCATCTAAAAAACAATCTTCCCCATTTCAAACAAAATAGAGATTAGTCTTTTTGCTGTTGGAATGGCAGTAATTGCCATAATCACAGTTCTACAACTGCCTCCATTCAATTTCTGTTCCTTCATGTTCATTCTTCAAAAAAATTTCTCATTTGAAACTGAAGGATGTGAGAGAGAAGGGTTTTTTTTTTTTTGTATTTTTTTTTTTTCCAAATACCTGTGTGCATACACCCGTTTTAGGCTGCCAAAGTGCCTCCAAAGTGCATCCGATCTTTTGGCTTTCTCCTAACAAAAAGAGGGGTCAAAAAGTGCATCATATACAGTCAATATATTCAACAATATTCATATCTTGTCTGGATGCATCAGGATTCAAATTTGGATTCAAAGCCCTATCAGCATATTTGTTGATTCTGACCTCTAAATTTTGCCTAAGCCTTAGCCTCCTAGGTCACAGGAACAGTCTGTGCTATTACAAGCAAGCACATCTTTAGAAATCAGATAGTAGAAAACTGTTTCTTCTCCAAGTACTACACCTAAATACCTGTCAACATTCTAACTTCCTGTTCCACTACAAAACATTTTCTAAGTAACATTTAGGAGCCTTAAATGTTTATTAGTCTAAAGGCTACCTGTAATCTCTACTAAGTTTAGAAAACACGGACTGTTTGTTGGCAGGAGGGATAGCAGGGAAGAGTGAAGCATTTTATCAGGATCACTTTACCCATGGCTGTCACAGTGTAAACTTTAAACCTCATGACTTGATCCGAGCAGCTCTAAACATGGTCAGTTCAACACATTTTTAATTACATAGTGTCGGGCTATTTAACAACAGAAAATTAACATAAAGTTAATTAGTCAAGGATAGCAAATAACAACCTCTACATAACAGTATTTCCCAGACCAGATTTACAGTTATTTCCAAGATGTATTGCTTTGGTCAATGCATTCTGCTGCTTTCTAGAGCTTTTTTGGAAAGTAAAATCTATTCACGTGTTTTTTCAAGCTTAGAGTTTACAGAAGCCAACTTTACTTTTCCCTTTAGCAAAGCCTGTTATTCAAAAGTAGGTGAGGAGAACATAAGAGTAACGCATTTTGTTACAACTGCCCCATCCAACTCCTGTGATGTTTAAGGTTCTTAAATATTATTTCAAGTACTTCTAAAAACTATTAGACTCCTCATATAGCACTATGGGCATAGTCTGACAAACTGCGATTTTCTGGCAGCAATGCCAGCTGAAACTGTCTGTAACCACCTCTGCTCATTCCTGTTTTTGCATCACCATCTAAGTCCCCCTACCCCCCTCACTACAACTGTTCATATGGCTGCATGACAAGCCATATGGTTCACTCTTGAGTTAACCCAGCAAGATGTTCCCCATTTTAAGAACTGACTATTTTCAGCTTGGACCATTTTCCCAATCTGGCCTCTTTCCTGATCATCTATACTAGCACAGATGATGTGACAGTGCCGAGACAGGAGCTTCTTAAACATTTTTCTTAGTGGCAGTATTGGCTATCAAATTCTAGCCTAAAGTAGCAACACAAACTTTATACACCTGAACACTGTCTTTATGGAAACTTTCTGTTGGAACAGCAGTACTAACTAGAGAACAGGTGTGAACTACCCTAATATTCCATTAAAGCATTACTTAAAATCAAGTTTGAGATTAAAGCTCGTTGTTCCACAAGGAGGTGTGGTTGGAACTTGAGCGATGCTGACATTCAGTACAGTAACCAGTCATGTTTTGGTCAACTGGTTCTGAGTCTAGAAGTACATCATGTTTGTACATGACAACTTCACATCTCAAACCAGTGTTAATTTGAAATGGCAAAAAAGACGACAGATATGTTGAATCGTATCCAAAACACCAGACATTAGAGACCCTACCAAAAAAGCTAAGATATGTTGATAAAAACATTAAGTTGAAAAAATATTCTACATATGGAAACAGATATTGTCAAACTGAACTGTATTAACCAATGGTTTTTGTGTTTTGTTGTTTAAAAAAAAAAAAAAGACAGACATGGGAGTGAAGGACTAAAGAAAAAAAATCCTTAATTTAACTGTCATTTCTGGTTATGCAAATGAACAGGCATTCCCATATCCTTGAAGATTTTAACTTATCCTAGAAATCCCTTCTATGCTTTGCATCAGGTATCTAACATGATGATCATTCCTGTACAACCTACCCAGTGCTATAAAACGTGGGAGAACACCATGTTGCTCTATGAGAGAGGAAGTCACTTACTAAAAAGTGCACATGCTTTTCCAGAAAGCTCTCCCTCGCTATGTTCATCTGGCATATAAAGTCATCCGAGACCAGGACTACACCAACAGACAAGCATGGGTCTCAACTGAGCCACATGTTTGGCCACAATGTTCTTCTCTTCATCCTCTCAACTGCTCCTGGACTCCAGCTTAGCAACTTACCCTGTTGATTCATGCTAACTCTGCATTTAGACCACATAGGGCTTACTCCTTTGAAGCAAATACAGAAAGTTTAGAGATATTAGCTGACATTGATGACCCAATTTAGTATTTAAAAGCACGAAGGGTAATGGCTCCAAGCACATTTCCCAAGTTTAAAATGCCATGCAAGTCTTCCTCTTCCCCGTGAACAAACTATCTGCTCTCACATCCTATCTTCCCATTAACATTTCCCTGGCCACCTATAAAAACCTACTCCTCTCAGTACCAATCCACTATAAACCACAAAACACCCAGTTCCTTGACTACACTGTAGTTAAAAACTCCAAGCACGGCCTTGCTTACCCTCTACACAGATGCAACTATGTAGAAGTCAGATGTCCAGATATAACTGTCAGATAAGGGTAAATATTATCCTCAGAAGTAATTTATCTAGGGCTCCTGATAAAAAGATAGGGTCCTTTCTGTTCTACATAGCAACAGATATCCACCATTTGCGATTCACACTGTGCCGTGAGGACAGCTGCTTCAAAATACTATCCATTGCCCATAGTGTAACCTCCATATCCATAACAAACTCCCTGTAGCAGCTTCTGCAATTGTTTACATCGGCATTTCCCAGTAGGGTGCATTCTCACATACTGATGTAAGAAGTAATCGGTAGAGCAAAAAAAGAAGGGGGAAGGGAAACAGTTGCATACTAACTTCCTAAACATAAAATCAGTCTGGTGCTGCATCCAGGCTGGCAGAGGAGTAAGAGAAGTAAAAAGGGAAGGGGATGAATGGTAGAATTCACTCATGCAGGGACTTCAGGGCAAAATGGCTTGAAAAGCAGTAGTTAACACTGAAAAACAGGTGATTAAGTTATGGTTTAGGGAGAGAGGTAATACTAACGCAGCTACTGATGCTAATGGAAAAGCCTTCCATTAACTTCAGCGTCTGAACATCTGAAGCTCAAGCTAGGGAAGTGTGAAGTCGTAATGCTTACCCTCAAAATAAGAGTGGGTGTACAGCGTGCTGTGGGGAAAAAGAGCTATATTTGAAATGCCAGAAGAAAGTGGAACCACCAACCATCCCCCAGGAGACACTACTCCTGCAGAGATTTCACTTGTAAACAGGGAGCAGACTGGCACACTAACTTCCCCTACTAGAGAAGATATCAGTCAGCTGAATCTGTAGCTCAAAAGGAGGTAAAATGTCTTTTCTTGTTCAGAATTGCGGCATCAGCTGCAATAAAGAGGTGCTCCTGTGCCTTCCCAAGCTTCAAAGAATTCCATCCCCACATACACTTTCTCTCATCCCTTCTCCACCATAAACACACTTTAAGTACTGTTCAGGTCCAAGTGTCCTAATGACTTGAAGTCCATGCAAATGTTTGGTGACTCATTAGTTGGCATACAGAGAAAAGTAAAAACTGATTGGAAAAGTGTAATATGGTCAGTCATTTTTCAACACTGAAAATTATTTGCATTTAATTCTGTCCAAGAGGAACATAAAGCATCACAAAGTCTGAACAACAGCAGAAGAACTTAAAAATTCTGTTTGGAATAATTTGTCATTGGCTTACATACTGTTAAAGTTTAACATGTCCTGCCTAAACACTATACATTGATAATAAGAACTGGAGAGAAGTCAGAAGATTTGGGCACTTGGGTGCTGTTCTTAATATCTTGCATTTGAGGGCTCTGGGCTAGACCAGGACAGATTCTGCTGTGCCTGGCTGCAAACAGAGCCTCAGCAAGAACTCTGCTTTTATCCACCAGCCTGTACTCATGCTGGGCAGAGGTGGAAGGCACCTAGGGCATATAGGGACATTTTGAGACTATGGTTTCCTAATAAAGAGCAACAATTTAACAACTCGCAGCTACTTCTTGTTGCCCCACTTTCTTCATTGCTCCCAACCACGTGCTCCTGCTGCTTACTTTGAGCTGTCTCTGGCACTCATCTGATCCCTATTAAGTACATTCAACTCACTAAAAAGACAAACTCTGCAGAAGAGAGATATATCCGACAGGTCAGACACTTGCCCTGAATTACCCTGCAATCAGCTACTAGTATCAGTGCTGTGGACGGGGTGGCAGTGCACCAACAGGAAGAGGGGAAAAACCTCCCCCTTCAGCAGGGACCTGCCATTAAATCAGCTCAGCCAAACAGTGAAACTGTACTCTAGGACACTGACAAGTTGCTTGATGTTTTAAAAAGTCATTAAATGGCAGGGGGAAAAGGTGATTTCAAGAAGAAAAAGGCTGCATTTAAATAAGCCTACTCAAGAAAACTAGGACTTAGAAAAAAATTGATGGAATGAACAATAATAAGATTTGTATAAAGTACTGCTTCCTCTGGAGGATGCTCTTTATTGTGAATTGATACTACCAAAGTCTGCAGACAGTAGAAATGTACCATAGTTGGAACCTCTCAAAAATCTGAGAGAAAATGGAATTAATGTGATATTCCACAGATTCCTACTTATACAGGAAATGTGATCAAACTAGGCAGACATTTTTTGAACAGTAAACAGAAGCATCAAGAAAAAATTAGCAGGCACAGCAGAGAGGAGAGGGCAAGGACAGGTTCTTCCATTATCTAGTTATCATTGCCAAAGTAGCACACATGACACTGACAGTTCAATGGTTTGTAGATTATGATAGGATAAGTTTGGTTATCAGAATAGCCATCTCCCTAGGTATTGCTTTTGATATAGTCAGACTAATAAGGAACAGCTTCTTAAGAACATTAGAGCAGCTTAGTTGTACCATCAAACCTCAAATTTTAGGGTATATTTTCATGCTAAGCAAGCAGAATCTACATGCTCTTCAAACAGAAGCTATCAGACTACTACTGAACTGAAATGCTGGACAGTAGTTGAACAGGAGAGTTGGAAAGTGGTATTTTCCTGCAAAAGTTGTTTCATACCTTTTATTATGCTTTGGAGTCATTTGTGAATTGAGGACACCAACCTGGCTGATTCTGCCTGATGTAAAATAACATATGTGGATAAATTAGATTTGAGAAAGTTACTACAGATAGCATGGACTAATTCTGTACATGCACACAGAGTAACTGAAAAGAGCAGCTATTCTCTTAAGTATTCAGTTGTCTCTCAATTAACAACCACTTCATTTTCAATAGAAGTAGTACACACTGGGCTCCAAACTTAGTCCTTATTTATTCAGGTGTTATACTTCAGCTAATTTCACAATTTATATACCTGGAGATCACATTACTTGAGGCAGGATTATGACCTTGACCTGCTTTTAAAGCTACAGGTCAACCTTATGGTAACTGAACCATTATATTTGTAGATTATACTTTGACTAATACGAACATCAAAAGGAAAATCCACATAACCTAAATATACTCGACATTTTCAAAAATGCATATAAACAAACTTTTCATTGCTTCACTTCACCCATTAGCTACTTAAATGGAAATATACTTACTGCTCTTTTTCTGGAACAACCTGTAATCCAAGGCACAGTAAGGTTTCCTGAAATCTGTAAGGGTGAAAGGGGAAAACAGAACAAAAAAATAACAACAGCTTAGGTCACTATGAGAGCTAATAATACTGAGCAGCTTTCACAAGACTTCAATATTGTGCATTCAATTCTGCTAACTATGTGTTTAAGTCAGGGGTTCAGATTTAAAACAAAGTCATGCTTAGTCTTACTGTTGTAAAGAAACTCCAAGTAAGACTAGAAACATTATAACTAATAACTTTCTTCGGATGAGGGTAAGGTAACACCACGGTATCTCAGATATTTCTGCATTTTTGCTATTTTGAAAGTGTTTCAGAATACAAGCTTTCATCTTAAGTCTGTCACAAAGCAGTTAAGATGAAGCAAACTGGAGTTAGACAGGGCCAAAGGTTTGACAGAAATGCCCTAAAATATTTTCCAATCACATCAATTACACTGTCAAAAAAAGTACTAGAACATTAGTAACTGAACTATTCAAAGTCAAATATTAAGGATTTGCACACTAGAGAAAAAACGTGGGCAGTGGGTCTGGAGAAGGAATGGGAAGCAGGGCTTGAAGGTGAAGGCCAGTTCCCTTGATTCTCATTGTTTTGCCATCATTCCCAGATATTAGACTTTATTAAATAATAATCTTGCACTATTTTCCCCGAAGAGATGAAATGTTTCATAGCATGGAATATTTAAGGTTTGTTTAGGATTCCATATTTAGCTTCTGTTGCAGACAAGCAATGCTTGGGAGACTAAACATAGCTCTTGAGAGATTGATTATTAGAGCACTTGCCAAATACAGAAACTATTAGTGTAGTTTGGTATAGTCAGCAGAAAGAGAGTGGACTCTTTTTTCCTCACATGTATAGCATGTGTAATGATTTGAGATTAATCAATCTTTCAGCATGAGCATACCCAAATACAGAATACCTGGTACAGTTTATCTATTGTACAAGTGCATAAGACACTTTCATCCTTCAGGCTTTTAACTGAAAGAGCTTGGAGGTTATCTAGTTTGGCAGACACTTTCTCATGTTAGTTCAAGACGGGTTGAGAGGGAGGGGTAGAAATGGACACCCTCCTCTCAAAAAAGCAAATCAGCTTTTTTTTTTTCTATCATATTAATTTCTTGGTTGCATGCAGGCATTTTAGAGAATTATGTAGAAACAAGTAATATCTATTACAATTATATATCCCAAACAACAGCTTTACATGACAGAATCCACTGCAAATGCATTCTCAGTAACTACACAGTCTTCTTTTTGAGGTTTTCCTGTTTGGTTAGGGGTGGGGGGGTTTTTTGGTCTTTTGGTTTTTTTTTAATGGATCAGAAACTACAGTGAATTATATTCTTACTCCTCAAGAGGCCAACAGATTTAAAGTGGGGCTACAAGAAATGTGCTGTTCTGTGTGAACAAAAGAATCAAGCCTGGTAAAGCATTAACAGTTACTTGGAAGACAAATGCATGTAAGTTCTGACAGATACAATGCCAAATACAATGAAGTTCATCTCAATATAACTATTTGAAAGACAACATACACAGGAATATTCTAACTGACTCCACAAAAAGAGGCACAAGTTTGAGTCAGATGGATGCTTTTCCTGCAAAAGCCAGAGTTACAAAGACACACCTGCAGGTTTAACATTACTCCTAGTCCAGCTGGGAAAGCTGCAGTGAGCTGCAAAAATGACAGCCTAAAATCCTTGTCCCAGAAAGGATATTGGTTCCTCCAGGGAAACACAGGCAAAAGAGAAACTCCTGCAGATGCCACAGAAGGCTCAAAGGTACCACAAACCCTGCATATTACCAATATTGGATCTTAACTGAAGAGGTTAGACAGTGAGAGGTCCTTACATAACCTTCTCCCTGATCCTTCTGTGGATTCACTACCTCAAATCCAGTGTGCTGCAACAATTCATACAGCCCATGTCCTGCTCTTGCTTGTCCTTTCTCCTGGAATTACTTGAGGCCACACACAGCACTGCTGCAGCCTGCTCAGGGCTGCTTTCTTCCCCAGGAGCCCCCCAACCCTCCCAGCTCATGTGACTGGAAGTACGTCACCGCAGAAAAAGTATGAGCAACTCCGATGACATAAATGCAGTTATGCTTCTGTTTTGAGAGCGACTGTCAGGGCACACTTTGCACAAGCCCCTTCAGAGAAAACCATTTTGCTTGCCCTAGGAAAAAGCCTTGCTGCCCAAAGTTAACAACAACAACATCATCCTCTTGACTTCAAAATTCTCTAAGGAAGTACACAAATCACTTTAATATGTCCCATTTCCTTGAAAACAAACAAACAAAAAACTTTAAGCTCACTGACATAAGCCAGGATCCTTGCAGTTAATTTTTAGAAAAGATTATCCTATTCTTCTGCTGTACTGGCTACAAGGTCTAGTTTTTTTCCCCTAGAAGATAACAGGGCCAAATTGGATAACTCCGTGCTTCTGTGTGCATAACAAAATAAAAATAAACACACACACACACACTTGCAACAGTATTTTTGCTCCTTAAGGCTGGCAGGAGAGGAAATAATAAATCACTATTCAGCCTTGAGGACATGCAACTAGTAAGAATAGTCTCTCTAGTTCAGTACACTTAAAGTCAAACTAAAAAAAAAAAAAGAAAAGTAAGTAGGTTGAGCAACCTGTTTACTGAAACTGCTCAGGCATGAAAATTGATGATTTTATTAAATTTATTATTCAGTTACATTAACATGAATTTGATTAATTGAACCAGTGAGGGAGCTATAACTAATTGCTAATTAGATACCCCACCAATGTACAACAGTAATTGCTTCATCAAAACACAACTCACAGATTCACAACTTTAAAAGCACATGCTTGGATGTTTAACTATTCTAACAATCAAGTAACTCAGGTTTAATCTATTTTTAAATGTAGGAGATTTCCCTAAGTTTAAGGATTTTCATTATTAGTTTGATGAATAAATTAGTTAAACACAGGCAATAAAATTAACAGGAGCTGACTGCATACAAAAGAAGTGTCATCCTGTGCAAGTCTAAAAGAATTTAGACAGTAGCTGAAAAAGCTTTCTCAGGAACAAAAAAAGAACTAAGATACTTAAAAATGTTACAAAATACATGTTTCCAAGTGGGATGTCTGCATGAGATACCACTCATACTGGACTATTTTCTTTTACTTTCATGAAATTCTGGGAATCAAAGAAATACTTTTTCTCAGGCTCTGACCTGTGGGTCACAGAGTCAAAATACAAAGGGCTGCATCAGGCATCTGCAATGCAGGCAGGGAGCTGGGGGAGACGTAGGTGGGGGTAGTCGTTCTTTCCCCTTTTTCCTCTTCAGAGCATCAGGCTGAGCGGTGACTGCTGAAGTCTGCGAACAGAACTAAGTGCTCCTGCAAAAAGGCAACCAATTCCTGCAAATTCCAGCTTTCACACAGAATGGGAGCTACTCCTCCACACACAACTACAAGGCGGCGACCCGCAGTGGAGCCATGATCCCACTCAGGACAACTTGGGAACGTACATGCAAAGCAGGAAACACCCAGCTGCTTAAGGAGAGCAAGCCTAACAGATTTAAGCACTCGGGGAGGGCAAACTTTCCCATCACCCTAAACCAAGGCAAGGCAGAAGAGGGGGGCTGAAAGGAGGCCTGACTACCCCTAACTTTGAAGGGAGGACTTGGTGGGGTGGGGGGGGGGGATTAAAGTAGGCAGAACTCATGATTTTGATAAAATACTTTACCAGCTTAGTGGGGTCATTTTTTGCAATGATTCTAAAGGTAGTAGGTGAATTTTTCTTGTAAAAGTGCTAAAAGTGCTTGGAAGTGAATCACTGTCGTACACAAACACGTCTTATGGCACATCACTTACTTCTGTACTGTTCTGGAGCGCTCTAGAAACTCTCAAGGAATGCCATGATTTGAAGAAATCAGCACTATCCCATCGTCAAGATACTGCAGGATCTGTCCAGGCCCTGGGACACTAGTCCTCTGCAGTTACGACCTCTTTATTGTTAGGTTCCTATACTTTAAAACTGAAGAGTGCTATCTCAGAGCTTCACAGCATGGATGTTTATGGCAATAAGTGAATTAATAGTGACCCTCACAGTTTTTTTCCAAGGTTTAAAACTGCGGAAGGGCAAGGGGTACCAGGAAAAACAGCTGTTCCCTCAATCCAAGGTGCATTCCAAAACCCATACAACATTTGTGAGAGACAGGCACGAAGTCAAAAGGAATACAGAAAAAAACCCTGCCTTTCAAAAAAATAGATACACTGTTTTAATGGGGGCGGGGAAGGGAGGGAAGAATGATATGGATCTGCTTACTCTGATCCCTATCATGCCACATGGATAGATAAAATGTCACATACCATGAAAAAGATTCAATCCCCATCCCCCCAAAAATTCAAAACTGGAGTTACTTCCAACTTCATTAAAAATTCTAAAAAGTAGTAAGAAATACAACTCACTGATGCTTTGTCAAGAGCAAAACAATGTAGCAAGAGCACACTGCTGGAAGTATCAATAATGCATATCTCTGTGTGAATGGTAAGAAAAAAAAATTTTTTTTAACTGTATTATATGCACTTCTGCAGCTTTACCAGCCTATTATTGAACAGATGTACATAATTACAGCTTTTCTTCATCTATGAAACTGGACTGTCAAAAGTAAACAGCATTTAATTAATTTTATAACTCAAACAAGAACAGTTATAGCAAACACTGACAGACCAGCCCAGAAGAGAGGGGAGAAAGGAAGACAACAGCTTGCCCAAAGTACTCGGATAGCTTGGGAGAGGCTATAAATAAGAATTGCAGATGTCCTATAAACTACAAAAAAATCTAGTCTAGGATATACGGGGTCTTCAGACTTCAGGTTTGACAAGTAAAGCCATGATTCTGGTGATTTCTGGTGAAAAATGCCTTTTATTTGGACTCAGAAGCTTTGTTTCAAATCTTCACATGAGACAGGAACAAGTTAAAAAAAAAAATAAAAAAATAAAAAAACCACTTAAGTACTGTCCCTTATACTAGTGAGCCATGTACAGAAAAAAGGAGATGTTTGAATAGTTCACTTTTAGGAAAACCTTCCCCTCAAAAAGCAAGTAACAGGCAAAAAACACTAAAGGTAACACAGGTGACACTGCATCATGTCAGTTTTCAGACTTTTATCTTAGTGTCCCTGGACTATGTCATGACATAAAGCACAAAAAAATCCATGAAAAGATCAATTTGGATGATTCCTGCACAATTATCTCTCCTCTAGTTTAAAAAACAAACAAATATGTAAGTGTCTCACTGCTCTAGTCTCCTCTGAACATCTTCAGTTCTTCAGTTATCTGCATTTAATTTTCCCCTCTCAATACCACTGCCGGACTCTGTTACAGGATGAGGAAATAACGGGACTGGATTTAAGACCAATACTTGAGTTACATGTTGCAGGAGAGGAATAGTTGTGCCTGCCATCATCTATTTATCTCACAGGAGATGCTAATCCCTCGCAGAAGAACAGGACCCAGAGACTGGAGACTGCATAAGGGTTATAGGCAGTGCTGCTGAAGAACTAATCCAAGATGAAATTAATAAGGGCTAGCAACAGTGAGGGATGCAAAAATTACTACATGATCCCATGTTTTGCCCTGTGCCACATGCAAAGCATGTCTACAGAGGAACAACCAAGGGTATAAAATTGTGACATTGTGTCAAAATTGTGTCAAGTCACAAGGACAAGGAAGACTTCAGCATGCATCGGTAGTTATACTTTGGTTACTGGAGGATCATATCTATCGCATCCATAAAGCCCATGCTGATCTTCAATATACGGCTACCCATGGTAGCCACAGGCTCAGCTACACAGATATGGAGTGCCACTACACAACACCTGTACAGCTGTACTTCACTTTTTTTTTTAAAGTGAAGTACAAAAGTGAAGCCGTACTTCACTTTTGTTTAAGAAGGTATTATCTCTACTGAAAGATGTAAACAGAAGACAGCCTGCAGAAATATGAACCTATTGCTTATTAGTTTCCAACTTTCAAAAGAAAACAGTACTTATCTATGACCTTGTCTTCAAGATTTGAAGACAGAAATAAATTGACAGATTACCTGGTAATTATTTTGGTTTTGTGACAGCCTCAGTTGACTTGAAGATGTAAAATGAGGAGAAAAAGTACTTCTTGATGGATTAGCACTGTTATACAACGTACTGGATGCTGTATGTAATGAGGTCCGTGCAGGCAAGTGGTAGTCTCTGTTATGATACAATATATTGTCAGGCACATCCCTGGCATTCACCATCTGAGAACTACAGCTCACATTTCTTCCCGGCCCAGACAAGGCTGCACTTTGGTTCTCTACTCGAACAGAACTGTTACTTTCACAATATCTTGAATAACTTTGTATTTGTGCTCCCATGGATGCTAGTTCTTCTTCTCTAGCATATTCATCATCAACATCTCCAGTTTCCATTGCAATGGACAGACAGCTGCCTTCCACTGAACAATGCTTCTGTGTTGTACTTCCTCCCACAGTTCTCTGAGGTTGATCTGTCACTGCCAGAGAAAATACCTCACGAATTTCCAGGTTTTGGGTGCTACAAGAAGGGTCCCTAGTATTAGCCCTTTGTCCAAGGGGCACGTGTGATGCAAGAGCTGCATGTTCCGGTTTTTGTAACCTTTGACATCCCACGGGTTCAGCTTTGCATGGTCTGTGGCATATCACTGGCTTTTGAGGTAACACCAACTCTGCAGTCTGGACTGATGAACCACCATAACTTTTCTTAGTGTGACTATATATGGAGTTCGCAGAATTCAGTACACTTGTTTGCCTAGATAAAATAATAGTCTTTTCCCCTACTAATAGGGAAGCATTTTTACAATGTGGTACTTGCCGTCCTAAAGGGATGTGCTGCTGCTGAAATTCTGTATCACTTTTTCCTGATAGTCTCGGAATAGAGTTTTTATGTATTTCTGCCATCGAAGCATTTGTCTGTTTGGTGGATCCTTGCCTACTAGATGAACTAGCAGGACTGTATATACCAGTAACTATTACATCATTATTAGAAGAGGTCCAAGAAGACTGCTGACTTTGGGATCGAGCAATATTTACCACATTTCTAACTGCTGCTTCTGGAGGTACTGAGGGTGTAGTAGGGACAGTCCCTGGGGGAGTGCCTCCAGACTCTACAGCATTCTTGCTGCTCATCTTCCTTCTTTTATTGCCAACCCACGTCTGCAAACAACAAACAACAAAAACAAACACAAAACAAAGCATTAAATATGCAGAAAAACTATAAATTTCTATTTTTAGCAGATCTGATGAAACCTTAAGTGTTCAAGTTGAGACATAAGTTTGAGTATGTAGACCATTTACTAATTATGCAGAGTCAGTACAATACAGGATGGAAATTCAGGGTTCATATTCTTTGGGATTCATACAGTAGCACAGATGAGAATCCCAGTTTCAATTCTAAATCCCCACTTTCTCAAGAACCCTATGAGGTTGCATCATCTCCTCTACCAAAGTTAGGATCTATTCTATCAGCCCCTCTGTGTCTAATTCCCCTCAAATTTCAGGTTTTATATTTAGCACCCTGTGATGCAGAATCATCACTGAAATATACAGCTAAACTTTTGTAATCAAGTAGCTGATAGATAAGACCTTCAAAACTGCCTTGAACAGAAGCAGGTAACTCCTGGATGCACTTGGGAGGAAAGAAGAAAAGAAGAACAGGAACATCTCTTTCTGTTGGAAAATCTGAAAATGGTTTTGTTAAGTGTTTAAAGCTATGGACTAGTTCCTCCTCTGCCACCTGCCTAAATCAGCATCACGTGCTTTTGAAAGATACTGATAGCCAAGATGAGGACTAGTGGGATTAGGGTCAAACAGAAGTTTGTCATTATGGAAATTTTTGAAAGTGACAAAGAAAATATGGATTTGTGTAAAAGATAGTACTTGCACTTTTCAAATAGGTATTTTTTTTCCTACTATGACAGTTGTGCACAAGATAAAATTTACTGCTATTTTAAACACATAGGAAAGTCTGTCCTGCAAGTAATGAATTAAGATATAATTAAAAGGAACTTAATGGGAAACATCAATTTCAGTGTTTCAAGATAAAGAACTATTAATTTGTTGCAAACACTAGCTCTAATACTGGAAGTGTAAGCAGCACCTAGACTTTTCCCGGGAACTTTCATGATCAGCAAGACAGGACTTGCTCAATTCCTTCACCGTAATGTTTGTGTGGAATGTGAGGGCGTAAGTGAGCAGGAATGAATGCCAAAGAATTAAAAATAAGCATTTGCATCTGCTTATGCTGGTTACTGGAAAGAATCAGACATACATGACTGCATATATAGATATGATGAAACTGTTTTCTGTACCACTCTGGATACCATGTGCTGCGCACCTAAAAACAAACCAAAGCAAGATCTCAACATTCAGCAAACCAAAACAGTTTATTTAAATCTCCCCCAACCCCTAAAAAGCAAACTGTACTGAGTAACTACCTTGGATTTTCATCGCATCACATGAAAGTCAAACTTTCTTCACATACCGATACCTATTTAAGATTTAAATACATTTTCTACAGCAAAGTACTCATGCCTACCATACAGAAGTATGTTGAAGTCTCCAGCCCATTCTACTTGCATTTGTTGTCAAATTTTATAAAATGCCTAATTTAAGGCATGATTTATTGCATGCAATAACATCTCAGTGATAAAGTTTTTCTTCTCAGAAGCAAGCTTAGACACAAATTATAACACACAATTAGCCACAGATCTTGTTATTTTTCCTTTATTGTATACAAAAATTTAAAAATTCTTTCTTTCTTATTTCTTCTCAGTCAGTAAGCTTTCAAGTTAGAAATGATAATTAAATAAGGACATTGCAAATTTTAAGCCAGCAGAGACTTCCCCCCAACTTCTCCACAGCTTCTCCACAGTATAAAACTAAAAGCTAAGGCTTTTCTCCTGTTTTTCCTGAAAAGAAATGCATTCAAAGAAATGCAAATAACTTAATAGCACTGCTACTCACTTGGGATTAAAACAGAGTTTCATGAGACAACCTGAGTCAGACCTGTCATTACTGAAAAAGTCCCATTCCCCCGACTGCCTCCCCAGCTTCTTGCTCCCACCTCTTCACCAAAAGCAGCTAAGACACCCACCTGACTGATCAGTGAGTATAACTCACCAAAATGGCATAAAACTGAATTGGATTTAAGAAAAAAAGTTTCGGTCAGGTTAGCAAATTGAACTGGGTTACTCTGAAATTAAATGAATGCAAGAGATGCTCAGTACAAGAAAGAAAGGGAAAGAATTGCACAGCTGGGAGAAGGGAAAAAGTACAAAACCTCCTGCTTTTAGCACTGTTAGACATTAAGGCAGAGAAGAATTATGTAAAACTATACCCTTAGACTGAAAGGGAAGCTCCACACTCTTAACAGCCTGACAGGGCATTAATTTGGGATGTGACTGAGCAGTCATTAAGTACAAAACATCCCTAAGAGAAGGGACACGAATCTTTGTTTCAAGCACGTGCTAAACTAATACATTTTGGAAACAGCCTCTCTTCAGTAACACTGAAAGTGTTACTGAAATTCTTAACTGTTATTCATAAGAAGAAACTTCTAGAAGGGACAACAAATTTACCTGGGGTTTAGGAGGTCTTGGTTTTATGTTCCCAGCTTGAATCAGGCAGAAAAGGAACTTCAGACTCTCCCACAAACTAGATACACATCATAAAGTGGATTTCAGTGGTTCTTGACCATTAACTTTGACCAGAAGTTCCATCCTAAATCTGAAAATAAGATTTCCTTGGGAAGTCTTTCCAGAGATGTGAAAGAATAATGAAGCTGTAAGTGTTCTGACAACTACAGCTGTTGTGGTGGAGGGACCCTCACAATACCCCCGGATCAGCTCTTCTCAGCACTCAGCAACACTAACTATGAAATCAGACTTGCACAGCTTTGAGCTTTACCAAGATACAACGCTCACATTTCATGTGAAGACAAAAAGAAACAGCAGAATTATGCTGATAATAATGAATAAAAATAGGCTGTTCAAGTCCTACATAGTTCAAACCATCAGTCCCAAACTTGAAGAGGCTTAGGCATTTTTCCCTGAAGTAACTCTTCTGTGCCTCCCAGTTTTGGAAGGGACTTTTCATTTTGTATCGCAGCAATAAAATCTGTACAGTTTTAATGTCAAATCATAACTAAGACTTCCCTTTATTCCATCCAGCTCAAGATTGGAAAGACTGTATGTAGTTCTGTGGGATGAGGCTTTAGAAATTCTGATTCAAATATATTTGTTTTTCCACTATTGTCAATACCTGCAAGTGCCAACTGCGACCCAGGTATCATTTTGGTAAACGTGCAAAATAGTACTAGTTCTTGCTCAAGAGTTTAACAGCAAAAGCAAAAAATGGGGGAAGGGAGAGAAACAGGAGAGGCAGAAAGGAGGGCTGTGAAGAAGCAAAAGGTAAGATCATAAAAAATATGACAAATGCAGGCCAAATGCTGGCTCTGCTCCCATTACACTTCACATGTATAAAGAAAGCTTGAGTTTTGCAAAGAAGGAAGAAAGTAAGAAAGGTAAGGAAGTAAAGGAAGAAAACTAAAGAAAAAAGTGTATTACACATTACTGCAGGGAAACAGAGAAGGAAAAGGAGATACGGAGAGTGAATGAGGACTGCAAGTAGAGGAGGGACTGGCTGCCTGCTCTGGTTCCTACAACTAGTTCCTCCTAGGGCCACAACTGTTTGCCTCTTCCAGAGCCTTTGAGTTTCTGGTTGGCTTTCAGAGCTTCCTACCATCCTGAGTTGAGAAAATAAGTGCTTAATATTTCTAGAATATGACAAGGGAGGGGAATCCAGATAAGAATTAAGGAGCAAGAGGGGTTCTTTCCTTTAGTCGTGCATCAATGGCATAGTGAAAATAGCCAGACAGGTTTTACTTCTTCCTCTTCACTGTCCAGTATTGCAGTAACTCCTGTTAGCTTCACTAGCGTTGTTATTCCTTCAGCTAACGCTTCGTGATTTTTAGTTCTGCGCTGAGACAGCAGCCATTTTGTTGTCTAGTGTTTCACAAAGGGATTATTATTTCCATTCTCATGGAATTCATAGACTTTGGAGGAGATCCTGTTAGCACTAGGACATTCTTCATTTATAAGAAAAGAATGTACTCACTGTAAATAACCATGAGTGACCACAGTATTTATGTTTTCAACAAGGAATACAAATGTGACAAAGCATGTCAGAAGAAGTACCTTTCTTTGACACAATACATTGCACAAGTTTTGCACAGGACAATCCTATTTGCAATTTAATTTAAAAAAAACAAACAAAAAAGTCACTCCTTGTGCAATATCCAGGTCCCTGCTAAATGCAGCAATTACGTGAAGACATATAAATGAAAACAAACTATAAACAGGCTCACTGGATAAAAATGGACATGTCATACAGCATACTGAAGTCTGTTTTTAAAGACAAGTATGAAGTTAGAGACTCCAGCCCTCTACAGATATTTTATGTAAAGAAATGAATGTGTATAACTTTAACATATAAATTTGGAAGGCCTCAGTACTTACCCTGACTACACTGAAGTCCAGTTTAGTTTCTTGTGCACACTGTAATATGAGCTGAAAGCAATTTTTACTTTGATTTGTCATTCCATTTTCATAATAACGCTGCAATATCCTTTGTTGTTCTACAGTAAATACAGAACGCAGATTCATCTAAAAATAAAAGAAGATACTCTGAAAGTTGGAATAAAAACTGTAATACTTGTAGAATGTACAGGCTCTCATTTATGCTTGCTGTGATAATGCTGTGTTGATATGTTTTTTAAGGAATCCTATACCAATACTTTTACTTACTTTTTAAAAAACTGTTACAGACAGCATTAGTGATTCCTTTGTGATGGACTCAAGTTGAGTAAGTGAACTACAAGTTTGGAACAACACTGCCAGCCTTTCATAGGTATTACAATGTGTTCCTAAGTCCAAGAACCTCTAGTTTCAGACAAAGAAAATGTTTCTCCCTTAAAAAAAGCATTAGGCAAAACAGAATAACACCAGATGCTGCAACAATATTGACATGTTTTGTTTACCCCTTCCCACAAGAAAAAATAAGATCTGAAATAAAAAACAAGGTGACAGTCTGGCACAAATAAAGTCTCCACCGCCTCCGACTTCAGCAAACCCTACGCTCCATTACTGACTGGTCATTCCTATTCCTTCTGCTGTGTCAGCGCTGGCACTTGGTAGCTGTAAAGTCAGAAAGACCAAGGACCAATACTGAAGGCCAACTCGGGCGGTGGGTTTGGCCAGTTCTGGTCCTTCCCACCTCAATGTTAATGCAGTAACACAAAGGACGGGATGGGATGGACCACCCAAATCACAGCCTGTGTTTAGAAAGGTTAAGCGGGAAGCTGTACCGTAAGGCTATAAATTAGGTCTGTTAAGAACACTTTAAGGTTGTTTTACAGCACTATAAGCCAATGCTGGCTACTGAACCCAGCCCCTAGCCCCAGCCCTCAGGAAGTGTTCTTGGCCACCTTCCTTTGTCTGGAGCTGCACTGAGTTTTTTCAGCATGCTAAACCAAAAGACCCACAGTTCTCCCATTGCTAACAGCAGCTCAGCAGGGTGACATTTTCTGTTTCAGCATGCTGAAACAGCTCATCAGAAGGTTCCCCCTTGAGACAGCTTTGCTGAGGAGGAAGGTAGCAGGGGCAGGGGCTGGAGCCAGAGCCAGGAGCAGTGGGGCAGTCACCCCAGAGCAGTGCAGGGCACTACTGCCCACCCGGCAGCGCTGCCGGTGGGAGAAGTTCTCCTCCCTGCTTCCTCCCACAAGCCGCCCCATGTGCCCCCACAGCTGCTGCTGCACACTAACAGCAAACCAATTCACAGATCAGGCTGAAAGAGAGATCCTTCAACTCCGATGGAGTGAGGTGTCCAGGCGGCCGGTGTCCCAGCCGAGCTCAGTGCATGACTACCCCAGGCCTGCGGCAGAGCAGTGCTTGAGGTGGACATGGCCAAGGCAGCCTCTTTCAGCAGTGGTTTGGTGAACAAGTTAAAGCAGCTACAGCTTCATTATCCATGAAAATTCATGCCTAAGATTGGAAAGGGTAGAGCAGCTGAACATTACTAAGTATGAACAAAATATTAAGTACAAACAAACTCCCTGATGGCAAACTTAAAATTTAAGGTCTTGTTATATACCCCACACAGGAAAATTACATATAATCCTCTGGTTATATCATTACCAATTAATGCTACTGAAACCAATAAGAAATGCACCATCACCACAGGACTTCCAGAATGGGGCCTTTATCTTGTCTTGAACAGGAGGCTGCTAGCTGGGACAAAATGAGCTACTGTCCAGTAATAATTTGCATCTGACTTTGTGCTTCAGAAAGAAACAAAAGAAAACCAAACAGCCACAAGTAATTTTTAATGTTTTCAGTATAAGCATCAAAATAATGCAGAACAAACTAAAGAATACCATCACCTTGCAGAAAAATAAAGGGAATGGGGGAACTCTTTGTAGCCAGTCTTTTCCTTATTATTTCTGGCAATTTGGAATGGAAAGGTGGAGAGCAGAAATATACACTAATGTTGAGTTTATCTAGAAATTACAGTAAAATTTCTGCAGGACAGAGCTTTCATTCCAGAGTTTACTTTCCTCCATGGATCAATAAATAGCAGAAAATAACTAAATACTAACCTGTGAAAGCTACTGTTTTCTTTTCAATAATACTTAAAGCAAAAGACGATTTTTCAATCACCTTTACCTCTGTTCCCAATTCTTACTTCGCACTCTCAATCTAGTGCACTGTTGAAGACAACTCCACCAGATTTATTACAAGTGAGGTTTTGCCTGTGATTTATGCATCCCCCTGAATCCATATTGTGCCACAGGCTGAGAGCTGGGTAAAGGAGACCCTCTTTCTCTCAATACTCTGCTGTTTAAAGGAATTTGTAACAAGTTACAGAGGAGACAATTATTAACCCATTAACAAATCAATAAAGTTCATAAAAATCTACTTTATGAAGTTAGGAACAGTCTTCAGATCTTCTGTATGGACAAGTGGATGCAGTCATCAACTGATTTATGTTACTTTTAAAGAATACATTAGAGTTAATTCTGCAATTTTTTCCACCCTCACGAGTGGCAGGGCAGAGCTCACAATTCTGTACCTACTGCTCTTTCAGTATCAGCAGTCCTGTTTCATTCAGTTGAGATCAGCACCCACAAATGACCTGGTAGAACAGTTGTAAGAAATATTTATACACTTATCTTTCCAGATGCAGAAAACAAAGCCTGTCATCTCATAACTGCAGCATTACCATACACAGGCTCATTAAAAAGCAGCATGTTCTCCAAATAGTTCAACAACTGACCAACTGCAAAACAACACAGACCCCTCCCAACTGCACGACAATGTTTTGGAATCTGACTTGATGACCTGAAAATGAAGTGTGTCAGGTCCTTGGCACTATTTTTAATTATGTGGTAGAGATCTGGATTTCTATATCCAAACTCACTTCTGCATTAAAATATTTTTTTCTTGTATTTGAAGTCTTTAGTTTAGATAAGGACAAGGTGAAGCACTAAGATTTATTTGAAGATCAAGAGATTTATTTCATCTGTATGCACTGTATGACAGACCTTGCCTAGCTAAACTCAAGAGAGGTCATAGTCTGGTTCAACAGACATTTCATTTTTGCAGTTTCTCTTAATCACTTGGAAACTACATCCACCAGTCAAAGTACTTGTAAGATTCCTTAGCTTCTTTTGCTTTCAAGTCTGACCAAGTACAGCTCAAGAGAGTTATCCATGCAGAGGCCATCAGAGACGGGTTGACGGGTAGGGTTATAGTACCCTACCAGTGCAGAGTTATTGAAATTGAGCCATAACTTTAGATTTTGGAATGCAAACTCAACTTTCAGATAAGCAGGTAAGCATTACTTTATTAATGCTTTTTGTATTTTAGATATATTGAATCCTAAGTCAATATACAGCTCTGCACCATTTCCTACTGTTCCGCCTATCCACACACATTTACAAAAATTACAGAAGGGACATTAAGTTGATGTTCTTATTTACAGTCCCAACTGGCAATAAATGTCATTAGCTAGCTCATTCTGTAAATCAATTTTATCCATACTGCTCTGCCAATTAATTCATCCAAAATTGTTAAAACTGTCTTTTACTAGAGGCAAGAGAAATTTAGGCTTAAATTGCAGAATAAACCAAAACAGGCACATAAGGCTCATCAGGGCTATCCAGGCAGTTATAACCACCCAACAGAAAATTCAGTTCAAATTTTATTTAAAATATTAACCTCAAAGAAAGCTAGTAGTTGGATACCAAGAGGACTGTTACAGCAAACCTTCTGTTGCATCCTAAAATACTTTGAACTACTGTTAGTTGGTATAACATGTTATTAAGAGGTAGATGTTAAGCTCTAGACTGAGTACACAGATCAGATAACTCAGCATACAGCACCAATGTCTGGAATAAAGTCCCAAGAAAAAACACCCTCCCCCCTCACACAAAGAAGCTGCAGGTTATTTTTTGCTATCTGGATCGCAGATGTAGCAAAATCTCATGAGACATGCTCTGTTCATAGGTGGGCAGGAAATATGACTTCTCATGAAGATCTCAGATTACACAGAACAAGAAAGGAAATTTGGAATCACCTTAATTTCAGCTCATATGTTCATTTTTTCCTGTCTGGTTGTTTGTTTTGGGGTTGGTTTTTTTTCCTGACAATTGTCTACCTAGTAATTTATAACTAGGAATAGAAGATCATAAGATTTTTACTAATATATCTAATATTACTACTAATCTCTGAGTATTCAATCTTAATATCACAGGACAAAACAATAATTGGCACACTGATTTCACAACAGTACACAGGAGGTCCCCTGTCTTACAGGTTAAATAAACATTGATAGTACAACATCTGTAAAGTCTAGATAGAAATCAGTTTGCTACCAGATTCACTCGTGTTCAAATTTCAGAACCCTACGAGCGTAGCAGGATTCTGAAGTACTTATTTAGAATATTTAAAACAGTACTCTGTGTTGAATAAATCCATCACTGAATGTTTGGAAATTTCATTAACAAGCCACACAAACTCCAAAACCATCATATAAATTCATGAAACATTGCCTCAACACATCCCACGTTTACAGACAACAAATTTTGCTTACTCTTCCATACCTGTCAGATCTAGCAATTTATCTACATTAAGTACAATAAGCACTCAAGCGTCTACAAGAGCAAAATTTTACTGTCTTTGAGACTACAATCACACTGGGTATGTTTATCAAAGTATTACATTGATTTTTTTTTTTTGAGAAATGTTACTTAGCAGCAATTTCCATAGTTAAACAGAACAAAACATTAACACATTTTCTTTAATATGCGAGACTCTTGATAGTCAGTGGAATTATACATAAATTAGAGTCAAAGTGATGACATTACTATGCAGTAATGTAGCTACATTAGTATCAAGAGAATCACCAGTTAACACACCTTCATAATGAACTCAGTATTATTCGGAAATCTCAGTAACTTCAGAGGAAATCAATTCTTCTTCGCAATTTGTGTACCTTTGAAGCAATCTAGTTTCTTCGGGATTTCTCACCTTTATCTTGAGCCTCAGACTCAAAGTTAGAAAGCTACCTGGATTTTTGTCATAATTTAATTTTAACCTTGTCTTGACAGGCTTAGAAAGCATGCATTTGAACATGATTTTGAGAAACCAGATGTCCAGCTGGTGGGCAACACACTGGAACTGAAAAGAGAGTGTGTTACAAAAGGAACTTCAAGTTTATTAAATTCAGGCAAAGTGGTATGCAAACTGAAATTCCACTGAACACAGAAGTTATTTTTTCATTTTAATGAGAGAAAGATGACAAAGTAGTAGTTTTAAGGATTCAACATTTGCCTGCTCTGATAATAAAATAAGGTAGCTTTGACCAAGTAGGTTGCTGGCTAAGTGATAGTGCAGAGAACCTACCAAAAATTAAAAAGCATGTTTCCTGCAAATATTTCCTCCACACTTGCTACACCTTCTAAGTCAACTAACCTCATTCATTTTTCCACTTCGGTGGTCTCCTATTCCTCACCCCTCTGTAAACCCATCAAGAAAGACATTATTCCTCACTCCCTCTCTTAACTTAATACTAATTAAAAAAATAATAGTAGTACCAAAAAGAACCCCTTCTCTATATGCTGTGATTAGGGAGGTGAAAACTCAGTCCAAGCCTTGGAGTCAGGCACCAGGGATGTGAGGGTTCTGCACTGACTGACAACAAAGACCGGAACTCAATGACCTTCCTGCTGAATACCAGCCTTACAAAGGACTATCCTACTAATACACTTAAACCTGCCACACTGGAAAGTATTCTTATGGCAGATTTTTTTTTTTTTTCCACAGTATACACCCTCTTTCCCTTCTTGTGGCAAGAAAGAGCACAAATGGAGAAGGGAGAACATAGAAGAATTAAAGAGGAATTAACTTTTGAAGTAGATAGAGCATTAGCTTTATGAAACAGGTACTTAATGTAACAATAATCCCACACAATTTGCCACAAATGCAGAGTGCTTCTCTTGTAGCTAACTTTAATCAGCATCCAGAACAAAGAATCTCCCCAGGAGACTGGGTGAAGCCCAGAGATGTTTGTTGCCAAGGAGTGCCACAAAAGAAGGGAAAACAATGAGAAAATGGGAATTTTCCTGTGCAGTAGCAGTTAGGTAGCTGCTCTGTAATGACTACTTGAAAGATCTGAAAAAAAATTTTCTATGGTCTACCATCTCCCTCTAATTTATAGCATTATAGTCTTAGCGTCATATAGTCTAAATATTAAGCCCATTGGAACTACCTGAAAAGTGTTAAGTCTTTGTAGACTAGTACATTGAAAACACTAATTAATTTGACAGAAAGGAAATAAAACCCCCACACTTAAAGAGAGTCCTCTCATTCAAACAATTCACATCCAAGACTGGCTTCTGCTAATTACACTTGACAAGAGATTTTTACTCAGATTATAAGCCACCACAAATAACTAAACATAAAA
This sequence comes from Apteryx mantelli, assembly GCF_036417845.1. Lineage (NCBI taxonomy): Eukaryota > Metazoa > Chordata > Aves > Apterygiformes > Apterygidae > Apteryx > Apteryx mantelli. The sequence continues at coordinate 12,804,823 of NC_089990.1, read as the reverse complement.
CTCTTTATTGAGACATCATAACAGTGTCAGGGATTAACACACAGTGATAAAAGGGAACAAGCAGTTTCTGAGACATCAGCAACGAACAAGTGTTTGTTAAAATAAAAAAGTCAACTTACACAAGTCCAAAAGCCTATTATTTTAGCCTGTCTAGCCAAAACAGGTACAATAAGAAAATCAGCATTCCCTTTGATTTATTTTTTCGCTTCACAAATTTGCACCAATAGGGAAGAAGTGAGTGGAAAAAAAACGAAAGAAAAAAAAGATTGGCACCAATATAAACCTGAGATAAAACTACAACTATAATAAGAAATCTATTATACATATAAATAAAAACCTGCAGTACTGACGTTATTAATTGCATTCATTCAACTTCCCTTCCATGTCTACCAAGACCTTAGGGTTTTTTGTTTTTTTTTTTTTTTTTTTGCATATCCCAAGGGAAATACACACCATGAATGAAGACATTGGATGTACATTAAGCACAGAACAACAATCTGAACTTGTACATAACCGCCTCTTTCTTACACAGGCCAAAGTGATTACAGCTAAAAATCTGTAAGTGTAGTATATTATGCTTACAGGGAGTAATATATTCCATCTCATAAAGCTACTTCTTTTAAATATCCATGACTAGCAGAACAATAGCTTCCTTCTTCACTAACTTGAGCATTTGTAATACTATATCACAGTTCTACTTTTAAAATTCAGCCCTTTGTTAGTGACAAATGAGGCAGTTCTCAGTAACTTAATAGCAGTATAACCTATGACCACAACTCCGCACATTAATGCATCCCATCTAACTTTATTCATGCAAATGAGCCTTCTGACTTTAACTGGATTAGCCACATATTTTAAGTTAAGTAGGTATACAAGCATTTGTAAGACCTACGTTATACCGCAGAAAGAAAAAAGAATACTGAAATTTAGTTTTACTCTGGAGATGTGACCTGCTTTAAGATGCCAGTTTGGATGATTTAGAACTACTTTTGGTTAGCACTTTAGTATAGTCTTTACTAAAGTCTGGGGTGTTTTCAATAAATTCCAGTGGGATTTTTCTTATAAAAGGTAGAAGCAACAGAAGCAGTAAAGAGGTCCTTGCCACAGTACACTATGCAACTATATTAAAAACAAAACTCTCAATAGATGTTTTTGTTCCAAATCTGGAAAACTACAGACCAGATATAGACAATGAAGACATTTTCACCCTGTAAACACTTATTCCAACCATAATTTAATAAAGTCAGCCCACTGTGCCCAACTGGAATAAGTATATAATATGGGGGATAGTTAGGACCATTCATATGATGTCTCAGTTGTTCTGTTCATAAATTATATCATTGCTTAAAATTAATGCCTATGTTTATCCACAAAGCACAGGCACCTGTTGTAATTTAACTAACAGTAGTTGTTATTTAAGAAGGGTATAAAAGAGACACTACAGGCACTCTGAACCTGTCTTACTGCTTTACAAATAGTATGTGCCATGAAATATAGCATTATTTTAAACCATGTGCAAAACAAAGAGATTTAATGTTAACAAGCAGCTTAGTTTAGAGAGTGGAAAAACACCAACCATTTAATCCACTAGCATGGTATTTCTTTGTATTTGCAGAACTTGGCATACTCCTTAGTAAAACTCAACACAGGCACACAATGCCAGGTATACGGGTACATCAATTAAGAAATATTATTCCACACCTAGACAAACTGGAAGAATATACGATCTTAATTCAAACGCCCAGAACCCTACACCAAATGAATGCTGGGTGACAGGTCTGGGGTCTGTTTTTATTCCTACAAGCGGGGGCAGACCCCGGCCCTGGCGCCACCCCTCCGAGCTGCCCCCACTGCGCCTTCCCCCTCCCCAGTCCCTACGGCAAGCGCCTGCCCCGTCCAACTGCCGCCACGGCAGGTTTTGCCTGACACGGGAGCAGGGCGAACCGCAGCCTTGGAGAGACAGAAGTCCCGCGGCGAAACGGGCTGCGAGCCGCCGAACGGCCTTCCCTCGCCCCACGCCCAGCTCTAGGGCGGAGGCGCTCGCGGAGCCGCCCCGCGCTGCACGGGGGCTCGGCAGGGGCCAAAGCGGAGGGAAAAATGGGAGAAAACCCGGCGGCGCGGACGGGCCCCGGCGCCCAGCGCCCGACGGGGGTGCGCATGCGCGCCGTGGCCCGCGGCCCCCGCAAGGAGCGGGGCCGCAGAGCGGCGCGCACGCGCGGCAGCCCCTCCATCAGCGCCCTGCATGCCGGCCGCCCGCGGCCTCCGCTCCAGCGGCGGAGTGCGCACGCGCGCGCGGCGGCCGCTAAGCCGCGGCCGAGGGGAGCCCCGGCGCCTGCGCAGCCGGCTCCCCTCCCCGTGCGGCGGGCGGCCGTGCGCGTGCGCAGCGCCCTCCCGGCGGCGGAGGGCGGCAGCGCCGGCCGCTGCGGGAGCGCCGGGGGAGGCGGAGTGCGCGTGCGCGGCCGAGTTTGGTTCGCGAGCGCTAGCCCGAGCGAGCGCCCTCCCCCACAGCCAGGCCTCCCGCCACGGGGCGGCCTCCCCGGCCTCGGCCTGCGGGGGCCGGCGCGCTCTCCCCGCCGGGCGGGGAGCCGCCGCCCTCGCTCCCCCTCCCCGGGGGCGCGCGCGCACGCCGCCCCCCCGCCCCGTGCGCGGCGCCAGGCTTACCGTGCTCCGCGGGGCTGGTCTGGGGGGCTCGGGGCTCCGGATTCAGCCGGTTTCGGCTGGGTCGGTCCCGGCGTCACACAATGAAATCAGCGCCTCCGATCATTAATTCTCATCATGATCGTGACGTCAGCGCAGACAGCGGCCAATGGGAGCGTAAGATCAGCGCCGGCCGGGACAGTGCTTGCCCCCGCCCCTCCCGCCCGGGGGGGGCGCGCGGTGCAGGGAACAGCCGGGCTGCGGGGGGTCGCTGCGGGGAACAGCCCCGCGGCGGGGGAGGGGCCGCCGCGCCTCAGCGCCGCGCCTCCATCCCGCCGGCGGCCCCGCCGCCCCCCGGGGCGCCGCCGCCCGCGCCGGCCTCGCCCCGCGTGAGGGGCCGCGCCGCGCCGCGCATGCCCTGCGCGCCCTGCCCGGCGGGGGCGCCCGCCGCCCGCGCGGCGAGCCGGGGGCGCCGCAGGGGAGGCGGCGGCGGGGGCGTGCGCGGCGCCGGCGCGATGTGTCCCCGCAGGGCGGGAGCGGGGCGCGGGGAGTGACCAGCGCGCGGAGGTGGCTGCGCGGCATCTCGCTGCGGGTCCGCGGGTGGCGGGGGCGGCCTGCCTGGTGCAACCCTGGCCCCTCCAAAGCTCCCCGCTCCGGGAGCGTCATGCCCGGCGAGGAATAAACTTTCTCTTGGCTTGGGATGAGCAGATCTGGTCCCACGAGAAAGCAAACCTCGGTCCCCTCGTGTGGGCAGCACAGATGCAGCCACCTCGCTAAGAGGGGACGCCTTGCCTTTGTCTTTGCTAGTGGTTGTGGCTGTATCACAACGTAAACTAATACGCTAACAGTGCTGCGCTCATGTAGGAATTAACAATACAAATCAGTCCGTATTGTCATCAACACCAGTCTTATTCTGTTCAGGTTTCCCGTCCAAAAGGAAATCAAGAAGCAAGGATGAAGTCTGTACTGCTCATCTATTGGCAGGATCACATGACAGAATAAGTATTCAAAATCATGGAAAGCCATTACTTATTGGCTGTGCTGTCCTAGCACTCCAAAGTCCAAATCAGGTTTGAGGCCTTGTTGTGTTAGTAACAAAACCTCTATATATGTAGTGTCACTGTCCTGAATAGGGATTACTTTTGTGCCATGATACTAATTGAGACTATTGGCAAACAACTTTGCAGGATGGAAACAAAAGAAAAATAAAGGTTAATGGTAGGCAGAGGGGAGAAAACCAGTCAATCTATGTGTATATTTATTTTGAAATTAATATACATTATTAATATTTAAAATATTTAATATTGATTTTGACATATCTGTTTCTGCCCACCTAAAATTTTCCATACAGAGGCAAAATGTACTGAATGCTCACACAGAAATAAAATACATCTTTCTAGAGACATGAACATATTTAAATAAAAATTTTTAAGCAAAAGTCCCCTTTTATAGTTGAACATTAGTTCATGTTCTGTCCACATTGTAATTACAGTTCCTTCAAGTCTTAAGACACATCACTCTGTAAAAGCTATGGAAAATCAATTAATAAAGCTTAAGCTGTGCTAAAGGTTTTCTATTATTTGTTTTGTTTTCAGTTAAGTGCCAGTCTACTGCCTTACTTTAACTGTACTGTTTGATGTAGTAGAAGGCAGGCCAAGGCAGCTGAAGATTAGCATCAGGGAATTTCCTCTGGTTACGCTCTTCTCTTCTGGTGTAGCTGAGGCTGATAGCTCTGCTGCTTCCTGAACAAGAACTGCAAGAACTACAGCCGCTAGTTTGGGCAGGGGAAGCAGGCATGGTAAGACAGCGATGGGGCAAGTCACCCCTGCCACTGCTATCCCAATACTAAAAGGACATAGAGGGTCTACTAGTGCCTACTTGCAACCCTAATAGTTGGTGTGAGGTAGCTTGAAAGTAAGCAGAGGTTTCTACGGCACTAGGTTAGTGCTTTGCATCAAGGACCATGTTTTTCTACCTGTTCATACTTCTGGCAAATTAGGATCATATACCAGATACTGTGTGTGTTTCCTCACCTTCCCCTGCATCCTGTTCAGTAATCGTGGGGTGTAGAGGGAGCTGGGTGAGTGAGCAGGTCCAACGAAGAGATTGTTTTTCCTGAGCAGGACTGGTTACTGCCGATCAGCTCATTGACACAGTTTTTCAGCCACAGAAGAACAGTGCAAGGAAGCAGCTGAGGATGGGAAAGAGTGGGACTATTCCTTTGGGCAGCAGCCCACAGTCACATTGGATTAGATGTAGCAATAAACACCCTGAATCTAATAACAGGATCTTATGGATCGTCCATGTATTTTAAACCCTACATCTTTTATTATGCTGCTTCTTCCCCTAGATATATTCCCTTTCTCTATGTGCCATCAACACTTGCATTGTAAAAATTAAATAAAGCAATCATAAAAACCCTTCTCCACTTTTACAGAAGATATTGTTTTGGAATTCATTATGGCATGGGTCAAGAGAAATTTGCTAGGCTTTCTTCTCACATCATCTGGGGTTTGGGAAATGAAAAAGGTGAGACCATTTCTGTAAAATCTGGTGAAAAAGATACAATGATATTTGATAAAATACAGCTTATTAAAGTCTTTTTAAATGTTGAATAATAGAAGGTAGCATTTCAAAGGCTCTTGTCTGACTAACAATGGGCTCACAGGTGCTCCTTCTAAAGTTTATATCAAAAAGTCATAGAATCATTCTTAAAAGGAACATCAGCTATCTATTTAAGTTATCAAAGAATCTAATATGCAGATTTGTGGCCACATAAAAGATTTATAGATCACACTAACAGAAATTTGTCTCAGTATAAAAGGTAACACTGGAGCTTAAGCAGAAGTCTGTATTCAGTAAGCAGAATAGGAAAGAAAAAAGAGATTAGGGAAATTTGAAAAAATATGGACTCTTAGACTTAGGATAACACTGTGGTGTAGTAGTTACTTACTACTGCTGGAAGGAGTGGAGTAGAAGAGGTGTACCCAACAATACGCAGGAGTTCCTTTACAATATAGAAAAGTAAACAAGGTATAGGTTGCAAAATATAGGAGAAAAGAAAACAAAGTAGAAGGGCTACCTGTTAGAAGATACTGGGACAGACTTGAAGCCAGAAGCTGTATCTCAAGGTGATTTCTGTTTAGAAACTCAAGTCAATGCTTTGATCGGAAAGCATTTAAAAATACACTGTGCCTGAGGTGAATGTTTACAGTAGCAGAGTGACAAGCTCCAGAAAGAACTTTATGCTACTTACTTACTCCCCTGGTATTTGCATCTCAATAAGACAAACCTTCAGGGAAAAACTATGACAGGATGAAATAAACCAAATATTCTTTTACTTCAACCAAAACCATATGCTTGCTGATTCATTAATAACAGATTTAAATTAACAGGGGCTGGCAAATTGGTCCAGTGGTTTAAACAGGAGCCCAGGACATAAAAGGACTCTTTACATGAGGGAATTAGCATCCAAGTGAGACCATCTGATGTAGCTACTTTGTATTAGCTCATTAAACTAATTAGCTCAGCTTACTGTTAGTTACTCAGCTCAATATGAGTTACTATTTCTACATGGTGGAGAAAGAATTTCTCTGAAATATGTGCATTGGGTCAAGTTTCTAAACATTGTGAATAAATATTTCCTGTTTTAAAGACAACCATTGGGTATGTCTGTGACATTGTTTCCATATTGGATATAGAATAGGTCAAAAGACCTATTTTGTATTCCACAGTCAGAAATTAAACTATAAAATCAAACTATTCTTCTCCTCCTCAGTCCCAAGATCTCTCCCTCTTTTCCACCAGATAACACCATTCTCACATATTTAGTAGCTCATACACATAAGATAGGTCTCTGTAATGGTGCACAAGATTCATCCCTATTTTTAGACAATTTGCTTATTGCATTGATATAAAGCATTAAATCATGTATAACATCAGGCAGAAAGGGATCTCATTCTGTTACTGAATCTATGCCCTTATTCCAAAAAGGAACAGTGTCTAAGTTGTGCTTGGGAAACTGTATTGAAGAATCCAATATTGAAAACCCCACAACTATTCCAGTCCTTTTATCCCATTAGAAAATTTTTGCTAATACTCATCCTGAATCTCTGTTGTTGAAGATAAGCCCACAGAGCAGATTTATTAAATTTCAGACTCAAGACTGACCACTACAGAAACCCCGCTTACTCCTTTCATTTTTTTGGAAAACTATTATAATAACTTTCTGAGAAGAGTTCTTCAACCAGTTCTGAGACTTTGTTTCCCCAGCTTCGCTATGAGAATGTTGTGTTTGACAATGCCAAAAGGCTGGCTAAAGTCAAGAGTTTTTTACTGCTTCATGTCTCCACAGGCTCATTACGCCGTCATAGAGGAAAGTTGGATTGCTTTGACGTCGTTTATTTTTAAGAAATCCAAGTTGCCTGCTATTCATTTACTTGTTTTCATCAAAATGTTTATGCAGCTCTTTTTGTATCAGTGCATTGGCTTTATACAGGTATAAGTTGCTCAGAAAAACAAGCCCTTCGTTTAGTTGCCGGCTCTTTCACAGATTTCCTGCTTGATTAACAGTCACTTGAAATGACACCAACAGGACCTGTCTCTTCCACAGAAATGTTGTGCAGACGCACTAGAGATTGGGAGGCACAAGGGCATGATTACAGATCTGCTAAATCAGGAGGTTCCTTGTAAAATAGTGATGGAGAAAGGATTACAGTGTGTAAACCTTAGTAAAAATGTTAATATGGAAAATTCCAGACAGCTCCTTTTCTGCATCTGAGAACACAGGCAGAAGTAGTGGTCTTATGAGATCTACAAGTTTTCCATCTTCTTTGAACTGGGAAGGCTACTGTTATTTTTACCACATTAATTAAAATTAATTCTTAATCCTAACCCACTGCATAAACGATGCTTCCATAAACTGAATCTGCAAATACTTCCCTTATGCTAGTATGCAAAAAGCAGCAGGCACTTGTGGAAAAAAAATTGCAAAAGAGCCTGGCTATGTATGTATTTTAGGGATTTGTTCCACTTCTAATTTCTTGGGATATTTTTATGAAAATCAGGAGTGCTGTTTCTTTTTATTACCTTTATTTTTGTTACCTTTTATTACCTATTTTTCTCACCTATTTTTCTTACAATGAGCCATGCAAACTGTGGAACACACAAAAATGCTATACACCAAAAATGATAAAAGACTAAGATAAGTATTTAATGCTTATCTTTCCACCTATCAGTATTTCTAGCAAAGACAGTTTTATAGTACAAAACAAAAATGCAAAGTAAAAATATTTAAAAATTTAAAATAAAAAACAGTAGAGACAGGAGGAAGAAAAAGAAACAGGGAGGGAACACATGGTTTTTTTCATGCCTTTCATTCCTGTGCAATTGACCTGTTCTTAGAAACCTTTATAATTTAATTCCATATTCTTCTGGACTGTGATGTCTATTGCACAGAATCATTTTGTCTATCAGTCTACTTACAGACTTCATTATCACAGACTTCCTGAAAGGACATGTATTTATTCACTTACTTTCCCAAATAATAAAAATTTATACCTCACAACCAGTAAATCTTTTTGAAGCCTTTCAGTTTTCTATGGATGCCTCCTTTTCTCAGGTATGCAGGCCAGGATGCAGGTATATGTTTTAAGTCTGAGTGAACTCTTCAGAGTCATATTAGTTTTCAAATCATTATAGAAACTTGTTCCATTCCAGTTGTCCCACAGTATCATTCTCACATTTTTTCACTTTAGTATTTGAAGTATCCTAAGTCCAATATACATGGGACAAAATGAGATGACTATTTCTCATTATACTCTCATACAGAAGTTTTACTTGTGATAATAAATATCAGTCCTGGCAAACCCATACAGCCTCATTTTCAGTGATTTAACACTCCACTACAAGCCCCAATTCAACCTAAAGGTAATGCATGAGCAATTTTTCATTCCCTGTGATCTTTTGTAAAATAGGATGTTGAGGGGGAATCTTCAAAGCTTTTATTAGTTTAGGCAACACTTTCCTTTAATTTGCTTTATATTATTCCAGATACTAAGAATGGTTTCCCATTTACTCAGGTCCCCACAAATACATATACCTGTGCTCCTTCTACTCTAACTGTGGGCCCACACTTCTTTTATTTTATGTCTAGCAAAGCTCATGTCTACTCCCCTGTCACTGGCTCCTCACCTTTATTATGTATTCCTGATCAGCTGGAATGGTCCTGGAAAGAGATTTTTCCCTAAAAAAAAAAGCAAGTACAATGGTTGTTCTGAGTCCTTGGGAATAAAGAAAATAAATATCATCCACCAGTCTCTTCAAGTATTTCTCCCTGGTTCTGTTATCTTGTTTGAATTAGTCAAGTAAACTTTTATCCACTGTCACGGCATGCCAAAGTAAGGGAAAGAAATGAAACTATATAACAGAGAATAGATTTAATTCTAAAAGACATACTATCATAAAAACAAAGATGAATACTATCATAAAAACAAAGATGAAGACAAAAGCCATGAAGTCAAGTATACAACTAATATAGCAGCACAAGGCATCCAACACTCCTCAGTAGCCTCACCTTCATATTGAATAAGGTGCAAAATTTGAGGGATTCAGACAGAATTCTTTAAAGTAGAAGAGCAAATGATAAACCTTTCTACCACAGGTACTTCCTGAAAGGAAAGCACAGAACTGCTAAAACAATAAAAACACCACTACCAGCCCTTTGGACCTCTTCCTAAACCCATGACCTGCATGAGTTTCTGAAAGTACAAAATCAGCTAAAAATTCTAGTTCTGTCACTATAGAATCAAAGAAGTTTTAGAAATTTGTGACATTGTTTCCATCCTTGATGGACTGATCCATTCATCAACTTGCAGATGGAAGTTCAAGAGAAGGCAGGAACAGTTGCAGTCTTTTCTGTATAGTCCTGTAATTCTTAATGCAATCATAGAATAATTGTTCTACAAAGCACACATTCCACACTAAGAAAGAGTGCCTACAGTCGTAACATTTTTAGGCTGCAAACTTAAAATGTTTAAATTCTTCCCCACCTTTCATTCAATATTACCACTAACTCCACCATATGGCATCTTTGAAAGGCTGGCTGTATGTCACACTGATATGCCTCTGACATTTGCGGAATTGTAATTCCTGAACTGTCATTTCTATAGTTTACTTTTTTTTTTTTAATGTGAGGATGTAAAGGTTTTTTCCACCCCTGCTCTACAGTAAAACACATTTTCATCCCTAACTCCTTCATAAAGAATATTTTCTTGTGAATATTTTCTTGTGAACATTCCTAAAAGTACAGCATAGTTCCTAAAGTTTGGTAAGACCAAGTACATCAATGGAAGTGTCTTCCTTGGAAGAAAACATTTGTCTTTTGTAGATAAAATATCCTACTTTTTTCAATTCGATGGCAACATATATATTTTGGGAAAAAAAATTGTAATATTAATCCTTATGACAAATTGCTATTGCTCATTAGAAACTTTCCCTATTAAGAAATGTGTTAACAAAGTAATCTTCCATTTCTATCTTTGAAATAATCATAAAGTTGATGTATTTGTAGTTTGTTGCCAAATAATTTTCCCTTTTTACTAACCTTGTCATTTTGTCTACAAAAAGAGAAATTTGTTTAAATGCAAATTACTATTTTCATGGAAGAAGACAGTTATTTCAAAGCTTTGTAGGCACTGTTATATGAATCTAATCACTATTTGTTTAAATGAAGTCCTACATGTGATAGGACTACGTTATTATTTCCAATCTGTTTTACTTCCTTATGTATAATCTTGTTTAATCTCAGTCCAGATAAAATGGCATTATGTAACATCAAAGGGAAAAGTTTTTAAAAGGTTGGGAAGGTTATATCCTTTTCCCAATCTCTGTAGCTATCCACTGGCAATACAGTTTGTACTCTTGGGCTACTAATAGATGCTTCTTGTTGAACTTTCAAATAACAAACATATCTAGAAAATCCCCTTTTATTTCCTTTTGGTCAAGACAGGATGCCAAATCTTTTTTAGATAGAGGCCCAGCCACTGTCATCCATGCTTTTGTTATCACAAAGCAATGCTGCTCTGGAATTAATTGTGATGCACTTGAAAGCAAGAATTGTTGCAGAAACAGTGTAGTCTGCTTTTGAAAAAAATATAAGAATACCAGAACACAGGACAGATGTATTGGATCATCATATCAAAAGCCTATTTAGCCTAATATCCTGTTTCTGAAAATGGCCCACAATAGACATTTTGGGTTAGAGAACAGGAAGAGAGTGAGCCACTCTTCACTTGCAATTCAAGCAATCAGCACTTTAGATAATAAGAAATATCATTTTTATCAACATCTTAATGCACCAAAGATGAGCTGTGCAAACCTGAATTTCCTGACCCTATCAAGGTATTGCTGTTTGTCACATGCCTGCTATTCAGGGAATTTCCAGCTATGAAAGCTAGGACATATGCTAAAGCAGGTTTTTTGATGCTACCTTCGTCATGTAAAGTGTGTGCCTTACATGTTGTTGGGCCCGTGACAGTTTTCTTCATTACTGTTAATGATCAGTGTTCACCTGTATCAATAACTAACTTTGATCCTTTTATTTTTCAAAGAAAAATCTGTATTTTATATGTTATCATTTTAAAATAATAATATATTTTGCACTCACATTGACATTTTGATCCATAGTCTTCTGGCTTAGGAATTCTGTTGCTCCATCCAGTACAACACTTAACCACTCGTTCTCATTCCACTTTACTTATTTCCATATAATAAATAGAATCAAAGATCAGAAAAGCACTGTTAGACTTTAAAAGTAAGTTCCTATTTAAAGCTTTATGTTTCAATAATCTCATTCATATGTCCTTTTTATTATCAGATATATTTTAGAATTATCAGAATATTTTATGTTACTTGGAATGACTATAAGTAAAGCAGCATTACATTAGTGGATGTATCAGTGTCAGCAGTGGTATAAGTTGCACTCTTATTCTGTAGTGCGTAAAGCCAGGGCAATTCTGTATTGCATTAAAATAGTCATATTTAGCATTTATTTTATTCTGAAAACTTATTTATCCTAAATAAATGCAAAACCACAAAAAACACACTTGTACATAAAGATATTAATGTGTGGTGAATGATTTGTAAACTGCTTGCTGTATAGTAGCATACACAGGCACATGTATAATCATACTATTCTGTAATATATGCAGTTGAGACCTCCAGTTTGGAATATACCTTCCAGCATACATTCACACGCAACAATCTTGAGTCAGAGTAAGGTCTACCCCGCCAACACTTATGATCTCATGCTGTTTAGTCAGCTTGTCGCTTAGTTTCATCTAAAAATATCAATAGAAAGCTCAAACAAATGTGTACTTGTAATTAACCATCCAACGACTTGGCTTTTTTTACCATGTACAGTAAGAGTACATATATAGATAGATGGATAGCAGTGATTCATGATGGTGTCTTAGCTCGCCTGTAATGACTCAAAAAATCATTTAAATTAGCAATTAGAATCGGAAAAGGTGCAATCAGTGGCATCTGGAAAGAGCAAACAGACTTACATACTCTAGTCAAGTCTTGTCTTTCTAATGTAAAGGTTAAAATGCCAATAAGCAGAGAATCTCAGAGTATAGAAAACTGATGTGGTCACAGATACGCCTATGTCAGGGCCCCGCAGGCACGAATGGGCCTTACCAGCCCTCTGCAGCCCCACCTGGGAACCCCCACCCGGGAACCCCCACCCATGCCCAGGCACCAGGCCCCGTCTCAGCCCAGCGCAGGGCCATCAGCCCCAGCTCCACGATGCCGTAGCAGGGCTGATCTCCAGCCCCACCGCGGCCCTGCCCACCCACAGGCCCCATCCCTGGCCCGTCTCCATCCCCGTCACCACAGAGGTGCCTGACGCCCGGGGCGGGGGCTGCCCCCGGCCGCCCTGCTGCCTCGTGGGGCGGTGGGATGGGCCCTGCCCCTGCCCCTGCCCTGACAGCACTGGGACCCCCTGCGGCACCCGGATCCCCTGGTCCCTGCAGCGCCCTGACGTGTTATATGAAGAATAAACCAATCTTTCTGGTATAATACGGAAAAGAATTAATAGTGGTAAGCAGTCTATTTCAATAAATATCCAAAAGCAAAAACTGCAGCAACCTGTCACACTACGCAGTTGATGGATTTGCTGGGGTGACCTACCTCACTGCAGTGTCTTGGATCCACAGCTAACAAGAACTTTGTAGCTTGCTGCAAACCAGCGAGCTTAAGCTTCTATTACATAATCGATTTCTAACTGTGGGAATTAAAAAAATGGAGAGTGAAGCCATGGTCAACACATATTATACTTTCACAATTTCAGGGGAAACATTACTTCAAAGTACAGAGTTTTTAAACAGCAAAGTGAAAACTAAACTAAAAAGGAGATACCAAATATCACTTTGTTCACTAAGAGAAAACAGCAATAAAATACAGCAATTAATGTTTTCAAGAATTAATGTGATTTGTGAGTATAAAGCATGGAAATAAATTAATATTTTTTGTTGCCAATCAGATGTTGTAGGAACAGCACAACAAACTGCATGTCTCTGATGCTTAGCAGTGGGAGAGATATGCTTCCTACGTCTTAGAGAGGGGAGAGAAAAGTGGCTTTGTGCCATACCACAAACTTATTTCTCCCTGAGCTACTTTATATTTCTACAGGCAGTTCAACATTGTGCAGGTATGTCACTGTAGTTTGCAAAAGCAGTGGTGTAGCACTGTTCCCAGGCTAACCAGCTATGTCTTTCAGCATGGATTAGAAAAGATTTGAAAGCATCTAAAGCCAGGGAGGATTCAATAAAAGCAAATAGCCCAACTTCTATGTCTCTGTTGCCTGGGATTGTACTTAACCGGGATCTGTATCTGCTGCATTGATAGGCCTTAATGTAAGTCATTTTATTTTAGGTAAACATTTGCAAATGAACATTCTGTACTTGTAGCATTGTTTGGGAAAGAAAAAAAGGAATATCTTACTAGCAATATTGTTATCTGAACTACACAGAAACATTTAGACCTTTCAAACTAAATGTCAAGTTGTTCCTTCTGAGTCAAATTCTTGCAAATTTAAGATAATTAGCATAACCACTTTCCAAGTAAAACCAGCCCCTTATGCTTTGCTTAAGTGGTATTAATATGTAAATATATTCTGACTGACACAGTCCATCATTTTTATTCTTGCCAGAAGGTAAGAGAGAGTTATGAATCCAAAGGATTTCTTAGTCCGAACAACAAAAGTCTTCATGGACATAAATATGTTAAAGAAATTCTGAAGAATGTTTCTTTCATAGGAATTTGATAGTTTAATCAGGAAAATTAAATATAGAGGAAATTCTGGAAAAAAGAGGAGGAAAACCAGGGAATAATAACAAAATCTGTATGCCAGTCAGACTTACAAACCTGTATAATCTTCATGTCATTCCTAATCAGCCTGCCTACTAGATCACCTCAACCTGCCTCAGTCAGGGACATCAGCTGTTTGTGGTTCCTTGGATTTGGGCCAGCAGTGCTTGAACTTCATTCTTTTTCATGGGAAACTGTCATAACTAGGAGAAACTATTAAAATAACTTTCCCATTTTCTTACAGTGCTCTTATGTACAGGTGCAGTTATAGGAAACAACTATTGCACACACGTTTTGTTTCTCAGATATGTTGGTGCACAAGAGTCAATAAACTAGCTGTGTAGTCAAATGATTTCTACTGTCCTGACAGAAGTATTTCCTGAAACTGTACCCATTTAAACTACCTCTCTACTGATGAACCAGTCCTCCATGCTTAAAAACATACAGTACAAAGTATGAGGTATTTGGAAAAGGAACCAGATTTTTTTTTTTTTTTCTGTGAGGTACCTAATACATTTACAGATACTTGAAAAGAAGTTCAAGAATTTGTTATTGTCTAGAATAATGGTTTCAGAGTTAGACCCTTATATATTATTTTTATTACATTAAAAATAAAATATTTCAAGTAGAAATAATCTGGGTTTAAAAATAGTATTGTGGATGAACTTAATCTGCAAGAATGTATCTTTGGAATAGGTAGCTGCAAAGTTTTAGACATAGAGTAGTTATGTTTTAATATACAGTAGAGTAAAATCAGCCTGAAAGAAAATGTTTTACCCTAAACAAATGTAGAGGCAGGGCAAAAAAACCCAGTGATAAAGGTTACAAAGACAATCTCTACGTTCTCTAGAAAGATCTGTATCACCACTGTGGTCCCTTCATTCCCTATAATTGTGGTTCAGTTTCACCCAAATTTTAATCTCCTTTTGGATTCTCAGCTATGAAAAACTAAGGATATCACAGTTCAGTTACCTTTTTTTTCCCACAGTCCTGACACTGACCAAATAGGTGAAAGTTCTGATGTACACAACAGTCATTAATTTGTTTCTCATTATTCCCTAAATTCAGTAGAACAGAAAGTCTGATATAGAAGCAAGCCATTGGTGATATCAGAACTGACAAACCATTTTGGCATCACTGGAATTTTCTCTAGTATTCTTAGAAGGAAGTTCTACCAAGAAGCATATAGGAAAGATACAGATTTTTTAAGAGTACATTTGAGGCTTGTAAACGCATCTCCCACATCCATCCTCACTCCTTCCACCTACTTTAATTGCCAGCACATAATACTAAACAACGAAAAATGTACCTATATATTGCCTTAATAAAAGTGACAAAAATACTAAAAAAGACCATGGTAAAGCTTTAAATGATAGAATGAAAACACCTATTTGAAAGGTTAGGCTTTGGAACTTTCTTTAGAACCAGCCTCCAGTTAGGCACTTACAATTATCTGCAAGAATAAGTGCATCTCTCTAAACAGTGAAATGCTTATTACCACAGAATTTCAATGCTGAGATTTCTAAGTGACAGCGATAATAATAACAGTGACATAATAAACTTTTAATTTCATCCCCTGTGGATAGGCCATGTAGTAGGCATAATCCATATGTAAGTCCAAACTTAGTAATGCATAGCAGTATATGCATAAAATTATAGTCTTCTGCAAAGGCTGAAGTATATGTTGAAGGACTGCACTGAAAAGTGGGCTGCTGAATCAGGGTCACACTGCTTGCTTACGAGATAACTATGTGTGGTTTTCCCTATTGCTTCCTACCAGCAGAGAATTTTTCCAGTCTTTCATGCTAGGTATGACAGTGAGTACAGAAGCACAGGGAGAGCCATGCTGTGCTGCAGAGAGATTTTTTGAATCAGTCCACAAGTGTGGTAACTTCTGATATTTTTGCAGGTCCATTGGTTCAGAGAATCATTTGATTTAGAAAAGATCTCTAGCAAGTCACACAGTTCACCCTTCTTGTATTGTGGCAGGAAGAATGTCACTAGTCTTCCCTCATCCCTAGCAAACGACCCTGGATTTTTCAGTAGGAGTAATTCAATTTAACTTCTTATTTCCCGTACTCCAAACCAAGAGCAAATCTTTGCTGCTAAAATTCTGTGAAAAAATATATATACATACTTAGATACATATACATAAACAGATTTGAGGGTGCGCTTTTTACCATGTTAAACATGCTAGTTGTCTAAATTGCAAACTGTAGCCTTGTACAAGTGTCTCAGGAACAAAAGAGGAGGAAACAACTACTTAAATGTAATAAGTATGATATTATATCAAAGAGGAGAACGAGAAAGAAGCTACAAGCCTTCAATAAAAACCTGTGTCTGGAGAGGCAAGGGTTAATGTGCATAGTAAAAATTAGCTGCAGTTCATTTTCTTTTACCTTTTACTCTCAAGCAGAACTACCAGTTGGAAACACAATTCCTAGCCTGTTTCCTTTTCTTAGTCTGTAACAAATGAAGTTACATATTTAGAGCATTTCCATCAACAGCTTATACAAATTGTACATAGAAATGTATTTTATACATTTTATTATATATTTTAGAGATTTATTAGTTTTTTATACAGATTTCATATATATATATATATATATATTTTACACAGCTTTTACCATGATTTTATGTGTTTAACCTTTTCCATATCTGCCAGTGCATTGACTGGCTAATTCCCAGTTGATGACTTATTGAAATAAAACAAAAATTCCATCTAGAATACAATTACTTATATTGTTTATTCTTTTGAACGTTTTTCAAACAATTAAGAGGTTCTATAGTGCATTTGTAAATTGTGTTTATTTTCTCTGTAGTACCAAATGTTCTGAGTTGCATTTTTAAAGAGCTAGAAAGAAGCAGATGAGCAGATCAACAGAATTGCTATTTCTATATCTAGCTAGATTTGCCTTTGTCTCCAAAGTTTTTTAATAGATCTAAAATAGAATGTCAATTAATAATTCCAGATAATAGATTTTACTTTGAATATAATAAATATTCACCTTTAGATATAATTGTACTAAATGTGACAGCTGTGACAGCTTTCACCACCATACCTGAAAAAGATTTTAGGACAAATTATTAAACTTTTGATTTATAAGCACTCAATATTTAACAAGGTGATTAAGAGGAAACAGCATATTTTTGTCAAGAATAATGCAATTTCATTCTTGAGAGAGTAATTCACCTAAGAGCTAAAATAAAAAGCAGCAAATGTAATATTAACATAATAATTTTTGATACAGAAATATATTATTTTTCTAAGTCAACTAGGAAACATGACCCAGCTGAAATCCCTGTAAGGTAGGGTACATAACTGATTAAAAAGGAATACTCAAATAGTAGTTATCAATATTTAACTGCAAGACTGTCACAACAGGCACATAAAAGCATAAGACCCAAGTTCTAGAAAATGGAAATTTAATTCTTTATTGTTTTCTGTAAAAATTTTAATCCTCTCCCTGTCACATCCGTACATTTCAGAGATGACCCAGTTAAATGTTCAGCCTTATGCTCTGGATAAAACACTTTCCTTTTGTTCACTGTAGAAGTGGTGAACTTTCAGGCTTGCTAAACCAGGCAGGTGATCAGACTCAGTCACTGGGTAAGCAGATGTGACGCCATGAAAGCTTGCCCTGATTTTGCATCAGCATCACTTTCTCAATGGCACACTGTGGCAAAGCGGTGCATCAAACAGCAGACTAAAACCAAATAATATTTTACAGCTGTGCACTTGGTACTGCTAAAATTGTATAAAGGGGAATGCTTATAAATATGAAAGGTATGAAAAATTTATTTGCCTAGGGAACATTTTATTGTCAAAGAAATACATTTGAGGTAAGTTAAAGAAAGAATTGGAAAATACCATCTCAACAAGCAAGGTCACAGCCCATGCCTGTGATCCATCCTAAATTTAATCAGCAGTAAAAATCTTGATTTTGTATAAAAAGGCAAAATTCTTCTGTCACTTAATTATATGACTGGATGATTGCTGCTTGACAAAAGAATCTTATTTCTTCATCTTACCTTAACATGAAAAAAGTAAATTAGGGCCTTTTTTTAACTGTACCAGAGGCTTTCCTAAATAGTCCACAAGAACACCCCTGCCATTCACAAAATAATCCTGCTATTTAAAAAGTTAATATTTTCAGCATATTATCATAACACTGTAATTAATGCTAAATGCAAGGAAATAACAGTCTTAAAGGCCGGGGGGGGGTTATTTTTCAAGAGAGAATGGTGGATTAGAGGGATGGATTTTCAATGGGTCAGGCTTGGTATTCCTTATAGTTTAGAAAAGATATCATCATGGGTTATATAAGTTAAGATTGTTCTTATAAGCCACACTACTTGTGATTACAAGTACTTGCAATCTTGCATACACTTTTTGTACTTACAATATGTATCCATGCTGAAATATGTATGTTGAACAGCTTTAAACAACTTTTAAATGAAGGAGTTACACAAAATAGCATACTCAGTTAAATAACATGAGAACGTAGTATATTTGTGCTGGCGTAGTAAGACTGTGGATGAGCAAGTCTTTGGAAAATAAGTCTGCTGTTTTGATATTTTTAGCAAATGTCAATTAACCAGGACAGAGTACTTTGTTTCTGAAATCTTTTCTATGACAAATACTGGCAAATCAGTGCATGTAACACTAGATTAAAATCAAATTGTGGGCCTGGGAGCTAGGCACCAGCTGGGTGGCCAGCCAGTGGTCTTTTCAAATACTTCAAGGCAGACCCAGCATCCTATAACACGGGGCAAGCCGAGTAAAATGTCCTAGGCCAAAATGCTCAAATACCTTTGCCTAGCTGTCAGTTTTGAAAAAGTCCTCACTAGCCACTTAGGCTTGTATGCATGACTCACAGCAAAAGTTTTAAAAACAGAACAGCATGCTTCCAGCTCCCACATTAGCTGTTTGAAATACTCTGACAGCCCTTAAATAAAATTCATACATATAGTATATTAACAAAAATAATTGAACTGACATACAATTAATTGCAATGTAAAGTTTTACATTTAGTTGGGCAACTCTAGCTACAAGCCTTCATGGTTTTATTTTATTTTATTTTTGTTACAGGCTATTGGATGACTTCATCTATTGGAGACTATGGATCAAAGTATTGCCAAAGAACTTCTCCAGAAAAACAGCCAGACTCACCTAATTTTTATGCATATAATGGTTTGAAATTAAGTTTTTAATCTGAAGAGGTTTTTTTTATCTTGACTGTATTTTATTTGGAGATTTCAAGTTGAAACAAAGGATTCATATCAGGTTTCTAATAACTGTCCCTGTTAGTTATTTCCACAAAATGTATTTAAGCATTTGAATGAATGTGAACCAGTTCAGGATAAATATTCTTCACTGAACTTGCAGCACTTGAATAAAGCAAGATATGCAAAGAAGCTTCTCTAAGCCTATGGAGAAAAAAGTATAGCAAGTGACAAACTAGGTAGTTATAAAATCACCAAAGCATCCCTTTTTCTTGGGATCAAAACTGGAAAGATAGCAAAAACAGGAGTTACAAATCCTTGAAAATTTTTGATGCCAGGGGTATTTTAATTGCAAAAGAATTAACTTTTCCATTCTAATACATTTATTATAATTATAAAAAGGACAGTATTCTACTAGAGAAGTTCATCAAGATGTATCAAAAATGAGTGCACACAGCTATTTGAATAAATTACTATATTTCAAAACTATTCTTTTTTCTGTCACCTTTTCATGGCTCAAAATGGTATATATTTTTAAGTGTCAAAATACATAATTTAGAATTTTAGGGAAAAAAGATTTCAATAAAGCTTTCAACCTGAACTATTTTTAATCCTAGCATTTTCTGTGACTAAGTAGAATGTCAAAATAAATTATACTTAAAAACAAAACTAAAACAGCTTTTTCCCTGGGAGATTATAAATATCTGTATATATGGGCAGAATATTCAATTAAGATGAAAAATATTCTGCTAAGTTTCATGATGATGTAGTCTGAAAGAGCAGTGATAAAGCTGGTGAGCTATATAAAAGCTATCAGAACTTTCTTAGAAAGACACACAATTGCAGAAATACAGGCATTTATTAAGGAGGTGCGATGTAGAAATACTGAGAATGTGGCACTTCATTAGTAAAAAGTGCAGCTAGCATTAAACAAAAGCAATAGAATATGTTTTAGTTTACAATGCAAAATGAATTTATAAATAATAGATGGAATTAGTATTAATAGTTTTATAGATAGATGAATTAAATCAATTTAACATTTTTTCTAACTCTTTCAAATTAGTTAAGGTGGCTGCCTGGTTATTCTCCTTCACCAAAGAGGTAAGAAAATGTTAAGTATGTAGCTTATATGATCTGAGAGTAGCCTTTGAGGAATTGGAATGAAGTGTCAGAAAATATTGGAATACATTGCTTAGATTTTTATTTAACCTTGAAATTCATGCTGCAGGTGCAGAGAACAGTGCTTTTAGCCAACCTGTTACTCCTCTGTGCTTCTGTGGCTGCCTGTGAATTGCAGCAGGGTCTCCTGACTCCCATTGCCATTCCCAAATAAAAGAGAAAATTGCCACCAAGTTCAAAATGAGAGAGGACTTAGAATATGAACTGAGAAATCAAGCAGCAGGAGCCATAGTCTCGGATAAATCTAGGGAGATGTTTTGAGGTACATTTCTGATGTCTTATTTTTAATCTTCTTATTAATAAAAAGAAGACCCAAGAAGCCATGAGGTCTGGAATCTACATCCAGTTTGGACATAGGGTGAAAAAGTCACTAAAATCATCCACTTCTTCCATACAGAAGCACAGGGCCTTCTCTCTATTACATTTCAGGGACCATGAAACAAGGGTCAAGTTCTTAACACAATTCTTGTTTGTCTCACCTCTTTTACAGCACTGGTTCAGAGTGCTAACCACCTACAGAGAGGTTTTATAGCCAAAAATGTCAGCTGCTGCTACTGCACTAAGCCAAAAAAAAAAAAAAACCCAAACGGCAGGAGATGTTTTATTTTGGAGAAAACCTTTGTATTGCAGCTGGTTGGCAGAATTCTACTGGGAAACTAACATAGAATATTAAGGAACAAAAATAGTAAAACTCAGTGACACAGGAAATTGCTAATGGACATAGACAGGACTTTGAGGGCAAGACTAGGTCTCACAGATAACTGTGTTAAAAGAGTCTTGGCTCCTTTTTCAGATCAGGCACTTTGATACTTGCAGCTATTAGGGAGCATTTCTAATCATTCTCATAGGCAAAGGACAAGCCCTATTAGGAGAAGAGCTTAAAATGCAGGTTTCTCTCACTCTGAGGAGTTTGTGAAAGAGGAGACAGACTTCATGCGGAGACCTGAAACGAAAATAGCTGTTATAAGGGCTTGTAGGACACAGGTCCTGAGGAAATGCTCAAGAGTTTGGCTATGATCAGAAACTAGAGAGCATTTAAAGAATTGCTTTAACTATTGAATACCCAGAAACAAAGAAAGATGAAAAGACTGTTCCTAGATTTTAATGCAAGGGCCGTTGATGATCTTTAGTAGGCTGAAGAACAGAAAGATTGTCGAGAGTGTCCTTCTCTCTCAGGGGACAAAATAACTGTTTTTGGCTGAAGAGCTATCAAGACACCTGACAGAAAGGAGAAAACTCTGCAAGTCGGGATGCAGAGGAGTGAGGAGCAGCTGCAGATGGTGGGGATTCTTCTGACACAACCATTTGTATAAGTAAGACCTTTGCAGGGGAGGTCTTTATTGTGGAGCTGAGCTCACACAGTTTGTGACTACAGCAGATTAGGAGAGCAACTGAAGAAGCTCACTCTGGAACACAGCTACAGAGTGTTTCAGTTCTTGATAATTAGCTTCTACCCACTTTCACTTGATTTGAGCAAGTCCTGTCCAAAGGGTTTAAGGTTATTCGAGTGGACTTTTAAGAGAGACAGAAAACACAATGTTGTTTGCTTCCCAAACTCTTTAAAAATAAAGCTACCATTGTAATGTAGGAGTTGAGAGTGAGTACAGCTGTATGAAATGAAAAGAGCAAAGAAAGTCCTGACAAAAGAATTAGGGGAGGAAGAAGGAGCTAATACAAAGGATCGTGGTTAAGAGCAAAGAGCGTGCTGTTGGGAGGTACTGGAAACCATGACAGGAAATATCACAGTCATCTTCTTGGCCTCCTTAAATGATAAAGCAAGATAATTTGGGAGACAGGCTGAAGGGAACAGAAACTTTTACTCTTCATGCTTCTTTTCTGTTAGTGCTATTTACATTACTACAGAGAGTATCAAAAATTCTAGCTCTGCATTTAAACCCGATGTTTCAGCCACTAGTCATTTACAGACATATCAGAGCAGAACAGGAAGCTTCACAAATGAAACTCTCTGAAGTAAGCGTGGTAAAGGCTCAAGTGAATGTTTTGATGTTAGACTAGTCTGACAGGTATTGGTGGCCTACATGATTGTTTTTTACTAGCTTTCAGATTATTATCATCTACATCTCTTTTTCTGTTCACAATATTAAGGAAAAAAACAGCTCTAGTTATGTTCTGGGAGTATCTCTGTAGTCACTGCACAGCCAGTCCTCCAGGCAAATATTTAACCTGACTAAATAAACATCATGAATGAAGAAGCCTTGGAGTTTAAAGTAGAAGCATAATCTCTGAGGTTTTACCCAAGGCATTAGAAAGACCTAATAATAGCAGGGCCTTGCAGAGATACTAAGATAAAGCAAAGCCATCCTGAGAATTCAAGAAAAGCTTTGCTGGTCACCAGTCACTAGGTAATATGAAACAGAAGCTTGGATTGAGAATCACACAGAAAATATGAAGATGGCATAATAATAACTGTTATCATTTTATAAATCTTACATTCTGCTTGCCAGCACACCCTGACCATCACCTGAACAACCCCATCAGATATCTCTGTGAGGCAAAGTGACTATTTAATATTTAAGTCCATGTTCTAGTATTTTGTTAAGGCAAATTTTACCATATAATGAAGGAGAAGATGATGATGATGAAGAGAAAAATAATGAAATGTCTTTTTCTGTAAACTTTTCTCAGTGAAATGTTTCTCCACATCATGGCCTTGAATGGACTCTAATGCTCTCCTGTATGCCTGAACTAGAGCTTGTCTCTCCTCTACCTCCAAAGTGAGCATGCCTAAATGGCAAAATAAGTCCCAGCTGCTGGACTGTTTTCTTCAACAATGAATGTTACAAAGAATGTACAGACCAACTGCCCTGAATGCATTAGGAAAATCAACAGGCTATTTTCTTTCAAAGTCTTCTTTCCAGCCCGGTGCCACAAAATCTTTGTCTTTATTTCTGCTCAGGACCTTCTCTCCAAAATTCATGTTTTGTGCATGTTTGTGTTGTGTGCTATATTGCCTGCTAAAGACATTTACTTTGGTTCTTTCATTTAACATGAAAGAATAGAATACTCCCATCAGGTTCAGGGAGGGCCGCAACTGCCATATACCAAGCAGATATGCTATCTGGTAGCATTACTTCTTTTTAGAATAAAACGGTTTTAGGAAAAAATAGCAAGATTGCTTGTGAATAACAACGGAAGCTGGTCTCAATAGTTTGGAAGTTTTATTACTGTCATCAAATTTCCAAATATCACTGTTTTTTCCCAAAGTAATATGGCTTACCTAACATAGTGAGAAGCAGATGGTTTATTGCTTTGAAATGATTATATGATTCCTGCAGAGGAAGTGTATTGGACACTCTGTTTTTATCAAATAAATAAATATTTTCTATTTATTTGCTAGAAGAAGAGGAAAGGCAAATATAAGTTATGTTGTACAAAAATGAATATGGATATTTTGACATAAAGCAAAACATATCTTGGTAAAAATATTATAATGTCTTATTTTCTTAAAGAAAAGCTAAAGCTAGCCACTTCAATTTTAAAATTCATAAATTCAGAGATTTTAGGGCCAAAAAGAGGTGTTACGACAATGTAGTCTGATCTATGTAACACCAGTGTAATTACAGGCTATTGATGCACATATAATAATTTTGGCATCACACTGTTAAGCTGTAACTTCTGCTAAACTACAACATATTTTAGAAAGAGAATGTCCAGTTTTCACTTCAGCAATTCTCATGTTGATCCTGTGACTTTTGATACTGTAAGCCCTTTGTTTTGGAAAACTTAATTAAGAGAACGAATCCATTGTGACTACAGAATTCTGGAAAACAATGGTGGGAAGAACCCTGAAGGCATCTTTAGTCTTTTCCTACTGCGGGACAAGATAACTATACCTAATCTAATATTTATCTAACACATTAAACACCTCAAATGCCAGAGAATCCCAAACCACCTTTTGTGTTTCATTGCTCTGTAGAAGAGTTAACATAAGTCTGCCTTAGTGTAAAGTAAGTGTTTCTCTCCAAGCATAATTTCAAGATAATTTGTTGCTCAAAATAAAAACTGTGGCGATTTCTAGCTGTCCTACTTAGTCTGAAGACCTAGTGTTGATCTAGACACCTACTTTTTTAAAAAAGGAGGAGGGCACATTTGTCAACAAAGGTCCTGCTGCTTCTAGTCAAAGTGCAGAGAGAGAACTGCTTTCTCATCTTTCCTCTAGCCTGGATCACATTCCCCTCTGACTACAGCCTCCTCAGACAGCAGGTTCTTCAAAGTAACAGTGGAAGGAGCTGTTGCCTGTATAGACAGTTGCTTTAAAATTTCTTTCCCATCATACATTGGAGATCCAGCATTATCTAAGACAGCAGAGGATCTCCATTTCCTGTCTGCTTTCCGTATGTAATACTTCAGACACACAAGGCTGGCACCAAAGCAGGGTTCAATCAATCACAAGTCCTTCAGAAAGTTACCAAACACCATAAAATCAATCTTCTACTTAGAAATTCTAAAACTGACACTAACGCTTCAGAAAAGGTTTCCATTCACAAACACTGACTCTGTGCATGCAACAGACAACTTTATAAACCAACACAAACCTCTGTTACACAAATTTCCTATTGCTATATCCCTTCCTTTCTTGACTGCCTGCTAAGCCACAGGTCACTATTGTGCATTGAGGGGTAGCACAGTGACAGATCCCTGTCATGCGTGTCCTGAGGTTTCACCATGTAATTCAGGTATCACAATCTAAGCATTAGTCAGTGTCTGTACTGGAGAGATCTTAACTAACTCTACTGCTATTCTCTGCATCATCTGTTCAGCGTCAGCCCAACACAACAGGATTCCCTATGAAGGGAACAAGTAGCATGTGAGACTGAAATAGACTTGTTGCAGGATATTTTCTTGTTTCTCCTTAATTCAGTTACACTGCCCAGTCAATTCTGAACTTAGCAGAACTTTATAGTTATTCCCTGAGGAATTTTCTGTGCAGAAAACTTGTAACAAAGGATCTTTCTGTAGCCATGTTTCTCCCTGTTTACCAAACTGATGATGGCAAACTTCAGAGATAAATTATGCAGATATTGAGGTACCTTTATTACCAATCCTCTCTGCTTTCCAGGAGATGAAAATTAGGACTTACCCAAATTTCTATATCTTCATGAAGCCTACTTTTCTGCAGGGAGGAAGATGTGACTAGTTCCAGTGGTACAAGTCTCTCAATAAAGCATCCTTTTCTTTGGCTAGCTAGAAGCATATCTGACAACAGGCACTTCTTCAAGGTACGTTCTTATTGTATCTATACTTTGAAGACTGCCACAGTGATTCACAAGTGGGAGAGTTCCCTCTTATTCCGAGCTGTTTAAATGACTGTACACATGTTGGTGACCTTAGCAAGCAGACTAAAAATAAAACAGATTATCCAATTTCTCTTAATAAAAGACATTCAGTATTATCTGCTCAGAAAACCATTCACAGTCTTACTCAAAGCAGCATTTGGTTCATCATCTATTGGCAAAATTTATTCCTGTTGTAACTTCATAGGGTCTTCATAGGAGCCAGTGGATTTACATTAGAGAATTATACTCTTTAAGCTAAAAAATTTTTTTTGCATGCTTTTGGATACCTGTAACATTAACACACTTGGGATACATTCAGAAGTCTGAATATAGCTGCAAAAGTGATCATTTTTTCCACAGAGATCTGTAATTTAGAGCATCCATCTTATAAAAAACACTATTGGTGTCAAGGCATTGTAACATACCTAAAGGGCAATTTCTGAAAAATAGATGATATTACTATGATAGAAGTGATGGCAATTTGAGGAAATTTGCACTGCCTCTGTCCATACCATACCTGTTTTGTGGCTAAATAGAAGACTTCAATCTCAAGAGCTGTCAGAACAGAAGGTTTCATGAACACTGTAATATATTAAGAAAAAAGCTATGCAGAAAAAAAAATCTCAGAAATGTCAAAGTACATTCTATTGACAAGGGATTATGAGATAATTTCTCTATAGTGTTGAAAAACTGAATATTTCTTGCATTTTTGTAATGTTAGCTCTGATTTCCAAACTGCTTGTTTGGGGTGTTTTAATACCAAGTTATTGTAAGATATCATTTATTATCACTAACACACATTTATAAAACAGTTATATCACCTAATGGAGCAAGAAAAATATCAATTTTTAATGAAGCTACACGTAAAATGTGGAGTTATATCACCTAAACAGTTATATCACCTAATGGAGCAAGAAAAATATCAAATTTTAATGAAGCTACACGTAAAATGTGGAATGTTAATATAATACCTCTGATTAGACTGAATAACAAAGACTGCAGTGGGTTCCTATGAAAAAATACCATAAAATGTTATAAAAATAAACATCAGCAGTAAAATTACCTGCTTATTTCCCATTCAATAAGGCAAAAAGACTTCTTGCTTTCAAAGTTCAAAATTTTCATGAGTTTCACTTTGCTGAGAGTCAACACATGAAGTCCCATTGCAACACTTCTACCCATCATTAGAGTTTAATCAATGGAGCTCAATCTTGCAGGTGAAATAAACTACTTAATGCATATGAAATACTAGACTATGCCTCTTTTGCACAGCACTACACTGTGCTAATGGAAGGGTTTGGTCTCTATATATCTCAACAGTATAGTGCCAGCAGATGGCACTCCAGCATATGCAACACAACTCATGGCTCCGCAGGCCTCCACTGGCAGCCTCTTACATCAGTTATGTCAAAGTCAAGATATTTAGAGAAAGTAGAAGGAGGGCTAATGCCTCCACAGAGCAAAAATACCTCCCAGCACTGGCTGATGCATATGCTGGAGCAGATACAAAATTGTTCTCTTGCTTACTTAGTATATCCAAACTATTTTACAAGTCAATACATAAGCAGTAGGAGTCTGATTATCAAATAGCACTTTCTTTTTGACACATGTTGGGAGTTATCTTACCATTTCCTTACAGTCATTAGCTGTTCAGAGCATGGGAACACTTCCAACTCTTCTAAACTTACATGAGGACAGTCAAAATCCAGCCCTTCAGCTTTCAGCCTGTAAACTCAGGGTTAAATAAGGCAAAGGTTTAAACACGAATGTCTGTTAATCCCTACCACAAATGTAACCTGCTTTTTTTTTCATCATAGCACAAGTTTTATTGCTGTCCTATATAAATTCACCAAAGATAGTTTTCTTGCTTTTCATCTTTGAAATATAAGAGTCCTCAAGAGTTATGATGCAGAGAAGAGAATGCATGAAAACAGAATCAGGAAGAATGTAGCTTAGAATGGAACTGATCAAAACTAATAATTTAGCTATATTCTGTTTTTTAAAAAAAGTTCTTTTCCCCAGAAAACAGCTGTATAATACAGAACAGATACATGAACTTTATATGATAAGAAAACTTTAAATGATAACCAAGAGTTCAATAGTCATTTCCTTAGAAGATGTGCTTTACATTTCCATTGATAATATAAATTATAAATATCCTAGTGTATAACATTCCATACCACTTTTTCAATAAAAAAGAAACAAGGCATTCATGACTTATTTAACCTGAAATACTGCATGCCTATGTTTTCCTTAAAAGCTATCACACAAATGTTCAAGATTTTTTTAGACTAACTTGCTTATAAAGATTTATTTCATAAAATACGGGTTATTTCTTCATGAAAGAATATGAGAATAATTGTTACCAAATGAAAAATATAAGAAATATAAATGAGTGTGCTAAGTGTTATCTTAAATAATTATGCTACTGTGTTTGAGCATAAGCCTTAATTGGAACGTTATCACCTGCCCTGAAATATGCAAGAACATTTAACCACCTCCCACAGTGACCATCAAAATACAGAGAATGGTAGTTTAATTAGTAATCCCACAGATACAAGGCAATGTTCAAAAGCTAAAGAACTACCAGCATTATCACTCTGAAGAAAGAAGGACTTGAAATGTTTCAGCCAGTCTATTCAGTCTTAGGCCTCTCCATACAGTTTGCTGTCAAAGATGATAGTGGTGATTATGGTCTGAAATTACCAGATTATTTTATACAGGCCTTTGACAGCAATTCTGTGTCATAATAGAGAAAGGTTTGTTTCCTGCCTCTGCTTCAAATGCCTTATTTTGCTCCATCTCCTATGCAGACTTCACTTAGAGAGTATTTCTCATTTACATGACCTAGATAAAATAATAGTGAGAAAGACGTTCCTTATCTTTTTGTTTTTGTTGGTTTGTTAAATTCTGCTTGGACAAAAACCACAATCATGGGAAACCATTGTTTCTTTTATGTCTGTATTAGGAAGCAATGCAAGATAGTTTTGGGATGGTTCTAGGCAGAAGTCTTGCAATAAATGAACAGAAAGACATGTGGAATAACTTTAGGGATTACATAATTTTGCTTATTTCTTAAAGTTTCTTATTTAGGGACTTTTTAAACTTTGGTTTACTACAGAGTGATGTACAGCTGACAATAACGGTAAGTTAGCTGTAGCTGAACCACTGCTGAACATGGTTTAGCTATAACATATATTTAGAACCATTTCAGCAATAAGGATGATAGCTCAGTGGAATGGCTTATTTCATGATTACTCATTTCAGAGTCATTACCTCAACTGCCATGCTGTACTACCTTTATTAAAAAGTGCTATAAACTGACTTTAACTGTGGTTACTGAATTAGCACGGAACACATCTTGACTACGTTTCCCCTTACCTATTGCTCAGTAGCATCCACTACTGAAATCTGTGGTCAGAAACACGTTCCTTGTCTGATGTAGACAGAGCCTTTTCACGTTTCTGTGACATTCTCATATGACAGGGTATGAGAAATAAAACTTTATTGAACAAACAAAGTAAGAAGCAGAGAAAATACCCAGATGCAATCTTCCACAGGACTGTCAGAATGAACATATCCGTGAGATAAGTTGAACGAGCATTTGTCTAGGTTTATAATGACTACTGGCAAAATACAGCTATGCTCACCAATCTATGCAACAGATAATGAAGCTGAATATATTAATAAATCATCTGCTGAGCAAGGAGAGCAACAATGTTACCATTTTAAACAACTTTAAATATTCCATTCCAAGAGGTAGTACAAAAAGTAGACAGTTGTCCAAAAGGTGGCAGAAACCTGAAATATAGACAAACTGTGAGTAGTAAAAATAAGGAAAAAGACAGGAGATCTTGACTATTAAGACAAGATCTTTCAGACAAATAGTAGTTACTGCCTGAACTAGCACCGCAGTGGTGCATAACAGCATGAGTCAATGAAAATGCAAGCCATCTTTGAGGTGGGCAGACTCAGTTACAAGACATGAAAAAGTTTTAAATAGTACCCATTCTGAAAATGGAAGTTTTGATTCTAAAATAATAGTTTTGCACCTCTTTTGTCATCCAAGGACAATTAAAATGAATGGAAGTATGCCCACTGACATTGATGGGCTTTGAATTCAGGCTCTATCCTCTTTCAAAAAAATGTCAAAATATACAAAAAATGTCTGCCCAGTCAAGCATGTGTTGGAAATGTGAGACAAAAGGACATTGACAGAATGTCTGTCAAATTACAGGAATTAGGGAAATAGTCCAAGCTATCATGAATTAAGATTATTTCCTGTAACTGTGTCCAGAGACCCAACCCATACACAATATAGTGTTTTTTTCAAGTTCTTCCACACTTGTATTAAACTTAAAAGAATTCAAGAGAGGTGATCATTTAGTAAAAATAATTTGAAGAAATACAGACCTAAAACAAACAGCTTGCACAGTTTTCAATAGCTCACAGAAATATTTATTCTGTGTATCTCAATTCTAGTCCCCTACTACCTAAAAAAAGAAGTATTGTGTATGTGAAACCTTTGCCATTATTATGTCCATTGTAAACAAAACTAAAACTACTGCAAGTGATCTCCCAAAACTCACAGAGGAAGCTGACATGCTGTTCAGCTGGAAACATCCTTCTTGAATTCAGAATTGATGTGAATCCTTTTGAAAGGGGGATCTGGGCTCTGAGCACTCAAAACATATCACAGAATACTAATAACACTACTTTCCAAACCAAAAGGAAAATAAAATAGGATAGAGTGCATCACTGAACTGAGAATGGTACATCTCTTTGGAAACATTTTGGGGAAAAATGAGTCTGCCCACATCCTTATCTATATAGACTTAAAGAAGATTTCTGAAACAGCGTAGCATAAATATCCCATGTCTATTTTATATTCCCTCACATGAGAAAGAGATTTCAGTCTGGGTAAATTTACACAGTTCTAGTGGAGTAAAGGAGACATGGTAATATCATTTTCTTATTCTAATGTGCTGGTGGAACTTGAAGCAGTGCAGGAGGAAAAGGCAAAGATGAAAGATTACTGAAAGGAAAAGTGGAACTGCTTTATTCTCTTTCTTTTTTTCTAGAATCTGAGTTATCTCCTCCAAGATAAAATAGCGGGGCTGCATATCTCAGACAATGGATCAAACAGAAAGCACTCACCTGTTCAACCACATGATGCAGAACACATGCTGCACAAGTGCAAAGAATCACAAAAGGGCCCAAAAAGCACTCTTTGTCACATCTCATTAAAGTGCATCACCTTCATCTTTTGAAAGGGTAGTGAACTTCAGTATTAGGAACATTTAAAACATTTTTTTTTCTCCCTAACAAAATGGAGGGGTTGACTAATGGTCCCACTGCTTTGAATCAAAATACTTGCTATACTTGTCTATATATATTAAAATACTGTAGTAGAAAAAAATTGACTCCAACCTTTTATGCTGTCATTCTTTCACTATAAAAATGAGAAGCTCATAGGGGAAAATATATTGATTCTGAATGTGCCCAGAAAAAAGAGTTTTCTTCTGAGAGTTTTATCTTGGTAAGACTTTCTATACTGTGCTTGACATTCTGAATTACATGATTATATAGTATAAGACTCCAGCAACATTTTGTGTTGTAAAGATGGAGATGCTCAGCATTTTGCCAGATGCCAAGTGATATTCTGATATTTCTATCTTCTCTTTAAACTGAGTGACAGTCAGCATATTCACAATGAAGCCAAGACAATCTGCTATCAAGTTACAGTAGTGATATTTTCCCTGATGAAGATCCTAGAGCTTGTTGGAATAAAGCTCTTTAAAACTCACTGTCTGGAATATCTGGAGCTTGAATTGCTCTCTGTGTAATATAATTTCATATTTGTGCCAGTCTAATAAGTAGATCACCGGGTAGAGGCTTTTTGTAAGTAAGTATATACATACTGCACCATTTCCTGGTTCAGTGTGCTCCAGTGTGTTGCAGGCTGTGTGCAGTGGGGGAGGTGCCAGAGCTGATCAAGCAGTGTAATTTTATACATTACTGAATCAGTGCAGGAGAAACCTGGAGGGACAAAGCATCATCTTGTCTTTGGACTGCACTGTAAAATCCTACAGTTTTCTTATCCCAGCCATGCTCTGATACATTTTTCCTCTCCTTTTTCTGATTTTGGTGTGAATGATAAAGTGATCTGATGATGGCTCTCGTTATGGAACCTATTAGCAAGTGGACGCCCAAGCAAGTAGTGGATTGGATGAAAGGTATGATCATTTATTACTATGTATTGTCTGTACTTTGGATCCATGCAATTTACATTTCTGCTACTGTATTCTTTGTTTTGGGAAGAGTTAATTCAGTTTTTTAAATCCATATGCTGCTTTGCACAGTAGTTCTTAAAGACACGACTGAAGAGAGAGGCTGTTTAAGCTGTGCAGCATGCTGTTGGAATTTGGCTGAGAACTGAGTCGTGATCTAATGCATTTGTGGGTAAATGCAGACATAAAGTGTTTGTGTCTTCTGACTCCATTATGCATTGCACAGTGTAATGTTATTATGTTTGGTTTGCTTTAAATTTGCCCTGATTAGCTCTGTTTTGCTCATATCAGGTGATCTGATGCAGTGGCTGTGCAGCACTTGTGCACAGTTTAGGGTAATATAAAGAGCATAAGGTGCTAGTGACTGGACTGTGGAATTCTGATCCTTTAGCGACATGTCCTGATTTGTTCAGGCTTCCCAGCTCCTCTTGCTCGTACCGCTGTTTTGTCTAATGCACGCACGTCCCCGGCAGTCACTAGTACCGTGGACAGTGCAGTCTATGCCATATATGGGGCGTGCAAGGGGAAAGGAGCACGGCTGAGCGCAGCTTCGCTGGGGAAACTCTTCCCGGTAACTTGACAGGAACAGTGATTTCCCTGCTCATTAGCAGTTTCACAAACACAGCCATAAGCTGTGAAATGTTTTGTTTTATATTGCTTGGCTGAGCTACAAACAGGTTGGTTTGGATGGAAGAGTGAAGAACTGTTCACGGTGATAAGTGTTTAAATTTCTCCTGAGTGGAGAAAAATGTGTTTACACAGTAGAATGCATTACTGTTGTTATACGTTGTTTCTGATGAGCTGTCTGTCATAGGGACAAATAATTTCTGCTATAAATAATCTCCACTATATAAGGAAAAGAGGTGCAAATTTTGTTTGTACGTTTTTCGTGGATAAAATTTATGTAATGAGATTATTGAACTTATTGGAGGGATGAACCGGATGCCCATTATAATAGCCTTAAAGCTTTCAGTACGTTATCATTAATTAGGGAATGGTTCTGATTTCATTCTGCTGAGCTACATCTCCATACTTGACTGAAACTGGGCTGCTTAGGTGCTCATCAGAAACATTATAAGCAAACTATTCTTTTACAAGCATAAGGTATTACGAAGCAAATGGCATCTAAGGGACTGTATGTAGTTTGTTTCTCAGGTGTCAACTTAGGTTAACTGAGAGGTCTTAAGCAGGTCATCAGGATGGCTCCTGAAACCATTAGATACACGATTGATACCCATATTCCAATGTCATTACTTGAAATCAGCACCTAGTGTGTGTGCAGAGGAGAGTTTTCTGATCTACACCTGTACTGTCAATACTCAAAGATTTAAAAAGTAGACAGATCATTATGTTATTTTAACTCATAAGTTGAATTATAATGTAAATTAAATCTCAAAGTGTATATAATACTTGTTGCTACATTTAAAAAGACTCCTTGCTACTCTTTTATTCTTTTGATGTAAACTAATTACATCTTTGGTAATATTAGTCCATAACATGTGTACATACTACAGAAAGCAAGAAGATCATAAAAACAAAAGTTTTTTTTAAACGTGGAATTCAAATATTTACTACATCCCTCAGTGTTGAGTTGCCTAACTGTAACATTTCTATACAGAGACTGCATAGTGCATCCATAAGAGAAACTGGAGTAACCAGTATTGTCAGTTTTGTGCCTCTGGGCTTAAGCATAAATAAGTATATTGCAATGAACATTGAAGTAGTCACAAGACAGACATTTTCCTTGGTAACATGAGTGTTACAGACCCACAGACAGTAAAGTTGCACATGTCTGTTTTTAACATAGTAATATTACAAGCCTATGTTTTATCAGAGTGTTTACTTTGCATACTTCAGTTATAGCCAAAGAAAACCTAACAAACCTAAGAAACACAAATGGAAACATGCCAAAATTACTCTAAAATACTTGGAAATCTCTAACTTTATAACAATTGTCCAATCATGGCTACTGTTTACCTTGTAATTTGCTTATTTTCTGTATGTCAGCTTCATTAGCTATTGTAATTCTGCTAAATAACTGTTAATGAATTGGTGAGGTTGAAGTACTGCACAACTAAACATATTCAAGTGATAATGTAGCTTATAAATATAAGTAAGTCATTTATGCTGAAAGGTATACTTCTTTAACAGAAAAGATATTGTAAAGACATTTCAGCAAAATTACCATATTATAAATGTGGACTATTATCTTTGCTACTGAAAGAAACATGTTAAAGAACAATGTATCAAATATTACAAGTGTAATATACCTTATTTTTCCTTAAAAATATGTAGTCAATTAGTTTTATTTGTAAAGGTTATAAATTATAACACATTTTGTAGTAGAATGACAGTGAGATTTATCATAACAATTACTTTA
This sequence comes from Apteryx mantelli, assembly GCF_036417845.1. Lineage (NCBI taxonomy): Eukaryota > Metazoa > Chordata > Aves > Apterygiformes > Apterygidae > Apteryx > Apteryx mantelli. The sequence continues at coordinate 12,770,444 of NC_089990.1, read as the reverse complement.
GCTACTGTTACATACTTTTTAAAACTGTCAATAAAGTACGTTTTGAAACTAACTAGTATGGAAATCCTGCAATATCAAATAATTTAAGAGAACATGGGAGAAAGCCACAAAAATGATGTTAATAATTTGAGACCCAGCTACCCAGAATGCATCCTGATTACAGCGTGCTATTATCAGAAGCAGCTGTAGCCTAACCTCCAAACAAGAAGAGACATCCTTCTGTTCTCTTCCTTATGGAAATGTTACTTGCCAAAAAAGTAAAAATTACTAGGCTCTAAGAAATATTATTATGACAAGTTGGCATCTTGTATTTACCCATGCTTTCTTCCTTGGGAATGCATTCAACTAGAATTCAACTTGGGAACTGGATTGCACATTGTGGTCAACCTGAAAAGGCCATGCAAGTCTTTAGAAATTGATTCTTGAGGCTTACAGAGATCTAGAGATCTAGAAATTAAGACTCTACATTTGATTAAAGAAATTGTTGAGTACACAAATATTCTGTAAAGATTTGCAAATACAGAGGAGAAGGCACTGTAGTTTAAAAAAAGGCTTTCAAAGAAGGAGTAGACAATGTGATTTGTGAAGATATTTTTAACAACGGTTTTCAGACACTATTCTTTTTTTTTTCAAATTTTTCAAAAATTTTACATTTCTTCAAATGTTTTTCCTTTCAGAAAATGAGCCTGGTAGGTATCCATTTCTTACTTAATTTAAATGTTTTCCTGGTGATATATACTAAAGACTTAAAAAGTTATTTTAAGAGGAAGGGCTTTACATTGCTTTGCTCAAATTACATTTTTGCACTGTTGGAAAACAAATATTATCCATAAAGCTTGCAAGCATATTAATAATCACAATTGTTTTCCAAATTGTTCTGTTTTTCCTCTGATTAAGTTTAGCATGTTAAAATGAGTACTTGACAAAATACTCTTCAGTACTTGCATCTGGGAGACTTCAGGTGCTTTTAGCCTATGAACCCCTGTACTTACTGTTAAACTCAATGACTTGGCAGTTGCAAACACGTTATCAGAAAGAGCACTGCTAAACCAAAGGCCATCTATTTTTATATGCATGCATGCATCAGGGAAGGCAATCCTGCACAGAATTTTTGGGGATCGGAGGGGCATAGAGGAGGTATGCTATCTTACTCCTGACTCTCTTGCAATTACAATTAGTAAATTCATGATAGCTTGTGTTTTCATTTTGAGTAAAATCTAAAAGGTTTTCTATGTACTTTTAAAATAACAGCATCAAAGATTTTGTATTTCCTAAGTGAAGCAGTTTACAAGTAGTGGGTCATTTAAAATGTGATCTCAGTTACATTTAAG